>NC_057364.1:684143-1368286 GCF_016861735.1 Aspergillus chevalieri
AGGATACATACTCATTGTTTGCGCCAATTGATCCTGAGAAGTCGCAGTTCCGGGTGTTGGGTACGAAGTTGGAGTTGACATTGGCCAAGGCGGACGGCACGAGCTGGCCGGTGCTGCGCAGCGATGATAAATGGAGCGGAGAAAGGATTCAGATTGGCAATGCTGGACGGGTGTAATAATGAGATTACGATTGAGATTGGCATGAGATTGGCATAAGATAAGCACGATTTAGTTTGTGATATGCAAGATCGTTATTTTATTCCTCGACATCAACATCTATCGAATATGAACAAAAGCAAGCAAAGAAGAGCAACCAGTACAACATAAAGCACTGTAGAAAAAGGTATTTGACGCCACCTCCACAGCTAAAGCGCATGGGGATCTATCCTTTCGAATAAAAACCCTAGCTAAGCCATATATTGGATAGGGAAAAAGGAAGACGCAACGGTGACTCTGCGAAGCCGGGAACGGAGGATAACCCATAGAGGACGAATAACCCTCAGCAAGCCGTACTGTGACGGAGCTCCGGTGGATTTACATATGGTCAATGTAAACCGCTACTGATGATAGATAGATGGAAAGAAAAAAAAAATGGAGGTTGGGCGGCGATGGCGGCCTTTTGTATGTTCTCGGAGGTGGGGGACGCTAGCCTGATTGGGTTTGAAAGCTAGTGATTGCCGAGACAGGTAAGCCTAGGGCTGGGGTATATGTAGTCATGTGATCTTTGTTGCCTCAGGTGGAGAAGACGTTGGGACTAATTAAGTTAGCATGTGATGAATGCCTAAGGCAAGGTGGCCCAAGCACTCAGGGGACAACACATGGAAGAGAGAATGCGTTGGCAGATGCAGTGCTTCAGATGACAGCTGCACGTGCAAGTACGCTCTATCATTATACGCAGTTATATTCGTGCTGGTAGCAGTAATTATATAGAAATCAGTACTTGTAGCCAGCAGTGACGTTGATGAGGGGAAAAGCTCAGGAGGGGCCCATTCCGCTTCCAATCACGGGCCACGAGCACGAGACCATCCGACCTCTCTCCTTTTCCCCTTCCTCTGCCTCTCTTCTTTGCCGTGTTCTTTTTTCTGTTTTCTTATCATATACCTGTCCTTGTCTGGTTTCCTTGCAATTGCTTCAATTCACGTGTAAGGTGAGCATACAACGACGCGGATTGTCACATGCAAACGGGCTGTTGATCGCAGGTGGGTTGGTTGCTTTCCCATATCATGCTTGCTACCCCCGGGAGTCTTGATGCTGTATTATTGGACAGCTGTCTTGCGATATTGATAGTGACCGATACTTGTGGAATTTCTTAGGTCTAGATCCGTTACCATCTCAGCCAGCCATCGCCTGCAGCTGCCCGCCGGACTTGCCCCGGTCTCTGCCCGACTCCGACAATGGGTTCGACATACGAGTCTGGCAACGATGTTCTGTCGTCCCTAAGATACATCCCCCAATCCTATAACCATGCAGACTCGCAAGCCTCGGCCCTAAGGCTGGTCCTGACCCTGAATCCCGACTGGGAGGGCCCTGGCAACAACATTGAGCTCGTGCGATTCACAGACGGCATCACCAATACTGTGTGTTCTATCTGGACTACTGTCTCCCGGGCAGACACTGTAAGGGGCTCTTGAGGACTAACGCAATGTAGCTGCTCAAAATCATTAATCGCAAACCGGAATGGACCGAAGAGCAAATAGACCACGAAGCAGTACTCATGAGAGCGTACGGTAACTGTACGGAACTTATCATAGACCGCGAAAGTATGACACGCAAGGGACTCGTCTCTTTCTCTTCCTCTTCCCCGATTAACTTTGCCCATTGCGACTTTTACTGAGTAGACGTGTGATTCTATAGGAGAAATGAAATCTCACGCTCTACTCGCTAGCCGCGGTCTTGCCCCTGCGCTACTCGCCCGATTCCAGAATGGCTTGCTGTACCGATTCCTTCGAGGCACACCCGCTAACCACCTTGAGCTGGCACAGCCTCCTATCTGGCGCGGTGTGGCCAGAAGGCTGGGGCAGTGGCATGCGGTCCTGCCAATTCAAGGTAAACCTGCGTTTCCGGCGACAAAGGAGCTGCCCATCGTGAAGAACCCAGTAGAAATCGAGTCAGAGATCTCAGAAAAACCGGACACCAATGGCCCCTTGATCCAACCAAGACACCCGGGACCCAACTTGTGGACGGTTCTGCAAAAATGGATTCTCGTTCTCCCGACTGCGACAGAAGAACAACAAGCGAGGCGCCAACGCTTGCAAGCGGAGCTCGAGCGCGTCGTGAAGGAATTTGATGACGGAAAGGGCATTGGAGAGGATGGTGTGCGTAGTGTCCTTCATTTTCCTTTCCTTGATGTGCCGGGTTAACCTGCCTCTAGTTGGTCTTCGCTCACTGCGACCTCTTATGCGCCAACGTGATCGCGACAGAAGAATCGATCGAATCCGGACCAGACGAGGAAGTCAGGAAAGTCCATTTCATTGACTATGAATACGCCAACCCCTCTCCCGCCGCATTCGATCTCGCCAACCACTTCGCAGAATGGGCTGGCTATGACTGCGACTACAGCATGGTGCCCACGCGTTTCGTCCGACGACAGTTCCTATCCCAGTACATCCAGAGCTACAGATACCACCGTGAAATTCCAGACTCGGCACATGAAGAGATGGTCGACCGGTTGTATGAGGACGTGGATCGTTTCCGTGGTATTCCTGGGTTGTACTGGTATGGTCTTCATCAACAGCTGGATCTTACTTTGAGCCAACATGCTAACTAGTGTAGGGGCGTCTGGGCACTTATCCAAGCACAAATCTCGCAAATCGACTTCGACTACGCCTCCTACGCCGAGAACCGTTTCGGCGAATACTACGCCTGGCGTCGCGAACAAGACGGCAGTCGAGTCCAAGAAGGCGAAGAAATGCCCCTTCGCGAGCGACGATGGGCACAGGAAGCATAATCGTCCTGACTCTCCTTCTCTCAAAAATCCGAACTCGACCGTTTCCTTCTTTTCTACTTTCGATTTCGCAAAATTGCATCAATATACATACATAGCCCGTTTTCGCTTTCTAATCTCATGAGTGTGTGCACGAGGGTTTCAACATTTGTCCCTCGACGAAAGGAAAACAAAACCTAATACTTATTAATCTTCTGTATGAGTTTGCTTGTGTCTGTGTTTGTTGGGTTAGGGAGCGGAAACTGGGTTGGTGTCTTTTTCAATTTGTTTTGTGTCTTGTCTTCAACGACTGGTGTTTGGGAAAATATGTACTTACATATAGCAATCATTGTCATTGTTTGGCATGGGGATAGATTTGGCATATCATATACGTTCCTTTTCTTTGAGATGCTGGCAAGAGCATAATGATATAGTAAGACAGGATATCATTTCATGTGCAGTGGCCAACTAAATACACTAGAGATGCCAATATACAAAACAAGATCTATATGCTCTGACATTATAACCGATGCTGCAATCCCGTCGACGAATAAGAATCAGAAACAGGCGTATACGAAGCAGTAGAGGCAGGTGCAGGACATGGCTCTTTCAACCCTACCACATCCACCAACTTATTCCACGATACTCGTCCCCGTCTAGCATGTTCTCTAACAGTTTCCGGACTGGGATCCGCCAACGTCCTCGAGAAAAGCTCCAGCGATACCCATCCCTTAAAGCCCAAATCATTGAAGATGGCTCTTGCAATATCGGCAACAGGCAGATAGCCCCCTCTATCCTCTTCAAACGGGAAGAGTCTAGCATTGCGAGACCAATTCATCCGCGCCGGCTGCCCAGCAACAAAAAACTCATGCTTCTCATCAAGCGGCGCACTCAACTTCTCCCCATCAACAAGCTGCACATAAAACACCTTCTCAAGATCAATCTTATTACTGTTACTCCGCAAACGCAGCACAGAAGCCTGTATGTCCGCATCAGCATTCGGTGTTTTTCCTGTCGGCGAAGCCGGATCCGCATAGATCCTTCCCGCGATGTTAAACGAATCCAAACAGATTCCGAAATTGGGTCTGTCGACGCGCTTCACGACGTCCCAGCATTTCTCCCAGGTGTCGATGTGGTTGGCCCAGGCTAGGGACTCGTAAACGTAGCGGAAGGGTGGGTTTTGTTGGAGGCCTAGGTCTGCGATGCGTTGCAGGTCTGTGACGATTATGTCCTTGTCGCCTGTTGTTCTGGGTGCGCCGGTGGTTGAGTCTGGGGGGAGGAAGTTGGATGGGACTTGGATGAGATCCGTTCCCAGGATGCGGGCGAGTTGGAACCATTGTGGTAGTTTTGTGGTGACGAGCTGTTCATGTTGTTCGCGGTCTAGCAGACCCTCGTAGAAACTGAATGGCTGGAGACAGATAATTTCCAGGTTGAGGTTATCGCATAGTCGTTTTGTCTGGTGCGCTGCTTCGATGTGCGAGCCGTTGTGGCGGGTTTGCGCGAGGCAGTCCAGGTCGTCGAAGAAGAGCTCGATGCCTTGGTAGCCGTGCACAGCGGCTTGGTGGAGCTTGCTGGGGAGGTCGTGGATCCAGGGACGCCCTAGGGACATAGACGCGATTCCTAGACGGTTGGACATGTTGGTTGTATTGTATACTTGGCTTGATCCGAGATGTTAGCGAGGATGATGTCACTGGTTTGGACCAAGGGTATGGCAACACGATGAAAATGAAGGGAGTGGATTGCGAATGAGAGTGGAATACATTGATTTAATATCGACAGCGATAATTATAGAACTGTTTGGGAAAGGAAATAATATGCATTGACTTGCATGGTGATAGTAGCCGGATAAGGGTTTTTCAGCGTTTACCCGGGTGAACGTTCATCGCCTCTGTTCCCCACGGAATTGATCCATATGAAGAAGAGTATCTGGAATTGACCGTAGAATGATTTCACAAAGTTCATACTATTATGTCGTTGAGAATCGTTATCGTCGGCGCAGGCCTCATCGGCCCCCGTCATGCGCAATCCGTCCTATCCAATCCGTTCACCGAGCTGGCCGCTCTGGTCGACCCAGCGTCCAGCGCCGAGACTGCCGCGTCACAGCTCCAGACGATCTATTTCCCGTCGATATCGTCTATGCTGGAGTCCATTCCGAGGCCGGATGCTGCAATTGTCTGCACACCTAACCACACACATGTCGCGGTGTCCCGCGAACTACTAGAAAATGGGATCCACGTTCTAGTCGAGAAGCCCATTAGCGACAGCATTGAGACCGGTCTGGAACTACTGAAGTTTGCGCGCAAGCCTGGGAATGCGCACTTGAAGCTCCTTGTCGGTCATCATCGGCGATTCAACCCCTACGTCCTCAAGACTAAGGAGATCCTTGACGCCAAGTCGCTTGGACAGGTTATCGCCGTTAACGGACTATGGACACTGTTTAAGCCAGTCCAGTATTTCGAACCACCCGGCGACTGGCGTCGCAAGCAATTTGCCGGTGGTGTTATTCCCATCAACCTCGTCCACGACATCGACGTGCTACACTACCTATTCGGCCCCGTAGTACGCGTCCACGCTGAAAAGACCCTCCCGCAACGCCCAAACCCCCCACACGAAGCCGAAGAAGGAGCTGCACTGACACTCCGTTTTGCCTCAGGTGTCGTGGGCACATTCGTCGTCTGCGATGCCACGCCCTCACCCCATAACTTCGAAACTGGAACGGGCGAAAACCCGCTCATCCCGCAAAGCCCGACGGGGAGTGACTCGGATTTCTACCGGATCTTTGGATCGAATGCTTCCTTGAGTGTTCCAGATATGTCTCGCTGGAGCTACGACGGGCGCGCTGAGAAGAGCTGGAACCAGTCCTTAGCGGTTGAGCGTTTTGACGTTACGCATGCTACGCCTTTTGACATGCAGCTTGGGCATTTTGTGGATGTTATTCGGGGCAACGCAGAGCCGAGTTGCTCCGGTGCGGAAGGATTGAGGGCGTTGATTGTGTGTCAGGCTGCACGGAAGGCGTTGGAGACTGGGCAGCCAGTCGATATAGATACAGATTTGTTTAAAGCTAGTACATAACTACGTAGATAGTTCTATCAAATGCAGAGCAATTGAAACGCATAGCGCTGTTCTTCCACTCTTATAGCACCTGGAATGCACGAACACTGCAGCTGCATCTGTTATGCAGGCTGTTATGCAGTGCAAACACCCCGGATTCATTCTCCCCAGATTGTCAGGACCCATAAGTATCTCCACAGAGTGAGGGAAAAGCGTTCTGCCCGCGATTAGTCATGCGGGTAAAGAGAACGGAGGACATTCTGCAGCCTTACAGCCAGTATGCAAGATGGGAGAGTACAGACCATGGAGGGAATGAGCCTTGCAATGACCTAGATAGAAATATTTTCTTGGCAAGGTATCTTTGGATACCTGAAAGTGATGGGCGAAGAGAAGTAAGATAGCCTCACAGCGGGCCCAAACAGGCAAGACTAAAACGTTTCTCCGGCATGTGACTTGAATCTTTTCTCACGATCAAGGCTGAAAAATTCCCCTTGATTATTATAAGGAAGCGATATTCGTCTTCATTTTCAAGCAAACCACTCTTCCCACTCAATTCCTAATCAATTGAACAATCCACCATGGCAACCCAAGAAGAACCCATCACCTCTCCTGCCCACCTCGACGGCGTCGCCTACCTCTACGGCCATCCCCTCCTCAACTCCCTCTCCCCTCCCCTCCACCAAACAGTCTACAATGCCCTCGGTCTCAACTGGACCCAAATCCCCCTCTCCAGCGTGACTGGCACCTCCGCAACCTATCCGCCGCCCTACACGAAGTCCCCGCCAATTCCCACGTTCCTGTCATCGATCCGCGCAAACCCCAAGTTCGTGGGGAGCTCTGTCACTATGCCTTGGAAAGTGAACATCATGATGCATTTGGATGATCTTACCGAGGATGCGCGACAGGCGGGCGCTTGCAATACGATTTTCCTAAGGAAGGAGGGTGACGGGAGGACCTCGTATGTCGGAACGAATACGGATTGTATTGGGATTCGCGAGGCCTTGGTGCAAAATAAGCTTCCTACGACGGATGGGGATGATTTGTTTGGGGGTAAGCCGGCGTTGATTATTGGTGGTGGTGGTACTGCGCGCACGGCGGTGTATGTGCTGCGCAAGTGGTTGGGTGCTAGCAAGATCTATATCGTCAATCGGGATCGCGCGGAGGTCGAGGCCATCCTGAAGGAGGATGGTCAGAGGAATTCGAACCCTGTGGCGCCGTTGATTCATGTATCTGAGCCTGCTGTCGCGGCGGGTCTGGAGAAGCCGGCGGCGATTGTGTCGGGGATTCCGAACTACCCGCCTAAGACGCCGGAGGAGATTAAGTCGAGGGAGGTTATTCAAGCTTTCTTTGAGGGGCATTCACCACGGTCTGTTGATGGCTACAAAGGTGTGATTTTGGAGATGTGTTACCACCCCGTTCCGTGGACGGAGATCGCGCAGTTGGCGTCTGATGCGGGATGGAAGGTTATTCTGGGATCAGAGGCATTGATTTGGCAGGGTCTGGAGCAGGCTCGTTTGTGGACAGGACAAAATATCGCTGCGAAGCCGGAGATTGTGCAGCAGGTGAAGGATGTGATTGCTAAGTCGATTGCTTCGAGGGCGCCGTCCAAGTCGAATCTGTGAGCGCTTGTAATAATTCTGCTTCATACATTGTATATAGACTAAGCATGCTATTATATACGCATTATTTACTGCAATAACATGTGAACATATCAAACAATTATGCGCCGGGTCGAGTGTATTCCAGTTCCTGCACACGTCGCCATACTTCTCGCACCGTTCTTTCCTGTGTCTGTCGTCCTGTTTCAGTCTTTGAAGGGCCTGCTGGTCTGTGATAGTTAGTATCTTTCTGCGCGCGTTCCTGGGAATGGTCAAACCTACCGAATGGCCAAATAAAGCCGAGACCCCAGTCGAACATCCTCAATAGGCGCCGTATCAATGTTCTCAGGTGGATTGGCCGTAGTGACCAACCCTCCAGCTTCCAATAAAATAGCAATACCTGCTGCGACATCCCTATAACACCGTCAGTATCAACAAAGCCAGCCCAAGTAGAAAGAAACATACCACTCCCAACACCCGCCTTCCCACCAGATATCAAACGACCCCATAGCTGTGTAGGCCAAATCCAGCGTCGCACTCCCCAAGCTCCTAACCCCATGCACCATCCCGCCTTTCCCATCTCTCCCATCAACCTCAGCAGCCATATTCATGAAACTCTCAATCTTGCGACGCATATTCCCATCAGGCCGATCCCTGCGATCCTTGCCCCACTCGCACGAGAAGATGCATTTCCGGGGCGCATTCGCAGGCATCGGAGGAATGGACGGGTTGCGAATCAGAGGGAGTTGACGCTTTTCATTTAGCCATGCGCCGCGGCCGGTACAGGAAGAAAAGAGTTGGTCTGTGAAGGGAGCGTAGATAACGCCGATGACGGGCTTATGCGCGACAATGAAGCCGATGGAGACGCAGAACATGGGGAAGATGTGGGTGTAGTTTACGGTGCCGTCTAGTGGGTCGATGCACCATGTTGGTTGTTCGTCGATGAGGTATTCGCGCGACTGGGATTTGGCGTATGTTTCTTCGCCGAGGAATCTGGAGACTCAATATTTATCATTGAGAATGGGGTCGATGGACTAACTTGTGGAATGGATATTTCTGCTGAAGCGCTGTTTTGATGAATGCTTCTACATCTGCTCAAGTCAGCTTCCATCATCTCGAGACTATTATTCTAATAAGAAGTACCTTCGTCCGTCTGCGTCACAATATCAACTGCATTCTCCTTCTCCTCAAACTCATGACTGGCGCCTGCAATTCGCTTCTCGACTCCATCCAGGAGAAGCTGACCAGCTTTCTTGCCCAGGTCGACCGCGAAGGCGTAGATTTCGTCTAGTTCTGCTTGAATGAATGGCATCGTTAACGTATAAACGGGTGATAAGAAGAGAAGAGAGAAAGGAAAAGATGACTGGGCTTGACTAACCCCGCGGGTAACCGACTATCGGTGCGGGGCGATGATAAACAAATGCCCTAATCGAGCACATGAACTGCTGCAATGCGGCGTAGACACGATTCATTCTCTCCAATAAAGGGCATTAGATAGGGACATCTACAGTATGTATGGGTTTTACTGTCTTTGCTGATCCAATGACATTAGCAGTTAGTACCCCTATATGGAGTGCTTGTAGCATGGGTTGATCTACACCACAACGCTGTCTCCGGCGCCAAATAGAATCCTACGTGATATTCGCGTCAATACCAAAACCGTAGCCTTATCATCAGGTGTAAATCTGCATATTTTGTTTTCAGATGCGACGGGGCCTCGGCGTTGGGCGGACTGTCCCGCCGGCAAAGCGCTCTCCCCGCAGGACGGCCGATGTCTTTACCCGGTGTTTATACTCGTTTATGGTAATTATTCACTACATTGATGGCAGAGCAAGCGGGAAAGATAAGTAGAAAATAAAAAAGATATCGTTTTATTAAAGGGTACAAACCATTGACCTCTATGCAAAGACCATCATATATCCTGTTGCACCAGCAAAGACAGCTACTATAAATCCTCATTTTACTACGAGCCCACGCCGTTGTCGCCTCCTACCATACTCAATTATACCACGCAAAAGCAGACAAAATGGGCAAATCCATCCTTCTCCTCAACGGCCCCAACCTCAACCTCCTCGGCACCCGCGAACCACACATATATGGCCACACCACCCTCTCCGACGTCGAATCCTCCTGCGCCTCCCACGCCGCCTCCATGGGCGCAACCCTCGACTCCTTCCAATCAAATCACGAAGGCGCCCTAATCGACCGCATCCACGCAGCCCGCGACAATGTTGACGGCATCATTATCAACCCCGGCGGATTCACGCATACGTCGGTTGCGATTCGGGATGCGCTGCTGGGGGTAAATATCCCGTTTATCGAGCTGCATGTGAGCAATGTGCATGCGCGGGAACCATGGAGGCATCATAGTTATTTCAGTGATAAGGCCGCGGGGATTATTGTGGGATTAGGGGTTTTTGGATATAAGGTTGCCGTGGAACATGTGGTGGTGAATTTTAAGTCGAGAGAGGAGAGGGCTGCACTCTAATTTTAAATTTGGGGCTATATACAGGGCTATATACAGGTGGTTCTGGTTTGTTTTATTGTGTCGTCAAGATACCATGTATAATACAATCAATAATCTTTACAAAGTCCAAACTCCAAACAGTAATGTGTATGTACACCTGGGTATCACGACTCTCGACGGCCCGTGGAAGTCTCCGGGCCTGGTTTCTGCTGTGTCTGTGCTAAAAGAAACGGTTCCGTCTGATCACTAGAAGGATAGAGTTCTGGCATCCCTGCATCAGGTACGAATCCAAGGTTCTGCATGAACTCGGGTTGATTGTCGGCCCTGCATTCACAAGCAGGTTAGCATTTTTCTTACTCGTGTCAATCGGGAAAGACTTACTTCTCAGTGCCATCCAATGATGCCAGCTCATCGAACAGTGCATCAAGATCCGGTGCAATTCTCTGTCGTCGGGGTTGTCCATATCCATCCATGTCCACAAATGAGTCAAGGTTAAGATTCGGATCGTTGTACGTAGGTGGACACTGGGACGTAGCTGGCTGAAAAGGTACTGGTATATTAGACAATAAGGATGCCTCGCGAATAGGCTTCGTTGTAGAAATAGAATGCCGTGTCCTGCTAGGCGTAGGCCCATTCAGTTGTGACGGTTGACGTGATGTTTCGGCCGCAGTACGCGCGTTTGTCAATGACGGCGTTGGCGTCCTCAGCAGAGAAATGCTATCGTCAAGACTGGCCGGTGTTCTCATCCAGGGATTCGAAAGAAAGGAATCGATATTGATCCCAGCGCGGGGATCATCTATCATGTCTATTCGAGGCGCCTCGCTTCTCGGATCAAGAGCAGTCGCCTGGAACCTGGAGGGGCCTTGAGTCATAATATCATTCGATAACATACTCGTTTCCGAGGGGGAGATATTAGCGAAGCTTCCTTGTCGGTTCGCTGGTATGGATGTGGATGTGATTGTAGTCTGGACCCCATTCGTTGAACTTTCTCCGGCAGTCTTCTCTGGTACGGACCATACCGAAGCGACATGAGAAGAAAAAGATTCGAGTTTGCTCTGCAGGCCAAATTCAAGTTCAGCCGACGACGACATTCTTTGTGCCCCATCAGGCCGTTGAATGCCAAGCGTCAAGATCATCCCGAACGTAGGGCATGTTGCTGAAAGACTGTAAGTCTCCATATAAGTTTGAAGCAAAAGCAGTAGCCTCTTGGAGCTTTCAATGGCACGCCTCTTGCGAGGCGTCTCTGTCATTGCCCCATTGCTTTCTTGGCTTGCAATTTCCAAGCCTAAGACGGTGACAACCCCTTCATACAGAATCTCAAGCCCAAATACATGCGGTGCCGACCGAGTCGGGTTTGATTGTAAGTCAACACGATAAGCTTTGGGAAGCGCGCTAACCCAAAGCTGTAACTGACGCTCTACAGCCTCCAGTTGCGAAACAGACGCGGTTGAACGATGCCGTAGACAACACAGCTCATTCAGGATGGATACCAATGAAACCAGTCGATTGAACGTGCTCAGTGCATGAAGAGGTCCGCGATGAAAAGAGTCAGACGAAGGCTTGGATGGACGAAGGCCTGTCTGATCCTCCCAAGGATGCCATTCCTCCAAACCATCCTCATTAATCGGTCCAATCACCGATAAATCTTCCTTCTGTAACGATGGTATCTGGTGCATCTGCGCCGCAATCAGAGTTTCAAGCACAAAGCAACCCAGGAAAACATGTTTCGACCGCCCAGAGTCGTTGGACTTATGATTTAATCCAAGATACTGAGCAATGCGAACAGCCTGCCCCACAAGCATCCATGCTGTCGCCCAATCCTGCTGCCCAAGCTTTATGAGCGAAAGTATGAGTAATGCTTGAACATGGCCGATCTCATATTCACCTTCCTCGGACGGTAGAAGACTCTTGGCAGTAGTATATAGATTGTGAGGATCTGGATGATTTTTGGGAAGGTATGTAAGTTGCCGAGTAGCTGCGATGGACACCTCCTGGAAAGAGGCGAGTGTCAGAGCGGCCCACAACGCTGCATGACCTCCGCTTCCTGCTGAAGTAGGAGATATTTGTATGTCTTCAGCGTAGCGGAATGCCGTTCTGAGTATATCATGTTTTTCGAGTATCGGAAGCCAGCATTGAGTGTAGGTAAAATAGATGTCGAGCAGGGACCATGCGTTAGAGGGCAAGCGGTGATGGTCGTCTTTGTTGTGATGCACGGTCGCCGGTGAGTCTATGGCACGCTGGGAAGATCTGTCCGGTACCGAGTAATTCATCTCGTTGACGGGAAGCCAAGCCTGGACGCCGCTGTCCTTGGTCGTAGTGCGCTGCGTAGGAGTTTTGACGGCGGAGGTAATCGTAGGTGTCTTGACTGGTGATAGTATAGCGGGTAGTGAGCTTTCTCTGTCAACTAACACATCAGGTATCTGCCACTCCAGCGTGTCTGAGGATATGATACTGTTGGCCTCAGGATCTGGTGGCGAGTTCCCTGGTGCTCGACCTTTGTTTTGTTCCTCTTCCGGCTGTTCTAGCAGAATCAACAGACTTTCAATTTCTCTAAGCACGATGCTGTTCTTCCACGAGGCAAGCAATGTGTCAGAACCTTCTGCTTCTTTGCCCATCGAAGCCAAATGGCTGGGTATATTGGCCGCCTTTAACAAAGTCCGCACTACCTCCTCACTACCCTGAATCTTGGTGAAGATGATACCATATAGAAGTTCAAGCGTGCGAATGTATCCGGTCGGTAAGCCTCGCTTTTTGGGATTCGTTTTGTACGTGCAAGGCCTACATAGCGAAGCGCAAGTCGAGCAGACCGGTTGAGCCCCGTCACACTTGTCCTTCTTCGAACGGCAGCTATCGCAGGCGCGCGAGACGCGCTGCCTCTTAGGATAAGCGGCGCTTTCATCAGCAGGGTTTGCTCTGATATCTTCATTGGCGTCTGTCCATCGTCGCTTTGCTTTTCCGCCGCTGCCCCCGGAGGCTTGGCGCATCTCGTTGCTCATGATTGTTTGCTGAATGGCCCACCATAAAGTTGTTCTGGACGCATGTTCATTGTCGAGTTGTGACGGGGAAGGAGGAGTTGAATCTTTTGCCGACGGGCAACCCCCGAAAGTAATTAGAAGAATAAATGCATTCGCCCCACACCACTGGCAAGGTTTGGGGATAAAGTGTCAAGACTCGAAAGGATCGACTCTAACAGACAACATATGACAGACATACAACCCCAAGAGATAATCAAGGAGAATTGAGGGAGGAAATGAGATGAATCTGGTAGTGAGGAGAAAAAAAAAAGGCGGAGATGGAGAAATGATACTGAGGGCTCGGAAGCGTAATACCGAACCCGGTGAGTACTGATGTCCGAGGTTCCTTAACACCCAGAATGACAGGGAGACAGGGAGGGAAAAAATATATACAATATAAAGAATGATATTAAATAGTACGGGATAGAATTTCAGAAACTCGCCCGCCAGTCTTCTTCATCTCATTTACTCATCGTTATTCCTGGACAAACTTGAGATTGTACTGGTACATTACGTAATTCATACCCCGCGGGGAATTCCCCAGAGTCACGTGTGGTAACGTATCGTACCGGAGCGGCAGAATACAGGTTCCGGTCCGGCTGAGTGTTCCTCCGCCGGCGCCAAGAGATCCCCGCGGAGAGTCGAGATACGCTTAGGATCCTTTTTTTCGAAGATTAAGAGTTTGTGTGTGAATCGCGTTTGCTCTGATTTGCATTGCAGCGTTGGGCATCACTCATGGATACTCGAATTCTGCTCTCTTCGTCGATGTTTGTGCCCTGTTCTAGCACACTGTTCTCGTCGTCAGCCGGGGTCACGGGTTCTAATTCTCTGGGCAGGAAATCCGGGGTCATTAGTGGATCAGCAATCCACCATATTCAGCGCTGAAAACACTGCATACCATTTCTCTACAACATTGATTTCCGACCTAGACCATGTCCATTCTTGCCAGACCGCTGAAGCGCAAGTTGCGCGAGATTGAAGACTTAGAGGAGCGAAACGGGCCAGTCTCACGGCCTCCAAACCCCAGAAATGGTGCTCCAAAGCAAGCAGCAGCAAACTGGCATACTCCGCAATTCCAAGTAATAGAGGATCCACATTGGGCTGCTTCATCTTTGCGAGAATCAAACTCCAGTCGCCCGTCGCCTGTGCGCTTCGACAGTCCCCTCCAGGCGCAGAGAAAATTCGATCCGCATGCGTCCATTGTGTTGGTTGGGATTCGCGGAACTGGCAAGTCCAGTCTTGCGGTTATGCTGGCAGCAACAACAGGAAACAGATTGATCGAGGCAGACCGATACTTTCAGCAAGTGACCGGACGCTCTCGAGCAGCGTTCAAAAACGAATACGGCATTACGGAGTATCGCCAACAAGAAGCGAATGTTATGGAATCGATACTGAATGAACACAAAAAGAGATGTGTGATTGTTTGCGGGCCCGGGTTTATGGAACGCAGCGGACAAATGTTGCTGAGAGAATATTCGAAAACCCACCCGGTCGTTCTCATTTTACGGGATTCGGAGAGCATCCAATCCTACCTAAAGGTGTATGACAATGATAAGATTCGTCGCTTTTTTGAACTGTCAGGGCCGATCTATCGTGCATGCTCGAACCTGGAGTTCTTCAATGTGTCTGAGAAATGCGCTGGGGAGTATACAGGGCAACATCTAGAATCCGAGGTTGACCAACGACACCAGAACCCTACACCATTTCTGACGTTGAAGCGACTACAGCGCGACTTTCTTCGATTTATTGCGCTCGCAACAGGCGGCGCTACTGATATGTGCACCCAACATGCTTCGTTCCCTCTTTCCATGATACCGGTCGAATCCCGAACCTACACCTACGCAGTTTCAGTGCCGATATCTTCACTATTAGAACGCTACATGGATATTGAGGATCTGGAATGTGCAGCGGATGCTTTCGAGCTGAAAGTCGATGCGGAGAGCCCTCCCAAGGACCCCAGGGTAGATTCGAGCTTCGCAGATAAAATCACCGAAACCGTTGCAACTATCCGTCGCAGCATCGTTGTCCCCATGATATATCATGTGGAGAGCAATATCAGCGGACAAGCTGGAGGGAATACACGACGTTCAGAGGGGGAGTACCTCAACCTGGTACAGCATGGACTCCGACTCTCCCCCGGACTCGTCACAGTTGATCTGGGCTATGACGATGCCTTGCTTTCACAGATTATTGCATCGCGAGGATCAAGTCGAGTGATTGGCCACTATGCCGCCCGTCAGCCTCTATTTGAAGGCTGGGATGGCCCAGAGTACATGGCGCTATATGAAAGAGCCAAGAGACTAGGATGCGATATGGTGAGGCTATCTCAGCCAGCAACGACAATGGAAGACAACTTCGCCGTCCAACGTTTCCATCACCGAATCAAAAATCTCTCCGACTCTCATCTACCTCTAACTGCCTACAACACGGCCCCATTGGGTCGACTCTCCTGCTGCTTCAACCCCATTTTAACACCGGTAGTCCACCCCTCCATGGCATCCGAAACTACATCAAAAGACCTACCCTGCATCACCATCCACGAAGCACAATCTGCCCTCTACTCCTCCTTCACCCTCGACCCAATGCAATACTTCGTCTTCGGCGCAAACGTCAACTACTCCCTTTCACCTACCATGCACAACACCGCCTACAAACTTATTGGTATGCCCCACGTCTACGGCATCCACCAATCCCCAACCCTCCACGGCCTCAACGAACTCGTCGAGAACCCCCATTTCGGAGGAACAAGCGTCAGCCTTCCCTACAAAACCGAAGCAATTCCCCTCCTCCACTCGATGTCGCCACACGCGCGTGCTATTGGCGCCGTAAACACCCTTATCCCAATCCGCAACCTCGACGAGAAGGACAACACAATCCTCACCTCACAACACTCTTCACTATACCTCGAAAAGAGCCGCGCAGGGCCCATAAAGGCTCTGCACGGCGACAACACTGACTGGATCGGTATCTGTAATTGTTTCCGCAGGGGTCTCTCCCCAGCTAATGCCGTCCGCCCTGCATCAACGGGTCTCGTCATCGGTGCAGGAGGTATGGCCCGCGCAGCCGTATACGCGATGATCCATCTAGGCGTGCAAAACATCTTCGTCTACAACCGGACTTTTGCAAATGCTGAAAAATTGGCGGTACACTACAATCGACAGAAGAATCTGGCTTCGAACTCGTCGCAGGGTTACGGCCAGGGTCGTCAGACGACGGTACATGCTTCATTGAAGTCGTTACAGGACCCCTGGCCGGCAGGGTATAAGCAACCGACTGTCATTGCGTCTTGTATTCCAGCGCATAGTATCGCGGGACAACCAGCACCTTGCTTTGAGATGCCGTCCCAGTGGCTTGAGAGTCCGACGGGTGGTGTTGTGGTTGAGGTAGGTCAATTAAATACACAACTCTTCAGAAAGTGTCGATGAACTAACCCATCTTGCTCCTACAGTTAGCTTATAAACCTCTCAACACACCCCTGATTAAACAGATGCGATCTCTTTCCCACCGTGGCTGGGTGGCACTGGATGGTCTTGATGTTCTTCCCGAGCAGGGCTTCGCCCAGTTTGAGCTCTTTACTGGTCGCCGTGCACCACGTCGACTCATGAGGACGATTGTGTTAGAGGAATACAAGGCAGAAGAGGGTCAGGATGATCCCAGTTTGATCCAAAGCAGGCTGGAAAACATGCACGGTCAGCCAACATAGCATTCCTTAGCATTACGAATATTGAACTAACTTGGAAATCTACAAACCTCTGGTCACATACAGTTCCAAATATCGTAGCTTAGTAGTTTGCATATTACATACGGAAGACCGGGTTTCTCTCCGAATGTTTTTGTATACGTCCACCGGGCAGGTTAAAGGCGCCTCGTTACGAGGTCTTTGGGAAACCTTAGTCGATACTGCAAGATTAGTGAAGAGCTATGAAAACCAGGGCGAATTGTAAGCAAGAATTTGGGTGGCCACGTTGTTCATATGCACAAAGAAGTAATGATGATAATAATACAGCGCGATCATAGGTAGACGTCAGAGTTCCGAACAAACACAACGGGATATCAACGGTGCATCACAAGGATTCGAGGTTATACAGGACCACGGACAAAAGGATGTAGGGTCATGGTACAAATAAGAATGAAGATGACA
This sequence comes from Aspergillus chevalieri, assembly GCF_016861735.1. Lineage (NCBI taxonomy): Eukaryota > Fungi > Ascomycota > Eurotiomycetes > Eurotiales > Aspergillaceae > Aspergillus > Aspergillus chevalieri. The sequence goes on from NC_057364.1 coordinate 701,338, forward strand.
GTCGGCCGAAAAGGAAGCTCCTCCACAAACGGGCGGAAACCTCCGAGTCCTCCGCATGCCGTTCCGATTGGACAAGTCGCCTAGTACTCAGTGCCAGTCTGCTTCAAGACAAAGTTACCGCAGTTGAGCCTCTCGCCGTTGGTCCCGTGGACGACAATAGAAAGATCACCAAAGTAGGCAGGGCTGTCGGGGTCTGTCGAAAGGAAGTGGTCCGGGTATTCGGCCTCGAAGGACTCAAAGACCGCGGTGTACATGGGACCATGCTTCCCACTCAGGTCACCAACCTCGCATGTTTCGGGATGAGTTGCATCGCATGGAGGGTATTGGCCGCGGTTGTAGGGATCGAGGTGTGGACCAGTCGCTTCGCAACTGCCGTTCTCGGGGACTCGACGGGCATGAATGTGGTACGCTGGAAAAGAGATAGGTCAGTCGCTAGACGCCACACATCGTCAAAGGGGAAACACACGCAAAGCTTTCTCCCTCGGAAGTCCCCAGAAGTCTGCATGGACCTTGACTCCGACTGACCGAGCCCAGATGTTGAGAGCGCCCCTGATGGTCGTAGAGTTCTTTTCGAGCAGACGGGCCTCGAAGAGCTTCGAAGGGTTGTCCACGATAATAGGAGCCCGGGTGAAGTTGGTAGGGTAGGCAGCTACGGAGAGGCAAAGGCTAAGGAAGACATTGGCAACGAGACCGAGCTGCATTTTGACGATGTTGAGGTGAGTACTTTCTGAGACAGAGAAGTATAGAGAAGTATACGAAGGGATATGACGCTGATGGAAGATGCACGAGGATAGCAGTGGATGGTATCGATGGAAAGGAGGAATGGACGGAAGAGATGAGATGGATGACAGATGGAAAAGGAAGAAGAAGAGTTTATATGCTGCTTCGTTTACCGGCAGATGCTTCTTCCTGTGGTAGTGACGACTACCCGAAAGGGAAGGAAAGCACCACGCCAGACGGTTTGAGGAAGGCAGGACGGGACAATTGAGGAAGGAACGCTCAACGACGGCCAGAGAGAAGGTGCATCTATCATATTTTATTTTATCGAATGGTAAACTACGTACACTTCTACGCTAAATGAGACAAACATGCTGTACGAATATAGTACTACAGAAGACAATAGGCCAGTCGCTGCTCATTCAATAGCTCGAGATAAACAATATCATGCAGTCCTTGAATCCTCTTCTGTAGGTGAACACATAGTACGATGCTTCCATACCATACATCGTGCACAGTGCGGAATACATTGCTATGTACCTTTACATTCCCTGCGTCGATCGGTAAGCCAATTTACGAGTCCAGAAGATTCGAAAGATCAAACGAATAGTATACCTTGATTGATAACACCCGGTAGACCTTCCCAATTGGTACACTCGCTGTTCGGCCGACCTTCCTCGGAGCAAATCCGGGGTCGTCCCTCTTACCCCACGACCTCGACACGATCCACGCGAGCTCGCATGTTCCGTTAATCCAGCTCAGTTACAGCTCTGTAACTGGTCCCGATGATTTCAACCCTCGCAACAGTTACCCATGCGTCTGGGCTTGGTTGGGGTATTTATACTGCCGCAAGCCACGCTTCTTGCTCTCGACTTCTGTACAACAATCCAATTGCAATCCCTCTTCCTCTTGCTCTAGCCCACAATGACTCTCTCTCAAAATCATTACATTATCCAACTCCCTTCGACCCCCGAAGCCCCTCGCTTTGTGGACCCTCGTGGGGTTGCCCAGCAATGGCTCAATAACTTGCAGACGTTGCTCGCCATTGGCGACTATGCAAAGGTCCCCGAGCTTTTCCATGAACAATCATGGTGGCGAGACATGCTGGCTTTGGATTGGGATCTCCATACGGTCCAGAATGCAGATAGAATTAAGGACTTCCTTAGTCGAAACCAACCCCGATTTCAGCTGTCCTCTTTCCGTCTGCAGCACCAAGGGAGATTCCAGCCCAAGTTGGAGAACCCGAGGGGAGACCTGAATTGGATCTCATCAATGTTCTTTTTCGAATCTCGTGTCGGAAATGGAACCGGTTTTCTTCGTCTTACGGTGAACGAGGCTGGGCAGTGGAAGGCGTATGCTGTGTATACTTCTCTGCAGGAGTTGAAGCAAATCAAGGAGCCACTTGGTGTGAATCGAGCTGAAGGAACAATCGAGACGATGCCTGGTGGACTTTCCAAAGGGAATTGGATTGAAAGACGCAAGCGACAAGTCGAATTTCTTGATGAGGAGCCCGCGACTCTAATCGTTGGTGCTGGTTAGTGAAAATGCCTTTCACATATCATTTATGGTCTGACATATTCTTCTGTCTAGGTCAGGCAGGGCTTAACACGGCTGCTCGACTTCAGAATCTCGGAGTATCAAATCTTATAGTTGACAAGAATGAGCGGATTGGGGACAACTGGAGGAAGCGTTACAGGGTAGACTTCAATAGTTGACGCTATGAACTCAGAGACGCCTGCTAACTCATTCGTTTGCTATATACAGACCCTTGTTACCCACGACCCGGTCGAGTTCACGCACATGGCATACCTTCCGTTCCCCAAGAACTGGCCGCAATTCACCCCCAAAGACAAGCTCGGAGACTGGTTCGAAGCGTATGCTAGTATAATGGAGCTTAATGTCTGGCTCAAGACCAGCATCAAGTCTGCAGAATACGATGACTCGAAATCCCAGTGGACGGTTACCCTCACCCGAGGCGATGGCAGTGAGCGAGTCCTTTACCCCCGGCATATTGTCTGGTGTACCGGCCACTCGGGCGAGCCAAAGGTTCCCACCTTTGTGGGACAGGAGCGGTTCAAGGGACAATTTTACCATGGCAGCCAGCACCGTGACGCCTCAGAATCCGACATGAAGGGCAAGAAGGTGGTCGTGGTTGGTACTGGGAACAGTGGACACGATATTGCGCAGAACTTCTACGAGAATGGTGCTGATACAACCATGCTTCAGCGAAGCGGGACATATGTCATTACAGTCGAAAAGGGCGTCTTCATGATGCACGAGGGACTCCACGAAGAGAATGGGTATGGCCTCCTTCAACATCCCTATTGCAACTACGTGAAATAACTACTGACAATCACCAGAGCCCCGACTGAAGAAGCAGATATCGTATCGGAGAGCTTGCCCTTCCCTGTCCAGTTCGCCTTGGCCGTTGACTTCACGAACCGGGTCCGTGCCGTGGAGAAGGATACCCTCGAAGGTCTCGAGAAGGCGGGGTTCAAGCTGGACTTCGGCATCGATGGAGCAGGGATTTCCCGGCAATATATCACCCGGGGTGGAGGCTATTATATCGATGTTGGATGCAGTTCATTGATCATCGACGGCAAGATCAAGTTGAAGCACAGCCCTGAGGGCATCTCGGGCTTCGACGAGCGCGGCCTTATCTTGAAAGACGGCAGCAAGCTGGACGCAGATATCGTTGTCCTGGCTACTGGCTATGACAACATGCGGACAACTGTTCGAAAGGTCCTTGGGGATCGCGTTGCCGATCGCCTTGTTGATGTATGGGACTTGGACGAAGAGGGTGAATTGAACGGAGTATGTCTCACGAGGTCTTTCCAATCAACTGCTTTCAAACACCGTGCTAATGAGAACACTGCAGATGTGGCGTCCAAGTGGTCACCCCGGCTTCTGGTACATGGGAGGAAACCTGGCCATCTGCCGGATTTACTCCAAGTTCCTGGCCCTACAGATCAAGGCCATCGAGTCGGGGCTTAACTCACAACCATCCGCTCTCAAGTTGTAGTGCATAGTTGTCCTAGGTTGTTTATATTTGATAGTTGTGCAAATGATAGTGAGGAATGTATGAAATGTCTTTGAACTTCACCGGAAGTCAACCCCGTACAGACCCCCGCGATTCCCGATAAACAACCGCTATCCTTTATACCAGTTTTTCTCTGTTCACTCTATGCCATATCCGATATTCAATATCCGTCGGGGTCGCCGCATTGAACTGCTCTAGTTGTATGCAAAATGTCCTGTGTCAAGTCATGTGAGCGCGTCATACTGAAACGAGCCATGATCCATTGCCGGGGAGACCATCACATCACCACCTCTTCCTCTCCACTTTCTGCCCTATGGAAATCTCGAAGACACTTAGCCGTTACCCGTCTCTCCCCTCTCTTTCTTCTGGAATTGTTCTCTTTTATTCTTTAATCACTTTCGCCTCTTGATTGCGGCTTTTACCCGGGCGCCCGAGATCGATCGACCACGAGGATTCCGACATTGTGGGCAGTGGACTGGACCCTTAACGGCGCTGTTATCTTTGTTCCTTCTCCCTGACAGCTCAGAGAATTGATCTTTCTGGCCAAGAGAGCGGTTCTGCGGTGGTTGGTGATAGCGCATACTCCCCTCTCCTGTTTCTGGCTGCTGCCGTGAAACTGACCACGAACAAAACACACAAATAGACGAGATTACAACCCTCCCTCGTTTTTCTTCCACCGAAACGAAAATATTCATATTCAATGCCGTTGTCCCACTGATTTACCGTTGTTTGCGCCTTCTCGAACTTCTGTGACGTCGACTCGGTCGATGCTTGCCTGCTACGGCCCGCAACCATGACCATCCAGACACGGAGGCATTCCTCCGCCTACAAGGCCAACTCTAACCGTGTCCCCGACACCATCGACCTCGAAAAACAGCCCCCCGTTGCCCGATATAAACGTCGCCGTCGTAGCTCCTTCGATTCAGACAGCGATTTCGAGTCATCCCCGCCACCCCAGGCCGTCGCTACCTCCTACCAACAGGCTCAGCAGCAGCCCATGTTAGCACCTGCAGCCCTGCGGCGCACGCGCGCCGGGGTCGGCTTTCGCGTTCCTAATAGGATCATGCGATGGCTCTGCCTGGCGTTGTTTTCGGGGCTTGTACTTTTTATCGTGACACTTTTCCGATTTACGCTTGCCTCGTCTGTTATGAACGTTCATATCGAATTACCGAGACCGATGGCGAAACCGCCGGTATGGGAGAGCTTCCCGTTTTTGAAACGGTATCAAGGTGGTCTGAAGAGTCTGGTACCGCGTAAGGACAACGCGCCGGAATACCCTGGGGATGGATCGGAGGAATTGGGATTGGGAGCAGCAGATGCCATTGCGGAGGAAGAGAACCGCATTCAATCCAGAGACAATGGGGGTCTTCCGTTCTCCAGCTCGGTGTTCAATCCGTACCCCGAGTATTCATCACCGGAGTACGTGAAGAAATATGGCGAGAAGCGCGAGTGTTTCTTGGATGAAGAGCAAACGGTCAAGGTTCCACAGGTCCACTATTACCCAGGTGTTCCTCGTGGGTTCCCCGATGCTGTTATTGGATCGAATGAGGTGTTGGGGATAAAAGATGATGTTTGTTTCGACCGCTTCGGTCGTTTTGGTCCTTACGGGTTGGGATACAGTGTCAGAAAAGGAGGCATCGGCGCAGGATTGGAGGGCCACCGTGATGGCTCTGAACGTGTCTGGGAGGATCACCCTCCGGTAGATTTCCGTAAAGTGGACTGGGCTGCTGCTCAAAACCGTTGCGTGGCCAGCAACAACCATCGCTTTAAGGATCTGCCAGAGGCGCGACCGGATCGCTTCTTGTCCATGCCTGTCGGCGTTCCGAAACACGAAAAGCCATTGTCTACGAACGAGCAAAAGCATCCGCCAAAAACTGGTACGGACCGTTTGCCTCGGACAGCCGTCGTTATCCGGACTTGGTCTGATTTCCGTTACACACCTGAAGACATTCTGTACCTGCGCTCCCTCATTTCAGAGCTTTCTCTTCTGTCGGGCGGAGAATACGTGGTACATTTCCTCGTCCATGTGAAGGACCTGAACCTGCAAATCTGGGCTGATGACGAGATTTACGAGCGGGTACTCAACGATTCGCTCCCGGAGGAATTCCGCGGAATGGGAACTCTTTGGTCGGAAAAGCAGATGGAACTCATGTACCCCGGTCTGGAAGAGACCGGGATGCGAGGCCTGCCGATCTATGGTGTGTACCGGAGTACCTTCATGTGCATGCAGTACTTTGGCCACCAGCATCCGGAATATGACTACTACTGGAATTGGGAGATGGACGCGCGCAACACTGGTCACTGGTACCATTTCTTCGAGAAGGTCTCCAACTGGGCCAAAGCACAGCCCCGGAAGGGCCTTTGGGAACGCAGTGCTCGATTCTATGTTCCATCCGTGCACGGATCCTGGGAGGATTTCAAACAAATGGTACGGGTACAAACCGAGACCGGCACTAACAGCCCCAACAACATGTGGACAGACCCGAGCAAAGGAGGTCCTGGAATTGGTCGAGGTTCATGGCAAAGTCAGGGCGACCAGTCTATCTGGGGTCCCGTGCGCCCAGTTGAGCAGGACATCCTTGAGGTGGAAGGCGAAGGCATCCCCCCAACCACGATGGAGAAGGACAAGTATGAATGGGGTGTTGGCGAGGACGCAGACTTGATCGTGTTCAACCCGCTCTACGACCCCGAAGGCACAACCTGGATTCTTCGCGACGACGTGACAGGTTATAACAAGGACAACGGCATGCCCCCTCGACGCACCGTGATCATAACCGCCTCGCGCCTCTCCCGCAAACTCCTCCAAACCATGCACAAGGAAACCAGCCTCAAGCGCCACAGCATGTTCTCCGAAATGTTCCCCGCAACCACCGCCCTCCACCACGGCTTCAAGGCCGTATCCATTCCACACTCAATCTATATGGACCGCCGCTGGCCGACAACCTACCTCGAATCGGTCTTCAACGCCGGCCGCAACGGCGCGTCTGGTGGTGCTCGGACAGCCATCTTCGGCGAGCGCGAGCACAACTTCCGCGGTACGACTTTTTTCTACTCCGCAGGCTTCTCCCCTAACCTCTGGAGACGCTGGCTCGGATACCGGGTTGATAACGACGGTGGTGAGCAGGAGGAGCTGGCGGGTGAGGGGCGGATGTGTCTGCCACCGATGCTGTTACATCCGATCAAGGAAGTAGATATGGTGATTGACGACGGAGAGAAGTCGGAGAATGAGCTCCAGAATGATCAGGTTATTAAGGATGATTGATCTTGCTTATTTTGCTTCTGAGGATCTGTTTTGATGTATCTGGATAAAATATTTTCGATGTATATGTGTTGCGTGTTGGCTGCATACTTTGGATACACTACTATTGGAATCTGGATATCTGGCGAATAAAGGAGTTTTTTCAGCGAGCCATCTGCTATAGAAGATATCTGAATATGTCCGGATCTAAAAGATTGCTCTCTTTTCCTTGAGACTGGCTTGCTAATAGAATTATTTATGAACATGTTAAATTGGAAGAATTAATAATATTACAACTAGAATGTGAGTACCTGTGAAATCGACGCCGAAAGTGACCGCCAGTGAAGCCGTTTACGGCGTCATTTCCACGCGGCGTTTCAGCGACCATGGCGGGCAGGGTGGTCTGCTGGGAGTCGAAGGAAAAGGCGAAGAGGCCTTACTGGCGTGGGGGCTGAGGCAACAAGTTGTCTCATAGTTTTGCTGTCTGATTTGGACGGAGGAATAGCGTTTGCATATGTTTTGGGGGGGCTAGCTGGGGCTGGGTTGGCTGTGTGGCCTTGGTTATTTTGCATTGGCACCGGGTTGGGTGAAGTAGTTGTGCATGAAGGTCTGGAGGGCCTTGCTGAAAGACGAGGCCCTGGGGAGGCTTTTCTGTTTCATAGAGGAGACCTTCTTGTCTAGTAGGTTGAGGAACTTCAGTATCTCCTTGTCCTCCCCTTTTTCTTTTGTGGCCTGGGCTTGTAGGGCGATGCTGGCCTTTTTTTGCGAGCTCAAAGTTGTTTGTTTGGGCACTGTGGCTCCAGCATGGCTGATGGCGTCTGGGTTTCCATTTCAAAGTCCATGAACAGAGGTGTTGGGGGTGGAGGCGAGGCGCTTGGCTCGCCTGTATCTCCCTCCCTCTGGTTATCTGGCTTTTCGAGTTTTCGGTGTTTGCGGGCTTTCACTAGCGCGGCTATGCCTTGTTCCCGGGGGCTGTCCCCATAGCGGAGACCGCCTGAGGCGTGGCCTCTGGCCGAATGCCTGGTGACAGGCGGGCATTATTCTTGCGTCCGTGCTTGTAGTTTAGCTAGGTGACAGTTCCGATCTGCCCGTTGTATGTCCCGCTCCGGGACCAGGGATTTCCCCGCTTCCGCTTCCAAGGAAGCGTGGGAATACCCGACCCTCGACGTCAAATAGTTACACACACATACACACATACGCACATATAGATAGACGAGCACTCAATCAGCTGTGTACACACACGTACGATCGATAGGCGATATACCACTTCTTCTAAGCTATATCTCTCCGTATAGGCCTTGTTAGTCACGGAATAATCGACTCCCGAGTTCCCCTTTGAGCTAACCGAGACCACGCTCCAACAGCCACGTCAGCAGGAACGAGCCACATGGCGCTATACTGCGACCACTATACCAACAAACAGTAGTATTGGGCCTCGTACGATCCTTCAGTGAGGCTGCGTTCCTGTTGCCACTAGCTCCCAAGAATGATGACTGTTAACAGCTCCTGGAGGAGTCAAGTAGTCAGCCCATTCCACAATCTGTCTGGGAAACACCATCAAATGAACAACAGTCGCCATGGGTCAATCGCAGTCAACCGACCGTCCAGAGCTCTATGAATTTCCTCCTCCAGTGCAGACCCGCGGTATTACTCCCCATATTTCCTTCAAGATGGCATGAACTAATTGTTATGTAGATGAGTTGACTCAAAGACACGCGGATAGAACCGCGAGTGGTTTGGGTGAGGAGAGACACTGGTTCGAGAAGGTGTTCAACATCTTCTGCGACACATCGGAGTCAACAAAATGTCTGTTGATTGGTGTGGTTAAGACCGGCACGATAGAAAACTAATTGGATCCAGTCTGGTCGGAAAAGAGCCTCGCGAACTTTTTGCAGAGCACCTTTCCCCTCGATTTAGGAGCAATTCTCATGGAAGCCGTCCCTATTATACACCGATATCTGCTGCGGTTAGGCTCGTTTCCATACCAGAATGATCCGGAAGAACTTCTCATCCAGAGAGTGCTGCGCACGGCAGTCATTCTTTTGTCCAACTTTCTGGGGGACGTGGATAGTGCATATTTCTCCAATAACGAGCGACGGATCTGCTTCCAGAGTATGGCCAGCTTGGCTTCAGGGAAAGTATCCCGGAATAAGAGTCTGCGAGAAGAAGCTGATGACCGTGATCTGATAAATGTCCTTTCTGGGATGAAGAATCGGCGTAGACACCCAGATCAACCTAAAGTGATGATTCAAGGCCCTAAGCAGCCCCTCCCTCGCAGTTCCCGTCCTCTTGGTCAAGAGATTTGGATCAATTCATTCCAACGGATGAGTTCCGGTCGCTTCTACGTCTGATGGTGGTTTTGAATTTATTCAGTAGCGGCATTGAGGCTAAAGATTTCGCAACATCCATTCCACAAACGGAAAAGGTTGCAGACTGCTTACTGGCGGCATTTCAAGCGGGCCCAAATGGTATTTCCTGGGATGTATTTGATCGAGTGATAAAAAACGACATGGTGAGAAACACTGAGTATATCCTATTTGGTACTATACTCACCGTAGTAGCCCTGCTTACTCTTAGGCTTGTCTCGACTCCTAAGTCCCCTGGCCTGTTCCAGGCCTTTGCCTCAGAACAGATATCCCTCATCATTAAGTGAGATGCAGGCATTCCTCAGAGAATCATATAACCCATCTGCGCACCGTGAGGCGCCCTCTTCAGGCTATATCTTCAGCCTCCCGATTCTCAGCCAACTTGGAATCATGTTACCCCGTTACCTTCTTTTAGAAGGCGTGTCTGTTGATTGGACTGCTAGAATTAATCAGCTGGACCTGGGTAAACTGAAGGACCATATAACTGAAACACCGCCCATCGTTCTTCTGGTCTCTGGAAGCAGTCAGGATCAGCAAGTTAGGTTTGGTCTCTTCTATCCCAAAGGATCTGTCGAGGAAGAAAGGCCTTGTATATTTCAATTAGAGCCCGTGCACCGTGTTCTTCGGACCCCGTCTTCAAAAAAGGAAAATGTCTCGATCCAGGTTGATTTGGACAAGAATAAGAACCCAATTTTAGCAGCTTTGATCACCTGGAAGAGGGAATCATCTATTGCCTATGAGCCAGACGGGGAGGGTTCAGCCTTGATTGGCAGGCTCGCCATTGAGTATGACACGATGAGCCTTGTTGTGAGTGAGGAAGGGCTTGGTCGCTTTACAGTGCAGAGGGAGAACTATCCCAAGATCGATGAACATTTTCGTGTTGATGTGGTTGAACTTCTCAAGTGTGACCATCAAAGAGTTTTTGTGGGGGACTTTGATTATTGAATCATCAAAGTTTTGATCGTGATGAATTTTGTTAGTTTGCTACATTGAAATCAATTTATACCCACTGACTGTATGTATGCCAAAGATGGACGAACTATATGTACTCAACTTCAGTAGGCGCTTGTTGACATTTGCACCTCGCTTCGGTCACACTTCTGTACGATAGCTTTTTTCTACAACTATTCAACTGACTATCTGATTGTTTACTATCTATCGTCAACTATCAATCTATCTATTGGGTGGCCATCCGGTGAAGTTTTCTATAGCGCTTTGAAGAAGCATTACTTATACGAGTCATTGAAGCCAAGAGGAATTGATGGCAAATGGCTTGTCGCTGCTAGTAGTGGTCTAGGTTTGTCAATGAGCCGCATGCTATAGTGAAGTGTATATATGGAAAGATTTTTCGGTTTTTCCTAACTGTCATATAGATACATTCGTCAAGTATTTGGAACGCCAGTAACCAAACTCCAAATAAAAGAAAATGACAGTTATCATAAAAGCCCACCATTTTCACCGGGTGATCTACTCGCACTTCTCCTTGTCCACGGTGATTGTTTTGAGAAACGCTTCGGTGATACAGTTGTTGCCGGCAACCTTGCCGATGACGTTGTACGGCTGGCTCTTCTTTTGAAGCTCCTCTCCTATGGAACAAGATGTCAGTTCTCCAGATCACTATAAGATTGAATATACGCAAGCTGCTTACCTTGCTGCTGGAGGTATTTATAAATGTCCGCGAGGCCATCCTGCCCTTCATGACCCTCCTTAACAACACCACCCTTCACTTCGCCGAACGTTTCATATGAGTTTGGCTTGCTGACCTTCTTCCAGTTGGCAACATCCTCATCCTTCCCATCGTCGTCAATATTGTAGTGGTCGGCCCACCAGGTATCACTGTTAGCTGACCAAGAGGAACCGATGTACTTGTCGCCGGGCTTGCCGCCCGGATCCTTCATCAGATCAAAGGCCTTGGCCAGGAATGTCTGTCGGCCTTGCTTTTGGTACATGCCCGCGACTAAGCGGACATGGGAGGTCCCCGCGAAGCATGCTTCCTTCTGATTGTGCGCCTGCCATTTCTCAAGGAAGACTAGTATTTCTTGTTGTCTAATTGGGCGTCGCCAGCGATTTTTGGGATGGCGGCATAATTGTCCCTTTGCATAGAGTGCTGCCATTGGTCTGAAGATCCCTTCCCATTTCTACCAGCAGGTTTCTAATATGAGTGACATCATATCGTTGTCCGTAAGGCTGGCTCCCGTTAAAGAAGTTGCTTCCCAGACTCCCGGCGTCGGATGCCACCGTAGACATCGCTAAAAGATTGATCTCAGTTCCTATAATGACATAGACGTTTAACAGACTAGTGAAATAAAGGCGCTCCTTCAGTTCTCTTAAGTCCGCCGGCGAAAACACTCATCATTAATCGTGCGGATGCTGTCGATTCCAAGTTAGAATTGAAACTTCTTTTGTTGACGTCCCAATCGAGTCTGGCTCTTTGCCAGTGCATATGTGGATAATGTGAGGGCCTAAATTGTTGAGAACGTTGTAACTTGATCATAATTCCCTTTTAAATATGCTGTCCTGAACCCCTTTATTTGCCTAAACTTTGAACTCGGGGTCCATGTGTACTTCCGCAAGGTTCCGCGGAGAAGACAAAAAGAACCCAGCATTCGGCACAACCAGCAGCTGATATACCAGCTTGTTCACTGACTGGGCGTTTCTCGGGCATTCAGGATAGAGCAGGGAAGGCAATTCGGAGGCTCAGGATTGGTAACACGAGAGCTCTCTGCTACCATGCCCCTTGAGATATGCTTTTAGGGTTCCTTGTTGGTACTGCTTACCTGTGTATACGCAATCCTATCACCTGGGGAGTGGATGTCCCTGCATAAATTCATCATGTTTTGGTACTATCATACGTCTCTCTGCCGACTACGTACTCCATAACTCCGTGTACAACCAAATGTCCCTAGTGCGTAGCATAATTGTCCTAATCTGGTCGAGCCAAACCTCAACTCAAGAAGATGCCGGAGAAACTTCATTGTAACCCTAAACGACTCTCTCCGCCCTTCAACCTCTGAAAAATCAAACTCCCTTGAACGGTACGATTCCAACGGCCCTGGCCGTTTACCTTGGAATAGATCTTTCATATACGCCACGGGCATGGTTCCTCGATAGACATGGAGCATATGATCGAGAGTAATCAAATATTCCAATAGGATATTCATTCTATACAGACTAAATATTACTTGAGTTAACCTACAAGTAGATGAGCTCCCCCCAAAGTAAACCCTATATCAGACAACCCTTCCGCTCTTAAAATCCACTTGATCCATCCCACTAGTCTTCAAAAGATGCCGATGCAGAGCAGTCATAATCCTAACAAATTCCCTCATTCTTGATTCCTTCCGTAATTCAAACGACTCTGAATGATGCAGCTTAAACGTTTCAGACAGTCGCCGGTGCGCAAAGAGATTCCTCAAGTATGTCCCAGACACTACTGCCAGACACACATGAGCCACCGTGCGCTCAGTAGTAACCAAATAGGCCTCGTAGTCGTCAAGATCTGGGTTCTCATTGTAGGATAGGACAAGCTGGAGAAGGGCCTGTGGGACTTCGTGCTTGGCTTCTCTTGAGCGGCAGTTTTCTCTTACTATCTGGATAAATGCTAATATTAACGCATATTATGCGGAAGTCGGATTATATTAATTGAGAGAAGAACAAGGGGCTTTCCATAGTCAGTAAAAGATGACCGATACTGATGCCCTTTCATAATGGCCCCATCAGCTGAGAATCTACCGCGGACGTTCAGAGTGGGGATTTTGAAAGAAGTAGAAAAGCAATTTGCTGCCCTCCTTTTCACTTTCTCGTTAGATTCAATTCAAATTTAGGTACGGTCTCACCATGATACTTACCATTTGTCGCCAATCCCAGCTGGCCACGTTGTCTCGTCGATAATACTTGTAAGGACACCAATATGCGGGAAAAGATGATCATCTTCACCAACCACTGTGTTCTTGCCCCTTAAATCACTAAGTTCCCGACGAAAACGGCAGTAATGTTCTTGTTCATGATCCAAGCCCGTCTTTTTCACGCCATTGGGGGTTGTGTTGAGAGGATTTGCGATTTCCTCGAACTCTGTCGCGTTATGAAGTTTCAGTATACTTCCAGCCCGGAAATATATAGATACCCACTCTCTTCCCCGTCCTCGGAGATATTCAATGGGGTCCACAATTTCCTCTGCAGGTACACCGGTAGTCAATCTGACATTTGCTAGCTCCAGATGCTTCTCCGTCCATTTCTTCGGTATTTGCAGGAGCATCTGCGCCGTCCGTCTTGGGTTTCTCTTCTGTACTCTGTCCGTCAATCCCTGTGTTGAAGAAGATGTAGAAGATAAACACGCTTATATCTGACATTTTGTAGTTCTGACGTTTGTTTGCTCTACTGGCCTGAGGCCATACTAGGTATTGTTGCCTATCCGGGTATGGTGGTTTGGAGCCTGAACTAGCCTGATTAGGCATAGCGCATCTACAAGATCCTTTAAGATACGGAAAACACCTCAGGCAGTAATTAACTTCCTGTTATCAAGATATCCAATTATCCATTCCATAACCATTCGGTCTGAGATAGCCAGTCTATCCCACAATACCACAGTATGACTCAAAACCCGCACAGCCCAGTCCCGTACATCGCGGAAATGCTACTCCGTACATAACTGCTATGCATCGTACAACAATGCAGATCTGCCTGCCTGGCTCCGTGGGTGCGTAGTATATCAGCGGCCAGACTTGTGTTCTGTACTTTGTACGAGTGCTGTGTACACCGCATGATCATGGATTATCGGAGGATTTATGCCACGGAGTCATGTGCATAGTACTATTAGAAGTAGTGCTGGACGGAGGTCTTTCCATATGTAGGTGGCGATAGGTGGCTGGCAGGTTGGCTGGCTGGCTGAACGCAATAATGTACATGTATTCTACGTGTCGATACTCTGTAGTTTGTTTTATTGGCATAAAATGACGGTTACTTGGTGCGGTGTAAATCCTATTTAAGTCTATTCCTGGACTAGTTATGGGCTATTTGTACGGAGTACGGGGTTTATACTACAGAGCTGAGAGTAAGGAGTGGAGCATGATGCAACCTTGACGATGGGGAATGGTCAAAACATTCCAGGTTCAGTGGTTATCAACCACAGAAAGGCATGTCACATGGACTGTACATAGTATGAATATAAGAGCATTGGTGCGCTTGTTTTGAGTTGTGGTTTATTCGTGAGGTCTTGCAGACCAACTCTACTTGTATCTTATGCGGAGTGCTACCAAGTCATGGTAAGCAACCTCACCACAACAACAACCACCAATTGGGCATATGTCTAACCATTCAACCAGACAAACCACTACCCACCAATCCCCTTCCTCCCCTCCCTCCTCGACCTCAACCTCAACCTCACCTTCAGCAACGACACCACAACAACAACCACCCTCTTAACCCTCCTCACAATCCCCCTCCTCCTCTTCCTCTCCCACACAATCCGCAAAGATTATGCTGCCTTCATCGCCCTCGGCCCCGGCGGCGTGCCCCAATCCCCAAAAGGCTACATTGGCTTCTGCTGTCTCCGCCCCTTCGCCCTCCGCAATCCCTTCGAACCACCTCGCCTACCCCCGACGCTCTATCCACAAGATGGATATCTTGCATCCGACGCGCTACCGACACGGAAGGGCCCTCGACCGGTAGTCAAGGGGATAGCGCCGCAGCGGCAGTTAACACAGCAGGGCAACCAGACGACGTATGAAATGCTGAGCCAGGAGTTGTTGACTCTGGTGCGGATGCATACGCATACGCATGGGTTATACACGGATACGTCGTGTTTTGAGAAACACAGCGTGGGGGTGTTTGTTGCGGAGAAGTTCAGGTCCCGCGTGACTTGTAATGGGGAGGTGTGTCATGCGCATCCGAGTGATGGGAGCATGCATTTGTGTCTGCATCCGGCGGATGTCAAGGTGTTTCTGGTCAAGGGATGGGGACAGAGGCATCCCATCGCGCGGGAGAAAAGCTGGTGGTGGCGGGTGTTGAGGACGGGGAAGAGGAAGTTGCCGCCGAATTTCGTGATGGTGTATGCGCCGAGAGATGAAAAGGAGCTGAGGGTGATTGTCGACATCGTGCGGGCGGCCATCTGTTGGGTTAGTGGAAGGGGGTTGCGATGGGAGAGGGAATGTGTGATGGAAGATTGAGGAGATGGCGTAATAGCATAATTAACGGAATCTCTTTCTTATACCTACTGAAGACAGTTTATGCTAAAAAGACAATGCTCATGACCATCCTCAGGTGAATCGTAAATTCTGTTCTCAGACAGTAGCAACGCACATAGAGAGAAAAAAAAAAAAAAAAACACAGGCAAGAAAAAGAAATGAAATAATAAACACGATTTAAAACACAAGAGTATTCGTTGGATCGACGCCGGGACGAAAGAGAAACGAAGCTATTAGCATAAAATCAAGAGCCGTTAGAGAACACAAAAGGAAGCACCGAGGTAACAGTTCCCTTCCCTACACGTGGTGCCTTTTTGATTTTTCTGTCGGCGGCCCCAATGTCCCATCCATCACCCGCAACTCCCTGCCAAGCAAGTTCTAGGTATAATCTCTTCCAGTTCATCTCATTACAACGGGTTTAGTCACGGTTCGTTTTCCGCAGAGCGTCGGCGAGCCACTCGAGACCTTCGTAGAGACCATCACCGGTGGTAGCGCAGGTGGATTGGATGAACTAGTGAAACATTAAATTAGTAAACAGCAGTTAGAACGGTAATGAGCAGTTAAACTTACCCAAGCACGGCGGGTGAGACTCTGCAGACCAAGCTGCTGGGTAATCTCGGCGGGGCTCATGGCGTTCTAGAAAGTAGACATCAGTATCCAGAGTCGAGCCGCAATCGCATGTGACAAAACCATACCGGCAAATCTTGCTTGTTAGCGAAAACAAGGAGGAGAGCGTCACGGAGTTCATCTTCGTTCAGCATACGCTGCAACTCTTCGCGGGCCTCGACGATACGGTCACGGTCGTTGCTGTCAACAACGAAGATGATACCCTGAGTGTTCTGGAAGTAGTGTCTCCAGAGGGGACGGATCTTGTCCTGGCCACCGACATCCCACACGGTGAATTGAATGTTCTTGTACTCGACGGTCTCGACGTTGAAACCTATAAACGGGATGTCAGTCCCACGTGCTCAATACCCGAGACTGTGTTCCATGCGCAAAACATTCCGACGACGGAAACGACCCTAAAATACACGTTGGTGGTCGAGGGAGAAGGACTGACCAATTGTGGGGATGGTGGTGACGATTTCACCCAACTTCAGCTTATACAGGATGGTGGTCTTTCCGGCGGCGTCGAGACCGACCATCAGGATTCGCATCTCCTTACGACCCCATAGTCTGTCGAACAACTTCGAGAAGGTGAGACCCATGTTTGCGGTGGTGAAAGTATGTCCTCGAGGCCCTGAATAGAAAAGCGCAAAGTGTTAGATAAGGACGAGATCAGAAGTGTGAGATGTTCGGTAATGGAAGGGAATGGTGAATGGGGTAGTGGCGGTGGTGGTGTGTTTTTGGATGAGATATTAAAGGACACGGGGTAAGCACCGACTGCACGAGGGAAACAATAGGATTCAGGATTTGTTCCTTTCCGAGGAAGGTTAAGGCTGAAAGAGAAGAAAGGAGAAGGACGGTGAAGACGATGAAGTGTGATGGATCAGGGGTGGAAAAGACACAGAGGGAAAGGGAAAGGGAAGGGAAGAATCCCATGCGGCGGGCGACAAGGACACAAGTAGCAAAATACTGAGTAGTGTTCCGAAAAAGGCCAGGTAGACGGACAACCACGAGGTAGGAGAAGATCTGAGAGCGACTTACCGAGAGAGAAAGAGAGAGAGATAAGGTGATATTAGGTGTAGTAAACGTGACGCTGAAGACGAGAAAAAAGAAGAGCGTCAGACGTGAATATAGAACAGTCCAAGTGGTTTAGTTGGAATTTGGTGCCAGGTCGAGGAGTGCGGCGGTCGGCGTAGCTTCCGTCACTAGGCCGTGAACAGGAGCAGGTACAGGTTATTAGGTACCAGAACGATTATAGAATTGGATTAAAATAGAGTATAGAATATTTCTACTGAAATGAAGAGTTATAGGCGACTGTATATAATCTCTCTGTCCTCAAAATGCCACCTTTTCTGCATAGACATTCCCTCTCCGAAAAGGACACGGTGTTTCCGCACCAGATTTGTGCCGTCTTTGCCTCTTCAAGTATGGAGAGGCCACAAGACACCCATCCGCCGTCCATGGGCAATCCCCATCCACTTTATTATGTGTCCCCAGTCGCTGATAGGTTCCCTGGAATCTGGACATTATAGTGGGCCTCTACGCGTCATACTCAAAAACAGGTATCTATGGATGCTGGCCGCACCGTTAGCATGGCTGTGTACGAGTTACCGAACAAGGGCTCTGATAAAGCCACTCCGAGCCATAGTACCGGTGAAGGCAGCATACAAGATGTCTGTTCGCTCATACTTACATCCATACTTTTTGTCTGCCTATCTGTCCACGCAAAATTTGAGAATGACTCTTAACATTCACATATCACCGTCCAACAGGCGACATGAAACTAACATCAATTCCACCACCTGATCTCGTGGTCATCGAATTTAAGAGTATAGCAGCACTCCAACAAGAAGCAGAAGCCCTTCATCGCAAGCTCAATGAAGATGGCGAGACTGGCAACCAATATCTCGTGGTGAAGAAAATGCCCAGGGGTGCCTCAATCCTCCTAGGCGTGTACCGCAAGATGATGGACAGCGTTACTTACAGAATTAGCTGGGAAGGCGAAAAGGGACAGATCAGAATCATCCCATCGCCTGCTTATGCCATGATTATTAGAAGCTTGACTGACAAGATCACCGACGCCCTTCTCGACAAAGGCGTTGAAATTTTCGAATTTGGGTGGGGGAGCACGACGGCTTATCGTTCGTTAACCGGGCATGGTGGGAAACAACCTGATGATTGTTTCTTGCCACCAACGAGACGAACATTACCCGCAGAAGAAGTCAAGTGGCCGACTCTCGTCATGGTATCGGGAATGAGTGAATCCCAGGAAAAGGTGTTCGAGGATGCCAGCTGGTGGTTCGAGAATAGCTGTGGTCAAGTTCGCATGGTGATCACTCTTTTGATCAACAGAGCAAAGAAAACTGTCGACTGGGAGATGCGGCAGCTAGCAAAACCGGGCCAGTTACCCCCTGGGAGGTCCTATTTCACAAAACCATATCTGGATATGCCCCCTTTGGCTTTGCAGCATCCTGCTGATCAGCAGCAGTACATCTCGCAAATGGGACATATCAGCCAGAATCGAGAAATTAAAAACATGCGAATGTACATTCACTTCCGGGCTTTATTTGATCGTAAACCTGGGCCCCGGGAAACAGACATCCAGCTGAGTGCGCATGATCTTATCGACATTGCTAAATATCTTTAGCAGGAAGTTAGAATAAGACATCAAGCAATGCCTAATTTGATCTGCTATCTATCTGTTGTACTGGATTCCATAAAATAACAACATGAGGTATATTGTTTTTCTGGTAGCTACAAATGCATTTGCATGGTTTCCCTACCAATTAATCAGTTCCGCTCAACGCCCTCCCTTCGAGGGCGCGACATCCGATGCTTCGAAAAGCGAAAGAATGTCCGGAACAACGACTTGTAAATCGTCTTTCCCTCCACTGTATCACTAGCAACGCCAAATACCACCAGCAGGACAAAGGACAGGAACACGATCACCCCAAAACTCACCCAGTACTGATTGATCGTGTACACGCCTTTGACTTCCGCCAGCTCGGTTGAGAAGTATCCGGTCATTAGACTGACCGGCAGGAACAGAATTGTCACTTTGGCGAGCAGGACAGTTACTCTTGTTAGCTTCTCGACGGCTTGTGAGTCTTTCAGGGCGATTAAGTTGAAGTTCTGGGTTCAATCGGTCAACACCTGAATTCATCAAGAGCATGGGGTGTGGCTCACCAGGAATGTCAGAGACTCCTTTTCTACCAAGCACGATTCAATTTCCGATAAACAATAGAGCTTAATCCGGTCCAACAGCCGTTCAAACCGAGCCACAGCCGCAGAGCTCAATTGAACACCCACTTGAGTATCATAGTTGCTGATCAAGCTTAGGTTGCTCTGCTGTGTCGGCTGTCGCAGATCTCCAAAGTCGCTCTCCATAAAAGCGCTGCCAATTGTGAACGCTGGTCGGTTCTTTGCTTCTTCACGGAGCAAGCGCTGTCGTTGTAGTAGGCGCCACATGATGAGTTCGTAGCTTTGGTATACCCGTTTCAGAACCGCTAACTGTCTACCTAGCCAGTGTAGTTCGCCAACCAATTCGACCGCCGGTCTGTTTAACATATCTCCTCTCTGTATTTCGCCTATTAGATAAATGCAACGACATGGACGAACGGGTTTCCTACCAGCTGATCAAGAGACACTCCGTACTTGTGCTCGCGCTTCGCAACAAGACTATAGCTCGAAAACCAGTCATCGAAGATATAGTAGAAGAGCAAACTAGGGCTGTCCTCTTGTTTGATACTCTGATCTGGCGCGGCGCTGCTGTTGAGACCCCGTACCCTAATCGTGACCAGCGACTCGCTCTCAGATGTGGCAGAGTATTGTCTAGATACACCAGAGAAGATGAATCGGATGTTTCTGCGTACCGTTCCTAGGACGGTTCTGACTTCGTCTGGTAACGGTCCTGCTGGTCTGGGATAGGGGTTTTCTTGTATCGACACGACGGTACCTTGGATAGAGTCAGTATAAGAAAGCAAGAACTTGAACAGAATATATGCCGTACCGTCGTCGAAAAGTATTAGCCATGACCACAACCGCTTCCCATCTGGTAAATCTTTCCCATTGCTAATCTGAACTTTTGAAGTCACATAGAGAGAATTATATCCAATACAAGTATCTGGAATATCCATTAGCATGTTCCAAGCAGACATACGGATAAGTTGTTGTCATACATCTCGGGCCATGATCCACAGAACAAAAATGCCAAATCTGGTTTGCAACTTGCGCGAAAGTGAGACCCTTGAACGACGCAGCTCTGTGTATTTCCTCCATATCCATATCCAAATCTCTCATCGAAATTCCGCTCTCGAGGTCATCTACTCCGGTCTGGGTTGATTGGTCTATACTCTTGCGTCGCGAACGCCTAGAACGAAGAGTACTCGCGCCGGGGGAAATGGGAACCGGTTCTTCGGGCTTTGGTGTCGGTGCTTGTACCACGGGCTCGGTGCACATCATTCCTTGCAACCGTTCTGAGACGCCATAATGGCTCATGATTGTCTTGATCGTCTTTTTCTGTTCCTCTGGAGCCCAGATATTACTGTTCAAGTCAGTGAAGCCCCTCTAAGCGACAGTTATCCACTTACATCCACCGCGTTCCAAAGCATCTTGGCTTCTAGAGACGAAAGCATCAGCATACGATCCTAACCAAGCGCAATCTTTGTCGACTCCAGTCAACACTTACTGGGCTGCGGAGTAGCGACGCGATATCGTCTCTTTCCAAGTTCACTGCGCACCATGCGTCTTCATTCCCAAAATCCAACACGAAATTCCGTGTGTGCGCGCCCTCGAGCAGGTGTAGATATGTCTGGAAGTTCGCCTCGTCATCGATGTCGCAAAATTTGTCGCAAATGTGGGGTTGTTTATCAAAACTCGAGTAATATTCATACGGCTTCTGGAAAGCCGAAGATGTTGAAAATCCAGATTCGGTCATTTTCGGGGCTGAAAACCAAGGTACTTTGTACAAGACATCAACTGAATGCTCCCGGCAAGAAGTATTTTATTATTTACAAGAAAGAGGGAAAGAGCCTCGCATATTTATAACTACTGCCGATCTATCATTCACCTCGCAAATGACCCCAATCATCTGCGACATACAGACTTGTCTTGTGACTGCCTGCCGGGACTCTCTCAGCATAAGCTGATTTAGCCGCCGAGTCGCACATGGGCGCGTCGCTGTTGGTAGACGACTTGCCATGATTGGTCGCAGCGACTGCGAAATCGCCACCTCTGGGTCGGGCCGCCGTCAAGGATTGAATTTATGATTATCTGTTTCTGGTGTTATTGAGATCGCGTTATACATAGAACTGTACTTTATTTAGATTTGGCCTGGTTGGACTCATGGATCAGAAGTACCGCTGTGTCCTAACCGGGCTAGCCTAACGGCAAGGATCCACTGCGACCGTTCGGGTCTAACTAACGTAATCGGACACCGAGCGAGCGGGGACACCGAGCGAGCGGCACGTCCGCCTACTTCAGTTAAAAATGCAAGTTAACTAGCAACAGAACAAGTAAAACAAGGCAATTTTTATATACAATAATGCTTTATCTAGTAGTGCAGCTAGATCTAATATGTCCTATTTGATGGCAGTTGCTGCAGCGTGGTGGTGCTCGCTTTCGTGGTCTCTCACCACCTTCATCCACCACCCCGGCAAGTAAATCAGCAGCTTCCTGACTGCGTTGCTGACCCTCAGCGCCAGTCAGAATACCACCAGCAGCTATAAAGGTCCTAGTAGTATTCCGTTTGCGCTTTTGGGTTTTATTAGCAGCACGTAGCTGCTTAACCTCATGCTCTAAAAGCAGCACATTCTGCATTGCCCTTTGAGCACCCTTGACCACTTGCTCAACTGCCTGACTGATAGGACTTGGTGGGCTGTGTGTACGCTGCCTCCAGAGGCGCTTGATAAGCTCAGATTGCTTCTGAAGTTGCCTGGTAGTCTTGGGAGTCTCTGCTGTCCAACTAGACGACTCTTTGCTATGTGAACTGCCCGGTGGTGTAGAGGTCTTCATCTGGATATGGAGTTCATCAAGTACATTCTCAGGTTTATATGGGACTAGACCTGCAGCAGCAAATCCACTGCATATATTTGATAATGAGAATGCTTGTGGGCGTGTCTGCTGGTAAGCGGCCAAAAAATCAACCTTATCAATATGATTGATCTCTAGCTGCATAGCAGTCTGAACCCGCTGGCCATAGAGACGTTTCAATGGCCCAAAACAAGCAACATCAAGCGGCTGAAGAAAATGCGATGAATGTGGAGGTAGATAAAGAGGTATAATATGATTCTCTGTGCAAAAATGGTCAAAAGCAGCAGTCGCATGGCTGCCATGGCCGTCAAGAATCAGAAGCCGGTGGGTGCCGATTGTACGCATTTTGGTATGCTTTTCAAAGACCTCTTTGAGCCAGAGCTCTCCAAGCTTATCATTTGTCCATCCATTCTCACTGACTCCAATGACCCA
Source organism: Aspergillus chevalieri (assembly GCF_016861735.1). Classification (NCBI taxonomy): domain Eukaryota; kingdom Fungi; phylum Ascomycota; class Eurotiomycetes; order Eurotiales; family Aspergillaceae; genus Aspergillus; species Aspergillus chevalieri. The sequence goes on from NC_057364.1 coordinate 723,949, forward strand.
GTCATCAGGTATATGCTGATACCAAGTAGATTGGTGTTGCTTGCCAGCGAAGATAATCAATGGAGGAAGAAGATAGCCTGTTGAACCAATGGCCTCAATGACAGTCACCCATTCACGATTTCCTGGTTGTATGGCTTTTGCACGGCTTTGAACCTGAGAAGTAATGACCTGATAATAATTAATATAGATTCAATGATCAATATATTGATTACTGGGGGCATACCTTTGCAGTTGATGCCATTCCCATGGAGAAGCCAGTCTCATCAAAGTTATAGATATCCTGCTCAACAATGCCATATTTTGCAATAGTATTCTGAACCAGCTGAAACCAATCCATTATTATCTTTGGATCTTCACAAAGAGCACGTTGATAATCATATCTGCGGCTGTATTTTGACTTGATCTCCTTATGACGGTTGATAAAGCGCTGCACCCATTTTGTGCCAATTGAAGGAGCTGATTTCAACCGATTTGATAGTAATAGATTGGCCATTTCACACACAGTGCTGATTCTAGGAGGTAGACCACGTCCATCAGCAGCTAATACCCAGTTCACAAGGGTAGATTCTTCTGTGGTTGTGAGTTTTCGGCCATTTGGGGTGGAATCAACTCTGGAAACACGACCGCGCACACGGTGCTTCAGGGTAGAGTATTTGACATCAAATGCATTTGCAGCATCCCGAATGCTTCTAATTTGATTTTTATTTAAAGCATCAATAGCAAGCAATATTCTACCTTCTTGTTGAACAGCTGAATATGGCATATTGGAGGAAATGTTGGTGGTTGAATTTGATGAAACGAAGAAGTTGGCGGACGTGCCGCTCGCTCGGTGTCCCCGCTCGCTCGGTGTCCGATTACGTTAGCGGGGGTGATTAGTCACCAGTCAGTGTGTCGTCCTTCAGCTCTGGCTCTGGTCTCTTCAATAGATCCTGGTTATTAATTTAGTTTATTATATTGCTAGCCTGCAAATCGCTCAGCTGAGTGCTAGCGGCAGTATGGCATCTCAAGCGGATCAGGGAAGAACTGTTCGCATTGCGGCGGCATGTACAGAGTGTCAGCGTCGGAAACAGAAAGCAAGCTCATCAAGCCAATGTCCAAAGTAATTACCATTAGGCAAATAAACAATACTAACATCTCAGCAGTGCAGCCGCGAGTGGCCATGTAATCATTGCCAGGTGAGACGGATGCCGCACCTGTGTAAATTTGCGCCTAAGAAAGTGTTGCGGACGGGTGCTCCGGCCGTCAATAATACAAGCACAAGGTTTGTGTGAGGTCCGATAATCTTATGTATTGCTTGGTTAATGCGAATTCCAGGCCAATGGAAAACAATGGAAACAACAGCAATAGCTTCAACGCGCCAATCCAAAAAAAAAAAAAAAAAACCGTCCGAATCTGCTCTCCCTGAAGTCACTGGTGATGAGGATATTCGGGTCTTAGGGTATCTTCCCAATGAGCAGTACTCTCCCGTTGATAACCCCGAGGTATGCCTTTATGGACCATGTTTATTGAGTGTCATAGCTAATTTACAAAAGGGTTCCGCAGCAATTTCAAAGGTGCCGCAGGCTTTGTCCCCTGAGATGGAGAGCGCCTTGCGAGCGGTTCCTCCAAAACCCTACACGGGTAAGCCAGTCAATTGCGGTAACTAGTATCCGTGCTGACTTCTTTTAGATATCCTGGTACAACATTTCTTAGGTGATACAAATTATCACTTCTATGCTCTGTATCCGCCAATGTTTTCCTATGATTATTCTGTATGGCGGACAAACAGGACCCGGGCTCAAGTACTGACTCCCCAATTCACATGTCTGCTTTTGCGAGTATGTGCATGTTCGGCACTCTATCTCGACATGAGACTGCAACAAAAGCTAGAAACAGAGTTGGGTGAAAGCATTCAAACCTTATCCGAGCGCTATCATAACGCTGTCCAACGACTAAGCGGCACCATTTCCCCCGGTAAAGGTGACCTGGCGCAAGTCCAACAGCTGTTCCTTACGGCATTCTGGTACAAGACGGAAAGCCTTTTTATCAAGTCCTGGCACTCGCTAAGCGCTTCCATTCACAAGGCGCAAGAATTGGGTAAGTGTAAATGCGATTCCAACAGCTTTGGTGACTGGGGTCAATTGATAAACCCGACAGGCATGTATAAGCGTTCTTTTAGTTCGGAAGTGTCTGGGTTTGACAGGGAGATGAGGAGACGAATTTGGTGTCTCCTGTATGCTTGGGACTGGTAATGAACCCTCTTGCAATTTGCGGACAGAACTATAACTCACTGTAAAAGGCAAATGTCTATTATTTAGCCCGGCCGTTCATCATCAACACCAATTATTACTGCTTCGAGCCGCCCAATCTGCGGTTAGAGAGCCTTGATATGCCAGAAGAAGTACCGTCCCCGATGGCGCACATCGCTCTCCAATGCGAGCTAGGCAAAGAGATGTCAAAGATCCCTGAAGTTCCAGGGGGTATCATGTCTCCTGAAGACGCAGATTCCATTCAACGGACAGCCGAGAATTGGATGGCTTCTTTTCCGCAAGCTTATAGCCTCACGAATCCGGACATGCGATGGGACAAAGTTTACCACTACGTGACGTCCCAGCGTTATCAGCTACAGGCGATAGGTCATATGATGATCTTCTTTCCTGTGAAGCTGACCCTCACGAAGAGCGTCGACTCGATGAGAAAAACATGCGACGAACAGCCGTTCACTGCGCATTGAAATTGATGGAGATCTCCCGTCAACTGCTAGACTGCTTGCTTCCTATAAACGCCAAGTTTTACCTGGCAACTTTCCTCATATTCGACACGGCCGCTTGCCTGTCTTCTGCTATCGCCCATGACAGTGACTACTCACTCCCCCAGCGAGAAAAGAGCATCGAAACTATCGGCTTGGCCCTGAATATGCTGGACCATGTCCGGAACACCAAGCTCGGTGCAACGTGTTATGCGATCCTTCAAAAGGTCGTGCCGCAACTACCCCAAGAACTGACAGAAAAAATTTTGCATGAGTCCATGTCGCCGGGAAGTTCATCAACGGGAAGAGGTCCCAGCACCCCGCCTGATGGCCATCAAGATAATCAGCAATTTTCTACTAGATATACGAACGGTATTCTTGGGAAACTGCGACTACGAATGCCTTTGATCCTGGAATGCCTCCGTCTTCAGAGATGGGTTTCCATAATGCGGGAGTTACGATGCCTCAAGTGACAAGTTTCGACGATCTTTCTAATATGGATCTCGGTGGACTGAGTCAGATTTGGGATTGGGGATACCTCAGGTTCACGACTTGATTATATTCTGTTGCTAGCTTAATGCCTTTCTGCTATTTGCATTCACAAATCTGGCGGGTTTGATCCAGAGACGATAGAATAGTTCACGTGGTCAATGATTGTATACACTTGAAACACGTATAATGCCAACTCTTATGGTACGAGGTTACGCGATCCCATACTTCATTCACCAACAAAATCCATAACATCAAATGGAATAAAGGTAAAATTTTTAGGTATCGTCGTCTTCCAGGAAGACTCGTCCTGTATACGCTTAGTCATCGCTTAGGGCACCGCTATCCCCGAAGAGGCTAGCGCCACCCGCACCCACAAGCGGAGACGATTTTCTCACAGCGGCAGAGTGCCTTTTTTTCGTCTTCGCACGACGTTCAGCGCAGAGCCTCACCATAAGAACTTCTCTTTTGGAAGACTGTCGCCATCATGTCTAAGATCACAGTCGGTGAGTTATCCGTGTTCTCTATCATTCTGGGGACGTTCTTGGAAGGATCAGGTGGCTAATACGATTTTGTGTGCGACAGCCGGAGTGCGCCAGAATGTCGAGCAGCTGCTCAACTACTCTCAGAATGAGAAGAAGAGGAACTTCCTCGAGACCGTCGAGCTTCAGATCGGTCTGAAGAACTACGACCCCCAGCGTGACAAGCGTTTCTCCGGCACCATCAAGCTGCCCTCTGTCCCTCGTCCCAACATGAGCATCTGGTGCGTTTGACCTCGAAGCCTCGATGAGATGAGACATATCACACGAGGATGATCAACCAACGAGAGGAATAAGTAACTGACGGTCGGGTATAGTGTTCTTGGTGACCAGCACGACCTTGACCGTGCTAAGCACCACGGCATCGACGGCATGTCCGCTGAGGACCTCCGTAAGCTGAACAAGAACAAGAAGCTCATCAAAAAGCTTGCCCGCAAGTATGATGCTTTCGTCGCTTCCGAGGGTCTCATCAAGCAGATTCCCCGTCTCTTGGGTCCCGGTCTCTCCAAGGGTATGTTTGCCTCCCATAAAATGAAAAAGAAAGAAATGAAATGATTAACATTTAATTCTAGCCGGTAAATTCCCTACCCCTGTCTCCCACAGCGAGGACCTGTCCGCCAAGGTCACCGATGTCAAGTCGACCATCAAGTTCCAGCTCAAGAAGGTTCTGTGCCTTGGTGTCGCCGTTGGCAACGTTGGCATGACCCAGGATGAGCTGGTCGCTAACATCATGTTGGCCATCAACTACCTCGTCTCCCTGCTTAAGAAGGGCTGGCAGAACGTTGGCAGCCTTGTTATCAAGGCTTCTATGTCTCCCCCCAAGCGTCTCTACTAGAGCCTCTGCGCTGTATTGTCACGCGTTACGCTGGGTGGTCTGGTAGGAGCATAAGTGTGAGAAATATATAGGAACATTTTTGTTACGGAAATATGAACTCACGACTTTTGTTCCTATTATCATATTGCATCTCTTGTAGCTGATGTTCCGAAGTAGAGAGGTTTTTCTTTCGTAGGAATTGTCTAACAATATGAAGTACATGAAGATGTTGTTACATTGTATAGTTGATGGGCGACTACTGCATCCCAGGCATCAAGTCCGTCCTATCCAAAATCATCCCCCTCATACCAATAAACTCCCGCAAAGCCTCCCACTCCTCACCCTCTTCCTCGCCTCTATAATCGATGCTCTTAAACCCCCAAGCAAGCGCAACCTTATCCATCGCAGCACGCTCCTCTTCCCGAAGCCAACGATGCCGCAAGGGAACACCAGGCAGCCATGTCACCCGCTCCATCTGATCATTAGCCGTCGTAATAGCTAGCACACCAATCGACGACACACCCCCGACGTATGCAAGACCAGCCGCGAAAGCAATACCCGTTGCCGTACTAGGATCCATCGTGTTCTGCAGGCTCGAGGCCCAAGATGCAATACTGTAGCAGGCTACCGGAGCAGTAGCCATACCCAGTAGCGGAGCACTAGCTTTGCGGAACACCTTGGAACGGTGAAATGCCTTGGTGCAGAATGTGTTGTCGATGATGGCCAGGACGAGTGAGAGGTTTCTTTGCTCGATGGCGACGTCGAGGGCCATGTTGGTTAGTTCGGAGGGGACGGCGGAGTGGATGTTGGAGGGATTCGCCTTGTGGTATTTCACCGGTGAGGTGTTTTGTTCTGGGACCGGCTTGTGGGCGTATAGGTGGAAGATTTCGGGGAAATGTTCGGCATTCTTCAGGAGGGTCTGAACCTTGGTATAACATGCCAGCACGCTGGGGGAAATGAATACCTTCTCATCCTTCACGATATCATTGGCAATTCGCGACACGGATTTGGCTAGTTGTGGTGTATCTCCGGCTGGTACGGGACGCTTCTTTGCGTTCTTCTCTTCTAGATCTAACAGGGACGAGATCGCATTTCCTTCTTCTTTGGGTGCGGAAGATGCCTCCTGCTGGTGATCTTGTTCTCTAGATACAAGCGCTTCGGCGATTGCCTGACATTTCTCAAGTAGTTGCACGACAGACGCATCGGAGGGGACCGAATCGGTATTGTGGATTATCGAGGCTTCGTGCGCTACCTCCTGCAAGGTTGTCTCGGGGTCCAAGGGAGAGGATGGTTGGAACGTGCTCGACTCGAACCTTCTAGTCGCTAATGGTGAGGAGATCGACGGTTTTTTCAGCCCATTTTTCGAGCGCAATTGCCCCCAATGCCCATTCCGATGCAGCAGGCTGACCGAGACATGTTGCCGTGCGAATGGTGCGCGACGGGGCGTTGGTGGCTTGGAAAACTGGCAGAATTGACAGACCAGCCCTTGGGGCCGTGGCGTCTTCCGTCCCCTCAGAGCAATCCCGTTCATGATTCACGTCGAATGTTGCAGCCTTGCGCTGCTTGGTCGGGTGTCTTCTCCCCTCAGCGGAAAATCGACGCCTCACGAAAAAGCGGTGCCTTTCTGCCGCCCCATAAGCACCGCCACTACGGAGAAGCGCGCTTTCGTTGCCTGACGTCTCGCTGTGCCCTGTCGCTGACTCCAATGTAACTCACGATCTGTCCATTCCACCTCCGCGGACGCATTTCTACACCACCAACTCGATCAGTTTCCTTTTGCGCAACTCCTTTCCTGAAATCTATCTGATTGCGCCGCTCGCTTCAATCCCCACGGAATGCCGCCTCCTCCTCCTCCCCCTCCGCCGCCCGGAGGGATGGGAGGCCCTCCTCCACCTCCACCCCCAGGAAACCTGCCGAGCAGGCCGTCGAAAGGACAAGCAAAGGATCGGGTAGGGTTCATGGTGTTGATGGATGCGAATGGTTTTTGGAATTCGCACGCTCAGCTGCTGACATACTCAACCTCCTTAACAGGGCGCACTTCTTTCAGATATCAATAAGGGAACTCGCTTGAAAAAGACCGTCACCAATGACAGATCGGCGCCGGTACTTGGAGGGGGCTCAGGTGGGAACACAGGTGGTCCCCCTGTTGCTGGCGCTCCGCCGGTTCCTACTATGGGCAGGCCGCCAGCCGCACCACCTGTTCCCTCAGGTAACCGACTACGAAGTGGCAGCGAAGCTGGCTCAGGGGTTGACAGTGGCCCGAGCGCCCCGGCCGCTCAACTAGGTGGTCTCTTTGCGGGGGGTATGCCCAAGCTCCGCAGTCGAGGAGGAGTCGATACGGGAGCCAACAAACAAGATTCGCCGTACACGGACAGCTCGGCACCTAAGCCACCCGTTGCGTCCGCACCAAAGCCCCCAACAGTTCCTAGACCACCAGGCGCTCGCCCTCCCCCACCGCCGCCCTCTACTGAATCGTCTCCTGCTCCTAACCCATTGGTTGCCGCTCTTCGCAAACCGCCTCCGAGGCCGGCTTCCCGGCCATCGTCGACCGTGTCATCGAGGACCGCACCAGATACACCCCCGCCGCGCGCACCTCCTCCGCTGCCAGGGTCGTCAAAGCCACCACCTCCTCCAGTATCTTCAAGAAAACCTTCCGCACCCGCTCCTCCACCTCCTCCACCTTTCTCCGGCCCGTCTGCGCCTACTCCGCCTCCGCCGGCAGCTCCGCGGCCACCCCCTCCTCCCCCCGGCCCAGCACGATCGACCCCTCCACCTCCGCCGTCTGCACCATCGCAAAATGGAGTTGGTGGCGCTTCGATAGCCGTACAAGCAGCTCGAAACGCTCTTGGACACAAGGAATCAGCACCAGCGGCTCCGCCGCCCCCTCCTCCGGCCTCATCAGCACCCGCAGCGCCTCCTCCGCCACCCCCAATTTCCCCGCCGTCAGCTCCCCAGGCCTTACCACCGCCTCCGCGTGCTCCTCCACAAGAGACGAGTCCTTATACGCTTAGTAACGGCGGGCCGTCATCGGGTGCAGGCGGTGGACACGGAATTCTTGAGGTGGATGACAATCGGTTCAAGTTCCAAAGCGAAGGACTGTTCCCGAAGCCACGGCCATTCTCCCGAGAGGTACGGAGATACCGTGCAGGACGGGGAAGCAGCGTGCCTCTTGATCTGAGTGCTTTAAGTGGTTGAAAACGGTTTTTCTAGATTGCAGCTTCCGGTGGTCCACTTGTCGTTCTTTTGTAATTTGCATATATTGTTAATGAAAGTGCTTCTACTTTTACCCATTGGAAAATCCGATTGTAGTTTAAATGCTAGAACAAAGCTCTTGGGAATAGATAAGTCGATAAGGTGATATCATACACGTGACTGGGTAAGCTTCGGAGGTCGGGTTTATCCTCGGCGGAGCGACGAAACGAAGCGAAAACAGACACAACAACATCAACACGACAATATCCCCGAATCCAAGGCCGCGGCCAGATAATAAGACTGCCTCTTTGCCCTGACACATTCTCTACGCCGGCCGAACCTCAAAAAGCGGAAGAATTACGTGAACGTACCGCTACGTGGATGCGAAGCTGAATCAAAACGACGAATCACCCAGACGAATTAGCCTGACGGACAATTGACCAAGACGATTATTGCGAGAACTTCGAGCTTTAGATCCAATCTAGACTAGAAGGGAAGAGAGGAAGACCTCTTGCACCAGGTGTCGCTTCGAGGCCGTTTTACCCTGTCCTGAATCTGCGGGGAAAGCAACCACACTCTTGCGGCTCCTCAAATCAGGGCGTAACAGGGTTCCGATCACTGACGTCTGTCTTTGTTTTCACTTGCTTCTGTTTCTGAAACGAAACGATCTGAGACGATCCGCCCCTCGCATTTCCCTGCTTCACCATGTCTCTCAATCCGTACATCAACAGTAAGTCTACTCGCATCATATTTAGAACTTGTCTCTTGTGACTGACACTGACTGCTGTCGTACAGAAAAGGTTCTCATCCTGACCGTCGACGGCCGCACGCTCGTGGGAACGCTCCTATCGACCGACCAGCTAACGAACCTCGTGTTGTTGAATACCATTGAACGCATTATCCGCACGCCAGACGACCCCGAGCCGAGCTCGCAGATCGAACATGGACTGTACTTGATCCGGGGAGATAACGTGGTGGTGTGCGGAGAGGTCGATGAGGGGGTTGATAACGATATCGACTGGACGAAGGTGCGCGGAGAGGTTGTGCGAGGGACGAAGAATGCGTGAGACGGAGATCCGGCTGTCTTTTGTTACCACTTTTCTTTTCGTCGGCTGGGTCGTGGGAACGGCGTTGATCATTGTCGGTGCGTGACCATTGCCTGCACTCTTCTTTTCTCACGCTTTCTTTCTTATTTTCTTGTCCGACTTGGGAAAGTGCGTTTGGTTGGCATTATACGAGGACGGATTACTACGGCCATGGACCAATCCTGCGCGAGCGACGCCTGTGGTGAGATTACTTCTATAGGGAGGATGACTGCTATGGGTGGCATGATTGATATTAAACTAAAGAGGCAGTATTGACGACCTCCGATTTGAATTGCTCGCGACGAGTCATGAATTAATTGTTGTCGGAAAGAGCTTATTCGGAGGAGATACCCAATTAACTATACAGACAATACAGAGAACTTCTACCAGATGATGAATACAAGGCAGACACGTTACTATGTCGAAATAGATTGGAGCCAAGCATCCGTGTGTTCCCGTGTGACTGGTTGCCATATGGTTTATGGGGTTCGGCTGAATTGGGGATTCGGGATTCGGGCACCAGCCACAATTCCTCTGCACAGCATTCCTGCTCGTATACAACAGGTAAATAATACGTAGAGGCATAAGCGAGGAGGGATCTTCTGTCTTTTTCCAGTGTGAATTTCTCCGTGAAGAGAGTTCTACTTTCGCTCCGGTTGCTCCGGCGGGACGTTTCAAGCCGTGGTTCGTCTAGCTTTAATTGAGGTTATCCCCGTACAGGGAGACCCAGTACGGATAGAACAGAGCACTGTACAGCAGACAGTGCAACATGTACGTCCAACTCTTGAGTGGAGAGATATAAATGCTGCCTGTCGCAATGCCCAATATTCCCCGTATACACCAGGAATAGTACTGCCGTGCATAACCACTATTATGTATAATCTCTCCCCCTAGCCGCTACCGCCTCAATTAAACGGCGCCTCCACTCCAGGCCGCCCCTCTCCATATTCTCTTCATTTTCCTTTTCTCTTTCCCTTTCTTTTTCTCTCTCCTGACACTCTCTTTCCTCTCCAGTAGAGGTGATTTTGACTTGCTTTTGTAATTTCTTTTCCTTTCTCCTTTTCCCCTTTTGGCCCCAGGCTGTCACTTCTATCTCTGTCTCCTCCCCTCTGACGTTGCAGGTCGCTGGACGATCTCCGTTCGCAATCTGCCTTGCCGCATATCCCTATTCATCGCCATACGCGCCCTCCTTGACCCCAAGACGCCCTTCATGTGGTCTTTATCGTCCCAGTATACTACGAACTCGATTATTCCGTTTTTTCTGACGCTGTTGACATCTTGAGCTGTGAACTCTATCGTCTCCTTGGCTTGTTTCGGAGTGATCCCCGTGTATCCCGTCTTATCGTCATCCGCCGTTTCATAACTAGTATACACTTCCCTCCTCGCTTTATCCTCCCCCCTTCTCCTGCACCTCTTCCCCCCTCATTCACGCCCGGGGTGAATCATGTGGCTCTATAGAGGAGTCCAATCCGCCGTCTTTTACTACGCCTCCTGTACGCCGTGTGCCAATTCCATCGACCGTCGAAAACGATTAAAAGATGCCGTCCGCTCGAAACGCGAAAGGGAAAGGTCCGAAGCCCTTGTTACCGATCAACCGAGACCGTTCGCCCAACCGATTCCCTTCAGTACGAATCCAGGATGGAACGAGGAAATCGCATTAGGCCCAGGGCCGCCCGCCAGGAACCATCGCGCCCTTAATCGTCGCACCGATAGTTGGAATGTGGATGGTATGTCGGACTGCAGCTTGGATGCGGATGTGGAAGGCCCGTCGTCGTCGCAAAAGAAGGACAAGAGACCCCTTAGAGGAGATCGGTGGAGTCGCATGCGGTACCAGCGTGAAGATGAAGTCTTGTGGGGTGAGGCTGAAGTCAAAGGTTCCTCGGTTGGTCTTTCCGGTCGCGGCAAAACGGATGCCAAAGAACCCAGCAAATACTATATTGCCCGCGTTCCTCCCGTCAACGACCTCCATCCGCCCATCGTAAGTGGTCCCAAGAGCAGAGCGGAGACGAGATGGATGCTGCAGCCTCCGCCTAGTGCCAAGGTCATGGCGGGAAAGGAGCGGTCCCGCGTTTCGGTCCGTTGTAGCCCTCCTGGCAGCTCGCGACTAGATGAGGATGATGAGGATGTGGTGTTGCCCGAGCGAAACCAACAACAGCGCCAATTACAACCTTCTGCTCTTTCTTCCGTCCCCGAGAAGAGCAAGCCTCCCAAGCCCTCCCCGATTACCGTATACCCCAGTTACCATGCCCAAAGAGCATCGGATCCTGAACAGAGCCCTCGAGTTCACCGGCTGTCGTCAAATTTGCACGCTCATGGACGGGATGAGTCGAACTTCGTCATCGCATCGCTCCATTCGCCTTCAGAACCTCCTTCACCTTTATCCTCGCCAGCAGAGTCGGAAGAGGGAATGTCATGGCGTTGCCCAGAGACCCCAGTTTCGCGACCTGTATCCAAAGCGACCGATGAAAGCAAGGTCTACCGCCCAGCCATTTCGAAAACCCTATCTACTTTACACCGTGATCATAGCAACAATAAAGTCCAGCTTTTACAATTGGAAATCAATGACCACCCTGATGATGTCGGAATGGGTCAATTTGAACAAATACGACCATACCGTTGGAGTATGGACATATGATCGAAGCAGCATACATGTCCCCCTCGATTCTTTTTCTTGTTATGGGATTCTTGTTTTAATCATCCATACCACTTTTCTTTGGCGTTGGAAGCAGGAAAACAAAAGTGTCGTTCGTTATCATTACTTTTTGCCCTAACCCTTGTTTGACAGCAATCGTTCAAGTCACTTATCTCCATTGGCAGGCCCAGAAAGAGAGCATATGAACGATTCTGAATTGGTATGAAAACCGAAGAACGCAAAAAACAGAAAGCCTCATCCTGATTTCAACTTTGCCTCAACTCTCTTTCCGTGCAGCTCTCCTGCGGCATTCTTATCACCAGCTTGCTGATTTCATTGCCTGATCTTTTATACATTATTCCCTTGGTTGTTTTTGTCGGTGTCTCCATGCGTCTTTGTCTCTCTCTACCTGAGCTTGTTATTGTCAGCGTCATATATTTCCTTTTTCATTCTCCTCGTTCCTTACCCCGATTATGTCTTTACCTTCGTGTATAATAGTACCTTTGTCTAATAGATACTTTTATTATGTCTTCTCTCTTTTCTTTTCTTTCTTCTTTTTCTTTATTGATGTCTGTCTTCCCCTATATATACACAATTTCTATGGGCTCAATTGTTCTCCACGCCCTCCTTTGATGCTCTTATAAAATGACTGCATTCCTATCACTGTTGAATCAATAGCTTCTGAAACCCTGGTATGATAAAACCCATGCATGAATATTAGTACCATATTCAATATGACTTCTATCCTATATGTAATTAAATGACTTATTAGCAGGGTATAATTGCTATGTATAGTAAAACACTCATAATGCTGGAAATGCAAAGCAATCACCCAACTGATTTTTTCATGGTCGGCCATTGCTCCAACTCATCTTAAATCAAGAACCTTTCCCCAACGCCTTCGCCCTCTCCTTCGCAGCTCTCCTCTGCCTCCACCGAATCCCATGACTGGACACCAACCACAGCGCCGGCGAAGCCGCAATTGAAATCAACGCCAAAACCGTATACGCCCATCCCCACCCCATCGCCAACCGCATATGGTTAATAGCCGCCGAAGCCGCCGCGCCCAATTCACAGCGGAACAGGTTATTCGCTGCCGTAGCGGCCGCTGAGCGTCCGGGCCAGATGTCGACCATCAAGACATTAAGAACCTGTGAAGTGCCGTTAAGCGCCCAGCCACAGAGAAAGAGGAGGATGATTGGCGCTGCCAGATGGACTTGTCGTCCCATGACCCAGCCATACGCAATAATGGTGATACTGGTGAGGTAGTACATGGGCAAGGCGATTTCGATGCGTGCCTTTTCGATGTTGAAGTTGCTTATATCCGTTCCCCGATTTCGGATAACGGGCAGACCTGCGCGACGCGCATGTCGCCGGTAATTCCTGTCGACAAAGTATCCCGTCGTGAACGCGGAAAGGATCCCGCCGGCGCCGATGGGGATGTACATTAGGGCTGTTTGGATGTTGTTGAAGTGATAAACTTCGTGGAGTGTTGTTGTGGCGCCAGTCATGATGGCGTAGAAGCATGCAAAGAGGAGTCCCGTTGTGAGGAGGATGGCGGTTGTTTCGAGATCGAAGGAGACTTTTAGGGTTGGGAGGGGGGAGGGCAGGTGGAAGGTGTGGTTTTTGCGGATTTCGGCGGTTTTCGAGTATGGTGGCGCGAGACCTTTTCGCTTGCGTCGTTGGTGACGTATGATATCGCTCACGGAGGTGTTTAGGGCCGGTGGGGGGATTGACCCATCGCCCACGACTTTGCGACATGTCTCTGGTAGGAACAGTACAAGCAGGATGAAGAACACGCCCGCGAAGATAAGCAAGAACCAGAAGATCCAATGCCAGTCGACGAACTGGCTGATCAACCCCCCAATCACCGGCGACAGCGACGGGCCCAGCATACCCCCCAGCGAAGCATAGGCGATATACGCGCCCCGTTCGCCAGAAGTGACGACGTCGCTGACGACCCCGTTGGCCAGGGCTACGGTGCCGCTGCTACCGGCGCTCTGGAGACAGCGCAGGACGAGGAGGGCGGCGTAGCTGTTCTGTAGGGCTAGGCCGAGGTTTGCGGCGAGGTAGATTGTGAAGCAGATTATGTATGCTGGGCGACGGCCTGCGGTGTCGGAAAAGCCGGCGATGAACATGGGGGCGATGCCTTGCATGATCTGTTATCAACCCTGGTTAGTTTTTTTTTTTTTTTTTCCTTGGCTTGGTTCTAGGTCAAAGAGTCAAGGTACTTACCAAGTACGTGGTGACCGTTATATCGACCTTGGACGTCGACACACCCAGGGCTGATGCGATGGTCTCCAATGCAGGAAAGTATATACTAGACGACAGAGGGGAATAGAAACTAGCCAACGAGGCAGCCGCCACGATAGCCCTTTTCTGGTTCACAGTGAACACGGAGTAATCATGTTGATCGACCGCATTTTGCTGGCTCTGCGGTGCACCCTGAACAACCTGGCCATCGTTCTTCTCCGGGTCCTTTTCACCTGCCATTGAGTGAGTATGTACAACGTTAACCGAAAGAATCTTCCCTTAGCCTGTGTAACGCGATATTTAAGCATTTTCGGGTCTACCCGGTAACGGTTTCTCGCATCGCGCTAAATCGTGTGGCGTCCCCGCGTTTTTGCTGGTTTGGGGAGTAGATCGGGATGCCGGTTGCCGGTAACGGGACGGGATCGGGTTTGTCCAGCGAATGAGAAATGGGCCGATTCGGGGATATTGTAGACTTATTTATCCAGTAGGCTTTTCTCGTACAAATAATCTTACAGTATAGCCCTCTTATTCACATTTACCATCCTGATCACCACCGTCAACATGTCCTGCGAAGCCTGCCGCACCAACCCCCCTGTAATCCCCCAGGGCTACACACCAAAGGGAACTTACCAAACCCTCGCCAGCCTTAACACCTGTACCCTCCCCTTCCCTCCCTTCATCTCCCCTCCATTCTCATGTACTAACCAACAAACCAGACATAACCGGCCCTCGCGACGCCACAACCGCTATAATCGACATCTACGACATCTTCGGCCTCTCCCCACAAACCATCCAAGGCGCCGACATCCTCTCAACCCGACTAAACGCACTGGTCCTACTCCCGGATTTCTTCCACGGCGATGGTGCGAAACATGAATGGCTGCCTGCCGATACGGAGGAGAAGATGAGCGCGTTGATGGGTTTTGTGGAGAGTAAGGCGGATATCAAGACGAATGTTGGTGTGCTTGGTGAGGCGGTTAAGGTGTATCGGGAGACTTTTTTGGGTGTGAAGACGTGGGGTGCTTTAGGGTTGTGCTGGGGCGGGAAGGTTAGTTTTTTTTTTTTTTTTTCTGCTGTTGTTTGAAGATGATTATCGTACTGATGAGTTTTGACAGGTTGCTGTTTTGGCTTCGGGGGAAGGGACGCCATTTGCTGCTACTGCGCAGGTTCATCCTGGGTACGTCACTTTCCATCTCATTTCATCAATTATTCAATACTAACATTAGTACAGCCGTCTCGATATCTCGGACGCAGAGAAGCTCACCGTCCCGCACCTCATCCTCGCATCTAAAGACGAACCCGCAGATGCGGTCAACGGTTACGCGGATATCATCAGCAAGAATGGACACGGAGGTCTCGTAGAAACGTACGAGGCTATGTGGCATGGCTGGATGGGTGCTCGTGCGGATTTGGATAAGGAAGAGAGTTTGAAGGAGTATGTTCGGGGATATGCTCAGGCGGCGGAGTTCTTTGAAAAGTATTTGAAGTAAACGAATAGCTTCCTATATAGATAGTTGAACTGTTTCTGGCATAATAAGATTGGATGCTGTGAGAGCATTGGTTAGAGCTTCATTGAACGCTGTGATTTAAGCATTAGGCCATAGTCCTACGCAAACACAACAAAGGCTGAACTAAACAAGTGTATTCTGTAAAAGCTCTGATAACCCGGCACATATACAATGAAGGAAAACTCGAAAATAAAATCTGAATGCGACACTCAAAGCTCCAGGATGCAATAACCAAAATAAAAGTCAGATACGTATGAACTCTCAGTAGAAAGAGAATCGAAAAAGACCCGATAGAAAAACCAAGCATAACCGGGCATCAATAGCTCATCAGAAGTGTAACGCGCAAAATTTATCGATTATTTCTTTTTCTGTGAATACCAAATTTGCCATGCTTCCGTCAGAAGATCACTTCTCTAGTAAACCTTCTTCTTTTCATCCATACTCAATTGACCAGGGCCCATGTTGACCAGAAGCACGAGACCGCCGCTGTTGATGCTAGTTAGTAGAGCTCTCACCTTTGACATAGGAGACAGAAACTTACACAATGGACAGAACCTGGAAGAAGTCGTACTTGGCAAAGTCCTTGTGGGGGTGGTGGGGGTGAAGCTAGAACAGTCAGCAAAATTCGAGTAATCGTAGTCAGACGAAAACATACAGTCCAGAAGTTGTTAACGAGCACGTTGAAGATGCTCAGCAGAACAACCAGGAGAATGGCACTCCACTTGGCCTTAAATCCGACAACTACCATGACACACGCAACAAGGCCGAACAGACTGACAATGATACGCCACAAGCTCCACTGGCCAGAGAAGACAAAACCGACAAACAGGAATATCAGGAGCACACGACCAGCGAATTGGACGTACATCTTGCGGTCCTTCTCATCCAACTGAGGCAAACCGGCGGGGACGAACTTCTTGCGCACCCACGAGTCGGACAGAACCATGAGCAGACCACCGACGACACTCAGGTTGCGGAGGAAGAAGTTGAGATCGAAGATAAGACCGTATCCAAGACCCTGTGTGATCACGACGGCGAGCAGACCGGCGACCGCTGCCTCAGTGTGCTTGCGGACAACGACGAGGAACGAGCATATCGACATGGAAATGATGTTGAAGATGAGAAAGGAATGCGTGAGACCCCAGGGAACTAGCAACAGGACCATGTCAGCCAAAACCGGACCACCCATAACACCAGACAAGAAAGGGGAAAGGAGAACATACTGCTCCGGAAGTCACGCAGATACATAAGCTGGTCAGTCCATTGTGTGATGATACGCAGACTATCCTCAATGAAGGTAACAACGATCAAGAAACGACCAATGGCTGGCAGATATCTAATGGCCGCGAAGACACGGTGTCAGCGGTTTGGGACTGGGGAAGTCGCAAACAAAGCGGACGCGAGAACGTACGGCTTGATTGGGTCTGCCAATGTATCCAGCCAGTCCTCAATCTTGCTAGTCTGCTCTCGGATAGCATCCAAGGGACTGGGATCGCTCGTCGCGTCTGCCCTCCCAGGGCCTCCGAAGGGGTTCTGGTGTCCGAGGTTGTAGCCCGCGGTGCCGCGGATTTGCGCCATGGCGGGCAGAGAGGATGTCAAGAAAAAGAGAAAATTGAAAGAATGAGAGAATTGAATGCGAGGATAGTAATATCCAGAGGGTGAGGGATGGAGACGACTGCACCAGAAAAGTAGAACTGGAGAAGAGGGGGAGTATTGATACTTATTATGATGCTTTGTCCTGTTCAGGCCACGATGACCGGAACTTGACACTAGTCTCGATCTGGAATGGTTGCCAAGCCCTCTGCAATTCGCCCAGTGACGACATAAAAATAGATGTTTCTATTCCATCACTCCAGTAGCCGAAATACGCCTTATTTCTCGTCTTTCTTCTTCTTTATTTGTTCATTTACAAGGCTAATAATGTGCTACTTTGTGCTGTTTGTTGTCACGTTGAAAGGCAGACTCGAAGCCAGGGCCCTCATTTTTGGGCTCAGGCACTGGAATCTCCACCCAATCCAGGAACAAACAATTGAGTCCTGACAGGAGAACATTCCCCGTGCAGTCTACAGATAAACAGACGCGAGATACCATGGCAAGTCAGCAATGCATAATGCCATGCAGGATACAATGCAGGATACTACAGTAGTAGAACACGAATACGTCTGCCTCATACCCTACATTGCGCGTTGACTACCATCAACACTGCCGACGAACAGCCACAGCGGATCAACAAGGCTGTTTCGGCTCCACACTCGGTTCTCACTGTGCGGCAGATTTGAAACTAAGAATTGTCTGGCAAAAGCCACAGGCGTTTTCAATCGCCCTAATGTACCATAATTGTAAGAATCAAGGCAGACTGCTTGTATGAAAATTGAAAATTAATAAACATAGTTAATGACATCGTGCACACAAGATTAAATTCACATATCCATTTTTCTAAGTGAAACCATTATCGATCAAACAAAGTTGTTCAGAAGAAAATAAAATGAATAAAATGAAAAAAGAAAAAGTACAAGCAATGAACAAAAACCATACACTTCGAGTCTCTTTTTTTCGGTATTTTTTGTTCTTTTTTCGTGTGCTTGGGCCCTCAGGGTCTGTAAAGCAATTCCTTTGCTTTTCTGTTCAATTTCTTTTTTTTTTCGGTTTCGCTCAATTCGCGACAAGACAAGGCACCTCATAAGGCGCTGCGATGGATAATGTTGGTACTCGAAACCCCAAACGCCAAAGCCATGAATAATAAGTACAGACGTATCGATAAGTGGCGGATTATGCGGAGAGGCGAACCTCCGGGCGCGTGTGAGTTGGGTGGATTTGCAATCGGTTGCGAGAAAGTTCCTTCAAACAGGAAGAAGTACCGTCCGTTTAGGCCGCCCAGTCCGAGTCCAACGGGTGACCCTTCTGCTTCGATCGAAGGATGTCAGGAATGTAGGTGGGGGTCACAGTGACCTTCGGTTCCGCCGGCAAGGAAGCAGTGGTAGCAGGCTGGTTGCTCTCCGATGCGCTGGCCTCGCTGACGCTCTCATCGGCCTTACCCCCTTTCTTCTTGGGCTTCTTGGCCTTGGTCGACACAGTGGTCCATTCGTCAGCTCCGCTGAGCAGGCGCATCTGTTCTTCCTCAGAAGGAAGATCCTTCGACCACTGGTTGTTCGAGCCGGACTTGGCCGACGAGCTCTCGTCGAATGTGTCCAGCAGCTCCACCTTGGGGACGGCCGCGGGCTTCGGGGCCCCGTTAGCGACATTGTTCACATTCTTGGTTTGCCAGGCGTTGGTGGCCGGGGCCGCGGGCTTGATCTTGGCCGCCTCACGACGCTCGGCCTCCCGGGCAGAGTGAAGCTGCTTCTCGAGCAACTTACGGCGCTCCTCTTCAGCCTCCTTGACCTGCTCCTTACGCGCTTCGTTCTTCTGTCTCTGCTGGCGCTGTTTCTTGGTCTCGACAGGCTTGAAGGACTGGGGCTTCTGCTTCTTGGGCTGCGACTCGACAG
Source organism: Aspergillus chevalieri (assembly GCF_016861735.1). Lineage (NCBI taxonomy): Eukaryota > Fungi > Ascomycota > Eurotiomycetes > Eurotiales > Aspergillaceae > Aspergillus > Aspergillus chevalieri. Next base: position 742,674 of record NC_057364.1, read on the forward strand.
ATCCAGTAACACGCAGAACCGAAGCGGCGGGAGCGGGTTCCTCCAACATGTCCGAAACGTAACCGCCAGAAGTGGGATTCACGACAGGAGAACCAGTAGAAGAGAGGTCATCGTCTGCATCAGCACCGGTGGTCGAAGGAGAGCGCTCAGTAGTAGCAGCCTTTTTGTTGTTCTTCTTCTTCTTCTGGGACTTGCTGGATCCAGAGGCAGGGATGGTCCCGCTTTTCACCGCAGCAAAGCGCTTGGCCATCTCCTTGTTGTCAATTTCTTCGTCGGCCTTTTCGGCCTCCTGAGGCTTAACCTCAACTGTAGGCTGCTTCTTCTCTTCGGGCCTCTGCGCCGGGGTAGGCTCTGGAGACTTCTCCTTCTTCGCGGGCTTTCGCTTGGGCTTCTTCGCGCCAGTGGCAGCCTCGGGCTTTTCCACAACGGGTTTGACGGGGGCAGCAGCTTTAGGTGTAGGGCCATTGTAGTACCAGCCCAGGCTACCCGCCACGACGAGCAAGATGGCCCAACTGAGGTAAGGATTCATCATCGTGATAAGTTCTGTAAAGTCGGCCGACAGTCAGCTTTGAACGAACAGTAAACAAGTAGAGGCAGCGACGAAAGAGGTTTTGTGTGGCTTTAGATACACATTGATCCCTCCCCATGTGAGGGCGTATCAATTGCCACAAATAAATGGAATTCTGAATTGTACAGCTTTCAAAGCGACGGTTTTGTGGGGTGTGGGACACCGCGCGCGCAAGACTTGGCGGGCAAAAAAGAAGGGAAACCCGTACCGTCTGAAGGACACGTAGCGCAAATTAACGTAATAAAAACCTATTGCCCGTGGATATATCCCAGGCTCTTTAGATTATCAAGCTGGAACACTGGATTGTTGGATAGTATGGGGCGGGTTGAGAGGAAGAGGACGGGGTAGTTAAGAGTCGCAGAAAGGCCAGATTGGCCTCGCGGGCCTCGGACACCGGTCGGTTGGGGGACGGGACTCTTAATCCCAGAGCTGTCCAAAGCACCGCTACCTGTTATCTCAAACCGTAGCGATTGATATGAGGTATTGATGTAAAGATAAGAAGTTGGTACTCTGAGGAGGATCGTGGTAAGAAGTGAGGTCAGTCGCGTTGCGGCCGGAGGTAGGACGGGGGCGCCGATCAGTAAAGCATCAGGACTGACAGGAGTTCCCCGGAAGTTTAGAGGAAAGTGATGGAAAGACAACAACAAAAAGATGGATGAGGGGAGTGAGGAAAGGGTGAAGAGGGAAACAATGGAAACAAGATGGAGAAGGGAAGAAGAAGAGGTAAAGGAGGAAGAAGCAGAAGAGGACAGTTTGACTTGGAGATGTGGTCTGAAATTATGCTCCACCCGCACTGTGAATGAATGGATGAACAGTGACTCTGGGCATTATTGGTGCAATATTGCATGGCTTATGCTGGATTGACAATAGATTATTATGTTCATTTTCAGCTAAGCTACTCCTGATTCGTACTCAGATATTGTCATTTTGCCTCGAGTTTACCCCGTACTATGCCTATGTACACTGGAGTTACGACGACATCAGGGGTTAAAGTCTCGCTCTATTGCTGACTACAGTACAGCGTATAGACAACTACTGCCTAGGAGAAATAAAAACCATTGAGATCTTTCGAAGAAAAAAGGAGAGGCCACGTCTCCCAGAATTGCTCAGATATTCTTCTTTCCGATGGTTGGAATGTCTCGATCTGCAGTACGTCAGGGACCGATCTGTTGCTTTTTCTGGACTGCATACGGAACTGTGCTCTTTGCGCAGGGACTATGGAGGAAATAGTACTCCAGATTGACTTGGCCTGTGTCTCCTGTGCACTTTCACATAGCGGTCTATACGGAACACTCCGCGGAGTATATTATTGCATCTGCGTGCATCAACATCCCCAACATTCAACCAGATCTCGATCCCTTGCAGGCGATTATCTGTTTCCACGAGGGTTTACTAATGGAATGGGCTCGTTTCAATTCCGGCTGCGCCTATTCGAAGCATCAGGGGCACAGGGATTGCGATTGCCTGTGCTCGATTCCAATAACCCTTTTGAAACATTGTGAGGCCTTTCGACAGACGGTCCCTTTACACCTGAGAAATCAGGTAATCAATGCTGTCATACTGGCTATCTGATTGGTGTGCTTCAACCTTACTAGAAAAAGTAATTAGTAGAATGGACATACTTCCCTTAGTTTCTCGTCTATCAACCGTTCATGTGGGCATGTACTCGTCGTAGAATGCTCTGTACCATGTAGAGTTGGACAGCCTTCGCCATGGCCCATCACGCCCAGAGTGGAGAAAGGATGATAACAGCGCCAAGACTTGATATTTGGTCCCCTCGTCTTCTGTCTCTTGCTGTCTTCTTTCTTCATATTCCCATCTTTGGGTCGTTTACTGGTTCTACAGAGAGAAATAGACAAAACTGACAGCAAATATCCGGCATACGCAAACAACTTGAAACATGCCAGCGCAAAAGATCATTATCGATACCGATCCGGTAAGTCATCTCCCTCGGTCCATCCCACTTGACGCCACCACCAAGGTCCAATTGCATACAATTGCAATACTAATCCACCACAAAAGGGTATCGATGATATCCTTGCCCTTTTGCTGGCCCTCTCGGCCAAGAAGGAAGAAGTCGAAATTCAGCTTATCTCGTTGACCTTTGGTAATATCGAAGTGCGGAGGTAAGTCGAGGAACCTCGCAACCTGTCGACCTTCTTGACAGCAACTAACGCTCTCCATACTTAGCTGTCTTCGAAATGCTATCTCGATGTTCCATATCCTCGAACGCGAAATGCAATGGCGTCGTGAGCAAGGACTGAACGAAGGATTCGAGGCTTTGCAGGCCTTCAAACCGGTCATCGCCGTGGGTGCTGAGGATCCGTTGGAGGCTCAGAAGATGTTGGCCGATTATTTCCGTACGTATCTATGTGGAAGAATTGGAGGATGCGGATCTATGGTTGCTAACTTAGCATCAGATGGACGGGATGGACTTGGTGGAATTCATGCTAGTGTAAGTCAAAACACCGACCGACTCAAGCTCGATCAACGTCAACATCAACTGACCATTGCATTTTATAGCACCCTCACCTCACGCCCAAGGAGACTTGGGAGCACCTCTTTGACCCAACTGCGGACGACCTTGTCATAGACCCCGTGCCGGCAGGAGGAAACATATCGCAACGATCATTTGTCCCCTCCAAACGCCCCGCCCACCAGGAGATCCTCCGCGTCCTGGCTGAGAACGATCCCGAAACAGTTACAATTGTCGCTGTTGGTCCCTTGACAAATTTGGCACTGGCTGCTTCTGCGGACCCAGAGACCTTCCTACGGGCCAAGGAAGTCGTCGTCATGGGTGGAGCTGTGAACATGCCTGGAAATGTAAGTTTCCCTTTTACTCGAAAGAAATGGTTAGGTGGATATTGATCATCCAACTTGGAACAGGTCACGCCGGTAGGTGAATTCAATGCATACGCCGATGCCTTTGCAGCTGCACGAGTTTACGCTCTCACTTCGCCTCGCCCGCACACTACCCTCCCACCCATGAGCAACCTCAGTCTCCCACCGTACCCCACTCAACTCAGCAAGCAGCTCACGGTCCGCATATTCCCTCTCGACATCACCGAACGTCATGGAGTCAAGCGAGGTCAGTTCCGACAAGCAGTCACCCCTTTCCTGGAGAAAGGCTCTCCACTAGCCGAATGGGTGTCGGCCTTCATGGCACACAGCTTCCACACTGTTGAGACCTTGAGTCCCGGTAATGAGGGGGATGCGGCGGAGCTGAGCTTGCACGATCCCGTCTGCGTGTGGTACGCATTGACGGCGGCGGACCCAGGCTGGAAGCCATCTGCCGCCTCGCCAGAGGATATTCGCATCGACACGACCGGCCAATGGACGCGGGGGATGTGCATTGTGGACCGACGGAATCGGAACAAGGTTGAAGGGGAAGACGAGAGCCCCAGTGATCACGGCCTATGGCTGAACACCAAGTCTGGAAATAGGATCTTGCGGATGGACGAGTCGCCGGTGGAGGCGAACTTTGGAGAGATTCTGCTTAAGAGGGTGTTCGGCTGTTAATAAAGACGATATGCATGAAATGTAGATATGTCATTAACTAGACACGCATAGCATATACGACCAGAATATACACAATCAAGTTGTATACAAAAAAAATGGGGCTTAATATATTGTGGTCCTTACTCTACCCCGCTGTGCCCCTTGCGGATTGTAATGACTCCGTAGCACATGAAGCATCGAAGCATTCTGGTGAGTTATATTAACGTGGGAACTGAACGAATAGGAGGTAGGTTATCACGAGACAGAGCACGTGCCTGGATGCTGTGCCTGGAGGGAAGACGGAGGGAACCGGGAAAGTGAACGTTATGCTCTGATTGGGTTCCATCCCAACGGAAATAACATTCTGATAGAGTTGATGTTGATAGAGTTGATGTTGTTCCTTGTATTTTTCGTGAGGACTCCGGAGTATCTTCCAAGATAGCAGTGTAAAAAATAGGCATAGAATTAAGTGGCCTAGAGGTAATTAAACTGGCCAATCAAGAGCCATTATTCTCCCACGAAGAAAGTCCCTCCACTCTCCCTCGATCACATGTGGACCAATCAGAAGCCGCAAGGGCTCCGCGTGGGCGAAGTTAAGCACGCGACACTTCGAGCTGGTGTCTCCAGATTGGGCTTCCGTCTGTCCTGAATCCGGAGCTGCACGTGTATCATCTGCTTTTTAAGAAGTCCTGCCCGCCATGCGCTTTCTTTGTCTTTCCTACCTTGGCTCTACAGTGCTGTCCAGTAGCTTTATACCAGGTATACCAGGTATGTATCTCATTATCAGCTTATCAGGAGATATACTAACCCTGCTTCTGTTACTAGACTAGCTTGTCCTGATACACCCCCCCCCCTTCCCAACGGTCGTACGTGAATACACTGCACCCTCAGACTCCCCTCCCACAGTCCTCGGCCCTCCCGCAAAAAGGATGTCACGCTCTCGTCTTCCCCCGACTCCCTCCATGTCTGGGGAATTCATCGTCAAAGACCAACCCGCAATCGAGGGCACAGACGTCTTTGCTCTACCCCCCGCTGCCTATGACACAACCGGTGCCAACAGAAGACCCTCCAAAACAGCAGATCTCCTTCCTGCATCTCCAGCCGCGTCCCCTGAGTTCATGGCTCTGGGACGGAGCACCAACACCCGTCAGCAGACTTCTGGCACCAAGCGTCCACTGGAGGACTTTGACTTGCCTCCGCCGCCGACCCGCACGCGCAAAATCATCCAGATGAAGCCCAAGCCACAGCAGAGCCCGTCGACTAAGTCGGGGCAGGCCAGCAGTGGGAAAGCATCTAAAGAATCAGGCAAGGCGGCGGCGTCTAGTACTGCAAATGCTGCTGCTGCTGCACCCGCCAGTGGTAACAAGAAGAAACAGCCTAGTGCGACCAGTGCGGCTGGACGGAAGATTGCGAGGAAAACTGCTCATAGCTTGATTGAACGGAGACGGAGGTCGAAGATGAATGAGGAGTTTGCGACGTTGAAAGATATGATTCCTGCTTGTACGGGTCAGGAGATGCATAAGCTTGCTATCTTGCAGGTGAGTTTTTTTAAAGGTTCTGGGTTTGAATCAGAGACTGACAGTAAAAAGGCAAGTATCGACTATGTCAACTACCTGGAACAATGCATCAAAGATCTCAAGACTGCTGGAGGAGCGGCACCTTCGCGTCTTCCCCCAGGTCCGCCCTCACCAACATCTCCCGAATTCCTCGCAGAAATGGCTGGAAGCGAACGCTCCGCCTCAGCATCACCAGAGTTCCTCCCAGAAAACACTCAAATCCCTGATACTTCTCCCTCATTCTCACCTCGCACCCGCATTCCCTCCATGAGCACCACATACGAGTTTGCACCTAGCATCCTTCCCAGCCCTGCTCTGGGACCGTCTCACCCAGAACACCAATCATCATGGCCTGTTTCGACCAACACCTCTCCGGCACTCCAGCCACAACAGAACAATGCAGATGTTGACCACGAGGCTTCTGCGGCTCTGTTGATGTTGAATCAGGATCGTCGCGGGACATTGGATTCGATTATTGATAAGGTCACTGATTCCAGTTTGAAGTCTCGTAACTGTGAGGGACAAGAGACGGGCAAACGAATGGGTATGAGTGTTAGAGACCTGTTGATTTCGTGATATTCTTATCTTATGGTTCTTGTTTGAGTTATTCATGGCGTATTCGGTAATGGCGGCGGTAATGACTTATTTATGTTTTAATGCTGCTAGATGCTTTATGACTGTTTTGAATGTCACGGCAATAATAATGATAATATCGAGGCCGGTATGCCCTACTGAAGTCTCTTCTCCTTTTGAGACACGATAAGGATCAACGCTACTACACAGCTGCAAGTAGACAGAACTATCACGTCGCCAGTCAGTCTACATTCAGCACGGTAGTGGGATAATACATACCAGGAATAAACCGAAAAGCATAAAGATAACAGTCCGCCACAATGCTCTGAACCTCCAAAGGCAATCTAGCAGCGAACCGATTATCATTCAACACTCCCTTCACCACCTATTCTCATCACTGGGATCAGCACAGTCCCTCATACAGAACTGAGAAGTACTCACCTCACTCGTCAATCCATTCTTTCGTAATACCTGACTGAAAACACCTCCCTCAACTGCTTCCCCCAAGCAAGCACCCCCAATCATCCCCAAATTCTGACACAGATAATAAACACTCACAGACGACGCAACAATAGTCTTGTCCAAGCGCGCTGACATCCCAACGAACTGAGTCGAGATGACGAGCCCGTGCGCGAGACCAGTAATAAAGACAACCAGCGAGGAAATGAAATTCGCGCCGTACTGCCACGTGAAGAATACGAGGAGATGCGAGACCGTATTTAGTGATACAGAAAAGAGGGAAAGGGGTTTGTAGCGGTGCGTTCGGTTGATGATTTGCCCCGAGAGCAAGCCACCCACGGCACAACCGATTGTTAACGGGATTAAATGTGCAGCGGCTTGACTGTTTGTGGTAGACTGGGTGCGGATGAAGAAGGAGGGTATCTGGACGACTAGACCGACTGTTGCGATGAAGAGCAATATTTGGCCTAGGCAGAACGGGGCGACGCCGTTTTTCCAGATTTGTGCGAGGGGGATTAACGGGCTAGGACTCCAGATAGTCTCCAGGAGGAAGAAGAGTGTTGCGGAGGTGATGCTGATGGCTGCGACGGTCAAAATGAGTGGATGCGTGAAGGGGAGCTTTTGGCCGGCTATGTTTAGGAAGAGGAGGAAGGTGATTATGGTGATGAGGAAGGTGAGGAGTCCGGGGACGTCGAAGTTGCGCAGCCCTGGTTTTCTTTTGTTGCCATTGCTGTTGCTAATATCATCCTGCGCAGCCGCTTCTTCATCTTGTGGCGGTGGTGAGGATGGGATGTCTCGCGTGACGATGAGCAGGCAGATCAAGACGATTGGAACCTGGCCTGCAAATGACATCCTCCAGCCTACGAGGTCTGCGAGGATTCCACCCAGAGGAGCTCCCAGGCTATATCCTGCAATGGCGACGACGGTGACATAGCTTCGCAGGACGGCTACTTGCTCCAGTGTAGATGTATCTAACAGAGTCAGTCGTCGTCGGGATCATGCAAAATAGACGAGCATACCAGTAATCACAATCGATATCAGGCCTACCATGCCCGAGCTCCCAACTCCAGTAATCACTCTTCCGATGATCACCTGCCATAGGGAGAATGCGGAGCCACTATTCGAGAGTCAGATATGCTTATGGATCTCATGGACAATGGCACTAACGAAACAGCTAATCCAAGACCGAACAGAACATAAGCAACCAACAGCGGTGTCTTCCTGCCATATATATCACCTAAGCGACCATGCTTAAGCCTGTCAATGTCATATTTTCTCAGTCGAGCGAAGCATCCATGGACTCACCACCGGCAACGCCGCACAGTATCCTAGGTTATACCCTGCCAGCAACCAGGATCCATCCTGGAGATGTTGGAACCGTGAGGCGATCTCCCCGTAGATGGCGGTTACGAAGGAATCATCGATATTGGCCAGGAAGACACCTGCTCTTGTCAGACCGCGTCCCACCGTTATGGTGCAGGGAAGTATAAGTACCGAAAAGTGCAGTTGCGATTGCGAGTTTTCTGAAACCTCGTGATCTGTTTTCGGTACGATTTTGTAATATGGGTGTCGTTTCGTCTGCTGTCATGGCCATATGTACCTGATCAAAGCAAAATCCTATGGTGAAGAGCTGAATCGGCAGCGTGGGATGCTTTTTATGTTCATGGGCGCAGCGATCGTCGGAGCGACCTCAGCTCGACCCCATTTCGCTTTTCGGGTGAGGTCCACCATTGAACTGCTGCTTTGCCAAGTGATCGATTAGAATAGAGTAAACATTTGGAGTACGTGAATCCTTCTGCATAGGTGCAGGATTGACTATTTCTGGCTCCATATCCGTGTGAAGCATGACTAGGTGTTGGGTATGGTCGACATAGGCAATGATTTAAGGTGAAGACTTAGTTAAAGATAATTAAGAATCAAAAAAATCAAAAATCAAACTATTAGATGTAAACAATTGAGAAGCATTCGCTTGAAATGTATTTTTATTTGAGTTTGTCAGCGAAATGATATAATGCTTAAGTTGAAATAGTATTAATCATCAGCACTCCGTAGTCGAGTGGTCTATGGCTTAGTGGTCTAGTAGTATGATTCTCGCTTTGGGTTAGTCTTGAATGCGAGAGGTCCCGGGTTCAATTCCCGGCTGAGCCCAACTTTTTTTTCTCTCACAATTTAATAATCCTTTTCTTGTCGAACACAACATTATTATGGCGAAAATAATACATGACTGTGTTTATGGTGTTTTCTACCTACTGTAACGGTCCATTTATTGTCTATTTTTTATGTGTCTCGTATTTTATGGTTGACATTCTCACCATCACTCACTTATATATCCGTTCCTGATACACTCTTGCAGTTACCAAAGAGAATGAGACATCTCTAAGTGATATCCCGGAATTTGTACTTCACACCGTTACAAATCCAGCGATCGGTCCTTTATTTATACGTGGAAATATTGATTTACCAACAACAGCATCATGCCCCCTTCACTTCGCCAGCATCAACGGCGTAAACCCATTGCGATCTCTCAAATCAATCCGCACCCGTCTCGTTGACAAGAAGAGCTCAACTACCTCAACATGTCCATTTCGCGCCCCCAACACAAGCGGAGTATTCTGCATACTGTCAATCAGGACTGGATCTATCCCCTCAACAGCAAACAACCGCCTCGCGATTCTCGTATAACCTTTCCTGATTGCCATAGACTGCGGCGTCCGTCCGTATGTATCCTTCAGATGCGGGTCTACCAATCCCTCGTGATTCAGACGAAGAAGGCCCTCCACGGCCTCTTTCACTCCCTCGGCAGCCGCAAGCAACAACGGTGTCCGTCCATCGTTGTCCTCGCAGTCGAACTCTACTTTCCCCATAGCCAGTAACATCTGAATGATAGCAATGCTGCCGCCTTGCACCGTGAACCATAGCAAAGTGCGTTCTCGGTTGTCTCGCGCACTGGGGTCTACCCGGTCTGTAGCAAGCAGGATCTGGACCGTCGCCTCATGCCCCGTTTTCTGCTGCGTAACAGAGGCGCTCACTTGAGTCATCTCGAATGCCGGGGTTAACATGCTTCTGGGCCAGCGGAAGACGTAGGATTGCCATCTCGCCGTGGGTTGCGGCAACGATGAGAGTGTTTTCGGCCGTGTGTCCCTCTCACCTTGGCGTCGGCGCCGTCTCGGAAGATCAACTGACATAAACGTGATTCTAGATTTTGCACGGCTCGTAGTAGTGGCTCATTGTACTGACTGTATGCCTCTTTCTTTGGGGTTAGGTGATTTCCAGCGGCCTCATTTGGCTGGCTGGGTAGTGACATATTCTTTTCCACTTACCGTTTGGACGGCTAGACCAGATTAGTTGCGGTCGAAGGAGGCGTTGTGTATTTCTATCGAAGATGAATTAGAACTGCTGGCAGATTCCACCGTCACAAATAGCTGATACAGTATAACCTTCGATATGATTTCCTCGAGCCATCCAAATCGGCTGCATGGAGAAAGACAATGGAAAGCAAACAACGTGCTATCTCAGGCTAAGAGGTAGCACGGATATTGCCTCTATTCCATCCTGAAGGCCAAGAGTCGAGATGAAAGTATAATCGGAAGATGTCTGTGATTCGAATATTCTGCCGTACGAGTTCTTCCTTAGGGACCCCAATCTGCTATTTGCGCTCGCTCTCGTGCTAGTTCTGTCTTAAGTAGAACCAGCAGAAGGGATTATATTGTCTCGTATCGCCAGCAGCATGTTGATGATCCTGGTCTGGTGGTAATACAGTCACACGAGTCATCAAAACTGGAAAAGCGGCTTGGAGAAACTGGCAGCGCGGATCATAAGCGCCAAGCCTATGCACTACTTCAAACTGCTTCTTGACGCCATTGAATTTGTAGGCATCTTCTTGTTCGACGGCCAAGACCCCAGGATAACATTGATTGGTTGTCATCTGGCGTGTTTGTGGGCCCTGCCATGGTATGACTACAAAGCCGCTGGAAGGCCCTAACGATTGGATTCTGAATCGCTGGCTTTGCCCGGAATGATTGGGAATAATTTGATTGACTCAAACGGCTGAGCCATTGGGATGGAGTGGGAAGAAGGTACATGCAAGGACCTGTATCCTCCACTTAGCGTGATCTTTATTTACAAATACTGCGTGGCCAAGCACTTGACCATTACCCACTCACTGATTTGCCAGAGTAGTGCCCAACATAGAGGTCCACGCCCAAATAGGTCTGCGCTGTGCCCCATCGACATTTCACAATGATGTAGCTGTTTTTGCTGTGGCAGACAGCCATGTGTACATAGCACAAAACCACAGACTACAATACTCCATATTCAACAGGAGTCTAGTGGAGTTACATATGCAGATCACTCCATAATGAACCCCAAAGTTAAGACGCTGTCTTGTGCGAGATCGACGACAGAACTGGTCACACGAAATCCAACGTATGGTTCCTAAGGGAATCCCTCGCCTTGGCGCTGCCTTATGAGACTTACTGTTTTTGGCGTTCCAGAAATATATAGAAGGCAGGCCCCGCACTCGAAGATCTCCGCGGCCTCGACCATTTGACTTCATACTTAACTTCCATCAACCCTTTTACATTTTTTCATCCACATTTTATCCATCTGCTCCATCACCATGGCTCGAAAAGCAGCTTTACACCCGCCTGTCATCGTCATGTCCAAGTTCCGCTCGCAACGCAAGAAAAGCGCTCGTTCGCACGCTTCCGAAGGTCCCTGGAAAGCCGATGATCCGTTTGGTCCGCCTCACATCCCATCCTCATCCTTCCCAACGACTGGCATCCGGCGTATTCGAAACACGCTCTCGAAGCTGTCACCATCCGCCCGTGCAGAACGACAGATCCTCAAACAGAAGGACCGACACAGACACCCTCTGACGGAGCGAAATGTCAAAGCTCTTGTCTCGGAGCAGGAACTTGGAGACGTTTTCCGTCCCACTGAAAACACTACAGAGATACAGGTGTCTGCTTGGCTTGAACGAGTACATTAATCTTCTTTCGCCTCCCACCCCATCCCTCGTGTCTTCTAGTGGACACCTCATCTCGATATTCTACTATCGGCGTAGTCTTGCAATATGCAAGGTCGGCTCTCGCAACTTCCCTTTTTCACTCTCACAACTCCCTTCTCTCGATCGCTTATTATTCCATCGGTTTGCTTCGAAATAATCGGGTTTCAGCCAAGACACCTGCATACACAGTACGACCAGTATGTGAACTTGGTTATGCATCCATGTACGATTCCCCATACATACGGGGTACAGGGTGCAAGGGTCCTTGGTAAGGAATACGGAAAACGCACACCACGACAGGGGGTCATTCGCAATCGGCATGCCAGCTGTTCCACCGACAAGCCCGATGATGACGATAACGCCGGACCCCTTGGTTGCTCATCCCGCAAATCCTTCCTTGGCATCGACGTCACCTGGTCCATGCCGCATGTCACGAACCCTAGAGCGGAAAGCCTGCCGGTTTCCGCTTTCCATGGATTAATACCGGAACGAATCACCAACCATCACTGCCCGGGTGGTCTAGTGGTATGATTCTCGCTTAGGGAAATAACCCAAGCATATCTGCGAGAGGTCCCGCGTTCGATCCGCGGCTCGGGCCAGTACTTTCTTTTTTTGCTCTTTATTTTTATTGTTTTATCTATTGTATCTTTTTGCTTAGCACGGTGTTGGTCGGATATACCCAGAGTACTCCCGTACAGTCATTATTTTTTTTTTCTCGTTTTCTTTTTTTGTGTGGGATGTCTCCTGATTCCGAGTACAGGAGGTGACTAGCACACACCTGTAACAATACTACTTACTGTCATTATAGATTTTCCTTTGTGATATCCTTAGAACACATGTAAAGATAAAGAATATATATCGCTATCAATTGACTTTGGTATCTGCACCGTGGTTCCTAACTGATCGATCGTATTGTAATCCTTCCCCGCATCCGGACAACCCCTCTTGACATCTCGACATCTCCACTGATCGATACCCTGTCAGGATCAATGCAGGAACACTAACTCACCTTCCTGCAACAATGATTCATGCAACTTGACCCGAGTCACGTACATCGTCCGGCTCAATTCCACGCATAAGCGATGCTCCCCAGGCAAAGGAGGGGTACCCCAGATTGACCGCAACGGTACCGCGCCATGCCCAAATGACGGGACCAAAGAAGGTCGCCATTATAGGTGAGCTCTAAGCCCCTAACTCTCACGATTGCGTTGTTAAGAAGCGTGGGAATGGACTAGGCGCCGGCCCATCAGGCCTCGTCACGGCCAAAATACTCCTCCACCACCATCCCAACGGAACCTTTGCTCCGGTTATTTTCGAAAAACGACATAATATCGGTGGCCTGTGGCCCAGTAGCCCAACAGCCCCGATGAATAATAACGAGCACCACTCTACACCTCTCAATGAAAATGGTCGGAATGGCTCTACTGTTGGTCCATTGAACCCGTTCATGCGGACGAATCTCAGTCGTTTTACCGTTGCATTTTCGGATCTGGCGTGGGAATCTGTCTTTGAGGATACGGAAGTGCCTATGTTTCCGCAGGCGTGGCAGGTGGGAAGATACTTGGAGAGATATGCGGAGCGGTTTCTTCCGAATGGGGTGTTGAGATTGGGACAAAGGGTTGTGCAGACGAGTCGGAAGGTTGGTAATGGAGAAAGAAGGCGGTGGACGATACAATGGGTTGAGAGGTTGGTCCTGATACCTTCTTTGATACTTGTTTCTTTGGTGGAGCTGGAAGGGCTGATTTGAATGCATGCTGTGGGCGTCAACAGCAGCTATGAGAATGAGAACAAGAACCAGGAGATACACTCAGAAGAGTACGATCTTCTCATCGTTGCTGCTGGATATTTTGCGTCACCCAGCATTCCAGAAGTTCCTGGACTATACGGGTTCATGGATAGAACCATTCACAGCTCGTCTTTGCACAATGCTGAGCGCCTCCTACGGAAATGTCATGGAACTGGTGGAAAATTGGTCGTTATAGGTGGGAGTCTGTCGGGGACTGAGGCTGCCTCGACTCTTGCTCTTCACGTCTCTTCGTCCAAGTTTACCCAGGAACCAACAGGAAAAGACCACCAGGTGCATCATATCAGTACCAGACCGTTCTGGACGATACCAGCATATTTGCCTCGAGAAACAACAAATAGACCTTCTGATAAGACAGTGTCTTTCCTCCCCTTGGACTTGGTAATGTATGACCTGGACCGACGACCCCCGGGACCAGTCGAATATGCCTTTGGGCCCATTCCGGCGCAGAAAGCGCAAAAGACGAACGATTTCTTGCATTCGCTACTCGGGAGCGATTACGGGAAGTTTGGAAATATTAGAGGATATAATGAGCAAGCTTCACAACCTCCTTGGGTTTCCATTGGAAATGATTACGCAGAATACGTTCGGTCTGGGGCTGTCATTCCCACAATTGGCAGGGTCAGTGCTGTCCAAAGAGGACATAATTCCGAGTTAGCGACAATCGACATTAAACTTCCGGACGGCGAAACGACCACGCTGGACAACGTTGCAGCCATTGTATTGGCAACCGGCTTCACCCCATACAACTCCCTTTCATTCTTACCGAGCCCTGTTCTCTCTTTACTCGAATACTCCGAAAAAGACCCATTCATCCCCATAGTCCTAGATGGAAAGGGCACCATGCATGCAGAAATACCTGATATAGGGTTCGTGGGCTTCTACAGGGGACCATACTGGGGGGTCATGGAAATGCAGGCCCGACATGTTGCAGCAAGCTGGACTAGAGCAGAGGCAGGTAACTGCGAGGTAAGCTTGAAGAAAAAGGAAGAAGAAAGGCAACGTATCCGGGGCCTCAGGAATATGGACACGCAGCTTTACCGCGGCCAGTTCCCGATGGGAGATTATGTGGGATTGATGGAGTCGTTTGCAAGTGAGCTGGGAATGGCTCGGACGCCACTCTTGCAATTAGTGAGTGGTGAAGGGAAGAGAAGTGGTCCAGCACTACCGGCCCGGTATACATTCGCGAGCGGATCAAGCACGGAAAGAGACATAGACAGGGCCATAACTCTTAACTCACTGCGAAGCATTCTATCCCCCGATGAATTTCAGACAAGTGCCCAATCCACCGCAACAGCAACATCCACAGCTATTTTCCGAGCTCTACACGGGACTTGGAAAACAACCAGAACGAATAATAACCGAACCACCCACGGAAAAGCAACATTCCACCCTCGATACCCGACCTCCTCAACCTACGAAAATGAATACCTCTACCAAGAATCAGAATTTGTACCCGAGCAACAAACTAGCTCTATAACCCAAGCAACACTAACAAAAGCGCTAGCGAACAGATCCGTCTACCGTCTGCGCGCACCTGAGAGAGACAAAACCATCGGTCCCAACATGCCCCGCATCCTCGTTTGGTCTGTAGACGTGGCTAAAGATCCAAACACAGCCGCGCGTCTTTCACATGGGATTAATTCAGCTATGGTAGCAGAAAGATACATTGATCAGAGGGTTGAGGAGGGTAAGGAGGCGTGTCTAGGTAGATATACTGTGCATGCGGTGGGGTCTGTCGGAAAAGTAGCGCAATATGAAAGGCGTGAATATACATTTCATTTTCAGGGAGTATCGATCTTGTCTTGGGAGTGCTGCGTGAAAACGGATGAGCGTTGTATAGGGACGATGTACGAGCGTGATTGAACGAGCTCACGGCGATTGCCGGAAATCACGACAGATCATTTGCTAAAGACCCCAATGTATTTTATTCGAAGTTATCCTAAAATACATGACAAACCGCAGTAGTCATACAGACCCTTTGCAACCAAAGCCATCTCCCAAAGAGAACTTACCAACGACATCAATAGATAGCCTCTAAACAACACTCTGGTCATGCGGAAACACCCTACGGACAGTGTCCGACTGAACTTCTACCATTTCTAGCTGTCTAGGGCCGCGCAGCTCTCCCCGTACCCGTCTCAGACTATCCGCAGACTTCCTTCGTACTGTCGCATTTGGCGCCCGAGGAAGCACGAAAACTCTATCCTTCAAATCCTCATCCTCGAAATTCCTGGGCTCCAGCGACTCAATATCAAATACGTCTTGAATCCGCTTACGATATCCCTTTGTCGTCCCGAGCTGGTAGAACTTGCGCTGAAACTCGCTGAACGTCGTTGAGTCGTCGTAGTCCGGGTTGGTTATCGTGGAATCTTCCGATCTCCTTGTCGAGCCTATGCGGTTATCGGAGAAAACAGCTGACGAGAATCTGTTGCTTGTGACGGGGTTACTTGGAAATCTGCTTCTGCGCATGCCCCGAATGAGCCGACAATTGATTCTCAGCAGTCTTCCCGTACGATGCAGCACGTATAAGATAACAGCAACCACGATGGAGACTGCAAGCAGTGCACAGATTCCATAGAAAGCCCGCATCTCCTTCTTTATTCTTCTTTCGCAATGGCGCTTGATAAAGTCGTCGTTTCGTTGAGGATAGCAGAACTCGCAGGTATTCTTCAACCTTGGTTTTCGTCGAGACCGGCTATTAGGGTCACATCTCCTCTCCAAATCATACCCGTTGCAAAAGCTCTCCTCACATTGGGTCACGTAGTAGCTGAACGGACGCTTTTTGAAGATCACCTGCTTAAGGTCCATCGAGAAGTTTGACGTACTATTTCTTGCGGAATGCGATGCAACTTCATTTTGATAATTCGCCTTGCGTTCCTTGACAGAGTCTGCCGCGTGAACGCCCCGACGCTGGACTGTCGACATAAGGTAGTCGAAAATCCCTTGATACTTCTGTCCTTCAGAGCTCGTTTCGGGAGTTTCTTCCTGTCGGGGATAAAGGAGGATTGGTTGCTCCGAGTCGAGTCGTTGGGTGTCCGATGCCCCAACTTCCTGTTCGTCATCTCGTGCCCCGAAGAGAAGTTCCTCCAGTTCCTTCTTGCAACGCTGCGTATCCATAGTAGCGTCTTCGGAGAGTGCTACTGTAACGTTCAGAGGCATTATCAGTCCGCTATCAAGAATTGCTGGCCCGTATTTTCCTTCAGGTACACAGTTCAGGGTAATGGCACATCCAGGTCGATTGACAGATTGGGTGTCTGTGTTCGAAGCGCCGCCAGGATGGCTTACGGAAGGATGGTGACATCTGAGTTCGGTCCAGTCGTTCGATAGTCTCTGTGCGGTTGAGGGGAGGCATTCCGTGGGCTTGGTGAAGATCACACCCAGAAGGATGTAGAGAGCGGCGAGACGCTTTTGAGAATACATCTGAATGAGTATTATACCAAAAAAGTAGATACGGTCAGAGAATATGATCAATGTCGTTTAGAGGGAATTGAAAGAGGAGGAGAATATTCTCTTAAGGGAGTATGTTGGTGAAGAGACATCTGGAAGGTACTGGGGAAGTCGCGCCTGCCACTTTTTCTGAGTGTCATGATATCTGCTAGTATAAAAAGCACGAGTAGGAATTGGAGGATTTGGTTGTTGTTTTCGTTGTTTATGGTTACTCTGCTTATACCTTGTACTGTATAGATAGGGTTAGACGTTGGTACATTGCACCCTGATCTAGCACTAAGTCGAGTATTCCCTTGACATTAGACCAAAGCACCTCAGTGCTCCAAGTGAAGCTTTTGGAATCATGCGCACATTCATCATAATTGTTTGGGCATACACTCTGCTCTATTCTGGTAACTGATGACGGCAAGTGGAATTACTTGCTAATTTCTCGCTCTTTACACTTCAGCGCATCAAGGCTGAGCTGAGCCGGAACAAGTGGGACAGTATTCGGAGTTTATTTTGCAGGATGTTTAAGAGCATACCGATGATAAAGCCGAGGAAGAACTTCAACCCGTGTGTGAGTAGCTGACAATATATCCCGAGAGTTCTTATCTCATAACTTATCGTTTTACAGACCAAGGATTTGCAAAAAGCCTGGGACAAGAGACACTAAGCGACGAGGATACGACGAAAGTTCTGGAGATATTAGACAGCGCAAAAGAGAAAATTTTGGATGGAAGGGAAGACATAGGCTATGATGATAATGAGTGAACAGCATCGCTTCAGGCGTACCAGATGAACCTATAACGTTTGAGGCATTTTATATAGGCTAGATTGTTTAACTGCTGGCATCGATTTCTAAATCGGTTATACCATAGGTCACGTGCTCTCGTGACGCGGATCTTCGCGATCCAAAGACAAAATTGCAATACTTCCCACACAACATCATTTATTGTTGATATAACAGCCTCAATCTATTTAGCATCCATTTATCTATATTTACCGTCGTTGATTCACTACATAAAAGACACAAGAATGCCCCGTACATATGGAAAAAAGCCCAAGCAGACGCGGCTATCTTTCAACCCGGTAGGCGCTGCTTCTCCAGATACGCAAGGGAGCCCAGGACGCCAAGCAAAACTACGCTATGGACATCCGTCTATGCCCGTTGTTTGTACGGAGAGGAAGCGACTAGATTTTAATAAGCAAGAGGGTCAAAAGAGTCGGAAGCAGCGGCCATCGTCTCCGTCGCCGGTGAAATCTCCTGATGCAGATGAGGGAGAGGAAGAGTTTAGAACTGTATCTTCCCAGGACAGTAAGGAGGAAAAGAGGAAACCCGCGCGGAAGGAAAAGAAGGCAATAGCCGTGGACGAAGATAATACTGAGGTGGAAGTTGCGCAGACAAAACGCACGAGGAATGGGAATCGATCATCGAAGCGCAAGAGGCCTGCAATATCGGAAAGCGAATCTAACAAGTCGCAAGAGAGCGACGCAGAAGTTGTCACCAGACCGCGTCGCAAATTGAGACGTGGGGCGGCGTCCAAAGCAACGATTGTCCATGATGATGACGAAGACGAGGAGAAAGAGGATGGATTTGAGAAGAGCCAAAGAAAAGAAGAGAAGGAAGAAGACGGAGACGAGGACGATGATGAGCCATTAGTGACCCCGGCACGAAGACGAAGGCGCAATATAGTCTCTGAGGACCTCCAAACGCCTCGTCGAGGCTCAGACCAGGACAAGATTGATATAGAGGAGGATTTGGAGGATCTTCAAGATTCGCGTATGTCATCATAGAACTGGGTATGAAAGTGCGATACTAACAATACCTCAGTGGTGAAAGAAACGCGCACTCGCGGCAGACTCGCCAATTCTGCGAGGGCCCAAAGACAGCAACACCTCGAAATGCTACGACGGAGACGAGCCGGCGATAGATCAAAGGATATCCCAGAATCCGAATCCGAGCCCGAGCAATTATCAGAAGAAGCCGAAGATGAAGTCGAGGAAGAAGCAGCATCAGACGGAAACCAATCCCCAACCGACTACCAAACCCGCCTCAACTTCCAACGAGAAAACAGCGACGTCGAATCCGCAATCGCAAGCAACGAAGATCTAGACCGCTACGACGACGACTTCGTCTTAGAAGACGAAGAAAACGATACCCTAGGCGTCCCAACCGGCCTCGAAGACATGCCGTTCGAATTCACGCGGCACGCCTACAAGCAAACAAAGGAATACTTCCGGGACACGGTCGAGTGGATGGTATTAAACCAACTAAATCCAGCGTTCCCTCGCTCAGCAGCCATGTACCAAGCCGCATTCACCAAAGTCGAAGATGAAGTCAAGGGATGGACGGGCTCGCAGGTTATGTCGACAGTCTGGAGTCTTGATTTTTACCGGGCGTTGATGGCAAGGCCGCATATCGAGATAACCTCGTATCCGATTAGCGATAATCATCCGTGTGATGCGTGTAATCGATCTAAACATCCGGCATCTTTTGATATCAAGCTTTATGGAAGGGCGTATTCAATGGATACTCTGGAGGCCCTAGTAGATGATGATGATGAGAACACAAGGGAAAAAGACCGAAACGGTAACGTTCTCCCATTTGAGGATACTCGATTTTACCTGGGACGGTACGTACCCTCCTATGTCCTTTTGCCTAAAAGTGCCTAAGACCCGAATACTCACATCCCATTCCAAAAGAAACTGCAAAGCCCGCGCAGAAATGGCCCACCCCGCCATCCACTGGCGCTACCAACTAAATGAATGGGTCGTCGACTACCTCAACCGTATGGGCTACCTCTCCGACGAAAAGATCCTCGAACGTAGCCACTGGAGCCGGAAGCGGCGGGCCCAGTACGCCGTCGAGATTGTTGCTATGATGGACCAGACGGATGAGGTTAAGAAGATGTGGCGCGATTTCAAACTTCATTTGGAGGCTGCGAGAGAATCGGTATGTTTGCACCCTCATTGACCTTTGCTTCTGGGGGGTTGTGTTTATGCTAATTGTTTTTAGGGCAATGAGAGGTTTGATAAGTTCTAGTGATTTTTCAGTATAGATATCTTTTTTTGTTTTTCAGTACATATGCCGTGATACCCATTCAATTTTGTTAATGATGACCAATCTACGAATACATAGTAGTATAGCAAGCTACCATTCCATGAAGCTGAGGTCACAGACCAAGTCATCCATATCCATTATCTTGTAACGCAAACGAAACCAATGAAAAACGTGGATAGAAGACATAGATGAAAAAGAAAGGAAAAGAAAACATGACAGGGACATTGGTTATACAAATACACAAGCTACCCGAGCCTGGCGGGAAATGCTGGAAGGAAGAAAAAGCAACGAAGAAGTAGAAAGGGGTGGGAGACCAGCAAACCAAAGACTCGTAAAAGAGAACCAGGACCATAGGAGGGACTCAATCAGCCATAACCTTTTTTTTTTCTTTTTTTTGCGCTGCGCCAAAGTGACAAATCCAAGGAACATCCGTCCGAACCGTAGCTTTATACAGAAACATGGGCTAGATGTCGGAGCACAGTCGGTTTGAAGCCCATGTTGGAAATAAGAAAAGGAAATCGTCTTTTGTAGATCCCATCCCGTGAAACCGTAACAACCCGAACCGAATGCATACTGGCGTTGCTTTTTTTTTTTTTTTTTTCTTTGTCTTTCGTTTCTTCAACTCGTATCATGACATTGCCGTGCAGTGTAGGACATGACTGGTCTCTCCGCCTGATCCAACCTTCATCTCTGAACCGGATCGTTTACAGGGTAGGTTGAGCTTCCTTGGCTTGCTGTTCACCGCCAGGCGTGAGCATCTGAAAGTGAACCTGTTAGCACATTGCCTGACATTTCTAGACTCGACACAAAACCCAAGAAACATACCTCATTAGCTCCCCGAATCATACCCTGCTCCCGCTCCAACTGCACGTACTGCTCCTCCTCAGCATACGCAAGCGCCCACGGAACACCCAGCAAGAATGCGGTAGTGCTGATAACCCACAGTGCCCGACCACTGAACAGAACGCTGGACTTTGTGAACGAGGAGATGTAGGAGACGGAGGAGGAAAATTGGCGGCGGGCGGAGGGAGGAAGAATGTCTTTCAAGGCGCTGATACGGTCGCCGAGGGTCTCGCCCTCGACTTCGATTTCGGAATCGTTGGAGATTTCGGATTCTGTATTTGTAGCCGAGGATTAGCGTGCCCGTTGGAAATTTTGGTGGCTTTTTGTTTCGGTAATGCGGGATAGCAGGCACTTCTTCGTGCTCGATGCCGGATATGGGCGGACGAAAGAAACAAAGCCTGGCACACTGCTTCAATAGATATCGGTATACTAACCAGTGTCGGTAAAATCCTCCTCCTCGTCGTCCGTCGCAAGAAGCACATTGTCCTTGGAGGCCTGAGGCTTCTCCTGGGTGAAGTGCTCGTCTTCAACCTCGGTAAGTCTGACCATTATGGCGGTCCCTGTTTAAAAATGGTATCAAGAGTAGAAAAAGAGAAATTGATATAGGAAGGTGGACGCAAACTGCTCGTGGGTGAAGTTGTGCATTCGATGACGGTCTTTTTCGGGAACGGAGATTGGTTGCCGGAAATCGAGGTAACTGTTTTTCCGGGGCTGCACGAAACGGCATCTTGGTGCCTTAGGTGTGGATAGGGCAAAGTCGTCATGGGCGTATCATGCCATCTTCACATATAAAATACATTTACATTAACACTAGCTATGTTACACCAAATAAATGAGATCAATCTTGATCCTGATGTGCCATCGACCTTCCCGACTTCCCGCTAGTCGTCTGTCCCTTCAATGTAGTATCAACATCCGCCTTCGACAACAGGATGTCCTCTTTATTCGGCGACTGAGCGCGGAAGAGCATCCAGCTGCCGGCCATTACGGCGAAGATGCTCAATATGGCTTTGTTCCGGGTGCTGTAAGTAGGTTACCGGAATGTTAGTGAGATGAAGAATGTAGACGGAAACTGGAGGAACTCACTTGACGCTCCCTGGGTGGCCGTTGGTGATTGAGACCATTTTGGGGTGTTTTGTTGAGTGTGGAATGATAAATATAGTTGATGAGTCAAATGGATCAAAATAGAGGCTAATATGAAGGAACATCTCTGGACACAGTGCTTGATATCCGTTTTTTATATACTCCGTTCAACATTATGTTTCGTTGCAATGACGTCGATGGCGAGGAACGATGGCGGAAACCAGAGTACTTTATTAGACAGTCTAAAGCAGGAGGATCAGGAGAGAGGAGAACAAAGTGCGTAGTATACATTCATATTGCCATCTCTAAATACAGAGTACACCGGACATCAAATACCGTAATTCGTACCAACAACGCTACCCACAAATTTTTTTTTCTCTATATAGTACACCGAACCGTGCAGATTAAGAAAAGAGTAAAGAGAATGTCATATCCAAGTCCAAGTCCAACTACCGCTTACACTCTTCCCAGTTTCCACCGCGCTATCCGTTCCTGAATCTCTTCCCAGGGGAACGGGCGAAGTTTGTAGCCTTCAAGCTCACCCTCCTGCAGCACCACAGTCGGCTTCCCGGTACCCTGGCCGGGGTTCTTGACATCACCACCAAAAACCTGGCGGGCAACACGGCGCAGATCCTCGACGGTCAGTGCCTCGATATGGCGGCACATCTCGCTCACGCTAACCTTGCGACCGTGCACCTGGACCTGACGGCCAAGATCCTCGAGTTCGACCATGCGGGACTCGAGGTTCATCAGAAGAGAGGAGCGGAGTTGGTTCTTGGCGCGGTTGACTTCATGGGGCTGCAGGGCCCAGTAGCCGCTGTCTTGCGATAGAGCGTGCAGTTCCCGGCACATAACTTCTAACATCTCGGTGGTGCGCGTGGGGCTGCAGGAGGCGGAGATACCGAAGATACCACTGTCCGTGTAGCTGTGGTTGAAAGCAATGCAGCTTTCAACCCATCCGTATTGGTTGAGGACATTGGTGTAGAGACGAGTGTACATGCCCTTACCTGGACCGCCGGCGGAGAAGGAACCGCCGCCTCCGAGGAGGGTCTGGAGAGTAGCGAGCGCGTAGATATCGGTGTTGGAAATTGGGAGAGCCTCAAAGGCAAGATGGATGTGACTCAGGCGAGGCATCATGGGGTTGGCAGGCGGAGGGATAGGAGGAAGGGCAATGAATCCACCAGTGTAGTAGGAAGGACGCTTCAAGTCCAACATTGACGGCTCAACCATCGAAGGATCCAGAGGGGAGACAGAGCTGTTCTTGTACGACGAGCCGGAGAAGCTCTTCAGGAATGGGAGTTTGGAAAGGAAGCTAGACTCTGTCGACTGCGACGCAGCTCCGCTGGAGACTGTCGACGACGGAGTGAACTGAGGGACTGTAGGCACCTGACCCTCCCTCGCGACTGACTCGGAATCCGAAAGCGTGGTGTCGATACCACTGCCCGACAGGACGGGGCCAGTTCCCTGCTGTCTTGCCTTCATATCACCAAAGTATTGCTCCGTAAGCTTGACGGCTTCCTCGTGCGGAACTCCGGCAAAAGCGACGACAATCCGGTCAGGGTTGAAGAACGCTTCCCGGTACCGTTCCACCACAGCCTTGTTGATTTCACCCAATCTCTCCCTTGGACAGAGCAACGGGTTACCCAATGTGTTCTCCCTGTACGCAGCCATATGCACCAGCTCAGGCAAGATAAGCTCCGGCTTCACCCAAATCTCATCAATCTCATACTCCGCAGTTGCCAGCTGCTGCAACACCTCCTCCTCGGTGATCAACGGATCCCGAATCGTCTCCGCCAACAGACCCAGAGTGGTCGGCACCGCCGAGTTGAAACTGGCGGACTGGTACATCAACGACTCCCGGGACGAAGCGCACTGAATGTTTCCTCCCAGCGCCTCGAGGGACTCCAGCATCTCATCGCTCGAGCGCTTGTTGGTCGACTTGAATGCCAATCGGTCCATGATGTGGCTAACACCCCGCAGACTCTCGTCTTCGTAGCGGGATCCGGCATCGACGTAGACCCCAACGCCGGCGAAGGGTCCTGGTAAAGACTCGGTGGCGACACGGACGCCATTGGATAGTGTGGTGATTTGATCTAACTCGGCGGGATCCTGATTCCAAATATCAAGTGTTAGACAGCGCTTGAACAAGGTAAAACCATTATTGCATGAGATTCATTTACTTTGACGGTTGACTGGTTAACCGTGGAAAAGCTCCTGGACACTGAGCGAGGCACGCGAGCCAGCGGCTTCGCTGACTCGATGGCCCGCAATACAGACGGACGCATTGCTCCTGATATATTTCAAAGACGTTTAAAAGCTGTTTCTCCCCTCTTGCGTAGGAACCTGCACGAGGACTTGTTCGCTGCGGCGGCAGCCAAGAACAGTTCGGGCCGGAGTCTTCTGCCGTATGCTTATCTAATCGGGTTGTGCTCGAGTACAATTTCGATATGATTCTGCAAGAATGCGATATCTTCCGAGTAATTGAGATTTTTATTCTTGAATCCCGTATACTAGACCTATGCTTGGATGGATTACATACAAATATCAAAATTCACCATTGGAAAGCTGAGGAACGTCGTGTTATTAATGGACAGTCTAGAATCCAGTCTCTCACTGAGTAATGAAACCGAGAGGATTAGAAAAACATGAATTTTGATGGTTGTACAATCTATCTCGTCAATGTGAATATGTTGAGGAAATCATTGGGGATTGAAATGATTAAGGATTCTGCAAAGCCCATGCGCGATACCAATCAAGACAAGAAGCATTGGCGACGCTTGCTCCTATCTTAATATTCATTCCACACAAGATTTGCTTCACTGCATTCTCAACTTTCTTGCCATTCGACGTTACAGGGATCTCCGGACAAGCAGCCACGACAGCAGGAACATGGCGCGCGCTCAGTTCCTTGCGGATTGTACCCTGGATGCGCGCCGCAAGCTCCGCAGGTAAGACTGGATTGGTATCAGTGTTCGAGGCCAGCTTCACGAACAGGACGACAGTTTCGTCTGTGTCAATTCCTTCTCGCCGGCGGCCGATACATAGCGAGTCTTCGATTTCCTCTGCGAAGTGCTTGAGGAGGACGTTGTAGATCTCCGCGCTGCCGAACCGGACGCCAGCGGGTTTCAGGACTCCGTCGCTACGGCCCAACATCGTTACGCCCCACGTAACGGGATTGAGTCGTACAAAATCTCCATGGTGCCAGACCGACGGACCGAAGACGTCAAAATAACTCTTTCGGTATTTCTCCGCTCCCGCCGGGCCAGGTGGCCAGAACATGACGGGCTGTGCTGGGAATGGTGTTGTACAGACGAGGTCTCCTGGCTCTGAGGATGCGCTGATATCCTTTCCAGCATAATCAAAAGCGTGAACAGCCATGCCCAGACAGCGGCATTGGATTTCGCCTTTGTGAACAGGCAAAATGGGACAGCTGCCACAGAACAGTGACAAGATATCAGTACCGCCGGTAATAGAGCCCAGCATGATGTCCGGATGAAGGGATGAGTATACGTATTCGAATGTCGAAGGGGCGAGGGGTGAACCGGTACTGAAGATTGCCCTTAGAGTCTGTAGAGTCACTGGTCGATTAGGGTGCTTCCTAGGGTTCAGAGATGCCTGCTCCAGAATAGAAAGATACTTTGCAGAAGTCCCAAACTGTGTAATTTGCAGTTCATCGATGAGACGCAGCATTGCCATCTCTCCGTTTCCTCCTTCAGCATCGAATGGCCGGAAAGGAGAACCGTCGTAGGTGACAATAGTGGCACCACTCGCCAAAGCACCAACAAGCCAGTGCCACATCATCCAGGTAGTCGTAGTAAAATAAAACAATCTATCACCGGGACGGATATCGCAATGCAAAACGTGCTCCTTTTTGTGCTGCAACAGTGTCCCCAGGGCGCCGTGGACAATCGGCTTCGGGGCTCCGGTTGTGCCCGAGGAGTACAGGATGTACACTGGATGGTCAGGTTCCAAGCTTGCAAATTCCAATGGAGCTGATGGATTGCTGGCCGTCGACAGGAATTCATCGTATCTATAAGCCTTTCCCTGCTGAGGCTGCAGATCTGCAAAGTTGAATCGATGAGATGTGACTGTCTCGAACACGACCAACCGTTCCAAATGCGGCAGGTCAGAGACAATCTGTTGGACCTTGGCTTGAGCACTGTGGAGTTTACCGTTGTAAAGTGATGCGTTGTCTGCAAACAGAATCTTTGGCTCTATCTGCCTCAGACGCTCTAACACGGCATGGACCCCAGTATCAGGAGAAACGCCAGTCCAGAAAGCACCTATAGAGGCCGTTGCCAACATGGCGACAACAGTGTTGGCATGGTTCCCGAGAAAACCGGCCACGCGGTCTCCTGACTGCAGTCCAGCTTCCTTGAGGGCATTGGCACACTGTCGTACCCGATTCCGCAATTCTTTCCACGAGACATATTCGCGATCCAACTCGGTAGCAGAGATCACAGCTACCGCATTCTCATCCGGAGAGCTGGCTGGATAGAGAAGATTCTCAGCGTAGTTGAGCTTGCTACCGGAAAAGAAAGCTGGTCTGGGGAAGAGCTGCTGATCTGATTCCAGAACCTGGGGACCATTAGTTAACAAATGTCATTGCCATAGGGATATGACATGCTCACCGTTTCATATGACTTATGAGCTTTCACAGCGGTGTAATGCCAAACATCCTCCCAAAATTTAGCAGGCTCCGAGACGCTCCACTGCCACAAGCCATGGTAGCCGTCAAGAGGGACACCGTGCTTCTGGCTCGTTCTTTTCATGAAGTCATACATCTTGGTGTCTTGTGGGGACGAATGTCGCCATAGTTCCCTGGGACCGTCATGATTGTTCAGTCCGTCGATGGAAGGCATTATCAATGGTGCTATACCGCGGATCCGAAGTAAAAGAAGCCGTCCCTAGTTGGTGTTATGATGTGTTAAGAGTGGACAATTAGCGGCACAACCAGCAATTGAAGACAACGGATTAAAGACAGTTCGAGCTTGAATCTGGGCTGGAAAGCTTTGATTGAAGGAAAGTGAATTAAGCACCAGGGACGCTTGAGCTGTCAGCGTGGAACCGCGGAAAACACCGGGTGGTCCAGATTCCGTCCGCGGAAAGCGATAGCAATGGTAGTAGTTTTGGGGGTGGAGGGTAGTATTGTCAGGGTAGGATTCTGAATGGTCAATTCAGACAAGAGTCATCAGAAGAGACAAGTAGATCCTTTTTTTTTAACTGTTGTAGTGTCCTCCATAGTAAGAGTAGTAAGCTGAGGCTATCTATCCCTGCGCGCCTTAATGCCTTGATACCTTGTTAACGAGGCACCGATTGATAATCAGTTACTCCGAACATTCAATTTTGAACCATTCTCAACGTGTCCTGTCAGTGAGCATCGATACAGAGTACATAAGAGCAAGAACAAATATCCCAATGAGAAGTACAAGTGCGCCACACCGAGTATCAGGACAGTTGATCAGAGTGCTCTGCTTCACCTTGCATCAGCCCCTTTTTTCGACCGTTACCCTGTACTGTACTCTATACACCGTATGAGCAGTTTATTCCTGCCTCTCAATTGAGCAATCCGTCCATGATTGCCTTTCCAGTCTTCTTGTTTATTACTTTTTCTTAGTGTTTTTATTCTGCAGGGGCAAAAAAAGAATCGATCAGGGGCTAAACTAGCTTATCCACTCTCCGGTACAAGGCCGTACGTATCGTTACCGGAATCTCAGTCCACCGGCTGTCCGGCCCAGCCTCCACTGTGACAATACAGGTAAGAGTCCACATTGTGTTCATTCATTAATTTCATCGTGTCTTCTCTCACTCTGTTCTTTTCTCTCTCTTCTCTTCTTCTTCTTTTCCCTCTGAATTGTATTCTCGATTTCTTCAATTGATCTGTCTTCATCCGTCCTTTCTAGTCCATATTTCCCGTTGCGTGGACTGATTCCTGCGGTTCTCTGGGCTGCGTGCCCTTTTCTTTTCTTTTTCTTTTTTTTCCCACGTGCACAATCAGGCATAACTTGATTATACATCCTGTGCACAAGTCGGAGTCCTCGGGTTCTGCTCAACAACGGTCTTTCTACCATTTTTTCTCTCCTGCTTCATCTCAGCTTCTTGGACTATGTACATTCCATTCCAGCGCCGTTGAATATCTAATCTTGCTTTATCTGCGTCCATATCAATCTTCTCAGTGAGACTGACTAGCTTTGGTCTATCTAGAATCATCTCCAGCCATCCATTGCCGCCTACAGAAGCATCTCTCGCGACAAGAAGGGGGGGAAAAAAAAGGAGAGATAAATAAGACGAATACACCGTCTTTGTCAGATTCAAACTTCATTCAGTTTCAATACTCGACCGGGGAAGCGCACTCCAGCCTTTCCTATCTCCGGTGTTGACCTCGCCGCTGCCCGTTTCCGCTTCTCCCTGGTTCTTTCCTGCGATGCCTCGTCGATCTGCGGCTTCCTCTTCCACCACCGATTCTCCCAACTCGCCGTCCTTTTCTACTTCGATTCCCGGAAAGGGCGGTATACCCATCAAGGCCCCCAACCGTCTGAGCCAATTCTTCTCTTCGCCTAAATCCAAGTCCGAACCTCAGACTGCCCAGGCGGCCCTCCAGTCCGTCAGTGGGAATACACCTAGTCCCTCTACTCCTCCGATAAGCTCAGCCTCACTGTCATTACCGACTATCTCTCTCTCCACAGCTACGGCGGACAATCCCAACATGGACGAACCGCCCACCACGCTCTTTCAACCTCCGTCGCCCGAAGAGGCACGCCGCTTGGCTAAACAACATGCGCAGTTCGGTCCCATCGGTCATCATAGCCACCGGTATTCGAGTCGACACCCCGGTGGTGTCTTCCCGGAGCCCGTGATGGACGAACCGCCTTATTATTATCTTATCACCACCTACATTAGTTACCTAATCCTAATTGCCTTCGGTCATGTCCGTGACTTCTTCGGTAAGCGTTTCCGCGAAGAGAACTATCGACACCTAAAACCGCGGAATGGCTACGGTGCCCTCAACAGTGATTTCGATAACTTCTATGTTCGTCGTCTCAAGTTGCGTATCAACGACTGTTTCGACCGGCCCACGACTGGCGTTCCCGGACGTACCATTAGCCTGATTGACCGCAAAACGGATGACCATAACAAGCACTTCTACTTTACAGGCACCACCACCGATACACTCAACCTGAGCTCTTACAACTACCTTGGTTTCGCTCAATCCGAAGGTCCGTGTGCGGATTACGCTGAGGAGATCATGAGAAAGTATGGTATCACCGCTCCCAGCACTCGCGCCGAAGTGGGAACGCAAGACCTTCATACAGAAGTGGAGGATCTGGTCGCTAGATTTGTGGGCAAGGAATCCTCGATGGTCTTCTCGATGGGATTTGGCACCAATGCCACCATCTTCCCTGCACTGGTTAGCAAAGGTTGCCTGATCATTTCGGATGAACTGAACCACGCGTCGATTCGTTTTGGAGCCCGTCTCTCGGGTGCGTCCATTGGCATGTTCAAGCACAATGACATGAAAGATTTGGAAGTCAAGTTGCGGGAGGCTATCTCCCAGGGCCAGCCTCGGACCCACCGCCCATGGAAGAAGATTCTTGTGGTCGTTGAGGGTCTCTACTCGATGGAAGGCTCCATGTGCAACCTGCCCGGTCTCATTGCTTTGAAACGTCGCTACAAATTCCACCTTTTTATCGACGAAGCTCACTCGATTGGTGCGATCGGCCCTCGGGGCCGGGGGGTGTGTGACTATTTCAGCATCGATACCCATGAAGTGGATATCCTAATGGGCACTTTGACTAAGTCCTTTGGAGCCAATGGCGGGTACATCGCCGGTGATAAGGTCATGATTGACAAACTACGTGCCACGAACTCCGGTGTTATCTTTGGAGAATCTCCGGCTCCAGCCGTCCTGGCGCAGATATCCTCTGCACTTCGAATTATCAACGGTGAAATTATCCCTGGCCAAGGCGAAGAGCGGCTACAGCGTCTGGCCTTCAACTCGCGATACCTTCGTCTCGGCTTGAAGCGTCTTGGCTTTATAGTATATGGTCACGACGATTCGCCAATTATACCTGTTCTTCTCTTCAACCCTGCTAAGATGCCCGCCTTCTCCCACGAGATGCTCCGAAGGAAGATCTCCGTGGTCGTTGTCGGCTATCCTGCGACTCCTTTGGTCTCGTCTCGGGCTCGTTTCTGTGTCTCCGCCGCTCACACCAAAGAAGATCTCGACCGAATTCTGACCGCTTGTGATGAAATTGGGAACGTCCTCCAATTGAAGTTCTCCACCGGTATTGCTGGCGGTGCACTACCAGAAAATGGGGAGCTGGCACCCCCTCCGGAAATGGAGAAGGAGTGGCGCAGCAAGCGGTCTCCCTCCATCCTTCCTCCCCGATGGCGCATCGAAGACGTTATCCGACGTGGTGTTCAAGACTCAAAGGCACCCATGTACTAAACGTACCATCAATCGAGTCGTTCATCTGTGGACTGCATGCAATTATGTCGTTACGCCCGGTGCTATCGGGTGATGTTCTGTGTCCCTTGGTGTGAGGAGTAGGTCAGCGTCTTTTTTCCAACAGATTCGGTCGATGCTGGTCATGCCGCGTCGCAAGCTGCTTTAATATTTTTTGATGCTTACAATGTATCATTAGGCGATCATTGATTGCCATGTTTCTCTTCTGCGTGTTCCGCCCCTGACCTCCATCCTATAACCCATGAGAAAGGGTTCAGTGTGGGAGAAAAAAAGAAGATTATGAACAATGAACGAATATGCCTCTTGTGTGATTTCAACCATGACCGAGCAACCTTTTTTCTTCTTTCCTTCGCTCCCTTTTTCTTTCTTCGCACTATGGTCCTCGTCAACCAGTCGAGAGCCTTGTTGCCCGGTTTTTACTTTTCTCTTTGCTGTCCATTTGCTTCTCTATTCATTTTAGCTTACAAACTCCTACTTTAATATGTTGATATGCAGGCCCTGTTCTCTCCCCCCACCAAGTGCTGGAGGGGGTTTTCGGACTTGGGATGGTTCTCTTGGTTGCTTACAGATTGTTTTGGGGCGGTTTGCATCGCCATTCCCAGAGCGTTTGCTAGGCTGTGTGTTTATATTTAGATGATCGTCAATATATTTTTACTGAAACATGATGTACTTGTGTTAGATATTTGTGTAGAATGATACTAATTGCTAATGACTGTCTTGAAATGGGAAGGTGTGTAAATCTTATGCTGATTGGTTGATGTATTCGCGGATGCTGGGCAGTGTAATGGTAGTACGTAGTAACACAAGAACGCCAATCGAGAAAGGTATGCAGTATGAGTATGTGTATCTATCTATCCCAACCCAATAACAAGAATAACCGCCAAAGCCAAAACAAGAAAAAGGCAAACAAATAAATATAAGTGCCACATCATGCACGTCATGCTGAGAATGATTCAAACAAAACAGAACGACACAAAACGGAAAGAGATCGTTTAAGCATCAAAAGAAGAGATCTAGACAGCACCATACCTCTCCGACTCCCCACCCAACAAAGCCCGACTTTCCTGAGCATGCTGTTGCTGCCGACGGACCGGAGAAATAGAGGGGATCCAGCCTCTCATCCAGCCCCGGACTCGAGTCCAGCGAGCACCACGGCTGTCCTTGGGGTCGTCGTTTTCTTCACCGTCAACTTCCACTACTGATTCATCATCCTTGGATCCGTACATAAGGAACTGGACTCCCATGAAACCGTCGAAAAAGAGTACGCCAAAAGCACCGAGGAAGAACGGTGTTGAGCGGCTGATCCAGTCGAGGCGGTTGCTTCCATCCGCATCGGCCCAGCCACCGCCTCCGTAGGGAGGGAAGTTGTTCCAGGCGTAGGGGTTTGTGAGAAGGGAGGCGGAGTAGAAGAGGTTACCGCCAAAGGCCGCCATGAAGAGGAGAGGGGAGAGTCCGGCGGTGCTCTTGCGGCAGTAGTTCTTGTAGAGTTGCGGAGGGCGGGAGCCGAGGTAGAGGAATGTGGACATCCAGGAGATAACCTGGCCGATGATTTCCAGGGAGTCTTTTTGGGCGACTGGTGTTTCGGGAGTGATTTCGGTGGGGGAGGCGTTTGCGGCGACTGCGCAAAACATAGAGGCCATGAGGAGGGTGCGAGGAGATGCGAAGCCAGGAGGAGACCCGTTTCCTGCTTTGACGACGGGGCGGCGTTTCTCGTTGGAATAGGATGAATTTTGGTGGCCGTTGGACGAGCAAGAGGGAGATACCCCCTCAACAGTGTAATTAGCACTCTTGGTATCTAAGCTCTTTGTAGCAGTTTCTCGGGCCGTCGAACGACGGACCGAATTATCCTCATTCACCGAAACTCCATCCAAAACGCCTCCCGCACCGTCACCGTGGCGCGGATAGGTTATACTCTCGTATGGAACCTGTCGATTCTGATGGTACGTATACCAAAAGAACTGGAAAACAAGGGTAAGGTCGACTAAGACATAGTAACCCGCAACCACAACCTGCCAACCCGCCTGCCGTGTGAGAAGTGCGCCCACGAGATTGCTCGCATCACCCAGACACCATTCGATCAGGAAGTATATTGATAACCCCGATGTCGATTTGATCTGGTAGTTCTTGTATATTTGAGGGAGTTGGGCGAAGAGCCATGAGATAATGCTGCATGTTCCGAGGACGGAGGAGACAAGGGCGAGAGGTGTCGGGATGCACGTATGGAGGTAGGAGGAAACGACGGCGAAGAAGGATGAGGACGGTTCGCAATGATGAGGGAGGATAGCAGCGGCTGCTGAATTGACGTAGTGTAATAATGGTGGAGGCATTGTTACACTTGTATCGGATATAATGAGGCGTTGGCGAGATAAGGGCGACGGGAATGGACTAACAAACACCGATCGTCTCAACATAGAAAAGTAGAAACAGTCTAAACACGCAAAAATGTTATATCAGGAAAGACATAAATAGAGAGATGAAGGTAAAACAGCACGAAAATGGCGGAGGACGAAAACGGTCATAAGGGGCCATTCTCAGCTGAGTCTTGTCCGCCCCAGTCATGTGCTCTCCTTATCAAGTGCATGACGCGCCCTTATCGCCGGACCCATCCGGTGAACCACGTAAATCGGGCCAATCAGAGTTTAGTGTGGGGTCAATCAGCCGCAGATCGGTGGGCAATTGTTTATCGTGATGACTCAGCTGCCGATAGGGAAGGAGAGCCCGATGTTTGGCCTAAAATAGAACGTCAACTGTCAAGAGCATTGGTAATTATCATTGTATTGGGGCTTTCATTCTCATATGAAAGTCATAGGCTAAAGTCAGCAAGAAAACAAACTCAACTAACTACTTTCGACTTTCTAAAACGAGCTAACAATGAACAATGGTGTCCATGATGTCCATGATGATGATCACGATGTGGATGGTGGTGGTGGCCATGACCGAAAACTTTTTCAAAAATACTCTCATGGTGATCATCGTCATAATGGTGATAGTCATGATAATGATCACGGTGGTGCGAATCATGGTGTCTGCCGAATCCTAGGATACTATCAAAGATACTCCGGTCCTCGTCGCAATCGGAAGTGTAGTACGGCCTTCGGTACGGCGGTCTAGGGCTGTAAGCTCGGGGGCAATAGCCGGGGTCCCGTGGTGGTTAGCTACTAGTATTTGCTGGCTGATGTTCAATAGACACTAAAAGGAAGGTGAGAAACTTACTAGTAGTACCTGTTGTTCCCCCATCCCCGGTTCTAGTATGACTCCCGCGGATCGTAGTAGTCGTACTGGTCACCCCGAGGTCGAGGCGGAGTCACGCTGCCGTGGATGCTGCGGTGGAGCGTTGTAATGGTTGTACTACGCAGAACTCCGATTCTGGTTATACGACTGACGAGGTTGTTCCTGGGGGCTCTTGTATCCGTTCGGTTGGTAGACGAACACCGGAGGAGCACTGCCGTAACTCGCCTTGCCGGCGTATTGAGCGTCGCGACCAGACATGGTGCAAGTGACTGAAAGTATAGTTAACAAAGATTTATATCGAAGACGACGATAGATAGCTATACCGTGGAAAGATCTTTTGTTGCTGTTGCAGAGGGTTGAATGATTGTCAATAAAACGGGGTATTAGAGCTTTCCATGCAGGGATCAATCGTGTGTCGCAGGCAGCATCACCTAGCATCACCTCTGATCGAACCATGAGCAGTTCACACCTGAATCAGAAAAGGAAAGAAAAAAAGAAAAAAAAAACTGTATTTGCCTTGGGGTATCCCAGTCGAAGTAAATAACATACAATAAGGCAGACAAAACTAAACACATGACGTTAGATAACAAGCTGCCAACAGTGTAGAGCTTGAAAATAGAACGAAGATGAGAGACCGATTGAAAGTACACAAAAGGAGATGAAATAAAGAAACGAAGGACTCCAATCAACGGAGGATCGAACAAGATAAGAGAAAGACAGTCTATGTGCCCAGCACATATGAGCTGTTAACAAATAACACAGGCGTACTGCATTGGCGGCCGTCGAACCAAGGTACATGGCGGTTGAAATATGCGACCAATATATAAATTGCTTTTTCCAAATGAGTTTTAGATGCGGTTGACCAGTTGACCCTGGGACTTGCGGCCTACCCACTCAGCCAGCATCTCATCAAGTTTACCGGTCATCTCTCTCAGCCTCTTGCTCTCCTCCTTGAACAGACTTCCTGTGATCGGATGATCAGGTCCTGCCGGAGGAACATTGGACTTGTCATGAACAATAATGAACAAGTCACGAATATCATTATCATCATCCAAATAGGATCGCAAGCTGGCATCGCTCCAAGTTGGAGTTTGAGGAGATGTGACAGAGCGCATCTCGTCGGTGTTCGGACCGTTGGTATCGGCACCTGGAGACGAGGGCGGAGAAACAGGAGAGTCGGAGCGCTTCTCGGGCGACAAATCGAGCATAAGCCCTGGTGCACCACTGGGAGCTTGAGCGTCAATTGGCGACACATCAATAGGTGACTCCAAACCTCGGTTTTGATAGCCTAGGTTTTCTGTGGGTGGGATTCCCTGAGGGGGAGTCGTGATCGGTTGTTGTTGAGCTGGCGCTCTTTCCCCAAACGCGTCTTGCCAGAGTCTATTGTTCGCCTCAATCGGTGGTGATGCCACAGAGTCGATGTTGCGAGACTGGACAGGTGGGGATGACTGCTTTATAGGACTCGATGCATTCTGAGATGACACTGTTTCCCGAGTATCCTCGGAAGACCTTGAGCGAGGAGACTGGACAGGCTCTTTCTCCTCCTCTTCAGGTACCACTTGTCGAATCCATTGGCTTCCTTTGGTTGTCGATGTTGCCCCTTGGACAGCTCTCGTAGCATCTTGGGCGGCCGATTCATACTGGGGATCTCTCTTCGTAGGAGATATTGACCCAGGTGGCTGCTTTTGGAGCTTGCCATTGTTCGGGGATCGAGTTTCGGGGGATGACACTGAGTCAAGAGACGCCTTTGGCGACCGTGGAGTTTCCGAAGAAAGTTTCTCCTGCTCCTCACCTTCATTCTCAGGCGCCTTGTTCTTCTTGTCTTTTCTTTTGAACAGACCACTGAGCATCCCCGGCTTCTTGTCTTTTCGCTTCTTGTCCTCTTTCTTATCATCGGCCGCGAGCGCCTTTTCGATTGCCTCCATACTGCTACGGTCCTGGAACGTGGAGCATGATCAGCCTTTGAGCTCAGCGAAGCTCCATAGCATCTACTAACCTCCTTGTTCTCATTAGAGGTGGCATTACTTCCTTCATCACGAAGAAGGTTGGGTGTCAATGATATCTTCTTCGGTTCGGCCGTGTCGTCCTTGAAGAACGAATCCGTATTCCGCACAGTGCCATTCCTAGACCTACTAATAGTACCACCTTCTAGCAATAAGTCAGCATCTCTTTTTTGTTTGTAAGATCTTCATAGGCATTACCTTCTGATTCCATGACTTCCTCAGCGGATTGTCGGGGTTCCGGGCTCTGGCGCTCCGTTTCTTGACTCTCTCGGGCGGTCTCTGGTTCTTGTGCCTCTTTGTCTCGCTGCGACTTTGTCCTGAGAGGCTCGACTACTATGTCTTCATCGTGGCCTTCTTCAATATCATCTGGTTCTGCTATATCTTCATCATCAATGTAGAAACCTCCGCCATCATCCTCGTCCTCGGTGGAATATTCGACGTCAGATGCTTCAATGTATGTAGGGGCAGTAAAAGCAACGGTCTTCGTGTTCCTACGGCGCATTGCTTTCTTCAACGGGTTCTTGGATTTCTCTGAGTTGTCGCCAAGCATTGTCGCAGAAAGCTACATAGGTTAGGGGCAAGCAAAAACAAATGCAATGCGGGTTCCACCTACATCGACGTTTCTGTGCTTATTTAACCTTGCCAATCTTTCGGTGGGTGTTTCGATATGTTCTGCTGGGAGGTATCCTACGCAGTGTGAGTAGCTGCTGGTGTCACAAGCGTGTCGTATCACGTACCGATACTGCCATCTTTCACAATCCGCACAAGCCACCAGTATGTGTTGCTGTCGTCGAGGAGAACCATAGTGTCCCCCTTTGCTGCATTGGCTTGCCCTTCAACGGTAGCGACAAAGTTATGAAGCGCATATACAAATTCGAAATCGATATCCTCTGCTCACAACACGTAAGTCACGATCGCCCCAATTACTGCAAGACTCCTGATACGGAACGATCCGAGCACACATCATCGCCCAGGGAAGCCTTGAAAAAAGTGTCGATCCAACGCACCATCATCAATTGATGGGGAACTTGATATCTTATCCATCATGTCGTCGTCCATAAGATCATCGCCTTCCCCATCCGTAAGATCACCATCCTCTGAAGACCCTCCGCCCAAATCATGATGGCGCTCATCGGGGTCCTCGTCGTCATACATATCGATGCCATCACCGTAGCCATCGGTCTCGCCAGTTGGTCCGTGCATAATCTCAGCGCGTGTGTCTTGGTCCGCATGGCGAATCGACAATTCCTGGTGGGGAGCCATGCCGCCATCGACAGGAGCCGGGTTGACGTTCTGAGTCGTATGATCCTTCGCCGAAGGTGCGTTCTGATCCTGCAGGTCAAGCGTATCTATTAAGATAATTTCGTGTCAGCATCATACTACTGCGGAGCCATATACCACTGATCGTCCAAACTTTCATCAACACCAGTAGTTGGAACATACCAGCTCGAACAATCCGAGGCCTTGACATATTGGTAACTCTTTGCGAACTCGACCGGTTGGTCTCAGTCGCGTAGCCGAAGAACGTGCGAAATTCCGCGATCAAAGAACGACTAATGGATTCAGGGGTGTCGGCCTCGAGCGAAAAGCCGGCGCGCTTTGACGTCAACGGCGCAAAGAAAAGGAGGGAATATAGTCAGAGAGATCCCACAAAGACAAGTACAGCCCTAATGGGTTTTAGTTGCAAAAGAAAGTAAGCGCCACGAACAACCACGGCGGGGAGGATTCGATGACGGTTGGATAGACAATTGACGAAGACTACTACCAGAGTGACGCCAGAAAGGGACAAACAAGGTAAGATTAACAGAGAAGAATGGTAAAGAAAAAAAAAGAGAGAAAATTAAAAATAAGAAGAGAAGAGAAGAGACACACCCGGAATAGAAACAGAAGCACCGAGGCCGTGTCAAATTAAGCTGGATTAAAGGCCCGACTGAGAGTTAAGTTCCCCGGACTTCGAAACAGCCAAAAGGAGGTTGTCTCGGGGACTCTGCGACAAAACAGACGCCCCTTGCGCGGGGCTGTCTGCGGCCCCTGATGGTTGCCCATATAGGAAATGTTGATGCCTTGGGAAACGGGCCGAAAGAAGGAGCACGATGCCAAGAGCTGCCAAGAGGTCTGAGTTACCAAGTAAGTTTTAGTGTCACTGGGTGGGGCTACTGCTCCCAACAGGCGGAGGAGGGTTGATCCGTGCGCTGATTGGCAGGAAGGCTGCATACTTTTGTAATCCCTCTCCCCGCAGGCGGCCATCATTTTCGTGCCTCCGTCATCGCCCGAAAGCATTTTCATCGCATTCTCTGACGTTGTTCTGCCTACTTTTTTCTTTATGTGTCGTCCACTTCACTCTAATTCTAATACTAATTTAATAATAGCACATTTCAGCGCCAATCTCTGACGCTATTTGCCTAAACCTGGAGAAATCCACTTCCCGTTCGGGGTTAGCAGCATTACAACTTCTCGAAAACTTCGATCGACAACTACCAGTCATTGCCCACCCACCCTCCTTCGTATATATCTGACGTATCCCACCGTCTGATCTTTGTCTTCCTTCCATCTCATCTTTTGCCCCCATCTTCCGTCTTTCTATACCATACCACCATCTTTTTCAAACCACGCAAACGCATAAAGACGACATACGACCAAGGCGAATACACATACCCCACTAGATTCACTACTCCGAAACTCCACTCGGAGCTGGTTTTGTGCTCTCTGAGGGCATGGCTCAGACGGAGAGCAACGCATTGGCGAGGCTGAGGCTGGACACGTCTTTCGAACGAACGCACGATCTCGGGTGGCGGAGTGAAAATGAGAACAGAGGAGTGCAGGATCATGGCGACGGTATCGAGGGCGGTCATACCAACAAGTTCTACGATTATGACACGCCCCGTTGCGGTACTGATGAAGACAATAGTGCAATGAATGGCCTACATTCAGCGACCCCTCCTATCTCAGTGCCCCGCCACGAGGAGCCTTCGAAAGAAGATCTCAGTTATCCGCACAAACCAGATGATGTTCGTGCCTCGCCTCTCGAGAGTTTTATTCAGAACCGGAGTCCATCCTTCGATTTCGACCATAACGCCATTCGCGATAGCGCCCAGCAGGAGCCGCTGGGAGAACCGTTGCCGAAACGCAATACCAGTATCAGAAATTTTCAGCGTTTCCAACCACGAAGCTCAGGGTTGAGGAACGCTTTGTCGCAAGAGGATGATGAAGCTTCTCAGCCAAAGTACCCAGCCTGGGGTTTCAGCCCCAGAAAATATCAAAGCCAACGGGCTTTTCCAACTGCAAGCCCTCGTGCTGTATTTCCGACCAGCCCAAACGACGATCTACCGGCAAATGCTACTTCTCTGACGTCAGTGTCCACTGCATCACCTCTTGCTGAGGAGCTGCGAACTCCTCCAGAGGGATTCAGGGGGATGTCGTCGCCACTTTGCATGGCATCCCCCAACTCCTTAGATGACCGCAGTTCCTGGTCCGGCAGCGCTGTGACGCCTTTCGGGAGTAAACCACGGGGTCTTCGGAGCAACACGACCCAAAGCCGGCGGTCTACTACCTCAAGTGGAAAATCCCCAGCTAGCATGTTCTTGTCCATGTGGAGTGGTCGTCCAGAGACAGAGCCTACTCCACAGCCTGACGACGAAGGTCAGATGGTCGGGACGGAGTACGTGCTTGGCAAACCGATAGGCCATGGAGGTTTTAGTACAGTGAAAGAGGCATATAAGGTGGAGGAACATGGAGAGCCACGACGGTTGGCTGTCAAGATTGTTAAGAAGCAAATTTCGGATAAGAGCGAGAAGGAGAACGACGAAGTTCAGGCAGAGTTCGACCACGAAGTTCGAGTGTGGCGGTATCTCAATCATCCCAACATCCTAACCCTGGATGCTGTCTATGAAACGGACTATGCGACATTCTGTTTCACCAAATACGCTATCGGTGGTACTTTATTTGATTCGATCCGTCAAAACCGCAATGGTCTGGAGACCAGTCTCGCAAAGAAATATACCTACCAACTCGCATGTGCGCTGCGATACCTACACGAAGATGCACGGGTAGTGCACAGAGACATCAAGCTCGAGAACTGCCTTCTCGATCCAGTCGAAGGCACACAAACGTCAAACCTCGTCCTTTGCGATTTCGGCATGGCAGAGTGGATGGCAACGGACAACGGTCCGGATTCGCCAGATCCGTACGACGACGATGCAGACCGTCCACCACCAAAGACCATTGGACCTGCGGAGTCAAGTACCAGCGTCGCCGGAAGCTTGGAATACGCGTCTCCAGAGTTACTACAATCCTCAAACGGGATCATCGACCCCGTGGTGGACATCTGGGCCTTTGGTGTCATTGTGTTCACTGTTATTGTCGGCTCACGGCCGTTCCAGGACCCCTTCAAGCCTCGCGTGCAAGCAAATATCATTGCCGGTAAATGGGATCAACAATCGGTGCTGGGAATGTTTGAGGACCCGCATACTCGCCAAGATCGAGAGGACGCACTCGAGCTGATCAAAGGCTGCCTCGAGATGGATATTGAGAAGCGTTGGACTATTCGAGAGATCTTGTCGTCACGCTGGTTGGACGGATTTGCGGAATGCAGTTCGCCAATTCCTTGGAGGCTATAAGTGCCTTTTTCTACTTTCTTTTCCCTTTCTATTTCCTTAAAGTGTCATCTCTCTACATCACTCTCATTCTATTCTTATGTTATTTATGACGAACGAGCGCTGGTGTTTGGGATTTATGGGATGATACCCTTACGATATTTGACCATTTGACGTTTCGATTGTTCGCATGCTTGGTTTTGAATTGGTTCATGGTTTCTTACGTTACTTTGATGAATTCGGGTTTTATGATGACTACGGTTATGAAAGCGTGGTTAGGCATGGCGTTTTATGGGGTTATGTTTTCGATTTTCTCTTTTTATACCACATACGTGAAAATGTCCTGCTAGTTTCATTGCAAAAGTCTTTTATAGCGGTTTTATAATTTTCGCTCTAATGAAAGCAAGTTGTGAAGCATGAGATGACTACTCGACCAGTAATACTTTATGATGTAGTGCTGTTGAGAGAATAATCCATTGATACATATTCCGATAATATTTATACAAGACAAAACATGAACCATCTAACCATATACAATCACCAAAGTCTGTTCTCCGGCAACACCTTCTCCTTCTTGACACCTGCCGTCGACTTCCTCCCCACCGGCGAACGGAAGAACAAACTGGGTCCCTCCATAGGCTTGAGCAAATGACTCAAGTACCCCCTATGCGCGGGATCACGATAGTATTCAATATCCCGACGCTTCGTCGGATCAGGCAGCCGGTACTGGAACCCCATCTCCTTCATGATATTCGACTCAGTCAACGCCTCAGCCCCCTCAGCCCCCTCCGCCTTGTGCAAGTCCTCACTGCCACTCTTCGTAGTCCATGCCATCGAGACGAACGGGTGCATTTCCCGGTTCATGATGCGGACGATTGCGGAGCGCGTGTAGAAGCGGGTCGTCACGGAGCCGCCAGCGGCCTCGACGGCAGCAATGGCGGAAGCGGAGGCGCGCGAGACGACGATGTGAATGGGTTGTTTAAGGATGCCCTCGCCGCCGCGGCCGAGGAGCTTCACGCCTTCTTTGGGTTGGTGGATGCAGCGGGATTGGGCGAGTTCGCGGACGGTGATAGGGCGGGTTGGGTCGATGCGGCCTTGGTCGATCCATTCTTGGATGCGGTCGAGGTTTGCGGGCGCCAGGTCGGCGGTGAAACTGAAAAAATATCAGTAAAAGTGATTCACAGCCGAAGGGGAGGAAGGACATACATGTTTGTAAACCCACGCTCTCCATGGACCACATTCTCCGGCGTCTGTCCACCGTTAAACCCCGTGGGGACCTTTCCATGTTGCTTCTGACCCTTATGGCCCCGTCCGGACGTCTTTCCCTTCCCTGAAGCCGGACCCCGACCGCGTCGGATCTTCTTACTGTACGCACCCGGGTTATCGGAAAGCGAAGCGAGGATGTGGGCGTTGCGGCTTTGCTGCTGCAGCTGCGGGAGCAGGAACGACAATGGCGAGTTGAATGGCTGGGCAGTTTTCGAGAACCAGCCCTGCGGCCGCGGGAGCGACAGCAGTTGCAGCCGTGGAGGCATTGTGATGGAATTGGATGTCTTTTGGTTATGGGCTGGCTGTGTGCCGGAGAGAGATATCAAAGTTGGTTGCGGCGGGGGAATGTCGGGCCGGTGTGTTGTGCTTATGTAACAATTCAACTGTGAAGCCCTGGGTTATTCTACATTAAGAATATCTATTGATTATGTTTCGTAAATTAAGAATGATTCATCGTGTGTTTTTCAATATAGCCTTCCCCCAGCGCGTATGGAAATATTGACTCTTTCGAGTTCCAGATAGAGAAAAGTAACCCTTCCAGCTCGAGACGGTTGGCACGATATCCTGCTTCAGCTCATCAGGCAAAGCCTCGATTCAATCGATAAATAAATAAGTAAAGCAGATGGCACATATCTTTGTCCATCAGTGAACACCCACCAACAGATCAGTTCGCACCCGGATTTGCTCGTTGACAAGCCAAGGCCATTGCTGCCATCACGGTCCTAATTGGTCTCAGGTCCCCTCGCTCCTCAGCGGCCTTCTTGACAGTTTCACTAGCCCAGACTATCAAGGCAATATCCGCCTCAACATTTTCACGCTCAGGGGATCCAATGATGTCGAGGCTTAGGATGAAGAATGGGACAAATTGGTGAAGCAAAATGAGACTACAAGAGAAGATGTCCTTGATTAGCACAAATCTAACTGACCATATATCGTGTTGAATGAGAACATACCTGATATTAAAGAGCGCGTGTTGATGAGCCGAAGCTAGGAGGGACTGAAATGTCTGCAGAGACTTTTTGGCAATATCTACGGTGCGATGTGGCAAGCCATCGCTGCCCTGGTTGCACTTCTTCGATTGGTAGAAGATGATGAGCATCTGGTAAATGCTGAACAGAACGTCCATACAAAACCACATGTCGACATGATTGGTGGTCGTGTTGGATAACTCCTCCTTTTCCGCTGGGTCAGACGATGGGTTCTCATTACAGGGACATGCAACGCACCGTGTTCCAATCAGACATAATGGACTGTACTTCCGCAATAAGGTTGTCGATTGTCTTGTCATATGCTTCCGTTTCTGGATCTGGCTTGGAGTCCACCAATTCCAAGTACTTGAGCGCGATCAAGTTTAGACGCATCGATGCCAGAAAATGAATCTGAATAAACCGCGTAGACTCATTTTCAACACCGTTGATAGAGGGATCAGGCAGATTTACCGTCCATGATCCTCTCTGAATACAGGCCGGCTTACCGAAGGACAGACGGAAAAGGCAGTCTGTCCGCAATAGATGCCAGAACTCAAATCGCTTCCGATTTTTTTCTACTTCGGTATCCTTTTTTGTGGGGTTGTCGGGAAGAGCGGGATTCTCATCAACGGAGAAATATCCTAGAGTCTTAGCGATTGTGCAGGCCTGGCCGAATATCTTCCACGAGAGTTCACTATTACAGCCCTCAAGCATCATTGATAACTGATTAAGTCGTCAGATTTTGTTTCCTGCAGTGCGGGGACTTGGGACTCGTCCTACCATAAGAATTGCTGCATACAAGTCTGCTGGCGTATGCTTGACATTGTCTAGCCAGCCGTCAACCAACGTCATACATGTATTGTAGAGATATTGCACAATTCCTCCCCTTCCGGGGCACTCATCAGTGCTCAACATAAGCCCTTGAAGAAGAATGTTGTAATAGATTATTTGGGACGTGTAGTCCAACTGGACATGAGGAATCTCCAGCAAGTCTGGAATGGTCATAACGAAATCCTCTCCCAAGGGAACTCGAAACCCCTCAAACTCGTATCCAGCATAGTAATCTAACGGGAACAGATAGGGATTAGCGGGAACATGCTTCGTCAACATCAGAGGGGAACAGGACGTACAGTGTATCCATTTCTTAGCCAACTCCTTGGAAATCCCTGCTGCAGGTTGGCCTTCTGTATGTGTATCCTCCATGCGTTCAATATCTGTCATTGCAGCATTTATCGTTTCGATGCAGCGCTCGTCATCGAAAAAGCGAGATTTCACATGCGCCAGGTGGTAGAACACGTTGGAACGAATGAATGATCTAGCCCCTTGATCATTAATCCGGCTCAGTACTGTATCCACCACTCCTCGCGTGGTTGGAGTATGGGTCTCGTCATCGTTGGGTCCTGAGATGTCCGAGTCATCGGATGAAACAGACATCGATGAGTGATATGCATCTTTGGGATCCTCGGCATCTCGATCAAGACTACAGTGATCCTCCAGGCGCTCAAGACGACGGAGGATATTGAGAAGAATATCTTGCTTATAAGTCTCAGTGACATGACTGCGAGCCGTTAGTGACAATAATTGGCCCAAGAAGAGAGGGAGGAAAGGTCACCTTCG
Source organism: Aspergillus chevalieri (assembly GCF_016861735.1). Taxonomy (NCBI): domain Eukaryota; kingdom Fungi; phylum Ascomycota; class Eurotiomycetes; order Eurotiales; family Aspergillaceae; genus Aspergillus; species Aspergillus chevalieri. The sequence continues at coordinate 786,703 of NC_057364.1, forward strand.
CTTCTTAGCGCGCGGTTTTCTCGACAAGTATATGCATTCTGCATCAGCAGCTTCGCACTTGTCACATCGCGGATCCACTCTATTGCATCGAATCTGGCCTTATTGTCATTATTGTTTCTTGCTTATTGTCGGTCGAGACGGATTACCTTTTTGGACTGACAGCGGCTGCACTGAACACTGTTCTCAGTAAAGATGTTCAACAGTATTATTGAATTCTTAGCTTACTGATATATGCTTTGGTGGCCTCCGCGAACTCATTTCAACGATATTGTGTTGTTCAAGCGGGGAGTTGAAGGTCCGAGATACCGAGCACCGTCAGGGGGATTTAAAATTCCCGAATGTCCGTGTCGGCGAAATTAGGGTGGCTTCCACTACATGATGGGTTCGACGACATTGTAGTATTGATTTTCCCTTTTCTTCTATTTTTGTTGAACATTCTTTTCCAACAGCAGGGAAGCCGTCAGCATGCATCAGTTCAATGTATTTACAAGGTGGCGACCACTATCCACCGACAACGAACAAGAGACGTCAGAAATCAAACGAGTATATGAGAAACACGACAAGTCCCGTATATCAATGTCTATAGCAACCCCAGATGCCGCAAGACAGCGCCCATGGAAGAGTGAAGCTGCATTTACCCAGCTATTCGAAGCCAGCGACGACAACAAGGCAGTTTTCGACGCCGTAGTCGCACCTACACTACCACAAGTCCTCAACGGACAAACCTGCAATTTCTTTGCTTACGGTCACTCTGGGAGTGGAAAGTCGCACACGATCGTTGGATACGACTTTGGCAACTCGAGCAAATTCGGATTGTGCCTGTCAGCAGCTCGTGAGCTCAGTGAGACGCTGGAGCAACTCAATGCAGATAACTGTGACGAGTCCTCGCGACTCGGCATCGGATTTCGCATGTATAATTGCGCAAGAAAACGGCATTTGACTTGCTCAATAACCACTGCAAGTGCCATATCCGCGAGGGCTATGATGGACAGACGCACATCCGCGGCGAGACTGAAGTGCTAGAGGGCGGTAGAGTCAGGGTGCGTCCAATCGTTACCAAAGCTTGTTGGAGCTTTGATGAATTTCGCAGAGAGCTGCTTGGGGGTCTGGAGTTGAGGGCAACTGGAACGTCTACCGTGCATGACCAGAGTTCCCGCACGCATGCAGTACTGGAGCTTGAGATTGTTACAAGAGCATTGCTAGATGCTCGCGAGGCAGTTATCGAGCGATAGTCCGAGTTTGTGCCTGTCGCAAAGCGCGCAACTGATGTATACCTAGAAGAGAATGTCAAGGGCTTCGTACAGACCCCAGAGGGAAAGTTTGTTCCAAATCCAGATTACCAGATCGACCAGGCAAGCATAGATGCCGCGGAAGCGAAGAAAGCCGAATTTGAACTATCTGTACAAAAGGCAGAAAGCTACGTTAATGATGTCCTCAAATCCTATCGCCATCCATGCCTCGGTGGAAAGCTAGTGTTTGTCGACCTGGCCGGGTCGGAATACTGCCACGATAAAGCAGCTCCCTCTAATCCTAAGCCAAAGCAAACGCTGCAGGAGCAGCAAGAAGCTCGACAGATCAATACTGATCTTCTCGCTCTTAAAGAAGTCATCCGAGCGAGGGTGTCAAACCAGAGCCGCATTCCGTTTCGGTCATCGCCGTTGACCATGGTCCTTCATGGTCATTTCCTAGGAGATAATGCCAAGGGCAGTTCTTCAGCGATGATACTCACGGTGTCGCCTGCGTCGGGGCATTTTGCTGCCACCATGAATACATTGAAATATGGGAATTTGGTTGGTGTAGCCGGTGGGGATAAGAAAAAGACTGTACGGTAGGATGTGGGATCAGATTTACGCTCTGGACTCACGGACGCACTTTTTGATCTAACAGGAGTATTGTATATCACTATGCGAGCGAAAGCAATGTTTTGGCATTCACCATACATACATAGCCTCACGGCTTCGTCCTGGTTGCAGTGAGCAATATCAGAGTATATACTGCAAGAGCTATATATATACCGGCAATGCAAATCCATCTATAGAGAATCACACTAAACGAACAACGTCTAAAATATAAACAATCAAGTCCTTACACTACATTTCAAATAAGCACACCACGGTAGTATATCGCAGTATTTGCTGAACTAGGGCTGATATCCGTCAGAAAGAGAGGCCGGGATTGTATTCTATATCAGGATTAGTGCTCTACATCCGACAAATGAGAACTCTTGAATATTTGGGCATTCTGAAGTACATGAACTCTTTTTTTGCTTGCTTGTGAGTAGCAACGGATGTCGGCTGTGACGAGGTCGTTGTTTACATGGCTACAAGCATGATCCTCGAGGGTCGACACGAGATTCGGTTCATTCGCGCTGCAACAGTCTTTGTCCTCTTTGTCGACCAATAGCCCGGATCGAAATCAATGAATCTACGAGGTAAAAGAAAGGAACCGGACCTGTGACACGTGGGACCCACAAGCATCTCTAATCAAAAAATCCCTTTTTTCAAATAGTATCAGCTGTTCGATTTGATGATGACGGCATGTAACAACTAGACTGTCAATCAAAGCACCTCATTATTGGATTGAAGCCAGATAAGCCCGTCATATTTGTTTACGCGGTTGCCTTTTCCGAATGACACGACTGCAACATCGTGGGCTTAGACCCACACAACAAGGAAGTCTCAGTCTATGCCAGCAGACGGATTCAGCTGGCCTGTACGCCGTATCACCAGCTCACACTTCCGTGGTGGATGGTTGGTTGTCCGAGAGACCGAGGGTCGAGGCAGAGTGCAGGTCGCGCAAAGGATGGTTGACTATTTATCGTGCATCTCCTGAGCGTAGCTATTGGGGGACCGGAATCATAACCCGGGCCAGTTAGATATCAAAGGAAAAAGAAAATCAATACCGGTCTTCAATAAGAGGATGCACCAGTTTGTGATACATGTCTAATCAAACATCCCCGGTCGATGCACGGCTTTCCCACTCCGTGACATCCATTTCTAGATGCGTCCAATCTCATATGAGAATAAAGAAAACCGGGGACAAACAAAGCAACGCTCAACTGCAGCACGAGGTCAAATACGACCGGAACAGGGTCCAACAGGACCCCTGGTTGTTGGCTGAACCTCGATATAATCATCATCATATGGTCAGGTGTCTGTTGCGCAAGTACATCCCGATAAGATTGGAAACTGGCCGAGAACGGTCGCTAAGATTGCACAACCACGTTGGTCGATGACCTTCGCAAGTAGGATGGTGAAAGTAGCAGTAGCAGTTAGCATCAAGGATCAGCCAACCCAGGATTGGGAATTGTTAGGTTTTGAACATGTCTGTCTGTGCTATGCAGCAGGCCTATGCGTATGCAGCAATCCATATCGGGAGGAGTCGCCAGATGACCGGCTATGATCAGGGAAAGAGAGTCTGTGCTGTTGCTGTGCTCCATACAGAGTGCTGAAATCGAATTAAGATGCATAATGGCCGCAAACGGCAGGCATCTATGCTGACGAAGATGACGATTTAAAGAGCCGAATCCGAGGTAATACCATCATCCATATCATAATATTGAATGTAGTGCGTATGAGACAAAGCCGCGGCTTCGCGGTGTTGCCGAACGCGCAATCAGGATCACCTTGACAAAGGCAACAATATAATGAGAGTTCCGGCTGTGACTCAAGGTTCAAAAAAAAAAAAAAGAAAATAGAAAACAAAATTATGCGATGAACTAGTCGGGTAAATGGAGTCGCGATTATGAGATAGATAGCATACCATAACTAGTCTGGAGTAGAGAAACTCGTCCACGAAAACGAAAGAAAGGTCAGAAGCAAAAGAAAGTCTGCACTAACCCAATTGGGTTATATTGGCTCTGCTCCCCGCCGCGGCATTCACCGCTGTAAAATTACATACAAGTGTACAGAGTACCCATGCAGAATACCGGACTGGTTTACAAGAAGATCCATATAAACAAGTGGGATTGAATCACAATCTGGATGATAGTCAATGCCCCCCCCCGGGATGGCAGGATGCATCTAGCCGGTGGTTACTCAATCAAGCCACTTTAGAGTCAGCATACTCCGTACATGCATCTCAACCGTCATCTTTCCATTGAGGAGAAAGTCACACAATGTTAAAGCTCACATGTAAGTAGTACTAAATAGTGCAGAGATCAACTGATGCGTTTGCCCTTGTGTCCCATGTTCTAATTCCATGCTTATGTGCATATTTTAGTACTAAATACTGTTATGCTCATGCATACTCTATCCTCGCTTAACAGGTTGTCATTGACTATGACCAGTTACGCGTTGGACTCCACTACCCAGATCCGTCCGTACCCGGTCCAGAGTGGCGGCTACACAGTCGCTCTTATGGACGTTTGTTGCGCTGTTGTAGAATCTATATTTGGAGTCATCACTCCAAGAAGTGAGACAAGACAGATTCGTAAGGTTCCAGAAAACCATCCTTGAAGTATAACCGCCTATCTCTTCTGTACAAGTATGTCTGTACCGAGCGGGGAAGTTTCAATCTCCATCCGGATGCTGCGGAGTGTTGAATCTGTTTGTCCGGTGTCCTCTGTATGGAGCACGGTTGGCTTTTTGATAGACACGGATTACAGCGTACAAGTCTGGAACCATGTTTGGATTTCAGGTGGCTGCAATACCCAGCCGAGGTTGGATGGTTAGTTCTATTTGCGATCCTTGCTCCAGCTAGCCTAGTTAACTCTGTAAAAGTTCACGGAGTATTACAAGTCAAAGACCAGCTTGTTTGCGGTTAACTCTTATACAGAAGTACTACCGCAAGGATTTGGCGAGCAAGGAGGGTGAGCAAAAGAACAGGAGAATAGGACAGCAAGGCTAGACCTGTATCGGTAGGAGCTGGACTATGCATGGAGCACTCTACTCCAGGATAAACTTGTAGGAGGCAAACAACCACGGGGTTCCATTCTCGATTCGTCAAAGACAAATCTCCGACTGAATGAATGAATGAAATGTATGGAGTCTTAGTCTACATTGACTTCGCGTGCACTTTACGCGGGTCCAGGTGATCGACTCTGACAAGGCATAATGATGATAATATTAATGAGTCGGGGAAACCGGTGTGCCCTGCACTCTGTACTATTCGCTGTCCTCAAAGGTATATCCACCTGCAAAGAGAAACCAGGATCAAAGACATGACCAGACCGGACCCGCGTGGATGTAGGGAGACCGGCGTACGGAGACGGAGAACGGCGTATGCCCATATTCATCATCATTATTTGATTGATTGATTGTCCGGAGTTAAACGGAGACGGACTACAGGCAAAGTGGCGGTACCAGAAAATGAAGGAATTAAAAGACGGCAAAAGAGGCGCTTGGTTTCGTATCGCCCGACAGATCCAACTCACAAATTGAATTGCTGAGTTTGCTCGTTTCTCGTTTCCTATCCCGCCTTCAGGAGATAATCCGAACCAATGGTCAGGGAAATGCAAGAGGCTGCGCACTGCCTTCTTTTTTCTCCCCCATGGGAAGATGGGTGGATAGTCTGTTAGTTAGTCTACGGGGTACAAAAAAAAAAAAAAAAAAAAAAAGAGACGGCCAGAAATCCAGCCAACACTAAAACTAAGATACCCTGGTCCTCGGCATACGGAGGTTCTACACATTCAGAGTTACCCCGAACTTTGGTCTGCCAGGCTGTTAGTTCTTAGTCGTTAGCTAGCGATACGCACACCCTGTTCGAAAAGAGTTGGTTGACATGAGAAATAGTTTTTCAGACTATTGCGTATTCCGTACTATGCACACCGAAAAAGAAAATAACCACCTCGCAACAACTCGTCGTGCTGACCTCTTTTGGTCGGGCGCTGACCTGGGCGATGATGATCTTCAGTCAGAAGAACAAGAGCGTCACCATGGATCACGGAGGGTACACTTTGTGCATAGTCCTCCTCGTACTGCGTAAGAGAGTTATCGTTTGGAGTTAGACTAGTTGATGCTACTACTACAGTTACTGGTCATCACCACAATTATTGGTTCTACTCAGGACTCAGGGACTCCGTGTTTCGACTGTGTGTCCGTGTCTCTGCATCGCATTGGATATACGGTGTACGAGCCTCATCTGAAAAAGGTTGCCTTGCTCAGCAACATACATGACAAAAAGAGAAAAAAGGAAAAGAGTGTCAGCCATCCGGAGTAGCATTGTAATGGAACTTCTCCGTCTACGGACAGTGCCCGAATAATGAAAGCGTTCGTGATGTGCATTTTTGCCATCTCGCGCCCAGACCAGGTTTCCGTGCTGTACGGATAGGCGTACGGAGCCTCCTACCAGTATCGCAATTCGTACGGAGGGCAGGCGATCCGCAAACAGGTTGGCTTTTTACCGTCCATGTTTCTTTCTCGTTCCCTGTTATGTAACGATCAATAAAAGTCTCCCTGGTTCGGATGTGCATAACACATAATAGTCTGCACTGATACTCGCAGCTCATCGTCGAATCCAGCGGAATTCCCAAGACTACCGAACGAATAAGAGTTGTCGCATGGACATGTCTCTGTGCGAGAGAGTCAGAGATGAGGTACTATTGAACTGTCAAACCGCGGACTGGGATCACGGCGCGAAATACGGAAAGCCGTCCGGTTGATGTCAGCCTGGCCTAGCCAGCACTACCATTATTGGTTTTCGGATATGAGAGTTAAAAAGGAAAAGCTGCGGCGATATGCAAAGGAGAGAGGATCTTTGGGACGATCGAAGTGGCACATCCAGAAGTTATCGAATCGAGCCTTCTGACTATCACAAGTGCTTTGGAAGTACTACAGAGTTGCCCCGTACGTAGTAGTACTACTGACTGCTGCTAGCAGCAAGTGCCGAATGCAGACCGTCGGAAATGACAATTTGCCTTACTTTCCTTCTGATGGTCCCATAAAAAAGTCAAATAATGAAGCAAAGGAAAGAAAGAGAGAAAGAGAATTGACGCAGATGTCCGACCAATGATAGGACCAGGAATATTTTGTGGTTGATCGGTCCCATAATAACCGTGCTTTCGAGATCAGTCATAAGCCTCTACTGTATGCACTACACATGCTACTCTGTGCTAGTATCCTGCTGAACCCGGTAGGGAATGAATATCGTTCCCCTAGAGTGGCGGCTGTACGACGGTCTCGGTCCTCCATACATAGTACGTACTTGTGCTGTCTCATCTCAATTATAGAAAAAAAATATAGGGAAGGAGAAAAAGGAAACGAAAGCGAGTGACCGACCGACGGGAAGGGTGCCAATCCGTCTCCTGTTTAGCGCCCTAATCCATGTTAATGCGTTGATGCTAGGAGGCCATGGCTTTCAGGTGAGCCATGGGGATGATGGTATGCCCGGCCCCTCTCGTCACCATGGGATAGGCGCACTCCCACAAAGTACTCCGTAGGCGTGCTCCATACTCGTACAGGTCATGTCGTAAAGAAGCAGCCGCTTTTACTTTGCCGCCTGCGTCGGTGTTGGAATAATGGATTCCTTGGCCGGGATGAATGGAGCAAATAGATGGATAACAATGGATAGACGGGGGAGTGGGACATATCGTCGTCACATTGTCACCATAATCCATCACCATCATTATTATTATTATTAGTTTCCGTGTTCCGTAGTATGGTAGAATCATCAGCAGCAAGCCATCGGCACCATATCATTTATCCATCATAATCATCATCCAGATGTGGTTCGGATTCGACACGGAGCAAAGTCTGAAAATGGTGGTGGAGGGATAAAAGTGGATAAGACGAGTGACTCGTTTCCAGTTTAGCGCTTGCCTGCCGTGGTAATAATCTGGGTAATTTGGTATGTATGTACGTATGGTATGTATGAGAGTCGGTGGATGTAACCAGTCAGAAACAGCTACGACCAGCAATGACCAGCATCGACCCAGAGACCGACCGTTGTTCAGCTGCCCTGTGTGTGGTATTCTAGCGGTAACCAGCAGTAACCAGCGGTAATTTTGCCTCCTTTTCAAGTTTTTTGTCTCCATCCTGACTAAGAAAAGTCTTTACCGTATTCCCGTGCCCGTCTTTTTTTTTTTTTTTGCCTCTCGGAGAAACTAATCAACTAGCGATCAACCACCGAAGGGAATGGAAATTGTTGTGTTGTTGTTGTGTCTCTTTCTCCCTTTCCCTTTCATTTTCCTTTTTTTATTACCCACTCCTTTTTGTTACTTCGTGGTGTGGTGCAAGTTGCCCCCCCTAGAACCATTCACCCATTCGGGTCAAAAAAAAAAAAAAAAAAAAAAAGAGAGAGAGAGAAAGACGGTTGCAAATGCAACATCCACCAACAGCGTTGTTTCTTTTTTCTCTAAACTTCTCTTTTTAGTGTGATCTCTTTTTTTGCATACCCTGGCTCGGCCTCTGACATCAACTAACCGGTAACTCTCGTAGTTGTAATAATTAAGAACATTAATTAATTCAACTAAGAAAACTACTAAAGACAAGACTGACTAAACGACCAGACCAAAAAGAGACAATCCGTCTCCGTCTATATCCCCATCTCCATCCATCCATATCCATTCACCCATACATAGTCCAACCCGGGACCGATCCAAACGAGCACCAGAAAGGAGGATCAACCCTCTGGACCTGCGTCCGGGTCAAACTCTGTCTTTCTGTCTTGTCTTGTCCTTGTCCACCTTTTTTTTTTTTCCTCCCTCGGGCCCTTGTCTGATGCTCCTAGACGAGGATCGCCTGTACACTCTATCTCTGTACTTGTAATATTCAAAAAAAAAAAAAAAAAAAAAAAAAAGTATGGATGGATTTCATTAATTTACGGGTTTCCAGAGGATGATGTCTTGACTTCATCCTCCACGACGACGCTTCCTTTTTCGTCTTTTTTCTTATTATGATTGTTACTTCTTTATTTTTTTTTTTCCCTTCCCATCCTATTATTATAACAATTCTAACTTAGCCCCCTCTTACGCGGGTCCCTTTCTCTTCTATATCACCTCCAAACGTGGTATTGGCCGGACTCTTTTAGAGTCCCAAACAGGCAGATAGTATCCCAAACTATACTGCATTTTCCTTCTTGGTCCGTTATAACACGGGCTGTTCCTTATTTCTTCCTTTTTTTTTTTTTTTTATTATACTACTATGTGATTTCATTGCTGTTACTCTAGGCTCCTACCTTTTTTTGTTTTCGTTTTTTTCTTTTTACCCTACCAACTTCTTAGTCCAGACCCAATCCCTTTAGTGCCTTCATTCCATGAGGCAAGGCATGGTCAACATTCACCATTTGAGCTGTTGCTATCCTACCAATTCAATTCAATTTGTGATTGCAACCCTTCATCTTTTTTAACTGCAAGTTCACCATTGTCATCGCTATCTGGTGCAATTCGGTCCCAGAATCCGTCCGCCTTTCCATATGCCTCCGGCTCTGGCTCCGCTTCCGTATCCTTACTCTTCTATACCGGGTTCGATCACTCCCACTTCTCAACTCTACTCCCAGTCCGGAACGTGTGAAAAGCAGCAACAGCAACAATCTCTGGATTCTTTTTCTAATAGATCCCATCACTGGACCGCTCCCTGGAGGGCCGGTCTACCAACACCTCCCAGCGAAATGATGAACGGGGTTGCCTATAACGCCTATCTTCCTTCAAATCCACTTACCACCACTACGACAAACACCCCAGGCAGCTATGGCAGCAATCGAAATGGACTTTCGCTGCACTCGTACAGCAACTATCCCAGTCACTCTCGTTCCAGCTACGGTTCTTCATCGTTGTCCTCGACTTCTGCAGCCGTGTCTAGCAAGCCCCAATATCAGCCAACGTCGTCCGCCAAGCCTGTCGAATTAGCGGGTCAGAAGAAGTCCACAAGCTCTTCGCTCCCCTCGTATCTGCAGATTCCCTCGTCCATCAGTGACACAAATGGCAATCTCGCAGAATTTGCAGCTCAGGTATGTTCTTATCCGCTGGACACTTTCTGGTATCAAGTTACAAAGACTAACTACGTTTATTGGTTCTTATAGATGACATGTCTGTTCTGGTTCGAGAGCACAGCCAAGTTGAACGCGATTGAGAACCGCCTGGACGGCCTCCCGAGCCTCGTTCCTGAAGTCAGTCCCGCATTGGGTTTTCAAAAATGGGTGACCACGGTGCTGTCGACGACGCAAGTCAGCCAGAACGTCATCCTGTTGGCTCTCATGTTCATCTATCGGCTCAAGAAGTTCAACGCCGGCGTCAAAGGGAAGAGTGGCAGTGAATTTAGGCTGTTGACGATTGCTCTGATGCTGGGAAACAAATTCTTGGACGACAACACTTACACCAACAAAACGTGGGCTGAAGTGTCAGGGATATCAGTGCAGGAGATTCACATAATGGAAGTCGAGTTTCTCAGCAATGTTCGATACAACCTCTTTGCATCGGCAGAGGAGTGGACCGAGTGGCATTCTAAGTTGAGGCGTTTCTTTGAGTTCTACCGCAAGGCTTCTTTGGTCCCTGAGGGTAGTGAACAGCTGCTTCCCAAGACTCCTCCCGCCCTCCGCATCTCTCCCAGCTTGGGACCTACGCCTCCGTTGCCGTCATTGTCTCCTGTCTCGAAGCTCCCATCGCCCCCGGTAAACGAGCCGTTGCGTGCCTTGCCAAACTGGAACGTTCCCATGAACAATGGCTCATATGCACCTCTTCCCCGGCTTGGGAATGAAATCCCGCCATCCGTCAGTTCCCGAAAGCGGAGCCGTGATGAACCGGCGGAGGAGCATCCGATGAAGCGAGTAGCCGTATCTACCAACCCTCCTGTTGCAACTCTTCCGCCATCTTCCGCTCTCCCCAGCATCCCGACGCTTCCGCCGGTGTTGACACCGACTTCCGCTCCAGCTTCCCAGGCACCAATGGCGAGACCAGTTTCCCAGCTTCCACGACCCAACATCCCGGCCGCTTCCAACCTGACTCCTACCGTTCCCTCTTCCCTCTCGCATCAACTCCCTCCGGTCTCTGTGCGTCCGGTGCCTTCATCATACAACACACCGACGTCTGCGTCGAACTGGGCCTCCCAGATGCCATCGACCACCATTCCGTCTATGTCGAGCGGCATGTACACTACGCCTGTGTCTCTGCCGGACCCAGGACGACACCACCTTGGCGTCACTTCGGCCACCGTCTCACCGGCGCTGTCAGCGTACTCCGTTCACACATCTCCAACCCATCTGTCACCGTCCTTCTGGCTGGCGAACCGCAACTCGCCCTATCGGCCTGTGCGATCCGTCAACACTCTGCTAATCCCTCCCCCGTCTGCGTCGCTTCAGCAAAACCGGCCCGTTCCTTATGACCATATGCACTATCAACCCTTGGGAAAGCCAGCGGCGGAGCGCAGAACCGGCCTAGTACCTTATCTTCACCAGGACGCATGGCCCCAGGGGCCCATTGCTCAACCTGTCTTCCACCCCACTCCGAACTAATCGGGTTGAGAATTCTCCACTCTTACGCATTTTTACGATTATTTCACGACGTTTCGGATACAAGATCTCTTCTTTTCTTTCTTTCTTTCTTTTTTACCTTCTACTTGTATATATTTTCTCTGTTGAATTATTTCCCCATCCATTATTACGACCTGGCATCATTGTTATGGCGTTGAACATCATAGATGGTTAGGTTTTCTGTTGTCTTTCTACTCTTTCTCTTTTTTTCATTTCACTCTGTTCGGTCAAAAATATGTCCTCAAGGACAAGTTGTTCAGTTCTATTTCATTCATATGGAAGGGTGTCGCATGACTATGGCGTTGCATATTTTACTTTTTTCTTGTTGCTATACATTTCCATGTCTATCCAGCTGCATTTGCATTGCATGATCGAGTGACCTAAAATAACAACAAACCTCCAGATGCAGGGATGATTGCCTGGAGAGAATTTAGATGTACAACACTTGTTGAATCCGTGGTCTTTGTATAGTAGACGGTAGTGTAGTGCAGATTCTGCTGGTTATTTTAGGCGGTGTAATGGGGTGATGACTTCACTTTTCAGGCGGTGAGAATATTCGGGAGGATCGAAGCAGTAAAAAAAATACGACAGAACATATACGGATGGTGGCTACGGTATTTTACCCAAAACAAGGTCAAATTAAAGAAAATTTTTCGTACATAGTGTTCGCAAAAGCCGAATTAAACTTGTTCAAGTAGCATGATCTATTACTAGATAAAAGACAAATCCGGCCTGTAGTCAAGCTAGTCAGAAACGAGCGGCATACCATGTTGAATGGTAAAGAGCATCGAGGGCAAGCCATGTTAGATGGCATTCGAAGAAAGGAAAGTCAACTAAAATTGAAAATGATAGTCGCATAGGCTGTCTCGTACCGGATGCATCTCGGTGATCATCTAGTAGTCATCGCCGCGACTGATAATTTCCTTGCTGGACTCCCCCAGCAAAAACGTCTTAAGGATGGTTAGCTGTATAGTAACAAGACAGAAGAGGTGCATACATGTTCAAACTGTGCCGAGTACGATCCTTCGACGTCCATAAGCGGCGCGTAGACTTCAACAACGCCTTTGTTTGCCAGTTGGTTCATCTACTCCCATAAGCATGCTGATCAAGATCCTGGAAGAGGAGTACTTACACCGGCCAAATACCGCTGAACCCCAAGCCGCTCGAGATAGCGACGGCAAAAGACAAGCGTGCCGAAATGGTCGTTTATTGTCTTGTACAGAGATCTGGCAGAGGCAAGAGGCGATGTGATCGTCTTCGGTGCATCCGGCTCCTTTCCATATCCATAGACGCCAGGCTACGACAGATCAGCATGTTTCCCTCTGAATTTGTATGACGGGAACTTACCCCATCGACTATATACCCACGCCCTGTGGACCCAAAGGTTTCGAGAGCAAATACCTCTCCTTCCTCCATCTTGGTTTGGTCCTTATTCTTGACAAAAGGGATGGACTTTCCGCCATGGATCTGATACCGCTTGATGTTGTGCCCGCTGATGTTCCGCACCGGTTTCACAGGGAAGGTTTTGCTGCCAATCTGAACCTCGTAGCTTTCCATCGCCTCTTGGATGGCAGCACTGACGTCGCTGATCCGGACATCAACTCCGGCATTCTAGCAAGCATTAGCGATGCTAGAAATGCAGACTAGCCACGGAAGTATGGTTACCTTGATACCAATGTTTGTAGCGTCCTTCACTGCAGCGAGCAGATTCTCATAAGTTGGGTCGAATGACATGGTGAACGCACTGTCAACTATCCAACCGTTGATATGGACACCGAAATCCACCTTCATGACGTCGCTCTCCTGTAGGAAGATTTCCTTCTGGCCAGGATTGGGCGTGTAATGCGCAACGCAATTATTCAGCGCCAGCCCGGTGGGAAATCCCATTCCGGACTCGAGGCCCTGTCTGGCTTTGAGGCCGGCATTATCGAGCAACGCTCTAACGCCATCCTCGATGCCCACTGCGATGTCTGTGAGAGCTTGACCAGGCCGAACACTGTCCTGCACCCAGCCCCGGACCTGACGATGGATCTCTGCTGCTTTGCGATAGTTATTGAGAAAACCGTCATCGTGAAGGTGCGTGCGGGCCAAATAGCGGTCCTCCTCAGCTGTCGTACGCGCCGTATTCTCGACCACGTATCCATAGCTCTGAATCTCGCCACTTGGATACTGGCCACTAGGGAAGAGATTCATCAAAGGAACTCGTGGTGGGGATGATTGCTTCACGGACGAAGTTTTCTTCTTGGGTTTCTTGTTGCGTTTCCTCTTCTTAGGAGTTGACGGTGTAGCTTGGGATGTCAGCGACAAGGTAGCAGGGCCAGCGTGGTCCCCATCGTCGTCGTCTTCTTCTCCGCCATCATCGCCCAAGGTAATATCGCCATCCCGGGACAGGTGTGTGCCTCGTGGTTCGCCGCCAACAGCAATGGCGTTGCCAGTGTCGGACGGGTGACCTGTTGAGGTTAGCACCATATAAATCAAAAATGAGTTAGGGACATACCACCATTTGGCTGGTTCTCATGCTCCGGAGACTTAGAACCCATTTCGACATCAAGAGATAGCTGGTTCAGGTATCGGTGGTGGATGGAAAGGAGAATACGAGGCTGCAAATTGGAAGAGAGAAGAAGAGCCGGAGTGGCGCCTTTCCTCGGGCGATTACCAAAGCATGCTTCGTATTGACCTTAATCTCTTATCTTTCCTCAATTGCAACCAACCAATTTACTATATTGAATACCTAGACACCAAAATTAAAGCAGCCAGCAAATGATGAACCGTTAGTTAAATGAGATAGAAGTATATATTCTCGATGCCAATCGATTCCTATCATTTAAAAGCTAGATAGATGCATTCGTTTCCACTATACAAGCTTTTCGACAATCCCAACCTAGACCCCCCGAAACCGATACCGCTGGGTGCTCTTCAATGTGACCTTGTCACCGAAATTGAAAAAAAAAAAAAAAAAAAAAAAAAAAAAACATGCAACAGTCGATTCGCTGGTGGTCACCTATTTAACTACTAATCGACCAGTGTGGTTAACAATAGAGGGTGAGCTTAAGTGAGTGCACTATACAAAACCTACCAGATAGTGCTGGCGAGAACCACTTAGCTATCTGCGTTTGTGGGTGAGCGAGCCGTACTCCCATCCTTGTTCGGAAGTGCTGAGGGTGGACTTTGGGCTGTGATGAACCCTGCCGTGACGGGGTGTAGTGATGGTGACGGTGCGGCTGGTTTTATATGCGATACTCGCGACATCATCATCGTGGCATTGCCTCGGACAATAGCTGAAGACTCTGCTGGAGGCGTGGAACCTCTTTAAGACGATGAAGTTGGTGCTCTTGCAACGACTTTACCCCAACGACTCCGGAATCCACTGATCAGGTATCTAACAGGAGACGTCGGCATTGTATTTACTGCCAAAGACAGATTTTATAAATCCAGAAGAAACACAACATTTCAAGATCCTCCGAATGCAAGGACGTGATAAACGCTTCAGCTTTGACTGGCAAGGAGAATATGAAACTTCAAGGCTATCCGTGAATTGATACAATCGGATGAATTTTCCGTCCTGCAATGGCAGATTAGTTCTTAGTGAAACGTCGACCCAGCATCATTTAGTCCAACTCCTCCGGGACCAACATGATGATCAGAGCCTGTCTGATAATGATCTGGTCCGAAAACTGAGGGATTTCTTCAATGTCGACCCAGACACAGAAGGATACTTCCAAGTCACTTTTGCTTCGGGCTTACACGAGTTTGAGCGCAGTAAGCCCGGCAATAAAGTGATGCATCACTTGGATGTCAAGAGCTGAAGGGAATACATACATACATACAATATATGTTAGTAGTCTCGCATTCTTAACTTCATTGTTATCGAGTTATATTTGATCATTTGTTTATTGTCTTCAGAACGTCTACACTTAGAAAAGATGGGTGTAAGAACTGTGCCAGAGGCGAAATGATAGATAATAGAAGTAACGGAGCAACAACAGATTGCAGATTGATGTAAAGAACTAGAACATAGGTGGGCGACATGACCATACTTATTAAGAACCACATATAGCATTCATTTAGAATGCTTCTGTTTGAGCGCACTATAGGAAATAGAGATATATAAATCCGAATGCCAATCAGTTTCTTACCATATATAGTAGTTCGTTTCTATTCCCAAATAAGGCCTTGAAAGATTCAACACCAGGCGAGAGAAATAATCGTGACATGGTTCCCGACAATCTCCATCTAGACCTCAGTTTCCCGAAATAGGAAATTTAGCCGCAACCCTATATAGCGTATGTAGAGGCGCGAGCTCGATCGTTCGCAAAAAATACCTTTCACGGTTTAGAAGCTTCTGATATTCAATCGAATCCAGGTTAACATGTGAGCGTATTCTACAGGAACAATTCGGAGAAAATCGATATACACAAAGCACATGAGAAAGCGATATCCTCATCGGAACGCAGCAAGCCCCGATCACCTTACATTGAAAGCAGTTCTCCGCAGGGGTCATATAGCCGCGGTCCGCCACACCGGGAAGAATAGGCCATGAACTGACATCAGATCCTTAAAAAGAACAAACGAATTTAAGCTCCGAGAAGAACCGCGGGAAATTCCGGGGTAGCTGTCCCGGGATCTACCGCTAGATGAGTCAGCGGTCGAGGCCTTGATTTTCGATACTAGAAGTAAACAGAGCAGATGATAGAAGGATAAACATGTGCTGGATTCTGTAGATCAATTCTCATAAATAGAGCATTGGAGCATAGAGTAGGACTTTAATCGCTGTTTTCTCGGAGTCCAGCATATTTCAATGCACATACTTGGCCAGGGCTGCACTCTGTATAGTTCTCCTCATGAAATTTCTCCTCACGACTTTCTCCAATTCTGTGTCATATAAGGCTGATAGCAAAGCAATTAGCAACACAATTTCACATTTAACGAATCAATTGCCAGACAATATTGAAGTGGAGGACCTTATCAATTGTGCATTTGTCACAAGGGTCAAAAAAAATTTACAGAGCGGGCGGACACACCGATTCGCCCAAAACAGCTAACAAGACCACGGTCAATTTTTTCTTTTTCTTTTCCTCTTTTGTGCTTCTTTCTCCAGAGAATTTTTTTCGAGGACCTTATACTCACAGTCTTTGGTCACTTGGCTGAGCCATTGCGAATTGTTTCGCTTCTTTTTCTTACACTCTCCGCTCCTCATCTCTCTCCTCTCCCCTCTCCCCTCTTTTCAATTTTTATCCTCCCGCATCCCTTCCACCCCGTTCCTCTCTCGTGTCCGCGCGCGCAAACGCACAACCTCCGATAATGGCTGGCAGTACTCTCGCTATGCGCTCCAGCATGGTCACTCCGTCTACCATGCGCATCTCGTCGTTCTCTCGTGTTGCCCGGCCCTTGCGCTCCAATGGCTTCCTCCAGCAGCAGTCCTTCCAGCGCGCCGCTGCCCGTCGCACTTACGCTGACGCTGCCCCCGCTCCCACCCCGACTCCCAAGCCCAAGAAGAAGTTCCGCTTCCTTCGATGGACATGGCGCCTGACCTTGTTGACTGGTGCCGGTCTCACCGGTATGCTGGCGTACAGTATCTATGAGCTGCGGCATCCGATTGAGCAGATTGAGCCTGATCCGTCTAAGAAGACCCTTGTCGTTCTGGGTGCGTTACTCCTGAGAGGAAGGGAAGATGACAGGAGAGAACTTGCGACTAACAGAATCGCATAGGCACCGGTTGGGGTTCTGTTTCCCTGCTGAAGAAGCTCGACACCGAAAACTACAATGTCATCGTCATCTCTCCCCGCAACTACTTCCTGTTCACTCCTTTGCTCCCCTCGTGTACCACCGGTCTGGTTGAGCACCGCTCCATCATGGAACCTATCCGCAATATTCTCCGCCAGAAGAAGGGTGGTGTCCGCTTCTACGAAGCTGAGGCTACCAAGATCGACTACGAGAAGCGCGTTGTCTACATTAGCGATGACTCAGAGATCAAGGGTGAAATCTCGCACACTGAGGTGCCGTTCGACATGTTGGTCGTTGGTGTTGGTGCTGAGAATGCTACGTTCGGTATGTGAATAGTCAGATCCTTGGGGGACCGGGGCAGGAGCTAACGGTTGTGCAGGTATCAAGGGTGTCAAGGAGAACTCTTGCTTCTTGAAGGAAGTCGGCGACGCCCAGAAGATCCGCAAGCGCATCATGGACTGTGTCGAAACCGCCATGTTCAAGGATCAGACTGAAGAGGAAGTCAAGCGACTTTTGCACATGGTTGTCGTCGGTGGTGGTCCCACTGGTGTCGAGTTCGCTGGTGAGATCCAGGACTTCTTCAACGAGGACCTTAAGAAGTGGATTCCCGAGATCAAGGACAACTTCCACGTCACTCTTGTCGAGGCTCTCCCCAACGTGCTTCCCATGTTCTCCAAGCAGCTGATCGACTACACCGAATCTACCTTCAAGGAGGAATCCATCACCATCCGTGCCAAGACCATGGTCAAGAACGTGACCGACAAGTTCATCCAGGCCGAGGTTACTAAGCCCGACGGCTCCAAGGAACTGGAGACTATCCCTTACGGTCTGCTCGTCTGGGCCACTGGTAATGCTGTCCGCAACGTCGTCCGCGACCTCATGAATCAGATCCCCGCCCAGAAGAACTCGCGCCGCGGTCTTGCTGTGAACGAGTACCTGGTCGTCAACGGCGCAGAGAACGTCTGGGCCGTCGGCGACTGCGCCATCACCAATTACGCCCCCACCGCCCAGGTTGCCAGCCAAGAGGGCGCCTTCCTGGCCCGTATGTTCAACACCATGGCCAAGACGGAGGCCATTGAGAAGGAACTGCAGCACTTGTCCGAGATCCAATCTCAGGCCAAGAACAACGACGAGCGGAACAGCGTCTTCGACGAGATCCGTGAGCGCCAGAAGCAGCTCCGCCGTGTTAAGCAGATCGGTCCCTTCCAGTACTCGCACCAGGGTAGCTTGGCGTACATTGGAAAGGAGCGTGCCGTTGCGGACATCAGCTGGTTGAGTGGTAACATTGCCAGTGGTGGTACCATGACCTATCTGTTCTGGCGTAGTGCCTACCTGAGCATGTGCTTCAGCAGTAAGTGCCTTCCAGGGTTTCTTTTACTTTGTCTGATATGCGATACTGACTATCATATAGCCCGTAACCGCGTTCTTGTCACCGTTGACTGGATCAAGGCCAAGCTGTTCGGTCGTGACGTCTCTCGGGAGTAAATTCATACCTCTCTACCTCTTCACCACACACCTTACGATTCTTCCGTCCACCATTCACTATCTGCCGCCTCTCTCTTAACGCCGCTTTGTATGACCACTTAACCTTCTTTACTATGTTCTCCACATCCTCTCTCTCTCTCTTCTCTTCTTGTCATGTCTTTCCGCATTTAGCAGTTTTGTGTTTTGTTTATTTGTTTTGAGCAAGCGTGACTTGGTTTCTTTTCTTGGGAGGCCCACGGGGGAGAAAGGGAAGGGCAAGGATAAAACCAGAAAAAGGAGTGACAGCCCCTTTCCTCCCGTTTGTACTATTTTAACTTGTTATTTCCTTTGTTTGTATTGTACGGACTAAATAGATAATAGACTTGGGCCTGGGATTCTAGATGAGTGCTTGACTTCATTAATCACAATGCTAATATTGAATGTTAGAGACTTTGGGATCTAATAGAGATGAAAGCCTGTCATTCAATCTGAAGTTATTCAGAGTACAACGAAAAGAGCAGGTATAGTATAAACGTAAGTCGTATAAAGTTATAAACAAGAGCAGAGTCTCGACCTAAAACAAATTCCATCCACCCCGACCCCTCTTCTCATGCTGCAACGGCCTCTCCTGACCCCGATGCATGCTGCGTCCATCTAACTGCCGGATACTCTCAATCTTCTGCAATGCCAACTCCAACAACTCCTTCTTCCGGATGATGTCCAGATGTCTCCGGATGCGCGGGTCTTCACGCGCGAACCTCTCGACTTCGTCGTCGGAGAGGTGGCGGCCGAGGCGCATGTCGAGCTCGCGGGGGAAGTTATAGTAGAATTCGGAGAGGAGTTCGACGTTGAGGAAGAGGACGGCGGTGGAGGTGAGTTTGTCGGAGACGACGTCGAGGAAGATCTCAGGGCAGTAGTATTTGTTTTTCTTGGTGGCGCATTGCTTGGAGCGGACGGCAAGGAGGCGCATTTTGAGGAGGTCGGCGCGGTCACGGAGGAAGACGCTGTCGCGACCTGCAGGGGTTAGTTTATACTTTTCAAGAGGCGGGAACTTCTGGGGACTTACCTGTCTCCAGCAAAGCAGAGCTGAATCCACCAGCTCCGCCAGTGCCATCACCTTCCAGAACAATATCACCTTTCCTGACCTTGTCGATGAAAGTCATGACGTCTCTAATCTTTCTCTTCCCGATAATCTCCTCAACGCGCTTCAAGGCCCCTTCGCATGCCTTAAGTTCCTCCTTCAGCACTTTGCTCACATTCTCCCTGCCCTTGGTCCATTCAGGCTCTTCAACCTCGATTTCGAACTTGTAGGGCTTGATACAGTTTTCGACCTGGTCGCTGGTGCTGAAGAATCGGTCGTTCAGGATGCTCTCGCAGGCATCCGTAATTTGTTTTTGGGCATACGGATGCGAAGCAAACGTAGATTGCGACAAAAGGTGGTCACAGTGTGCCTGAAGAGCGTTCGCAACGACTGTAGTTGCGAGTCGACCAATTCCAAGCTTCGTCAAGGACGAAGTCGAAGCGTCGAGTTTCCGTCTCCAATATAGCGACTCTGGGTCCGCTTTGGGAAGGTCACTTAGGGGATCCGGCTCGAACAACATAGGGCTCAAGTCCTCGATAGGCTTGTTCCAATA
The DNA here is from genome assembly GCF_016861735.1 of Aspergillus chevalieri. Lineage (NCBI taxonomy): Eukaryota > Fungi > Ascomycota > Eurotiomycetes > Eurotiales > Aspergillaceae > Aspergillus > Aspergillus chevalieri. The sequence goes on from NC_057364.1 coordinate 806,928, forward strand.
CCTCTGGGCCAGAATGTCCATGACTCGTTGGTCTAGCTCGTTCTTGAGCATCTCACGGACCTGAGGACGGCCGAACCCTTCAGCAAACGCTTTGAAAGAGTGCTTGAAACTATCAAGGGTTTCAGCCAGATAGGACTCTGCGCTGAGAGGACGGTCGTTGTACTGGACCTTGAACTCGTAGGTCGCTTCTTCCAGTTCTTGACTGATGGCATCCCTAGTTCCTGCCAGGTTGTATGCCATAGTTTGCTCAAGAACGTGCATAAGCTTGGTCCGTAAGGTCGAAACACCAATCGTAACACCGGAATCAGGACCGAACTCCGGGTGGGCAGAAAAATAGGCATTCTCATTCTTCAAGATGGCACTGGTGATGTTACCGGTGCTTCTGGAGAACAAGGTAGTTGTCTGAGGAATCCGGCAGACAACGCCTACATACCCGAGCCGCAGGGGATACTTCTTATCCGTAAGCATGCTCAGACCGCGTTCAGGGTCAACGAGATCCATCTTCGTGATCACACCGATCGTTCTTTCACCCCTCGGGTCGACACGGCGACTTGCTCTCAAAGCGGTCGAGTTAGCCAGATCGACGTCTGCCGCAGAGATAGCCAGGATGATGTTAGGTGACTGGATGTATTTGTCACATAGGTCGGAGATCTTCTGTTTGAGCTCTGGTGGTTGATCATGGCCGGCGACTTGGATGTATCCCGGGAGGTCGATGAGGGAAAGATCGGGGACATTGGGGGAATGGATGGTCAATTGAATAGGGTCGTCCGTGACGCAGTCTGTTTCAGGGACGGCCAGGTTCAGATCAGTCAAAGTTCGCTGAATCTGGGAGAAATCGGTAATCTTCCCCAGCCCAAGAGCCGGAAACTCCCCATACTCGGAGTGACCATTTGGCGTGTTGACTAGTGTGAGCTCGATTGGACGTCGGGTAACCATGTTCGAGCCCTTTGGCAGGAATTCGTGCCCAACGATAGCTTCAAGAACCGAACTTTTGCCGGAAGATTGTGACCCAATAACAACGATAGACGGAAGTGTGAGTGTATTAGACTGTCCAACGGTTGACAGGATATTCCTAATCTCGATCATTTTCCGTGTAAGAAGCATCATCTGATCATCCTCGGCAATGTCTCGACTGGACCGCGCATCGTCCTCGCCCGACTGATCGTAACCAAATGCCGCGGTGGTGGCTGCCGCAGCAGCACCAGCCCGACCCTCCTTGGGAGACTTTCCTCCACCGGGCGAGCCACTTGAGTCACTGCTCCCCGAGTCTTCCTCATCAGGGCGGAGAATCTTCTGCAGCCATTCGGGTAATTCAGTATCTTCTGTCGTTCTCTGCCAGCCGCGTTGCGTTTGTTCAGCAATAGATTGAATCTCCGAGAAAATGCCCGAAGCAGTATCACTTGCTGTCTCTCCGGCTCGTCTGAAAACATCTATAGCGTAGTTTCCGGCCTCTGTCAATCAAAGCGGGGCAGATATCAGTAACACGCAATCTCCAATAACTCGGACCCTTCAACAAAGCTTTAGAAGAGAAACATACGAGTAGCCTGATACTGAAAGTAAGCGAAACTGGCAACCATAGCCCCTCCAAACATGGCCGGTAACCTGACTAGCTTCACCGCCAGCTTGGGAAGCATTCTGGAAAACGAAATCGCCCGCACAGCGGGGACATTGTTGTGAATAGAGTTAGTCCCAACAGTCCATGCTCGGCCTCGCAGTGCGGCACTGCCATCTGCTCGTAAAAGACCCCCCGTCCTTGCACCGGCGTTGTGGGCATGGCGAGCCAGGGAACCTGCCCGCAGAAGCGGAGCAAGACGGTGGGAGAGGATCCTCCCGCTCATGATTGATGAAAGCTCATACAGATCCGGGAGATGTCAGTGGAAAAGCGGTCATCTCCGGGCTGGTGAGCCTCGAAGAATAAATCAGGGAGGGTATATAGGGGCTGATAAGACGGAATAGGGTATATCGAGTCGTGGGGTTGACAACGAAGATACAATGACGGAGGATTTGACGAATCTCCGCGCGGGAGATCCCGTGACCTGCGCTGTTGGCCGCGTTGCATGCCGGAAAATGTCGGTGAGTCACGTGGCGTCATAGAGCCATATTGACAATCACTGACGACTGATTGGGGATATTTATTGACGATTGATTGGGCTCTGTTTTGAATTACTTATTTGCTTGTGTTCCCAGTGTTATTGTTTGTCTAACGTGGAGCGAGTACACTTGGGATTCTTTTATCGGCGTTGGGCTGGAGCTGATCTCATCGGAATAAGATCAGAACCATACTTCATTATCTCTTGAGGAAATCCCTCTTGCGAGCAACAGCGATACGGCCGGGAAATTATGTGCAGATTCCTAGTAAGTGGCTTCACCCTTCTTATTTGCCATGACACAAATCGCATTAACCGCATCTTAGGTATACAAAGGCCGAAATGACATTCGTCTCAGCAAGCTGATCACAGAACCAAGTCATTCAATCCTCACACAGTCCTACGACTCTCGGCTGAGACTGGTGAGTAGAGTTCCATATATCAACGAAACTGTCCAGTGAGCTAACACGCCTTCGATACAGGACAACCGCCGCCCAGTAAACGGCGATGGCTTTGGAGTCGGCTTCTACACAGACCCCAGCTTAGGCCGCGACCCCTGCATCTTCACCTCAACCCTCCCAGCATGGAACTGCGAGAACCTCGAACGCCTAGCTTCGAAGACTTGCTCGAACCTGATCTTCGCGCACGTCCGCGCAACCACCGAAGGCACCCTTTCCGATAACAACTGCCACCCGTTCCAGCACCAGACGCTGATGTGGATGCACAACGGCAGCATTGGCGGATGGAAGTACGTTAAGCGGACACTGGCCGACTCGCTAGCGGATAAATGGTATCTGGGTGTTAAGGGTGGGACGGATAGCGAATGGGCCTTTGCACTGTTCCTTGATCTGTTGGAGAAGGAGGGCGTGGATCCTAGTTCGGATCCGGGACCGGAAGGATTTGGACAGGCGCTTTTGCGGAAAGTAATGATGAAGACGATTGCGAAGATTAATGAGTTTATTGCAGAGATTCCCAAGAAGCACAATGTTTCTGGGGTCGAGACGAGGAGTTTGCTCAATTTCGCGGTGACGGATGGCCATACTGTCGTTTGCACGCGGTATATCAGCAGCAAGACGGATGAGCCTGCGAGCCTGTACTTTTCATCAGGTACGAAGTGGAAAGAGGGCAAGGATAAGGGACATTTCAAGATGGAGCGGCACGACAAGGGCGCAGATATCGTCCTCGTGGCCAGTGAGCCCATTACATTCGAAAGGCGTGAGTCCTTCTACCGCTCAACTGCATCAAAATGTCGAGCCTAACCTGACTACAATAGACAACTGGGTCTCCGTTCCCACAAACTCCGTCGTCACAATCCACAAACAAACCGTCCTCCTTCACCCCATCCTGGACGAATACTACGGCGAAGACGTAACGCAGGACCGTTCTTCCTGCTACGCTGTATCCAAAGGCCTGGTCAGCACCGCACCGGGAACCACCGTACAACCAGGCGCCGACGAGCCTCGCAGCCTAGAGTCGAAGAGTGACGGACCGAGATTCGATGATATTAACCGGGGGTTGTCGCGCTTGCAGCTCACGGTCCAGACAGGGGTTGCGAATCAGTGTGCAATGTCGCATTGACGGAGTGTGGTAGTTGTTATGTTGTTATGTGCTTGAGCTGGTTTGGGTGATTGGGTGTGGGTGGTTTTATATAGGAGTTTGGTATATTTCGGGTTTTACTATTGGGGATATAATTTAATGCTTGATGCCCTGGTTCTTATGTAAGATACACATACCCCTTATGTATGTCTTGCCTAATACGATTCCATAACGCCTTGAAACACATTCCAGAAAAGAACTAAATATCCTCTCCTGATATATTCGCATGCTTGAAATACTTCATCCCCACCCAAGCAACAACAACCCATACCCACGACATAACAGCCGTCAAAATAATCAACGCTGGATAATACCCAACAATCGGCAGCGTGGGATCATCCTCGAGCTCCGGCGGCGCATATGGTGTCTCTCCAACATCCCAGGCCCAACTCCAGACTCCGAAGCAGCTTCCCATTCCCACAACGAAAACAAGCCATGTTACGATCAGGATAATCCATCCCCACCATTCGGTTTCGGAATAGTCCCAGATGATCTCTTGATGGTCGGCGGGGTGGTGGTGCGTTGCGACGGGTGATTTAGTGCGGTGGACGGCTCCGTATGTCGAGTCTGGTTGGAGGAAGTATGAATCTGAGCTCGATGAAGGCGATGTGAGGGGATTATGCTTCAAGCAAGCGGCGGCGATGGCGGTGTTCTTCTTATTATTATTCTCGTCATTTTCGACATTATCACGGCGCGTAAAGGAAATCATATCCTCGTCGTCAGTAACCGTCTCGTCACCGAGCAGCTTGTTCCGAGTGAGATTCGGCTCATGGCGCGAAAACGAGCCTCGAGAAACCCTTCTCTGGTGCGCATTGGCATATCCCCATCGCATGTTATTCTCACGACCTCCCCGATCAAACGACCCCTGCGACTGCGACATCGATTCCGTTCCACTCGTAGCAGAGACAGAATTGGTAAACGGTCGCGTGGACATACCTTTCGCAGCATCCTCACTCCGCCAAACGTCCATCATGTTATTACTACCACCGGCACCCTTATTCATCTTCTTCGACTCAAGCCGGGTACCCAACAACGCCGTCTTGCGCAACGAGCCCCTCCTCCTCCGTGTCCTCCGCTGTTGCTGTAATGCACTCGCCATCGCTTTCCCACCGCGCAAGTTACTCATTCCACCGGAAGGGACATCGTTGCTTTCGTCGTCATATCCTCGTCCGTTTGGAATTGACTGATCGGGTTGTTCTGGCGATGCCACCGTGGCTTGATTCGTGGTCCGTAAGAACGACAGCTTCGATAGGAGAGAACCAGACATACTGCGTCGGTGGTTGCTGTTGCTCGTGCTAGTGCTCACAGATCGCGTGCGTCCCGTGCGTTCTCCATCATTGTTATTACTGCCATTATTGTTGGCGCCACCATTGTCGTTGTTGCTGTTCATCGACAATGCTGCCGTGTTGGTGTCGTAGTCTCCATCTTCCATTGGCGCAAGCTCGCGCGGACTGCTATTCAGGGCTTGTATTACAGGCGCATTCAATCGTTCTGATTTGGGGGGGGGGGGACGTGCTGAGTGAATGAGATAGTGTGATTCACCCGTTTGGGGGTTGTTCTTCGGCGGTTGGTCCCATGAAGCGGCGTGGTTGAGGTAAGGAGAGAGATGCGGATGAGGATAGCTAGGCCCTCGGCCATGGCGCATTAACTAAATTCCGGCCCCGGAGTATATCACATCACACTGGCATGTAACCTCTGGCTTCGCGAAGAGCTACAAGTAGCGTGCACCTGACGGAAATCATAGGATTGATTAAGACTTTCATAAAACTGCTCGTTTCCTGGCTGCATATATTAGGCTATCTCAACCGTGTCAAACATTGATCTTGCCGTTGAAACTAATGTAAAATCAAATAACACAATCATAGGCAGGCATCGAAAACAGTACTTTTCGAAAGCAGAAGACAGGAGCAATAAATGGACTAGGGGGTATCGTTGTATCAACTTGTAAAGAAGCGTCATGCGGCCTAAGACGAAACCAAAGTAATGAAGAAAGTACGATATCAACACAACAAATGACTTCGTATGTAGCATGAAAAAGAGACCAAATCTGCTCAGGAAGCTGCACGCATACTGACAAGATAAGATCAAATCCGGATCAGACAATTTATCAAAGATAAGCATACACCAGTAGAGCATAGTGTTAAAAAAGAAGAGAGAAGATAGGAAGAAATACAAAGTAGAATAGATAAAGAACAAGAAAGGCACTTTTAATTCATTCAGTTGACAGCATACTTGAACCATGCGCCCAAAGAAACTGTTGATCAAAGATGTAGACAACTGATCGAAAGAAAGAACAGAGAAGATAACATAAGAATCAAGTCAAATCAACAGAGTGGACTTGGGGTATTTCAGTGCATGATAACACACAAATTTCATTTCAAAAGGAAGCACGTGAGAATTGAAAGAAAACATCCGCTTGAAAATCCACATAGTATGACAATTTAGAAACCAATCATGATAAAGCAGCTGGGAAGGTTTAAAAGCGAATAAGAGGAGATGTAAAAGCAATAAATATGAAACATATAGAACGGTGGTGGAAGACAAGGGAGAATAAATGCTGCGAAACGGCCTTCCTTTTCGTCGCATTTGTTACCGGTGCGAGGACTCAAGATCAGGAATGGCGGACGTTCAGCAACGACTTATCCGGAAGTGGGTTACGCTTGGTAGCCCCCGAAGCCGTTTCCATAGTTGCCGTTGTTGGCCTGTCCACGGCCAAAGCCAGCACCGTTTCCTGGGCCGTAGTTTTGCGCGGGCACAGCAGATTGATCCCAGCCTCGACCAGCAGGAGCAGGGCCTATAGGAAGCAATTAGTGACAAGGTAGGACAACAGTTGGTCGAAAGAAGAGGTACATACCCTGAGGGGCCATAGGCCCGCCGGGACCATTGTACTGAGGGAAGTAGGTTGTACCGGAGGCAAAAGCCGCATTGTCAAATTGGCCAGTGGGTGGGCGATCCTTACCCCACTACGATAGTTAGCAATGCGCAATAGACGAGAGAAGACTAGGAGGGAGAAATGAACGTACGCTGCACTTCAGAGGACGGCCGTTGACATTGTAACCGCTGAGCTGGCAAATCGCCATGGCAGCATTCTCGTGAGTGTCCATTTTGATAAAAGCAAATCCACGGTCGGCCTGCAGGCGGGTTTCCAAGACGTAACCGAAGTTCTGGAATAGGGGAACCAGGTCATTCTGCGAGGTATATGGCGTAAGGTTGCCCACATAGCAGGTGGTCTGCCACTGAGGGGTCTGCTGAACAACCATGTCGTAGCTCTGGATACCATGAGTGGGAAAATGATGGTGACCGAAAGGCGCGGTCGGGGCCATGCCCATGGCTGCCATCGCCTGCTGCTGAGAAATAGAAGGCTGACCCTTCTGGTTGGCCCAGTTGCAGCGAATGGCCCGGGAACCGAGCCATTCTCCATCCATGGAGGTCAGAGCCTTGTCCGCATCTGAGCGCTCACGGAAAGCGACAAACCCATAGCCACGCGAACGTCCCGTTTTCATATCCCACATAACACGAGCTTCAGAGACCGAACCGAAAGCCGAAAAGGCCTGGAGCAGGACCTCATCGTTGACTTCATTGCTCAAATCACCAACGAAAATGTGGAAGTGGGACGAGGTGTCTTCCTTGTTTGAACTGTTGGACTGGTACGCCCAGTTGACACGGATCTCCTGCAAGCATGGTCAGAAAAAGACGAATAGTAAGTTTGTAGGTGTTGTGCTAGTATTAGCATACCGACTGGTGAATACGACGTCCGTTAAGTGTCTGCATGGCCCTCTCAGCAGCGCCGGGGTCATCGAACTCAACGAAACCGTAGTTGTATCCTTTGCTGTTGAATTTCTGTAGGTCCGGGGCACGCTCAGTAACCAGCTACTCCATGGGAGACGGGTATAGATGAGAAAATAAGATAATTTTAAAAAGTGGATCGGAGAACTCACGTTCTTGTCGGGAATAATCTTGACACTGATAACATGACCGGTAGTCTCGAATATTTGCTTCAAGATATCCTCTGTGACCCTGTGGTCGAGACCTCCGACATAAAGTGCTCTTTTGTTTGGCTCAGGAGCGGCCCGACGCACAAATCCGCCAGCACTGGTGGGGGACATCATGCCCCCAGACATCGGAGAAGTAATCGCCGTCGGGATCGGGTTGGTGTTCTGGGGAATCACAACTGGCGGACGAGGAGGAGGAGGCATGTGCGTACCCTGACCATTGCCCTGGGATGCATCATACTGCTGCTGACCAGAAGCTCCGGTTGAGGCTTGCGGAGGTTGTGGCAGAGTGGAGGTGGAAGCGGGCACGTTCTCGGCCATTGTGACACGATGTCAAGAAAACAATATACAACGGAAGACAATTAGGTCCACAAAGAAAGGGAAAAGAGTCGAAAGATGTTGTAACGGCGCTTGACCAAAGAGGAACAAGCGTTGAGCAAGAGGGACAAGGAGAAGGAGAGAAGTTGGCGATTTCGAACAAGCCAATGCAGGGCGTTAAGGAGCAGTCACAAAAAAAATAATGAACTCGAAGGCGGAGAGCGGCGCGGGGATTAGTATCAAGGCACCAAAAGGAGGTTTTTTTTTTTCTTTTAGAGGAAAAAAGAGGTGAAATCACAAATGGAGTGGGAAAAAAAAAAGAAAAGAAAAATAAAGAAAAATGGAAGAAGAAATGGAAGAAGAAATGGAAGAAACTGGAGTGATCACTAGATCAGAGAATGGAATCCCAATAGTTGTACTAAGAGTCGTGACGGATCAGAAACCCTTAGTTAGCCCAAGACGACTCTCAAACACGCGGATTTTCAGAACCCACCGCCCCAACAGGAGACGTGAGATTAGAATACTGATAGGGGAGGGACCAAGTAAGAAAAAGAAACGTAGCGCAACAGAGACAAACTAAGTGCTAAGTGCTAAAAGAAGCAAATATGAGAAGAAAAAGAACCGAGTCACAAAACCCGACGCCAGAGCTGAGCGATAGGACAATGTGACTGGAAGGGGAGAGAAAAAAAAGAAAGAAAGAAAACGAGATAAACGACAAACAGGCGAGGAAGAAACAAGCAGAATCACAACAACGATAAAGAACAAAAGAGAAAAAGAACAAGTGATGAATGATCTATCCAACTGGACAGAACAAGAAGAGAGCTGGAGACTTGACAGGAGAACTGCTTTGTTTGTCCTGTTTGTTTGCTCTCTTGAGCCGCCGGGTGGAGAGGGGAGCTAAGCTAGAAAGGGCTTAGTGTCCAGGACAAGCTGCACGGGACCTGGACTCCAGATCGAAGCCGACGGACAGGAACATGCTTCTCCGTTACACTCTTGAATTCAACATACAAAACAGTTTGTTTGAACTGAAAATTCTTGTTCATCTCTAATCTCTCATTAGAACCCGTATGATTGTGCTCTAATAACACGTTTTATTAATTCTATTCGATTGACGGCCACTTGAATCGTCTCGAACTGGGTGTGCGTTCGTCCTGCTATTCAATCTGCTCCGGTTTCCAACGTCCACGGATCAATAAAACGTCCGGATTGATTGAAATTAGTGACCAGGGTCTGCAGCTTATTGATCCTGTGCATCGCATTGTGATCGCCATGACTACAAATTACTCGGATCCAGAATCCCTGGCTACACTAACGGCTACAGTCAATCAAGCGGTACGTTATAGTCGCAATATTAAAGGTGGCCGTTTTCTAACAACCGGTAGCTCATAGAGACTGGACGGTTCTTTCGATCAGCTGGTTCGATCCAATCCAGAGCTCAGCTGAAACGGTCTATTCCGGCCGCCCATGAACAATTTCAATTTGCATTGGATGATCTCTCAGAACAGATTGTACGTATTTTTTTGGTTGGTTGACCACGCAAGGACATTTTTGTTGACAGTTTACAGTTCCTTGCCAAGGCGTTTCTAGAGCGCGACTACGAGGCAGTCCGTGCGACAAAGACAGAAACCCAGATGGCTCAAGATGTGGCAATGGGCGAAACAGGAGTGAAGCCGGAGCCGGAAGCTGGAGAGCAAGCGCCAGAAAAAACAGAGAAGGAAGTTGATATCAAGATTGAACAAACTACGGACGACGTGACTACGAACCCACCGGCACCAGCAGCCGCAGAATCGAGTCAACCTAACGAACCCGATCAACATGTGAAGGCCGAACAGCCAGGCGAAACATCTGCGGTCCCAGACCAATCAACTGCAGAAACCAAGTTTGACACTGAACCGAACGAAACAGCGAGGGGCGGTGCGAACGACTTTGATCTTCATTTAGACTTTGGCAATGATGAGATCGGGGACCAGAACTTCCTCAATATGAACACAGGTGGTGGCGCAAACGAGGCCGATGGCTCTGGGTTTGGAAACGGTATCCCGTCTGGGGGTGACGCATTTGACTTGGAATTTGAGAAAGCCGATGCGATTACTGGGGAAGAGCAACGGCCGCAACAACAACAGCCGCAACAACAGCAGCATGAGCAGCAACAGCCACAGCTACAGACAGGCACGGATTCTCAGACCGGGGAACAATCGGCGGAGGATATCATGGCACCTGGGGAGTCCAGTTTTGACGACCTGTTCATGGGAAGTGGGGAAATGGACGATCAAGGATTGCTGGAGGGAGATGAATTGATGAACATTAACGAGTTAGATGACAACTGGTTTACATGATTGGTGTACCTGGCCAACGTTCAACCTGAGACATTTTGCCTGTCAGCCTGTCAATGCCACTGTACAAATACGTCGGAGTATAGAGCCAAGAAAGGCAGGGTGTGTTGGAAAAAAAAAAAAGGGCGCCTAATCCGAGGGGCCCGAGTCGTCGCCCCAGGCCCAGAACAACGGGCAATGAAGTCATTGAGCTGTCAGGCTGATAATGCGGAGGAATATCCACGCTTGCTATTAATTTCTCTGTTCCTTTCGAGGAAAACGACCGGTGAGCATGGTCTCTCATCTTTTCCCCATAGATAGACTACAGATTATTCTCTCAAATGCGTACCCCTACTATTACCGCGTTGAGAGAATTGGGCCGAGCATCCCCCGCATACTAAAAGAGGCAATTTGGAAGAGAGGCAAATGCTGCAAACAGTTCCCAATCTGCATTGCCGGGATATCCGCATTGGGCCAACGACGTCATGCGATCTTCTCCAGAAAATTTGTACAGACCTACAAGAAGAGATAGGATTGACTGGTGAATAGACCGGATAGAAGATCAATATGTACAATGATCGTATATGATTGTCTGCGCTGAAGTGTACAGAGTTACTGTCGCAGCAGAATACAAATCCTCTGCCGAGTCAGAACCGGAAATGAATCCCAGAAAAAAAGGACATAAAAAGATTCCCTCTCCAGAGACTGGATGGCTCGGATCGCCGGAGATTGAAGAACCAGAAGGATTGTACCGCGTCATCATAAAGTGGTTCTGGATGGATTATTATTTTGTTTGGTTGGGGATTAGTTATTGTATCTCTCATCTCATCATTAAGTGGCCATTCGCCATTTTCTTTCCCCCCGGACAAGACAAGGAAAGATGTTCACTTGTCTTCCTTTACCTCCGCGGCACTGACTAGTAGCATTATTATTGTCCTTCTCTTCTTTTTGAATCCTTTTGAATCTCCTTCCTCTTTTTCTCTTCTGTCACTCTCTCTCTGCCTGCTTCATATTCTCCCTGTCGTGTTTCATCGGCCCAGTCGGTGAACCGCTTTCCACTGGAACACCGGACCTTGCGTGGTTTTAAACCAGTCGATCAGCAGCAAAAAAAAAAAGATAAAAATAAAATAAAATAAAAAAAGAGGCTCCTGATGGATACCGGCGAATAAATCCAAATACTGACTGAACTCGTGCATAACATACCGTACATAATCTGGGCACAGACTGGACTCTGTGTGTGTGTGTGCTGTTTCCGGCAGGTCGTGATCAGCTTTCTATTCATCACCACTGGGACTGCCCATAAAAAGACTGTCTGGGGTACGTTGTCTTGTTTTACTTTTTTTCTCTCTCTCTCTTTTCCCTGGTCTTTTTTCTTTGCTTTTTCACCCTCTCTTTTTTTCTCTCCTCTCTCTCATTTTATTCCCTTTTCTCCCTTCCTTTTTTCCCTTCCTATCAATCAACTCCCTCGCACTCTCTTGCATCACCACTGCCCGCGCTTTCTCCACCTTTCGCATCACTACTCGAGTCAGATCAGAACTTCCTACCAGAAAAAGTCACGTCGCAAAAAAAAAAAAAAAGAAAAAGCATTGATCTGCTCGCCCAATTTACCTCATCTTTATAAGCCACAACAAGAGAGAAAATTATGCTTCGTCGCTTGTTCACACTATGATGGCCGCTCACATTTCCTCTCATCTGCAACAGCACGAACTGGCGCAGTCCATCTCCGCCAATACGAATCAACTGGCCGCCTGCGATTCCTCTGAGCCTTTCCCCCCATTATTCTCCGGGCTCTTCCGTCCTCGTTCTAACCGTCGTCGTTCGTCCGTCTCGACCTCGACCGGTGAATCCAGCGTCTCCTCTGAATCCGCTTCCAAACAACAAAGAAATCGTCGCTCTTCTTTCCTCAGAAAGCTGGCGGGTCCACGCGAGAACGCAAAGCGCTTCCTTCGCCTGGGAGGATCGGCCAATTCCCCCGCCATCGCATCCTCCGCTCCTGATTCGCATTTGGAACCTCAACTGCCTCCTCTCCCTCAACTCGAAATCCCCATGCCCCGAACTTCCCGCCCGCGACCCGTATCCGAAATCGTTATCTCCCCCAGAGATGCCCAAATGTTAGCTGCTGCTGCGCCCAACTTCGAGGGGGGCCGGATGCGCTCCGGCTCTTCCTCTACGATCGGCTCTGGGTCTCAACCGCAACCGGTATTGGAGCAAATCGCGGCGCCGCTTGGTCCGGATTTGTCAGAATCGTTTCCGCCATTGCCGCATGAGAAAACAGTAGCCACGGGTAGTGGTATTTCGGTCGGCATCGCCCTCACTGAGCCTATGCTCTTTCTCGCCGGTTACGATCACAGCGACCCGAGCTCCAAGAAGTCCGCCATTCTCCGTGGTCAATTGCACTTGAAGGTTACCAAGAGCGTTAAGATTAAGAAAATCTCCATTACTTTCCGTGGACATGCGCAGACGGATTGGCCGGATGGTATGTGACCTTGTTCTACTGGCATGTAAATGGTGCTTATCCGCTAATTCTTCTATTTTTCTAGGAATTCCACCCAAGAAGATCCATTTCCACGACAAGAAAGATTTGGTCACTCATGGAGTCGTCTATTTCAACCATGGTGATACAGCCCTGATGCAAAATGACTACGGAGCACACTATTATCAGCACGCGAAACCCATCACGTCGGTAACGGGCAAGGACGGGGTGACTGCAAGTACCAAGGAGCTCTTCTCGAAGAGCGGATCGTCGACCTCGTTAAACAACCATCAGACTGCCAAGGAGCTCAAACGACTCTCTTTGCAATCTGGTCACAGCCACTCGCGCAGTTTCGGGAAGAACGAGCTTCCCGCCGCTCCGGCTCCACAACGCAACTATAGATTGTTCCCAGTGGGTGACTATTTGTACAGCTTCGAATTCCCCATCGACGGATCCCTGCCGGAGACGATCAAGACAGACCTAGGGTCCGTCAAGTATGACTTGGAAGCCATTGTTGAGCGTGCAGGGGCATTCCGGCCGAACCTGCTGGGTAACTTGGAGGTTCCCGTCATTCGGACACCCGCAGAGGGCTCGTTGGAACAAGTCGAGCCCATCGCCATCTCTCGAAACTGGGAAGACCAGCTTCACTATGATATTGTTATCTCTGGGAAATCCTTTCCGCTGGGCACGCAAGTTCCCATTGCATTCAAGCTGACACCCTTGGCCAAGGATGAATGTCATCGTATCAAGGTATATGTAACGGAAAACATTCAACACTGGACAGCCGATAAGAGTGTACATCGTTTTCAGCCGGCTAAGAAGGTCCTTTTGTTTGAGAAACGGGCAGATTCGCCCAGTACAAGCACGTATCCCGGCAGTTCGATGCGTGTCACAGCTGGTGGTGGCATCGACTGGGACCGTCGTGAGGCTGCGGCCAGGGGTGAGGAAATTGTTGACCGAGGCAGATCCAATTTATTGGGTAATCTTTCAAGCGACGCTGCAGTTGGCCCGACTGAAATGGAATTCAGCGTACAATTGCCGAGCTGTCACGAGATGAAGAACCGTGATGAGTCGCAACGACTTCATTTTGACACGACCTATGAGAACATCCAAATCAACCATTGGATCAAGGTAAGATGAGGTCCCATTGGAAAGAGATAAAATCGAAACTAATAGGTTATTGCAGATCGTGCTGCGTCTCTCTAAGCTCGATGATAAGGAACCTGGAAAACGGAGGCACTTTGAAATCTCTATCGACTCCCCGTTCCATCTCCTTTCGTGCAATGCTACCCAGGCCAATATTTACCTCCCCGCCTATACTTCGCCGAACGCAGAGCCCGTGACACCGGCACAAGAATATGAATGCGGCTGTCCGGGCGCCCCGTTGGTCAACCGCAACAGCGCGCCTAATTACCAGTCCGTTCTGGACCGGGGTGATACTGGCCCCCCTATCGACATCAATCCGGTGACTGGTCGGGCACCGTCTCGAAGTTTCACCAGTGGTTCCGGCGGTCTTGCTCGTCCGCCACAGGCGCATATCGCAAACGAACCGGAAAGCAGCCCTCGCCCAATGCATCTTCTTCGGGCGCCTTCATTCGCGCCGCCCGCCTTTGAAGATGTTCCACCACCGCCGCCCTTGATCACGCCACCTCCGGATTACACGTCTATTGTGAGCGAAGAGGACCGGGAAGCGGCCTTTGAAGATTATTTCTCGCGGGCCACGTGCGAGGATAACGATGACGAGGATGACCCCCGAGGTCGAGGCCGAGTAGATGTGCCTCTGACACCGGGAGGTCGTGTGAATCGGAGTATGGATGTCTCCCGCGATTGGGTGCGTCTGGAGGATTCAACGGTTTAAGAGACCGCGCAACATCTGTCAAAACCTGTCAACCAGGGTATTCACGACGTCATGAAGCCAAGGGTCATGTCTTATGTTCTATCATAGACTTCATTTTCCGGGGGGTTATATTCTGACTTGGTTGGGTTGGCGCTGTACCGGATTTTTTTGCACTTACATTCTTATCTTCTCTGCCTTTCATCTTCTTTTTTTTTTTTTCTCTCTCTCTCTCTCTCTCCCTCTTCTTGACTTTTACTTAATTTTCATTTTGCATGCAGGCGCAGCTTGGACCGGGTATATGTGATGGTAGGGCGCTTTTTGAATGACATGTGTTACGAGCGGTTTCTATATACATACATCTGATTGATAGATATATGTCCGATGCACAACAGGGCTGGATATGTACATATTGCAGGCGGAGGCGGACAGTCAATTGACTATCTGCTGCCATAGCTCTATCAACCTAATCTCACCATGTTTATCCCTTTTAGGATATGTATTCCGTATATGGGATGCCCACTTCACGCGACATAGTAGTAACAATGAAAGACGAGTCACCTGATCCTCCTAACTACCCACTTGCCTAAGCTAGAACTTACACCTTGTGCTTCTAATACTGCGATACCTCAATTTTGGAAGTGCTCTACATATTAGTTACTCCCCACATGTATGCGTACCTGTACAGAATGGGTAACAGAATCCTAATCCATAAGCCATATGCAATAAGGAGTGGGGAGTACATACAGTCAAACCTCGCCAAGACGATCCCCGTCTAGCCGATAACCTCGCTTAGCCGATACTTTTCGGCGGGATGAATTCCACCCCATATAATTCAACCTCGCCCTGCCACCAACCCCCGATCCCCGATATATCTGAAGCCATATCGTCTATCTGAAAAGCTCATCCTAGTGGAAACCTTACTTATCAGCCAATCAAAATGCCACAATCCTCGAAGAGGCTAATTTCTGACGTCCAACGGAAGGCACTGCGGGATTGGGCTCACAATCAGCCTCGCCGTCCAACACAGAAAGCCTGTATAGCATGGTTTTATGCGGAATACAATCATCGGTTAAGCCAATCTACTGTCTCTGATATCTTGAGCTCTCAATATCAATACCTTGACTCCAAATCAAATCCATCCACCTCCATTCGCAAGGGCACTGGCCAATGGCATGACCTTGAAAATATTCTCTATGAATGGCAGCAAACGCTCAATTTAAGGGGCGCATATATCAGTGGTGATATCCTTGTTGAAAAAGCACGCCAAATCTGGACTTCTTTACCTCAATATCGCGATCAACCACCACCTATATTCAGCAACGGATGGCTACACCGATTCAAGCAGCGATTCAATATTAAACAGTATACACATCACGGAGAAGCAGGCTCAGTTCCAGAAGAAGCTGAGGAAGACATGAAGGCTATACGCACAATTGCAGGGAATTATAATGAAGATGATATATATAATATGGATGAAACAGGGCTTTTCTGGCGTATGCCCCCATCACAGAGCCTATCTTCAGCCAATAGGCCTGGTGTCAAACGGGATAAAAGCCGGGTCTCAATTATCTGCTGTGTCAATGCCTCCGGAACTGATCGATTACCAATTTGGGTGATTGGTAAAGCACGTATGCCACGAGCCCTCCGCAATATCAACATGTCTGCGATGGGAGCTGAGTGGCGATGGAATAAGAAGGCCTGGGTGGATCAAATTGTCATGCGCGAATGGCTATTAGCATTCTATAGCCATATTGGCAAGCGAGCAGTTCTTCTTACTATGGATAATTTTGCTGCACATCTAGCTGGGCTTGAATTAGCGCCGCCACCACCAAATATACGCATTTGCTGGCTGCCAAAGAATTCAACTAGCCAGTATCAGCCTCTCGATCAAGGGATTATACAAAATCTCAAGATATACTACCGGAGACAATGGTTGAGATTCATTCTTCACCATTATGAATGCAACCAAGATCCGCTACAGACTGTGACACTTCTGGATTGCATTCGCTGGCTCATACGTGCATGGAATCATGACATATTAAGCACAACAATTCTTGCTTGTTTCTACAAAAGCACACTGGTTCTTAACCCAGTGCAGCTTCCCATTGAATCTCCAAATCTCTCATCTCTCTATGAGCACGTGCAGCAGTCTGGCCGCCTCTCAAACTGCATGGATATTGCAAACTTCCTAAACCCAATGGAGGAGTCATCAGAGCTTGCTGGGAGTGAGGAGGAGCTATCATCTGAGACTTTACTTGAGCAATTGATTTCACGGGCTTCAGATACTGGAGACATGTGTGATGACGATCAAGAGGATGATTCTCCAGAGCCAGCACCACTACCAAAGCCTTCAGATGCTCTGAATGCTGTACGACTACTGATTTCTTATATGGAAGGGCAGGATGTATCAAGAGCATCTCTTCTTCGGTCTCTTGAGCGCCTTGAGCGAGATCTGGATAGCGAGATAATCGCCTCGCGGGCCCAGGGCACACTAGATAGTTGGCTTAGGTAATCAATGAAACCTCATCTTGGCGATAACCTCAGATAGCCGATATTCTACAGAGGGAAGAATTATATCGGCTAACCGGGGCCGCACTGTACTTATGCACGTACTAGTGAAGTCGTTCTCTCTTGCCTTTTGTATGCTGTGGTCTTCTCCGTACTCCTGATTGAATGACAGCCATCCTCAACTGTCATATCCCAGCAAGCCAAGAACAGAAAAGGGACGCGGAAAAATCTCGGACTCAAACCGACATCATACTACCTCCTCTTGCTCTTTCTACATGAATCGCAAGCGCAATCCCATTTGCAAAGACACGGCCCGGGTGAAAGGAATAGCCATATTTTTCGTTCTTGACGATGCACCTTGCCTGTTTCAAAGCGCGTTTGCAGGTGACTTTTGTAGCTGTGGGTATCGGATATGCATGGTGGTTGTCCGTCAAGACGACGGTTTTGTTACTACTACTCCATACTGGGTCCTGTGATGCGATCATAATAAGGAGCATTATACGCGGAGTTAGTTACCTAGCGGAGAATTAACTAGTTAGTTGGCTGGAACTAGTGACTTGTCATTGAGATAAGCTGTTATCAGCTTAATGTTTGCGTGACTGTATAGGAGTATGTTGCATAACTTGTATACTTTGATCTGCGCTTCGCTTGGCATTCAGCAACATTACATGGACAAACACCTTTTTGAATCAAGGCCGATAGTCTTCAATAAACCTGACTATCTGGGGTTCTTATACAGGGGTATACCATGCGACATATATCTCTGCTCCGTACCTCAGGGGATACTTTATGTTAGGTTCCCCGTGTGGTAACAACCAAAAGAATACCTTAAATCAGAATAAAATTATGGGAATGTTTATGCTACGGAGCGTGACAGATAACTGACATATCATTAAGGTGCTGACGCCCACGTGACGTTTCCCCGCGGACACCCAAATAGGAAACCGCCTCGTAAGGCTGTCTACAAGTCACTGTCAATTGCAACCTGTCAACTTCTCTACATATAATTTACTTTTCTTCACATCTGCAAATCAAACAAGAAACAAAGAAATCAGCCATAATGACCCACAACATCCCCTCAATTACTCTCCTCTGCATGGAAAAGAAATTCATAAGCGCCCTAGAATCCGCCCTCCCAAAGCACTGGCATGCCTACGACTCCACCTCCCCCAAGCCCAAAATCTCCCTAACAACCCTGCACGAATCCCTCCGCACCGTCCCCGAAACCACAAAATTTGACCTCATCGTCTCCCCCGCCAACTCCTACGGCCTGCTGGATGGCGCCTTCGACGACGCTATCTCGCGGTCCTTCTGCGTGAGGCAGAAATTGCCGTATGAGACGCTCACTCACGCAGTGCAGGACGTGCTGTATGAGAAGTATCGTGGGTTTGCGCCACCGGGATCGTGTACGCTTGTGCGGTTTCCGGAGAAGATGTTGGAGAAGAAGCATATGAATGAGTGGGGGTGTAAATGGATTGCGATCTGTCCGACGATGCGGCTTCCTACGAACGTGGTTTGGGATCGGGAGGTGGTTTATGAGTGTGTATGGAGTTTGCTGTGTGAGGTTGAGAGGCATAATCGGGGGCAGGAGGAGGATATGCATGCTGGGAGGGGGAGGAAGGGGAAGGATCGGATTGAGACAGTGCTTATGACGCCTATGGCCACTGGAATTGGGAGGGTTAGTCCGGAGAGGTGGGCGGCGCAGGTAGTGTTAGCGATGAAGCATTTTGTGGATGCGGTTGAGAGGCCGGAGAGGTGGGGGCGGCTGACTTGGATGGAGTTGGGAAAGGATGCGCAGGAGGTATCGAACACGCATTAGTGCTTCTCAGTGATTTCGGTGGGATGTTTGCAATGGGCTTGCTTAATAGCTTTGACATCGGGGTGTTGATTCAAGAAGACTAGATATTATTGCTACAATCCAGTAGCTCTATTATGATACATCAAAGTCCAGCATGACAATAACAACACATTATTTACTAACAACAAGATCATTCACGGCAAAAACACTCCGTGGAAGCATAGGCAAGACAGCATCATTCTCATATACTGTCGTATCACAATGATGAGCCGACAGTGGTCGCTGGATCATCCGATACACATGGGATTGCGACGGCTCGGGTTTAGGGCTGGGCCGGAGCATATTCCGGAGCATAGGCGATGGCGACGGTAAACTCAGCACACGGTCCTCACTCTCCACTGCGCTACGTGCATCCTGGTCAGAGGATCGGCAGTTTGTATTGTTGCTGCTATTGCGTTTGTGGCTGCGGGATTCCAGCGCCATACGGTAGATGGATGGTAACGGGCCTGAGGACTGGGTGGTCGTCGTAAATCGACTGGAGCAAGGACTTGTTGGGGCGAGAGCCCTAAGTTGCTCTGTCGCTGCGCGGAGATCAGGCCGTTGCAAGGCGGGTGGTGGTGGTTCCCTGCGTCCAGTATTTCCGGATTCTTTGTTCTCCACTTGTGTCTTTCCAGGAGAAGGGTCTCGCGGTGGCGCACTTAGGCGGTTAGGATCGATTGCCGTCGACTGCCTGCTATCGGTCTCTGTTTGCGCCTGGCTCAGTGTGGACATGCGGTGGGGATTGTCCGTCCCTGTCGCACACTTGCTGTCCCCGGGGTTCGTTTTCGTGCTCGTCCGGTTGGGAATGGGATGTGTTTCCCTGCATGGATGCTCGAGTCCGATAGATCGGGCGTGCCGATCTGTCTTTGGGCGATTTCCAGTGACGAAGCATCGGACCGTATACCGTGGGCCGTATCGTCTTCGAAATATGACAAAAACAGATACTAGTACAATCAAAGCAATTCCAACTGAAGGGGTTAGCTTAGCTACTAGGTCGGTCATGAGAGTCGAGATACCTGCCAAAGCGGAAATGAACGCCACACCTTCACCGGTGGAAAGGGTTCTGGGCTTCTTTTCTGAAGGCACATCAGTCCTTCTCCATAGTTGTGATGTTCCTAGGCTCTCTAAAGCCCATGGGAACCTGCTTTCAAAATGAAAATAGTCGCGCTGACCCTTGCCAGTCCTTTCTGTTCTCAAGCCGTGGTCCATTTGAAATGAATATTAGTGATAATCGTCCACATTCGATAACCTTATCGGCACATGGCAAATTCGACTTTGACTTAAATACTGGGGATCCTCCTCTCAGATATATTCAGCTGTCGGATAAGGAGGAGGATAAAACGAATGATCAAACGAAATGATCCAACTTCGAACGAATGCAACGGCTTCAAGCCAGGAGGGGTAAAGAATGACAAGGAACGAACGATTATATTAGGCAAGACAAGTATAGAACAGACCAGCTGCTGATCTAAAACGAACGACACGCGGAAACAAGACAAAAAGAAAAGGAGGGGAAGTCTCAAGACGAGACAGAAACAAGTTCAAAGAGCAGGTATCATTCAAAGAAAAAAGAAAAGAGACGAAAACGGAGAACCCGGACGAACCGGGTGATATAGAATACGCCAGGATATATCAAAACAAACAAGCATTTCCATTGATCCAATAGAGAAGAAGAGGAAACAAAGTACTACTCAATAATCGAAAAGAGGAGGCCCAAGCAACCAAAGTACGTATGAATATGGGGAAAGTGGAGGCATCTGAACGTGCAGAATTTGACAGCTCGCTAATTGATCAGGACGAGTGCTCATCAAGCGGAGACACCGGAAGAAAAGAAGTACAGTGCAGATACGCCGAATGTCCTTGAAGTTGGTCATCGATCCACAATCGACAGGGTGTAGGAGATCCGCAGAACGTTGAAGCAGACCGGCACCGTGAAACGTGCAGCCGTCAAAACTGACGGTTGCGATTCAGAGGATGTGATGTGTACTCCGTAGTTGATCAGTCGGTTCATGTTCGATCTCTATCACCGATCGCCGTGAGATATCAACTGGTTTCCAGGTTAGCCACAGAAAAAAAAAATTACAATAAAACAAAACAAAAATGGAACAAAATGATCGTAACCATAAAGAACCAAACCGCCCCTCCGTACAGGGCACTGAGTAGCAGTACAAAGTATGATAGATTAAGTCCAAATCACCCGCAAGAAATAAACAAGTGTCAGATACCAACCCAAGTACCGGGGCAATCCACCAGGCCAACTGACAAGTGAGGTTGAGATTATGTATATTTGAGGTGGGCCTTCTATGGAGACGATGTCCTGCTGGTCATTTGTCCAGTGTTGCAGGTTGACTGCCGGCCTGTATTAATACTCTATTAGAGTCCAAGCTTATATTGTCGTATTCGTAATTGAAGGGCCTTCCATTGATCCGATTGATTATTATTGTTTTTGCGATGTCGGGTTATTCGGAATGGCCGAGGAAGAAAGAAGATGGAAGAAGTTGAAGAAGAGGTGGGTATCAGAGATGGGCATCTGCTTTCCTTTTTCGGGTATAGATCGGGTCTAGTACCATGACAGCACAAGCATAGTACTTCCGCACATGTCTACTTGCTTAATCGTCTGGCTATATAAAATTGGCCTGACAGCGTACCACAGAGCACAACTTCGAAATCCATGCCCATACTCTCAACGTGTACTACCTCAACCCCAACAACACCTGACAGGTCACATCAAACAGCCCCGTCCAGAACCAATACTTTACGCCAACACCCGCAAATTACACCGAATAATTATTGCAAATCATTGCTGTACAGTAGATTCTACTCTAATTTCCAGTGGCCGAAAATATACAAAAAAACAGGGTATGTACAGTGCGGCCCCGGTTAGCCGATATAATTCTTCCCTCTGTAGAATATCGGCTATCTGAGGTTATCGCCAAGATGAGGTTTCATTGATTACCTAAGCCAACTATCTAGTGTGCCCTGGGCCCGCGAGGCGATTATCTCGCTATCCAGATCTCGCTCAAGGCGCTCAAGAGACCGAAGAAGAGATGCTCTTGATACATCCTGCCCTTCCATATAAGAAATCAGTAGTCGTACAGCATTCA
The DNA here is from genome assembly GCF_016861735.1 of Aspergillus chevalieri. NCBI lineage: Eukaryota > Fungi > Ascomycota > Eurotiomycetes > Eurotiales > Aspergillaceae > Aspergillus > Aspergillus chevalieri. The sequence continues at coordinate 828,992 of NC_057364.1, forward strand.
GAGCATCTGAAGGCTTTGGTAGTGGTGCTGGCTCTGGAGAATCATCCTCTTGATCGTCATCACACATGTCTCCAGTATCTGAAGCCCGTGAAATCAATTGCTCAAGTAAAGTCTCAGATGATAGCTCCTCCTCACTCCCAGCAAGCTCTGATGACTCCTCCATTGGGTTTAGGAAGTTTGCAATATCCATGCAGTTTGAGAGGCGGCCAGACTGCTGCACGTGCTCATAGAGAGATGAGAGATTTGGAGATTCAATGGGAAGCTGCACTGGGTTAAGAACCAGTGTGCTTTTGTAGAAACAAGCAAGAATTGTTGTGCTTAATATGTCATGATTCCATGCACGTATGAGCCAGCGAATGCAATCCAGAAGTGTCACAGTCTGTAGCGGATCTTGGTTGCATTCATAATGGTGAAGAATGAATCTCAACCATTGTCTCCGGTAGTATATCTTGAGATTTTGTATAATCCCTTGATCGAGAGGCTGATACTGGCTAGTTGAATTCTTTGGCAGCCAGCAAATGCGTATATTTGGTGGTGGCGGCGCTAATTCAAGCCCAGCTAGATGTGCAGCAAAATTATCCATAGTAAGAAGAACTGCTCGCTTGCCAATATGGCTATAGAATGCTAATAGCCATTCGCGCATGACAATTTGATCCACCCAGGCCTTCTTATTCCATCGCCACTCAGCTCCCATCGCAGACATGTTGATATTGCGGAGGGCTCGTGGCATACGTGCTTTACCAATCACCCAAATTGGTAATCGATCAGTTCCGGAGGCATTGACACAGCAGATAATTGAGACCCGGCTTTTATCCCGTTTGACACCAGGCCTATTGGCTGAAGATAGGCTCTGTGATGGGGGCATACGCCAGAAAAGCCCTGTTTCATCCATATTATATATATCATCTTCATTATAATTCCCTGCAATTGTGCGTATAGCCTTCATGTCTTCCTCAGCTTCTTCTGGAACTGAGCCTGCTTCTCCGTGATGTGTATACTGTTTAATATTGAATCGCTGCTTGAATCGGTGTAGCCATCCGTTGCTGAATATAGGTGGTGGTTGATCGCGATATTGAGGTAAAGAAGTCCAGATTTGGCGTGCTTTTTCAACAAGGATATCACCACTGATATATGCGCCCCTTAAATTGAGCGTTTGCTGCCATTCATAGAGAATATTTTCAAGGTCATGCCATTGGCCAGTGCCCTTGCGAATGGAGGTGGATGGATTTGATTTGGAGTCAAGGTATTGATATTGAGAGCTCAAGATATCAGAGACAGTAGATTGGCTTAACCGATGATTGTATTCCGCATAAAACCATGCTATACAGGCTTTCTGTGTTGGACGGCGAGGCTGATTGTGAGCCCAATCCCGCAGTGCCTTCCGTTGGACGTCAGAAATTAGCCTCTTCGAGGATTGTGGCATTTTGATTGGCTGATAAGTAAGGTTTCCACTAGGATGAGCTTTTCAGATAGACGATATGGCTTCAGATATATCGGGGATCGGGGGTTGGTGGCAGGGCGAGGTTGAATTATATGGGGTGGAATTCATCCCGCCGAAAAGTATCGGCTAAGCGAGGTTATCGGCTAGACGGGGATCGTCTTGGCGAGGTTTGACTGTACTCCGTACTCCATGCTACCATCCCATCGATCAGACGTCACAGCGGCCACGAAACAAAACCAGTAAACCTTCCGCAGCCCCATAAAGATCATCATCGAACATGGATAAACCATCCTGAAACCGGCATGGTGCATGGCTGTAATTAGTTAGGTGATTTGAGACAAAGTACCCCCATACAGTAGACAGTCCGACCTAGTGCGACCGTTTCCGCTAAAATATAAACGAAAACCACTAAACGTGCTATGTTGGTGGCATCGTGGGTCGGTGGGCAAAATAAAAACGTGGTCTCTGTTGCGCGTGTATCGGGCGGGCGATTGTCCGGAGTAAGCGAGCGGATGGACACAATGTATGTACCCCGTATTCTGAACAATGTTGTTACTCATTATTTTCAGGAGAAAATTCAATGATAGTCCGTCTGTCTTGCGACATCCCTGTACGGAGTAGGCGGGATAAAAAAAAAGGAGATAGAACTTAATCCATTTGTCTTCCGATTCCGATGGCTGACCTGAGAGCATCGCGCATAGGCCAGGAAATCCATATCCATAGTTAATGTTATTGCAAGTGCCGAAGGAAGATTCAATTAATATTATGAACATTATTGACCCGGTCTTCAGCGATCGACAACTAAAAGGGTTGTCTCGAGTGAGGTCGTCCTCGTTGCCTTTTTGGTAGGTTTGGAGGCCTATTGTCAGTGCTCAGCTCATCCTGATTCCTTCTTCCTTATCCCCGTCTCCATATTGAGTAGCACACCATGTGTGCGCGATATAAGAGCTTTAACGATGGTAGATTGGAGGGTTCTGTAACAATTATAATTGCCGTAGTTATGAAACAGCTCTAATCGGCAATAGAGGAAATTAAGTTTTTCTCCTGCCGGTCGACGTCAAATCACAAATAATGAATGGAATGTTCCATTGGTGAGATCGTCGCCGGACTATCGATTTTCGTCCCTGCCCCGAAGTTAAAAAGATAGAGAGAAGCATGTGTCCCGTAATCGTACTCCGTACAGTAGTAGTACTCCGGTCCCCGTACGTAAAAATACTTACTCGCCTGATGTACGCTCTGTACACAGACGGAGTACACACGGAATACCTTCAATTCTGAAACTCTAGGGGGCTCCACAGAATGCATGCTAGAATCCGGATTCAGCAGCATATGCAGCCGGTCCGAAACCGAGGGCTTATGATTGAATCAAAAAAAAGTTCGTTTGTCGTTAAGAGTGAAGGGGCCTCGTTGCAATACCCAATGATATCGTTCAATGGCACTCAGGCCATCGTGAGCGGAGAGTTTCGGCTGCATGGATTCCGAATATGGACCGGAACGAAGGAGCACTTGCCCTAGATACTTTCCTAAGTCGGATACCTGTAACAGAAATTTCAATCAGATCCAAGTTAGCCAGTCAGTAGCCTCGCAAGGTATGGCGCAATAATCATCCGTTAAATGAAAGAAAGTCGCGGGCACAAGGCGCTTGCTAGTTCCAATAAGTATCGATTGAACATCCGACACCTTTTTTTCCCTTCCCGGAAAGACTTCGGTCACTCCTAAAAATAATCGCTTTGTCCACCAACCCGTACCTCTGTAAATAGTTAGCCTGGATGAGGCTGTACTCCGCAAGGTACGAGCCTATTAGCCGCATTGATTATGCTGTGGAGACCAATGAAGGACTTCCTTCTTGTCTAAGAGGTCAGAGTAAAGCACGGTGATGGAGCTGGCTGGGGCAACCATTATCGTATGTTCTCTCTGCGTGCAAGATGAAATGGTAGGTCCGGAGCCGAACCCTAAGAAGCCCACATTCCAAGCCGACATTGGACAGGGATCTGCTTTCCGGTAGCCGCGAGAACCTGTAGACTTCTGCCCAGCCTGTAATAGATGCAGGAGAAAGTGCTTCCGACGTCGCTTCGGTGGGCAGGCCTATGCGTCATCGGGTCGAGGGCCCCGTCCAAATAGCATAACACGCTTTTTTTGCGTTCTTTGACAGAAATGGACAAGATTGTTTTCTTGTTTTTCCCTCTGCCTATTCATCTTCTTTGTTTCGTTTGGTCTGACACGGCCCGAGAGATCCTGGATCCAGCGGCCGCCAAGTCATCAAGCATATAATGTCCTATCCTAACAGAGGGTCAAGGCGTGCGTTGCGTATATCCCTTATCCCAATTTGATTTCGTAAATTTTTTTTTCCGTTTGCTGGAGTAGTATTGGCTCCGTTGATTTTTCATTCGGGCAAAAAAGAAGAGGCCCATGTTGCACGAGTCGAACATATGATACCTTTTTGTGTATCTAAAAACGCAGGAGCATGCCGGAATCAACGGGCATCAACGTAAATTCCTTTTTCCCTTTTTCTCTTCCCACAGCCACACAACAGAAACGATCGAAATATTGGATAATTTACTTTCAAAATGCTCTTAACAATCCAAAAAAGAAAGAGTGCACCGTCAAATTTTCGCAACTCCATCCAAACGCCGTTCCGTACCAAAATGACAATCCAAAACAACCAAATCACATTGTATCACCGTTTTTGTCGAAGAAAAACAAGATATTGAAGACAGGCGACGAAAGTAAAGAAAAGGAAAAAATATCCGTGGTCGGCGCAAAGGCACCATAGGCAGCAGAGGCAGCAGAGTCGAAAGTGGAAGGTATCTCGAAGGAAAAAAAGTGTTATCGTGAAATCTAATCGGAGCGTCGGGCGTTCTCTCATAGTGAAGTCGGAATGCCGTCGGGGACGTTCAAAGGAAGTTCTTTTCGAAAGCGACGTGAAGGTCGGACTTTGCCGAATTAGTCCTGGACAATTCGGATGGTTGCCGCCAAGGAAAGCATGACGAACGAAGCACCAGGGTCAAGAAATTAACGAGCGCATAGGTGACATTTCCCAACAACGATTATGAACCTGTCATGAGGTCCATTCGGACAGCGATTTTCTTTGCTCCCGTCCAAGGATGTGCGGAGGAAATGGGAATCTGGCTGAGTGCAGGTGCTGTAGATGTAGTAATTCTTGAAGTAATTGCACATTTTGAACGCATAAGACGACTTCAGAGCTGGCGAATAAATTCGGGACCGCAAATTGGTACCCAAGGATCAATTTATAAAAGAGATCCAAGAGGGAGAGATAGAGGAGGAAAGAGGAGGAGAATATTCAGTCGGGGAAACAGTATTGAATGATATGACTTGATTTTGAACCAACCGGCAAAAGTAGACGATAAGAACAGTTGAGAAGGATCAAGATAATATAAGAACTCGAGAGGGAGGCGTCGATACTCACATCGGAATGAAAAGGAACAAAACGTCGACATTTGTATGTTGCTCATGGTGGGGAGCTGGGACGATGCTACTTGCCATACATTAACCGTGCCTGAAGCAGAAAAGCTCCGTCCGCCGAAAATTGATGGTCGCCAGTCGTTTGCAAAGGTCAGACAAGCAATGGCCCACGAACCTTTTTGGGACTATTTTTTTTTTATCCTGGTGAAGCAATTATTGAACAATGCACAGGGCAAAATGCGTAGCAGTTTTGTTCCAAAAAAAATCCCTGTAAGGAAAGCGGGCCTTGCATTATGTTTGCTGGAGCCGGCGCCGTTGAAATTCTGCGACACTCTAATTGCCGTCAATGCGGCAGCTGGAACAAGGAAGTGGTTCCAGGGGGCTTCGGTGGAAACTGTTTCTTCATGACAAGATCAGCCTGCTTAGTTTCTCATCCACAGTAGTCTCGAATCCGCTCAATGGGAGATCGGCACGGTCCCTCGCACTTGTTGATACTTTTTTTTTTTTTTTTGATTTGCACGTGGCGTTTGACTGGGATCAACATGCATGAGCAACTGAGAGATGCGACGAAATCCAATGCAATCATACAAGGATAAAAGGTGCAACAATGCGGATATTGTCCGGTATTGTCATATTGCCCTATGCTCGAGTATTTTGCCCTGTTGGTGTATAATGCGGCTTTTCCTGCTTCACTATCTCCAGGCTGGCGATTCGATTTAACTTCCCTGTAGACAACAAATAACTGCCGGAATCTCGGGAAACCGTACCGGCCGAACAGACGGACGAGTAATGGTTAACATTGGGCAAAAGCTCATAGGAACGAGTCGTCTCCCGTATTTCCATTTTCCTGGACAATTGTACCGCCTCATCCTCGCACAGACGCAGGGGCGGACGGGGTCGTAAACGTAACAGACCAGCTGGTTTCAGTTCTTCAATAGTGGTCTGACAGCATCATCATAACCGTTTTGCTATTGACACCGTGGATACAATTGGAATATTCGCGCCACCTCCAGAGTCAAGGATAGGGCGTTGGCTTGACAGACCCGGCTGTAGTACCATAAACCAACACCCTATATTATCCAACAGCAACTCAGCATCAAAACGTGTCATAAATGTATAATTTAACGGAATTTGCACTTATTTGGCATATCGCGATACTCGAGTAAGCTAGCCGTCTTATTAGTAACCTACAAACGCAACACTCAACAGGCCAGTATTAGGACGGAAATCCACACAAGCCAGGCTGTAAATAGAGCACGTTGCATCTATGAGCTGAAGTGCCTTTCGTTAGTCTAGATCTGCCGAACAGAGCAAGGATGAAATCATGTCGATAGGTGCGCTGTCGATCAAACGGCCGACTCGGGTCTTGATCCGTCGGTATCTACAGGGAAATTGACCACACTAACTCATATGTCGAGTAATGTGTCTATTTGTGTCGTGTGATCCGTTTCTAACCCAGGCTTCGTGTGTACCCTGTTTGAGCCGGGCCTAGCCGGAGTCAGCAAGGACCCGTATTCACAAAAGTCGGACAAATACCTAGTACTCTGAGCGTCTGAATGAACTCCCGAGTGTAATTAATTGCTGTATTTCCAGGAATACGGAGTTTCCTAATGTGGACGAGCAAGTTTGAGCTCCATAACACTGGGCTGAGCTTGACCCAGACAGGAAACAACCGCCATTGGCTTTTCCGGAACTGCTTGGCAGGGCATAGCCGAACTCTAAGATCTCAAACTTCGAGCTTCCAAGTTTCATACTCAGCTGTGGCCGAACATACCACAGGGAAGATCAACGAACAGAGCTAGAGGAAAGAGTCAGGAAAGGAACCCGCGAGAGATTCGGTGATTGAATAAAACCCGATCCCGTGCCTGAGCTATGACGTAATTCGGAAACGCTGCGGTAACCATACCAATTTAGGACTAGCGCAGGTTGCTATCCGGACAACACTGTTTATTTCTACTTTGGGACTAGCGCGTCTCGTGATTCTGTCGCAGAGACAATATAGCTGTGAACACGTGAAGGAGCCCAATCTGAGACACCCGCTGTATACGGTCTCGCCGAGGTTGCTATTGTTGTTATCCTTGTGTTGATCCTGCGTTCGAGATCTCCTTCTGATACAATAAAGATGTGCCATTAGACTTTGCTGGAGTCAGTGGTTGCTAAAAGTCTGGAACCGAGAGATCTCCGTCCGTCGTTGTGGAGACGAGCCTGATACTGATATCCTGATAATCGTCGCCGTGCAAAAACAACCCAAACACTCCGTTCACATCAACCCCCTCCCCTACAAGTCGGGTACCATGGGGTTTGGGGAATTTAATGCAATATGCCAGAAGGCAGCGGTCCCTCTATGTTCTTTGGTGGGACCAGCCTCGTCGATATCAGGCGCAACCGGCATCATACCCAATTGTTATGCGCGGAACATTGAGTTGGCCAATACGATCATCTTTGAGGGCGCTGCTTCATTTATGCACATTATTGCCCTGGTTATGACGGTTATTATGATTCTGCATGTCAGATCCAAGTTTACTGCAGTTGGTAAGTGCGCCTCGGGAACTGCAAGATAAAAATAATAAACACTAACAGCCTCATAGGCCGCAAGGAAATTATTACATTCTTTTATATATACATGGCCTTAACGATCGTCTCTCTAATCGTCGACGCAGGTGTCGTTCCCCCAAGAAGTAGTCCTTTCCCCTATTTCGTCGCTGTCCAGAATGGCCTGGTTTCCGCGCTATGCACCTGCTTACTCGTCAACGGGTTTGTGGGCTTCCAGCTCTACGAGGACGGCACTGCACTGTCAGTCTGGCTTCTACGACTGACTTCTGTGACTATGTTCGCTATATGCTTTCTCGTGTCTCTCTTGACCTTCAAATCGAAGGGAGGGCTGAGTCCCACCAATACCATTGGCTTGTTCTTGGTCCTCTATGTCTTCAATGCAATATGCGTTGCGGTATACTTGATTATGCAGCTCTTCTTGGTCATGAATACCCTCGACGACCGCTGGCCGCTGGGCCACATTGCCTTTGGTGTCCTTGTTTTCATCGCCGGACAGGTTATTCTCTATGCTTTCGGCGATACGATCTGTAATAAGGTCCAGCACTACCTGGACGGCCTTTTCTTTGCTACGTTCTGCAACCTTTTGGCAGTGATGATGGTATACAAGGTATGCAAACTGCCAACCATTTGTCTAAGTAGCATGTCACTGACTCTGCCGCAGTTCTGGGACTATATCACCAAGGAAGACCTCGAATTCTCGGTGGGCATTAAGCCCAACAACTGGGAAGTCAAAGAGCTTCTCCCAGGCGATGAGCGACGAACATCACTATACCAGGATTCGGACTATGCTAATAGCTGGCACCACCGGTCTTCGAGCTATGGCCGTTAAGCTGCTGAAAACCTGGTTCTTTTCGTGAACTATATCTTTCATTTGTGCTTTTCTTGTTTAGCGACACTAAGAATGGGAAACGAATTATGTCAAAATTTAACGAAGTGGTGCTATGCACGATAAATTAATGTACCTACCTACGTTTTGCAATTTATAATGGATCTTGAGCTTTCATACAGGGGACAATAGCATTACACTGCATCTCCTTACTAACTGGAACAATCTACAGTTAACTCCGTAAACATATCCATATTCTAACCATATTAATCAATAACCACGAAGATGAAGAGAGCGTACAGTTGTGCAACATCCAGCAAAAGAGTTCGTAGCAACAAGCCTCGAAATATTCACGGTGGGTCTTCAGGTAAAGAAAAACCAAATTGAGCATGATCCAGGGGATGGATCTAATGGGTTTGAAACTTTGAAGTCAATAAATCGTGGGTCGCATAAGGTGTTTATTATTATTCTCGAAAGTCCATGACCGCGCCACTAAAGAGAGAGAAGCATAGTGTGTTTCACGGGATCATAAGCTAACGCGCATGTGATAAAGGTTGTCTGGAAGATCTGGTTGCGCATAATCTGCTGATAATGAGTGTCGAGGAATTTCGAGTTGCATATACAGTCATATCTCATCTCATTCAATTGATCATCACGACATCATCCCCACTCATGAAGGGGCTGTCTGTGTCTCTTCGACGATTGCCCGGGCGGCTGACACGACTGGAATGACTACTGCCACCATGACTACTGCCATGACGGCTGCTGCGGTTGCTCCGACTGCTGCCATGGTGACTATTGCGACTGCTGCGACTACTCTCGTGACGACTGCCGTGACGACTGCTGCGGCTACTGCCCTCGTGTCGAGAACGGCAATTATTTTCATGTCGAAAACGGCCATCATCTTTATGTCGAGAGCGTGAAGATCCTTCGTTGATTTCCTCTATTGGACCCCTCGCAGAAGCGTACCAATCCTTGTCAATTGATTTGACCAGCAACCTTCCCGCATTATCAACAAGCTCATGGAAAGCCGGGTTTGCCCTCTGAGAGAACATGCTGACATGGGCACTGACTTCGTTCTTGACTTGGTTGTTTTGAGCTTTAACCCATCCCAGTCCCGGTTCTGCCTCTTCTTCTTCGGTGGGGAGGGTGCAAAAGGTGCGGTTTTTCGACCGTATGATTTTCTGGCCAAATTGTGTCTGTCCCTCCTTCGGTGGTTCTACCAGCGAACTTGCACCATCTCCCAGTGCAGTGTAGAAATTTGTGCAGCCTATGTTGCGTTCTCGGCGCACCTTCGATAACCGAGCTAGACGCCGACGTAGCGCTGCGGGACGCGCCAAACACCCAACGAACGATAAATGAGACGATACCCAGCCCCATCCGTCTGTTAGGCGGTCACGGTTTGTATACATTGCTGCTGCTCCGCCTGCAGCAACGGCGCCTGCAGCTCCCGCAAACATGGCGTACCGACCCCATCGTTGCCAGGACGGCGTGGCAGCAGCATCGGTAGCGGTGCTTGTTTGACCCGTCGATGTTTGGGTAACTGTCGTCGTTGCTTTTTGTTGACTGGCGGCAGACTCATTGTTACTCTTCCCCCACCCGAAAAAGCCAGCTACTTCTGAAATCGCATTGTATGCTGACGTGGCTGTTTTATAATGCCCTTCAGCATTATATGAAACAACCCCTGGTGCTATTCCCAAGTAAGGTGTATCGAATGCAATCACTCCTTGGACATGAGGGAACATATAATCACTGGGTTCCACGAGGCGGGGGCAGTGAGCAACCGTCGAGTCGTGCGAATTTGTCGATATTTGACTTGATGCATCATCCAGTGACTCTTCAGGGGTTATGGGTCGTTCTGACGCCAGTAGCAGAAGTGTATCTGCTGCTACTATGCCGCCCATCGAATGACCAACCAGGAAGACATGGACTGAGGGGTCAACAGTAGGCGATGCAGTCCGATTTGCCACTTCCAAATCGATTACTTTATCTTGCAGCCTGCACAAACAGAGACCGTCAGCAACCAACCACACGTCCGTATAAAGCAAACAAACCCCAGTGTAACAGTGCTGAGACGTACCATTCCCGGAACATGCCCACGCATTCTCTCAAATCCCCTCGAGTCTCGTATTTGGGATACACTATCGTAACGACATTGACAGCGGGAAGTTTTCGTCTAATCAGTGAACGTAGGTGCTCTGGGAACTCGCCAAATGTAGCATCGTCGCCCTATCAAATCAGCATGATTCGTTAGTCGATCCTCGTCCTTCACTTGTCGGCGTTGCTCGCACGTGCCCGTAAGCACAGGGTCTAAGAGATAAGCCATCTGAAGACGCACCTTGAAGCCGTGAATGAGAACAATAAGAATTGTCTTGTTCATTTTGGATAATCCGGCTGCTATGCAAAAGACATCCTTGTCGTTGTAAAAAAAAAAAAAAAAGAGAGAAGAAAGCATCGAATTGAACCTTTGAGTTGGCATCACAATTGCTGCAATATGTTTACGTCATCAATACTTTTGACACGTGACAATATTATTAAGGCACAAAAATATAACGTAATCGGACACCGAGCTGCGCGGGACACCGAGCTGCGCGGTCGGAAGCCGCTTCTCCTGAATATGATCCCATATACTACTTTTCTACTGCCATATTCATCATGACTGAAATACCGAAGGAAAAACGTCTAGAATTGGCCATTGAGGCTTTTCATAAAGGCCAATTCCCATCAAAAACGGCCTGTGCAAAAGCCTTTGATGTGCCTCCAAGGACCCTCATGACTCGCCTCGATGGGACTGTCTCTCGCCAACATACAATTGCAAATTGTCGCAAGCTATCAAATACTGAAGAAGAATCCCTTAAAAACTGGATTCTAGACATGGATAAACGTGGTCTACCCCTTCAAGTATCAAATGTACGCCATCTTGCTCAGCTTTTATTATCCGCGCGGTCTAAGCCATCAAAAGACATCTCTATCAGCGAGAAATGGGTCTCCCGATTTATTCAACGCCATCCTGAGCTCAAATCCAAATATACCCGCCAATATGACTATCAGCGTGCCAAATGTGAAGATCCGGAGCTTATAAAAGGCTGGTTTAATCGTGTTCAAGAGACTATCCTGAGATACGGCATTGCAGAGCAGGATATATACAATATGGATGAAACTGGCTTTCAAATGGGTGTGGCATCAACTGCAAAGGTTATTTGTGGATCAGAGACAAGAGATAGCCATGCCAAATCTATCCAGCCTGGAAATCGCGAGTGGATTACCATAATAATTGCCATAAACGCCTCTGGACATGCTCTACCTCCGCAAATCATTATGGCTGGGAAAAAGCATCAATCTCAGTGGTATTCAGCTATTCCAAAGGAATATAGAATCAGCTTGAGCGATAATGGCTGGACTAATGATATTCTGGGATTTGAATGGCTTCAGGAGATGTTTGAGAAGCATACTGCTTCTCAGACAGCTGGCAGATATCGTCTTTTAATTCTTGACGGCCATAGCAGTCATGCCACTGCTAGTTTTGATCAATTCTGCACTGAGAGAAGGATTATTCCGTTATATATGTGTCACGGCGCTCTACTAGGATAATGGAACGTCCAACTCATGGGTTCTACCTAGGTAGCTATCGACGAGAATAATCAACATGAGGAAGGAAGAAAGGAGGTAACGCCATATTTATCAACAAAGCAACAAAGCAAACAACCACACCTCACGTGATAAGCAACCAACGTGACCAGGCCGTCACATTACCCCCCGGCTTCAATAGGCATTGTCCTCAATGTCATGGTCAACCACAGGTAAGAACATATGAGAAAGCAACAATACATGAGACACTTGAAAAGAAAACGCATGGATGACATCTCCAAAAATCAGTCATCAGTCACCACCATCATCAATACCATTTGTCTCCAGCTTCGCAAGCATCTGCTGATTCCATGATTGTTTGGATTCCTTGTGTGCCTTCATGGAACAATCTTTCACCCAATGATTAGAGGAGCCACATCTCACACAGGATCCTTGTTGTCGTCGTCTGTTCCTTTCATCTAGGGAGGTGGACGCTGCTGACAGGGAGTTGATATTGATGACGCTGAGGTCCATAGGATCAGACTTGGTGTGAGAACCAGATTGGTGTGATTGAGGGTGGGAAACATTGGTGGAATTTGAGCTGAAAGAATGACTTCCCAATTGTTGCACCACGCGAAGGAATTCGATGTAGGATCTTGGAAGATTTAGTTGCTGGTTGAGGCGTCCTCGGAGAGTAGGATTGAGGCCTTTCCTGAATGCTGAAATCTTGGTGACATCAGGCCAATCTTTGCCCTTTGCCTCATAAAGAATCCTCTCAAACTTGGCGATGTAGGCTGCCACAGATTCACCACTGTCCTGCTTTAGGGCTAATAGATGATCTTCAGCTTCTTGAATCTTGTTGGGGTTGTCGTAAACCAGAGATAGTTGATCAAGGATAGTGTTGTAATCCCAGGTGTTGGTGTCTTCTGCGTAAGATAACTGGGGAAGAACTAGAGCTTGGACTTTGCTTTCCAGATTCAGATAGACATAGTAGAACTGAGCCACTGCATCACCAATAGCTGGAGCATCAATCCTAAGCTTAGCCTTCATCGAAGCAAGCCAGGTATCAAACTTCAAAGATTGTCCATTGAATTTCTCGGGATCGGGGAGGCATGGCTTTGGTCGTTGAAGTGGTTTGGGTTCGTTTTTGATGGATTCGATTTCATTCTGGAGGGCGCGGATCGTAGAAGAAAATTCGTTTCGGAGTTCTTGAAAGGGGTCCATGATCTTTAAGAAAGAGATCGTGAGCTTGAATCTTGAAAAACTTAAGTCTTGAGAACTTGAAGGGGTGCCAGCATAGTCGCAACCACTGGACTTCTTGAAAGTTGAACTTGAATATGCCAACAACAGAAGTTTCAATCCTGAGCTCTAGAAACTTAACTGAAGCAGCGCTTGACTTGACTTGAGGATGGAAACTTGAATGGAGACACTGTTATAGCCTGGCCAGCTCCCGAACTGCGGCACCAGCGAATCCCTTGAAGGGAGAAGCCTTTGGTATTTCTCTCCCTAAGGTATAAAAGGAGGATGTTGATTATTATGTCACGGCGCTCTACTAGGATAATGGAACGTCCAACTCATGGGTTCTACCTAGGTAGCTATCGACGAGAATAATCAACATGAGGAAGGAAGAAAGGAGGTAACGCCATATTTATCAACAAAGCAACAAAGCAAACAACCACACCTCACGTGATAAGCAACCAACGTGACCAGGCCGTCACAATATGCCTCCTCATTCATCTCATCTACTTCAACCGCTTGATATAAGCTGTTTTGCGCCACTCAAGCATTATTACGGCCAGAAAGTCAGAGAGATGGCAGAAAACAACATCCATGCCATTGATAAACAAGACTTCATATCTATCTACTCCAGCATCCATGGCCGTGCATTCTCTAAGGCCAATATGTTGCGGGCTAAGCCCGTAGTGCTAATGACTAGCTATCTCACAAAAGATTTCGTTGAAGAACAGGAGAACGGATGTCCGATCGGACAGCTTTATATACAAATGTACGCCGTGCGGGGTAGGTAGTCTGGTAACCCCTCCGATCATCTCTCCGAATAACATATCATTTATTCTACAGGCGCAGCCTGTGACAACACCCCCTCCTAAGAATCATCCCCATCCCTCACAGGGCTCTGGCTTCCGTGGCGTTGCTCCCATTCATCCAGTGCGGCGGTATTCTCCATGTTGTGCGCAGCAGTCCATTCAGGATGTAGATAACCGGTCCATTTCACTAGGTATTGTCGCTGAAATCCCCGTCCACGGCGGATCTGTCGGTAGTCCAGTATACGCTCCACCTGGTATTCTTCCTCGCCGTCAACAAGCACAGCTGGGGGCTGATAGTCGTCATTGCGCTGACTGGGAAAGGGGTTGTTTGCTGCTGGCCGGAGGAGGTCAACATGGAAGACAGGGTGGATACCCTCTGGTGTGTTCAGTCGGTAGGCATATGGGCTAATCTGTGCTAGGACAGTATATTTGGCCTGGCGCACATCAAGCTTCTTGCTGGGACGGCTTGTTCGGATATTATGCAGGGCGAGCCAAACTTTATCACCAGGCTTGTAGTGTGGTGCAAGGTTTCGGTAACGGTTGGCATATTGTTCCTGTCGTTCCTGGGCTGCAGCTAACTCACTTTGAGCGACCTCCAATGCATTCTTGAGTTTGTCAGCTATTCGTGCACCTGCAGACCCACTGGATGATTGTTGGAGTTCTTCAGTGACTGGTTCAACTAGTTGAAGTGTCTCCAGGTGGAACCCATGGTCAAGGAAAAAGGGGCTGAACCCAGTAGAAGCTGCAGTCTGGTTGGCAATTGCAAGCTGCGCCATAGGTAGGATTTCTGACCAGTTGTCCTGTGCAAAGTTGCAAAAGTTACGGAGATAGCTCTCAACAACTGCATTCATGCGCTCTGTTTGCCCATCAGTTTGGGGGTGGTAGGCAGTGGATAGGCGTCGATTGATCTTGAGGAGGCTACACATGCGTTCCCAGAGTTCACCCACAAACTGTGAGCCGCGATCAGAGGTGATAGCAGCTGGGAGGCCATGGTATGCCACAACATGCTGCAGGAACTTTGGTACAATGTAGTCACTTCCTGTCCTTGCACAAGGGATTAGGATAGTCCCTTTTGTGAGGCGGTCTACTATCACCAGGATAGCACTGTAACCATTTGACTCTGGCAGTCCTTCTATAAAATCCATGGAGAGTTCACGCCATTTGCGATCTGGGATAGGTAAGGGTTTCAGCAGTCCTTGTCGTCGATCTCGCCATATGTTGGTAGCTCCACATTGGTCACAATTCTTGACAAAACGTTTCACATCTGCACTCATATTGGGCCAGAAAAGTTGTCGAGCAAGTAGACTATATAGTGCATTGCTACCTGGATGCCCAGACAGTGGGGAGTCATGGGCTTCTTGCATTAATCTTGTTCGTAAAGGTTCATTATTGGGAACCCATCGTCGTTTGCGAAAGAGGATCCGACCATCAGAGTCTAATTCACATTCGCCAATTGAGACCCGGATTCCCAATTCAGGAGGGAAATGAGGTAATCCTGCACGGATGGCATCACAAAGTATGGGCATAGTGGTATCCTCAGCTTCTGCATGGCTCCATTGCTGTTCAAGATCTGAGGTGGTGTTTTCATTTTCTGTAGTTCCATTACTAGTATGGATTGGTAGGATTTGAATGGACTTGTCGACCTGTACAGCTGACACACAGCATATGGTGCATTCACTGGTCTCAACAAATGCATTAGGGTCCAAGAGGCGCTTCTCTCGCATCTGCAGTCGTTCATCACCTGGGTCGTTGGGCATGTCTTGATCTCGGCGAGATAGGGCGTCAGGAGTAAGGGCAAGTTTGCCAGGTCGGTACTGGAGGTAGAAGTCATAGCGGCTCAATATATCTGCCCAGCGCATCTGTCGTTCATTAAGGCGTCGCAGTTTCATAAAATAGCGGAGATTTTTATGATCAGTGATAATGATGAACTTGGGTGTGCTAATGAGCTCTGATTCCCATTCCTTCAAACAATTGATGATTGCTAGCAACTCCTTGTCATGGATCTCATAGTTGCATTCTGCAGGTGAGTTCTTTTTTGAGAAGAAGGCACATGGGCGCAGTACCCCATTGTCATCATATTGGGACAATACACCACCAGTAGCCCAGCCAGAGGAGTCAGCCTCTACCACTGTAGCGCGGTCTGGATCAAATTGCGTTAAGATAGGTGCAGTGGTAAACATCTCCTTGAGCTGGTTGAAAGCCTTGTCAGCATCTGAATTCCATGTGAATTTTGCTTCCTTCTTGGTGAGTGCAGTGAGTGGTGCTGTGATATTTGCAAAGTTTCGTATGAACCGTCGATAAAAATTGGCGAACCCTAGGAAGGAACGCACCCCCCGTACACTAGTTGGGGCTGTCCAATCCTTGATAGCTGATAATTTGGCAGGGTCCATGCGGATGCCTTTGCCTGCCTCAATAATAAAGCCCAGGTACTTGGTGGATTGTACTTCAAATTCGCACTTGTCAATATCAAGCTGAAGACCAGCATCCTTGAGCCGTTGCAGGACTTTGGAGACTTTTTCACGGTGGTCCTGAAGGGATCCAGAGGAGAAAACTAGGATGTCATCTAGGTATGCAGACACAAATTCATCAAGGAATTCCTGTAGAGTCCAGTTCACATAGCGTTGGAAGGTGCTCGGTGCATTGGCGAGGCCGAAAGGTGTGACTAGCCATTCAAAAAGGCCAAAACGTGTGCGGAATGCAGTTAACCATTCATATCCCTTCGCAATGCGGATCTTATGGAAGGCGGCAATAACATCCAGCTTGGTAAACCATCTAGCTTTTCCAATACGCTCCAGAGTCTCATTAATCAGGGGCAGTGGATATCGGTCCTTCTTGGAGATTGCATTAAGGGCACGATAGTCACAACAAAATCGCAAGCCACCCCCAGGTTTCTTGACAAATAGGACTGGTGCAGCTGCAGGGGAATCACTAACACGTATGAACTGCTTGTCCAAGAGTTCCCGCAGGGTTTTCCGCAGTACAAGGAGCTCTCCCCGGGACATGTTGTATAGTGGACCCCAGGGGGGTTCAGGTGTGTTTCCCTTCTCATCCTTCCCTACTAACTCAATTTTGTGATCCACCTGTGGTCCACGGTGTGGGGGCAAGGTGTCTGCCTTCTTCCGTTCAAACACTTCTAACCAGGCATGATACTGCTTGGGTAGCTTTTCTCTAGGGTCAGAGTGATGTTTAACCTCTAGGGCCTTCTCAATATCCCGCATGCTGGCAGTAAATATCTGTACACTATGGTTTTTCTTGCGGCGATCCATCCAGACCCTGAATGATTGAGCGCTGACCTGATGGATCTCCATGTCTGGTTCATGCTGCAGCGAGGGGACATGATCACCATTGGCCAGACGTAGAGCAGGTACACCCAGGGGGCTGTTCGCAATAATGGACACTCCTTGGTGGTAAAGCCAAGGTAGGCCAAGAATGAGGTCTTCACCATCAATGCGGGGAACAATGTATGCATACATTTCCTGTTGTTTATTCCCACCAACGTCCATAGAAAAATAGGCGACTTCTGTGATTAGACCATCTCGTGGACCATCAAATCCTCGCATGCTCCGGGGGAGATGGATATGCGCTGTAATCGGTGACGTAAGGCGTAGCGTTCAGATATGATACCATATGTTGTACAACCAGAATCTGCTAATGTTTTGCAATTGCTCTTTCCATTGACTAAGGAGCTGACTAGCAGTGGGGGACCATTGAAGTGAACATTTTGATTGAAGGTACGCCAATATCTCTGTAACCGATCTAGCTCTGACTCCTGTGGGCGACTTTGCACAGGAGTTAGGCTTTTCCCGAAGGTACATCAGGCACTGGTGTGGTTTGGGTGTCATCCAGGACAGCATCTGTGACATCCTCTGCGGTGAATTCAGCAACCCTCGCTGTAGGACGTTGTGCAGGGAGAAAAGGGCACTGGCTAATCTGATGACCAGCAGAGCCGCATCGGAAACAGCATCTCTCCTGCTTCCGGCGCTCAATCTCTTTACCACTGACCCATCGAGCCCGCTTGCGTTGGGGGTTTCGGGCATGAGAAATGGTGGGCTCCCAGTCCATGGGGTCTCCTTGGGTAGGAGTAGCTGTGGGGGAGGTTGCTGGAGGAGGAAACATGGGTGTAGTTGTCCGTCGATTAGGGGGACGTCGGTGTTCTGCAGAGCGCTGTTGGTATTTCTGATGCCTATCATAGATACCCTGGAGTTGAACACAGTATTCGCTAAATGTTTTGCAGGTAGGCGCGTTAACAAGTCGATTGAATATATCGTCATTGAGGGTGTTTTCCAACCAAAAAATCTTCATATTGTCAGGCTGGTTCTGTTGGCCAGCCTCCATCAGATAACGGTCAAAGGTTGCAAGCAGTTCATTGATGGTTTTGTTGCTTTGTTTCAATGTGCTAAGGTTGTACATAGCCTTCCTCTGGAGCTCCTTATCCATATAGTTGAAATCAAGATGTTCGAAGAGTTTGGTCACTGTATCGTCGTTTACCATAGTGGGCGAATCAGCGTTGGCAATCATCCATGGAAGAATATGGCTAGCTGCATTGCCAGACAATCGTCCATAGGCATACCAGAGGCATTCATAAGGACCTCCCAGGGCCTTCCTGTCGACATGGAGCTTCGCTTTCAGGAGATGTTTGAAGTTCTGATAGGAAGCAATATCTCCCTTAAACACCTCAGGATCTGGTAAGATTTGTCGGGGGCGCTGGTGCACACTATTGTTATCATTGCTTTGGCTCATAGTGCTTGGGGTCTCCTGTGAGTCTGTAGTTTCCGGTTCAGCACTCAGTGTGGATTCTTCGTGATCGCTAATGGTAGGGGCTTCATATGTGGGCATGAGTTCTTGTCGTCGTGGTTATCGTCGTGGTTCTCGTCGTGGTTCTCGTCGTGGTTCTCGTCGTGGTTCTCGTCGTGGTTCTCGTCGTGGTTCTCGTCGTGGTTCTCGTCGTGGTTCTCGTCGTCGTACGTGATTATACTATTTTCAGTCGATCCCTCTATCGCACGATTGGGCCGCCGATAGGAAAGAAAAGGAACGAAATCTAATGTTGCGGGCTAAGCCCGTAGTGCTAATGACTAGCTATCTCACAAAAGATTTCGTTGAAGAACAGGAGAACGGATGTCCGATCGGACAGCTTTATATACAAATGTACGCCGTGCGGGGTAGGTAGTCTGGTAACCCCTCCGATCATCTCTCCGAATAACATATCATTTATTCTACAGGCGCAGCCTGTGACACAATATATTGAGTGCATTTGCAGCTGCTGGTCTTATTCCTTTTAAACCAGAGAGAGTTCTTGCAAAACTCAACATCAAGACACCGACACCACCTTCTTCCTCATCCAGCAACCAATCCTTTTATTTAGGAAGAACACCAGTCAATCTCTATCAGTTGAATCAACAGAAAAAGCAGATTCAAGAACTTCAAAGCCAATCCCTATCTTCAGTTGTTGCAGAGCAGATGCTTGAAAAGTTTATAAAGAGCACAGAAGTCGCAATGCATGTAATGGGCCGAAGCCTTGCTATCTAATATATAGATATGTACAAAAGAACTCGTTGGGGAAAGGAAAGAAAGAAAGAAAGACACGCTGGCGGTGGGTTTATATACTCGTGATCAGGTGATCTACGATCACCTGACTTCGGCACGCTCTTGTGAATAGCTTCAATCGAGAACCATTTATGGTTCGAGGTGCCTTTCGGGCCTAGCCCGTTACATTACCCCCCTCCTCGTCGCCTCCGCGATCGCCCCCCGGCGTGGGGTGGCTCATTTGGTATACTCAAGGCCGATTGAATAACAATCCCATTCATCGTTTTGTAGGTTTCCCAGTCATCCAATGCTATGGTATCCTCCATGTTCCTTGCATCGTTCCATTCCGGTTCCTGCCAGCCAATGTATTTGACTAAAAACTCATGTCTTTCGCCTCGTCCCCACCGTCGAAAACGCTCATCTAGTATTCGTTCGACCATATATTCTTCATTCCCATTGATCATTTCTGCAGGAGGTTGGTAGTCATCTTTCCGTTGGCTAGGGAAGGGATCCATTGCCGCTGGGCGGAGGAGCGCTGTATGAAACACATTGTGGATTGTGCCTGGTGTGTTGAGGCGGTAGGCGTGGGATCCAATCTTTTCCAACACAGTAAATTTTGCCTGCCTGCTTCCCAGTTTCTTGCTAGGGCGTTCTGTTTGTATATTGCGCAGGTCAAGCCAGACTTTCTGCCCAACCTGGTATTCAGGGGCGACATCTCTTCGACGATTGGCATAGTCTTCTTGTTTCTGTTGGGCAACAGCAAGTTCTGTTGTGGCAATGTCAAGAGCTCCCCTTAGCTTGGCTGCAATTCGTTCACCTCGTTCACGCATGGTGCCCAGGTCTGGTGCTGAAAGGTTGATTTCAACATCCTCTTCTAACTGAAAGGGATCGACGTGGTAGCCGTGGTCAAGGAAGAATGGACTGACACCTGTGGAGGCAGCATCCCGGCTGCATATTGCAAGCTGTGCCATTGGTAGCAATGACGCCCAGTTTGATTGTGTGTGGTCACAGAATGAGCGCAAGAATAGTTCAAGAGTAGCATTCATTCGCTCAGTTTGGCCGTCGGTTTCAGCGTGGTAGGCAGTTGATAATTGTCGTTTGATCCCCAGTAGCTCGCAAAAACGCTTCCACATCTCATTGGTGAATTGTCTTCCTCTGTCTGATACAATACTGGCTGGAATGCCATGATAGCCAATGAAACTCTGAATAAGCTTCTGTGCTACTGTGTAGGTGTCGATCTTCTCACAGGGTATGGGGATGACACCTTTTCCAAGGTGATCGACAATAACCATGATGTTTTCATAACCATTCGAAGTTGGTAACTTCTCGATGAAGTCAATTGCAATATATCTCCATTTTCGGTCTGGAATTGGTAGAGGCTTCAGTAGGCCTTGTCGGCGGTCTCTCCATACATTGTTGGCACTGCATTTGTCACAGTTCCGTACAAATCGTCTGACATCCTCAGAGATTGCAGGCCAGTAGACCCTTCGTGCCAGGATAGCATACATTGCGCTCCTCCCTGGATGGCCTGTAAGTACCGAGTCATGTGTTTCTTGTAGCAACCTTGTCCTCAGAGATTCAATGTCAGGGACCCATCGCCGGCCTCGGTAGCACAAGCGGTTGTTCGGTTCAATTGAGCATTCTGAGATTGAGGCTTTGATCCCCAGTTCACGTGGGAATTGAGGTGCTCCTACTTGCACTGCTTCTCGTATACGACCATACTTTTCATCTAGTGGCTCTACCCGAGCCCAATGTTCATCAAGAGTCATATCCAGTAGCTCTTCCAACGACGGTCGCTCACTATTGAGATTGGTGGGTTCATTCGCCTGTTCATATCCTTGAGGTGCGCTTGGCTCACTGTTACAGGGCTCCGTGCCAACTGGTGCTAGAAGGATCCGGGACACATTGATGGGATGGGGTTCTTCAACTAGTCCTCTTTTGCTGCTTCCTTCAACTGGTCCATCCTTGAGGATCTCAGGATCGAATAGTCGTTGTTCGCGATGCTTTAGCCGTTCATCACCCAATACAGGAACATCCTGCTCTCGTCGAGACAGTGCATCAGGGCGCCCTGCAAGCTTCCCTGGTCGGTAATGAAGTGTGAAGTCGTATCGGCTCAATAGATCTGCCCATCTCATCTGTCTCTCATTCAGTCGTCTCATGGTGGTAAAATAACGGAGATTACGATGGTCTGTCAGTATCTGGAAATTTACCACTGATATGAGCTCTGATTCCCACTCTTTCAATGCATTGATGATCGCCAAAAGTTCCTTGTCGTGAATCTGGTAGTTGCACTCTGCAGGAGTGTTTTTCTTGGAAAAGTACGCGCAAGGTCGTAATACACCATCATCATCATACTGTGAAAGTACGCCACCAGTGGCCCACCCTGATGAGTCAGTCTCGACGACAGTCTCGCGGTCTGGATCAAATTGCATGAGGATTGGTGCTGTTGTAAACATCCTTTTTAACTGTTGGAAGCTTTCCTCGCATTTATCATCCCACACAAAGGGTTTATCTTTTTGAGTCAACGCTGTTAGTGGAGTTGTAAGTTCAGAATAGTTTCGGATGAAACGTCTGTAGAAGTTCGCGAATCCCAAAAATGACCTGACACCTTTCACAGTGGTAGGGGCAGCCCAGTTCATGATTGCTTCAACCTTTGCTGGATCCATGCTGACACCTTTTCCTGCCTCAATAATGAATCCTAAATATTTTGTTGACTTCACTTCAAATTCGCATTTATCAATATCAATCTGTAAGCCGGCCTCTTGGAGACGGCCTAATACTTTGCAGACATGCCCTTGATGCTCTGACAATGTCCCATCCGTAAATATCAAGATGTCGTCGAGGTAAGCAGAAGCGAATTCATCTAGGAAATCTCGTAGGACCCAATTGACATAGCGTTGGAAGGTGCTCGGTGCATTGGCTAGTTCAAATGGTGTTACAAGCCATTCAAACAGCCCAAATCGAGTTCGGAATGCAGTCAACCATTCATCGCCGGCAGCGACACGAATCTTGTGAAAAGCAGCAATAACATCCAACTTGGTGAACCATTTTGCTTTCCCAATTCTTTCCAATGTTTCATTGATTAGTGGTAGGGGGTAGCGGTCCTTCTTTGTAATGGCGTTCAGTGCTCGGTAGTCGACACAAAATCGCAAGCCTCCACCAGGTTTCTTGACAAGCAATACAGGTGCTGCAGCAGGCGAATTGCTAACACGTATGAAGTTCTTTTCCAACAACTCTGTCAATGTCTTCCGTAGCACAAGCAGTTCGTCCCTTGACATATTATAAAGGGGGCCCCATGGAGGTTCAAGGGTCGTTCCATCGGCATTCTTATTGAGTTCAATCTTATGGTCGATATTTGGCCCTCGATGTGGTGGTTGCTTGTCAGCTTCCTTCCGGTCAAATACTGATAGGAATTTATGGTAATGAGGTGGTAGTTTGGTGCGGGGGTCTGTCGGCAATTTGGGTCGTAATGCTTTCTCAATGTCCTTTAAACTTGCGGCGAAAATCTGTACGCTGCTGTCCTTTTTCTTTTGTCGGTTCCATAGTGCAAAAGCGTTCGCCCCGATGGGCTGGATATCCATTCGTGGTTGATCTTCCATGCTGCTAACAACAATGCCATTTGTGAAGCGCAATTTCGGGCCGTTCGGGTCGATAAACACTTGTTGGTCGTCTATCCATGCGAGGCCTAAAATCATGTCGAGTCCCCTACCCAGTTTAGGAACAACATACAGCCATGCAGTGTTTTGGTGGTTTCCCCCCACGTTCAATGAGATTTTCGCTACCTCCCTTATACAGTCATCTGTTGGGCCCTTGTAGTCGTCGATAGTTCGTGGTTTGATGGTTACACGCTCCAGTTGATGTTTTCGGGTAAAATTCTCAGAAACCATACCATATGTAGTACAACCGGTGTCCACTAAAGTTCTGCTGACCTGTTCTCCATTGACTAATGCGGATACTCTGAATTCAGGTCTGTCAAACTTGACTCTTTTTCGGAAGTCGTTCCACTCCTTCTGAAGGTCTATCTGAGCTGCTGGGGCCGGTCGCCACGTAGGTAGATCCATCAACTGCTGGTGGTGCTCCTGCAAGAGACTTTTTGCAGGAGCTATTCTTTTCCCAGCTTGGGTTGTTCCCTCAACTGCTCTTCTTCATCTTCGAGTTCCGGCCCATGAATGTGTGAGCGAGCAATGCGGGTACTGTTCCTAGGACTGTCGTAGGGGCAATGGGAGATAAAATGCGTGGAGTCACCACAACGAAGGCAACGTCGTTCTTGTCTGCGGCGTTCCATTTCTTCTCGTGATACATGCTTAGCCACGCGTCGAGGTTGGCTGCGTGCAGAAGTTGTTGTTGTGGGTTCCCAGTCCATATCTTGGGGTGGAGAGGAAGCACGGGTGGTATTCACAGGGTGAGCTGGAGAAGTTGAGGTGGTATGCTTATTGTTCCGTGAGTACCGCAGTTGGTTCTTCTCCATCCGGTCCGCAATCTGCTGTAGCTGGCGGCAATAGTCTTCAAATCCATTTTTCTTTTCAACAGTTTCAAGGCGTGTGTTCATCTCACGGTTTAATGCATTGTCTAGGTAGGACCTTTTTGTGTTTTCAGGCCAGTTATGGCCATCAGCTTCCATGAGTAGTCGGTTGAACTCAGTGAGAAAGACTGTGAAGGGCTTGTTGTTCTGTTTCAAGCTTGCAAGGTCTCGTACAGCCTTCTCCTCCAGATTCCGGTCCAGAAAGATGAAGTCCATTTGATCAAGCATTCCGTCCAGCTGGCTCTCAGTAGCTCCTTTCTTAGCAAACCGCTCCATCCAGGGCAGCACCTGCATAGCAGCCCCATCTGTTAGACGGCCAAAAGCATACCACATACGATCATAGGCATTGCCCAAGGCTTCTTTATCGACCTCAAGTTTAGCGCGCAGCTTGCTTCGAAACGGACGGTAGAGACTTCGGTTTCGACCATCAAAGACTTCTGGGTCTGTCAGCTTGGGTCGAGGTCTCCTAACAGGGTCTGCCATTGGTTGGGGGGCTATCTCTTCAATAGTCGGTTGTGGCAAGGGCTCTCTGGGTGGGCTCGTCAACTCTTCTTTGAGACGACGAAGATCTTCAATCCGCCGTTCTTCCATTTGTTGCAGTTGTCGTTGAAGTCCTGCAATAACTGCGACAAGATCTTGTGGGACAGGAGTGGTGGTCCCTGCTGAGTGTATATTGTCTCCCATGTTGCCGTCGGTTTGGTCGTTTGACTCGTGGTCGCTGATTTCCGCTGAAAATGTGGTCATATGACTGACTTGACTATTGATTTGTTTGTAAATAGCTCAACTATCCGTGAATTTCGATGTCTGATATCCGATGTCTGATATCCGATGTCCAATGTATCCAGTTATCCGGTATGTCCAATCGTTCAATGTGTCCAGTGTGTCCAGTGTGTCCAGTGTGTCCAGTGTGTCCAGTGTGTCCAGTGTGTCCAGTGTGTCCAGTGTGTCCAGTGTGTCCAGTGTGTCCAGTGTACGATCCGTTGCGCGTTCAATCCGATGCGTAATCCGTTGTTCAATAAATAAGTAGATAGATGAGGGCGAACGAGTTCTAATGTAATGGGCCGAAGCCTTGCTATCTAATATATAGATATGTACAAAAGAACTCGTTGGGGAAAGGAAAGAAAGAAAGACACGCTGGCGGTGGATTTATATACTCGTGATCAGGTGATCGTAGATCACCTGACTTCGGCACGCTCTTGTGAATAGCTTCAATCGAGAACCATTTATGGTTCGAGGTGCCTTTCGGGCCTAGCCCGTTACATAGCTCAAAAGGGAAATCGGGAGTTGATTATTCTGCGATTAATCAGGTCTATATGGAGAAGACTAGTTTAAACGAAGAGGTATTTGACTATCGAACGTATTTGCGCGTGCACAGCTAATTGAGTGCTTGTGAAAACAGGCAAGCCCTGATGGAGTAGCCGAGTCGGTATCAGCTGGTTGATATAGAGAAATAATAGACAAAAAGGAAAAGGAACGCTGGAAAGGAAATGACTAAGGAAACTAACTGTATAACCACTGAATGCAGAATCTGACTAAGCGGACATACTGGACTGGGAAGACTGGAGAGCGAAGTTGATTCATTAGTGTAGACTTGATGTACGGAAGTCTGCCCGAAACCGGCATAATGATCATCTGAATGGTATCCTGAGGCACACCGTTACACCAGGCGCTAGTGAATAGTTATTAAATCCGCCTCGCTCAGCGTTGGGATTGGCAGTCCGAAGAAATTACTTAACCCGGGCTCTTCGCTCTCTCAACATCATCTCTCCATCAATGATCACTCATCAACGACCTCGAAAGACAAACAAGAAGGAAGTATGGGCTTAAATAGCACCAGCAAACATTTCCTCTGCAAGTTCAAATCTCTGAATCTTCATCGCCGAAAAGAATCACCCGGTCTCCGTTGTGTGACCTGCCACTAGAACTAGTTGAACTAGTGGCCTCCTCATTGCAGAAATAAATACTATGCGAATGTATGCAAATGTTGAAGACATAAAATGAATGTTTCAGACTCTCAGCAGCTTTCCAGCACTAGAGTCAGTCTCATTTGAAAATTTTACACTTGGTGTGATCCGGAGGGATTATTTCATCCACTTCCCTGTGGTTACTGAGAATCCTTTTGTCGATGAGTCGCAAGGCACAAAGTTTGAGTTTGCATCCAATAATACGCATGGGTGGCCGAGGACATTTCGTGTAGCTTACTCAGGTCCAAAGATGGATGTTGCTTTGAATATTCTTGCGAGGACAATGGATGGCGCTCCTGCTAGCATATCATAGTATAGAAGAAAGAGACGACAAAAGGGCAGCGAGGGCAAATATCACCACCGGCGTTGCTGTCGCCTTTTGGCCTGCATTAGACAGGGAACGGTTAATACTCGAGTCTTTTCTCGTTCTACAGTTTGACTTTTTGGCCAAATTGTTCTAACTTCTTAGCCTTGTATGTATAAGGTGCTCAAGGCTTAGCAAGATTGATATTATAGTATATTTAATGGTAGTAAAAGTAGTAATAGGAATCGATCTTGTTCAATGGCGTAACGAGATTGCTGCCCTACTCTAGGAGACCAGCAATCTTCTTCACGATGCTGGGTCCAGACTGTCACATACTTTACTGTTTAGGCTGGCTTGTCTCGGGCCGCGAGCATGGTATTCCCTTCAATGCGAAGCATTAATCTGCTTTCTTGTCAAGAGTCACACTCCAGTGTACCTGTATCACGCCTTGACACCTTCCTGAATACTGCTCCAAGAATAACTTTACAACCTCTGACCAAGACCGACCCTCATCCTTCTTCAGCTTCAGTAGAAGTTCCGCCTCTTCTGTGGGCCATGGTATTTCTTTCTTGAGCCTCCTTGGACCTTCTTGCAATCATGCTGATTTGTTTGATCTCATGCGGGGTACTCAAGTGACTGGTTGCTTGTGCATATCTCCCTTCACATGCTTTTGGCGAAGAGCTAGACATGCAACGTAATAGAGCACCTTTGAATAGCCAAGAAGGCATTGCAAACGATCATCGAGTGGGGCAGACATGAAGTGAGAACAAAGGGTGGTGAAGGAATCCTCCCTGGATGGCAACAACAAGGGAACTCGAAGCCATTTGCGAGCTCGCCCATCTGATTGTTCCGTCTTCTGCTGAGAGCTTTTGGACTGTCCACCGACGTGATGATTCCCACAGACACCATTGGGGCAGGACGGGTCGGAGAATTAAATCCGGATTTGAGATGTGAGGCGCCGAATCATGGGGAGATGTTGTGCCGTGCTCAGGATTCTCTGGATATGTATTTGGTTCTGGAACAGATATTTCCAATGGTTGAAATTGAGAGCTTAATGGTGTACATGGTTGAGAGTTCGCACTGATATGCATGCAAACTTCGGCCAGTGGCCACACAGGGAGGTGATGCTTGGGAAGTGGCAAAGTGCTTGGAAGGGAATCATGATAAGGCTTGCGACGAAGGAATTTTTGGGTTCTTGGGGAGCGTGAATTGGGTGATTTGTATTGTGAGACTGGCTTTCTGTAAGGGGGAGCCCACGGTTTGGAGTTGTTCATGTGAAAGGTAAGGGGCATATTTTAGGAAATGGGGATGTTTGGGGGTATATTATGACAGACAGGTGATTGGAAGAAGGAAAGAGGAGGGACATGGAAGCTGAAGGGGAAGAGCATGTTGTGGGGGAATTGAGTTGAGATGTTGCAACCTCTGCATGCTCGATTGCCCTCCTTATACTTGCTCTCAGTCCGTCAAGTCCACCATTCCGCCTTTCTCATCAGCAGAAGTGATAAGGCAAATTTCTCTTGTCCTCGAAATTTTCTTAGAGTCTGCTGGCGTGTCCATCTTCATCTACTAGTGACGCCTGGAGGCCGAGATCTGGTGCCCTGCGCCAATCGCATCTGGGCGTTGCAGCTCCAAGCCTCGCATGTCAAACACGCCGATATAAAAAGGGTGCGACAATTTCACTATTGGCTGGTGAACAGGGCAAGTATACATAAACGAATTGATCCTGGTGGGGCCAAAAGAAGGCTGTAGAGGGCAAGAGGCGCAACCCGGTTCACAGCCAGACCTGGTAGCCAGATAACCTGCAATTTGCCTTTCCCATGTAGAATCTTGGGAGCCTGGCTGAAGAAGTAATCACGATATTTTCAGATAAGAGACGACAAGCAAGGCAGCTGAGGATCCAGAAGAGATGACCCGTCGGCCATCCCGAGGGGAGTGGACGGCGCCATACTGGGAAAGGGCAATGGTCGGGTAACGCGGCATCCTGGTAAGAGGACAGTGAATCGGGCGAGGCAGACAGGAGGGGGAAAAGGGAAGAGAAAGTGCGTGGTCCTTTGAGGGAGATATGCCGGGCTTTTATAGATGCAACGGATGCGTTGAGGCGCTATCCCTGACACAGTAGGCGCCATACCGCAAAGGGCAATGGTATTCCTGTCGACGGCAGGCGGTAAGGCTCGGCAGAAGCGCGGTTCAATGGAAGCCGTTTCTGGCGCCCCGCTAACCGTCACAACAGATACCCAGTACTAGAAAGTATATTACTTTCTGAAAATCCTGTAGCTTTTTGCAGCCATAGGTACTTGATCGATTGAAAAATACAAAAAATACAAAGGTAATATATGTTACTTGGAGTGATATCTATCTGAAAAGGCTGTCTGCTCAGTGTATATAACTTTAGTACCATGATATTGTATATATTAAATTTCGGACTGTAGATACTTTGCGGTTGAGATAATGAGGTTATAAAAAAGTGGCATTTTATATGGAGTACAGAGAGGTGCGCCACTCGGTAGGGAACTAGTTATACAACAACTGGATGATTCATACTTGTAGCCAAGCGAGAAACGATGACAACTACTTGTCCAATGAAGATGTTACATACAATATAAAAAATTCCAAATATACACTTATAACTTCTCCTCAGATGGGTATCGAAGTAGACAGTCTTGCAGCGTGGTTGCCAACAATGCACCATTCGGACCCCATAACCAACTCTCATGGACTGCCCTGTTCTCTCCTGACCGAGGAGTCCAAGCTTCCTGCACAAACCACCTCTTCGGTAAATCCTTCGCATCACCAGATGCTACGGAGCCCCAATCGATCATTCTCAAAGCTTCTCCATGCTGATGAATCATAACCGTCAACGTCAAGCTCGCCAGTGCAATAAAGTTTGCATTGCCCAGTGCGCGTGGGATTAACGGGATGGAGTTTTTGTCGCTGGAATATAAATGTGCACATATGTAGAGGTTATCGAACTCTCCAGACTGGTCTCTGGTTTTGAGATCGAGAATGCTTTCTGACGTGGTAGGATGATCCGGGGATCCTTTGATGGAGTAGAGGCTTAACTGGCGGTACTTCTCTGGATTTCGCTTGATCTCTTCGGTGTCATTATATCCCTTCATATCCACCTTTCTCACGTTTACTCCGGGAAATTCTCTCTCTGTGATATCCCCTTCTTCAACATGTTCGATCCACCAGTCCGCATCCACACTTGGACTGGCAGGGTGGTCTTCAGGACGCTTCCCATCTAGGATAGACTTGTAGCGCTGCTGAACAGCTTCGGGTTGATGGCCAAAAGTCTGTTTCTTTTCACCTCGTTTGAACGAACACACGCACGTGAAGCAGACATCTCCGTCTTGCCGTGCATCGACCGTGCGAGTACAGTATAGGTTCCCATCTCGTATGCGCCGGACCGAATATATAAATGGAACGTCAAGACGTCCCGGAAGCGTGAATGTACCGGCAATATTCTACCAATCGTAAGTGACACGACCTAAAGAGTGACAGTACTGAGGGTTTTCTTTCGGCTTACATGTATTGTAAATCCCTTGTCAACGGTTTTGGACGCGGCATATGCCGATTGAGCATATACATGCCCTCCAAATGCCATAAAACCGTCCCCAGGAGGAAACGGGACCGCTCGCGAGCAAAACCGGTATAACATTTTAGAGTCATTTGCGATATTTTTCAACTGCTGATGGGCATCGTCGAGTGGTTCAAGTGCCATCAGCTCGGCGAATGGTAAAGGACGACATGACTCTCGCGGATCGAGAACGTCTTCAGAGGACATGGCGATTTCAAGCCCAATCAATTGGTTGAATGGTGTATGACCGTCAAGTTGGAAACTGAGAAGACTCCTCGGGCAGCTAGTAATGTCGAACTCCCGGACAGCTTAGTTTCACAAGAAAAGGGAATTACTTGAGAAACACAATTTCTCTCTTTCATTTGCATGTACTTTCCAACCAGGTTATGCTCAAAGCGCTATGAGCTCCATGGCTGACTTGTGTTGGAGACAGTCTGAATGGTGATAATGAGGTGTGGCTTTGAAACCTCGGCATGTCGGAGATGAAAACCCACTGTCATGATAGATGTGATAGGGTCGTCAGCAAACATATCAATGCTTTGCATATCATAGTACACCTAAAACAGCTCATGACGTGCCCTATCGATATTGTTTGGAGAACGAAAATAGGCTCTCGCTGTGGGTAACGAAATTCCAGTACAATCACGTGCCCTCTGGGGGATCTGGAGCACTTCGTACAAGCATGAAAGTTGAATGCCATAGAGATTCAGATTTATATGCGCCTGCGACAATGCTGGTATGATAATACAAAATGACATGACCCGTTCCCAAAACATAATACACATAGAAAAGCAAAGGAAAAAAAAAAAAAAACAGCGAATATGTGCCTCAACCACACACTCCCCAAACAACCCATGTCATCACACGTTCTTTATCTGAAAGTGTCGGCAATGTTGCGGTTATTATTCCACTCGACTTGCCCTCCCACATTCTTGATCTCCTCGAGCTTGTCGCCGAGTTTCACCACCGAGAAACGAATCATCCGCGGGTCAAGACCGAGGGTTCTCCGAACGGCCGTCTGCACCGGCCCCGATGCATCGAATCGCATGATGAAGTGGTGACCATCTGTATACCGGGCTTGATGCTTCGTGGTGGGCCTGGGCAATCGGAAGGTGCCCCAGTTCGTGTAGCCGCGGACTACGCCGCCAGACCGGAGAACTTGGATACCAGCGTTACGCGCAATTCTGTTATAAGGTTAGCGAATTCGGTCGCTTTTTATCGTAATATCGAATCGATGCATGACCGGAGAGCGGGGGAAGGACGGCGGAGAAGGTCAACGTACTCTCGGACCTCATGGAGGCTGCCCGGACGGACCTGTCACGTATCAGTATATCCAAACTAGCACACAATCAATGAGACACATAAGCACTCACAATAGCAATCAATTCGTACAACATTGCCGCCAGCGGTCTGCGTTGAATGGCTGCAACTCGACAAATATGCGGGATGGGGATGAATTTTTGCGGTTCGCCGGCCGAAGGCAGTCTGGCTTATCAGTAGGCTTGGCGCGGTCTTATCAAATGATCCCGTTCGGGAAGCTCATCGGCCATTCTTATTCTCCAAACTTCCCACCTTCCCCTTCTCTCATCCTACCTTCTTTCCTGCACCTTTCTTCTTCCTTCTAATCCTCCTATCTACCAATCCCTTCAAACTCCGCTCAAAATGGCTGCCGTCGCCCGCTGCGTCCCCCGTTTCGCTTCTCGCATCCTCTCGCCGAAGCTCCCCATTGCGCGCATGTCGCCCGCAATGGGTTTCCCGCGGGGAAGTATCCGGAGCTTCTCGCAAAGCGCATTCTGTACGATTGTGCCCAATTCCTTATGGAAATGTCTTTTCAAGTCGAATATGAAGCTAATATGTCTTTGTCTTGTAGTGCAGGCAAAGAAGTACACTGAGTCGCACGAATGGGTCGAGCTCGCCGACAACGGCAAGACGGGTTAGTTTTCCATTGCGTTACAATGATGACGGACCATCCCGGTTTAATGCTTTAGCAAACAATACGCTGACAAGACAATTCATTCCTCAAATACAGCCAAGGTTGGAATTACCGCGTACGCTGCTCAGTCTCTTGGCGATGTCATCTTCGTCGAGCTCCCCGAGGCGGGCCTGGAAGTCGCTGCTGGTGAGCCTGTCGGAGCTGTGGAATCGGTCAAGTCTGCCTCGGACGTTCTGTCTCCTGTGTCCGGAACGGTCGTGAAGGGCAACACCCTCCTTGACGATAAGGCTAAGGCTATCAATGAGAGCCCCGAGGGCGATGCCTGGATCGCCGAGATTGAGGTCAGCGACCCCGCAGAGCTGGACGGATTGCTGGACCCGGAGACCTATAATGAACAGAACCACGAGTAAGAATCCATGGGTGAGGATATGAGATGAATATATTGGCGGGGTTTGCGTGGCTTCTTCTCGTTGTCTATTGTTTTGGTCTTTAAAAAGCGTTACATGATTTTGGACGACTGGGTGTGGTTTCCTTCAACGAAAGACTCGATACATACGTCGGGCCTACAATAGCTAGACCTTTGTTCAACAGGAACGGTCTAATATATACATGGCTGAGATCAATCAATTGGTACTAGGCATTTTACCCCATAGTTCCCCGTACATAGTCGATGACGTAATGAGGTCATAGAGTGGACATTCAAGCCTATTGGACATTATCACTACTAACCATCTATATTCATATCCTGAGTATGTGTTAACATTATATTCCTTAAACATGCTCTATACAGGTGGAATTGATTCACGACAGATCGGACACTGCAACCTCAACCGCATCCAGCTCTCAAGACAAGTACTATGGAAGATATGCCGACATGGAGTAACCATGTACGTGCGCCTCGTCAGGATGCTCGTAGCCCCATCTGTCACACTACTGCTACCCCCAGACGCACCCGGAGCAGCAAGCACAGGAACTTCCATCTCTTGCATGCAGATAGCGCAATCGAACACCGCCTTCTTCCGATCTTTCGGTCTAGGTTTGTCTTCCGCCTGGGGTTCTCTTTCATCTGCGCGCAGAGATCCAATTGGCAATGTGCCACCTGACTCGAGATCCTGCTCAGACCCGGTGTCGTCGCGCAAGATGGGGTGGTAGTCGTATGCTGGTGGCGCCCAACCTCGGGGTACGAAGAAGCGAGGGCCAAGGATATCCTGAATGGCTAACAACCAGACTTGAATCCAGACCCAGCCGGCCATTGCTAGCGCAGTGATTGAATCAGGGCGGATGAATAGTACGTTTCCTCGTACGGTTAAGAAATAGAGGAAGGGGGAGAGCCGGAGAACACTTTCACCGACCACAAAGTCCCATCGCAAGGCCTTGCGACAATTGCGCATGGCATTGCGATAGATCTGTGGACACCAGAACGACAGGTAAATGAATGCCAGGGTTCGAGCATACATGGATCCCAGCCGGACCGGCCAAAGAAAAGACCATATCGAAGTGATAAGCAGTAGGAAGAGGACAAGGTAAAATCGAGCGTACATGGCCCCCACATCTGCCCGAGCATTTCCAGAAGATGGTGTCACGTTGCGATTCGGCGGTTGTGTGTCTTCGTCTTCAGGTGGATCTTGGTCTGGTGTCAAAATGACAGGGGTCGCACCCGTGTCGCCCACCCGCCTTGCAGTCGCAGGCGGTGGCAAGCTGTCTGTCGCGGTGTTTGAAGACTGCTGGTTGGAACGACGGTTTTGTTCTTGCCGTTCAGGCGCTTGGACCGCCCATATTTCCATCATGAACTTCATTCCAATGTAACTGACCGAAAGGAAGGTTAGGAACGATACCGTCGTTATCAGCAGAAACGACACAGCTGAATATAGCTCCAAGAGAAGAAAGACTAGCACGAAGGCATCCCCAAATGACATCATGGCAATAGTGTAAAAACTAATGCGACTCCTTGTCGATGGAGTAGATGCTTCCTTGATCTGTCGTAATAAGAGTGCGATCTGCCCAACCAACACACCAGAGATTAGGAACAATAGGCGGGAGGAATATTTGGAATATTCTTCTAGTTTGGGGCCGGATAGGTACAGAGCATCTGAGGGAGGATAATCTGGCGCTCCTTTCGTCTCAAGAATATACCCACAGTCAGGTGAAAACACCACAGCGGACATGACCATGAGAGGAGGAGACGGAACCGGTGCCCCGATGGGGTATCTTAGCTCCTTCTCTATCTGCTCAATGACTGTCCCCTCTGCCAAATAGTTTTGGAAGGTGATCGGGTGTTGCTGCAGATAAATGATATGCTCGCATCTTGGTGCAGGAAACTCGACCTGTTCGGATCCAACCACCGAGGACCAGGGGAACAACGTCGGTTGATTAATATCTTTCTGAGATATTGTATCGGACAACGACTTGAGAAGAAGCTGGTGTGCAAGTTCATATGAATCTGGCGAAAGGGTAAAGTGCGGCAACGCGAACAATCCGCCGAACTTCTCGCTGGTGGTCGTGAGGAGGATACCCCCTGTTTCGGGATAATGAATTCCCAACAACGACAAATACCACGTATGACCCCAGTAATCATTGCTTTCCACGGCCAAGCTCGCCCTAATTTCCCGAGCGCGCCTATCTCCGAGCCGGAATTCTTCCCCACCACCGTCCCGCAGGTCCAAATAAAGTGCACCGCCTGATCCTGTAATGTTCTGACTGAACTCGTGGGTAAAATACTCATGCTCCGAAGCGATAGCCGTCACGTTGAGACGCTGGGCATTTGAGTCTTGCTTATTCCGCACCCAGTCTCCCCGTAGCTTTCCCGTCGCATTGCGATAAACCGGCAGACGGATTTGGCTGAGATTCGAAGGTGTAGAAGGGTAATTTAAACCAGCATCTGAGATGGAAAATTGCAGCTGACGACGGGCCCGATCTTGCGCATCCGTTAGGAGATCCCATGCATAGCTGTCGTTCTTCCGAACACCGGCAAAGGGTAGCCATCGGTCCGCGCGGGGGTTGAAGTCCCCGTAACGGGATTCGTTTAGATGGCGAAGCGCATCTTGCTCCCTCTCGACCTCTATTTCATGCTCGCGACTCTGTTCAACTAGCGGTGGATGACCCTGCGAACTCAGAAGGAGATAGAGGATGATCAGGAAGAAGAAGAGGGAACCGCGGTTATCCATTGATCCCTAAACAACACAGGCATCGGATTCGAGCCACTTCAAAGTAGGCACGCTATGTACATCGCATTTCGATCAACCGGAAGAAAAAAGAGCAGGGATGTTTCTATCACTGCCTATGCCACACGGAATCTGCGGAGCGAGTAACAAGTAAGAGTGATGGAGGCGGCAAAGTCGATGATGCGATGAGGTTAGTAAAATATCAGCGGTGGCCTGAGGCAGAAAGCATCTTATCGTGTGGCATATCCTCCGCATTAACCGACTTCTCCGTATTAAACCCCTTATTGCCATTCCCGATTGCCATTCCAGGACCGCAAATTAGCACAGACTGGCTTTTTCAGGGCGATGGCATCTAGTTTGCCCCTCCCCGTTCCTCCACGCACTCCTACGCCGCCTCCCGATGAGCAGCCTCCGGTGATCCCTGAGCCTGGACCTCAGGAATACAACAGCTCGCGCTTATCGCCATTAGTTGATACATTTCCTACCTTGCGCAGTCCCTCAGATACGGGAAGTCAAGACCGATTGAGTCCGACTAAAGCGTCTTTTGGTCCTAGTGCGGTAGAGGTTGCTGCCCAGAATGCCTCGAACGGCGATGGGCCGTTCAATTTCCAAACGGTGACGATGGCAAAGAGCCCGGTGGTGAAATCTGTATGTTGAAAACTAATTAACCATGGAAGGACGTTTACTGAGACTTTGCGCAACGGAAAATATAGAATATCGGTCAACGACGTGGACACAAGTACAAACATAGCAGCATCTCGCATCAGATCTTCCTTGAACCTCCTCCTAGAGCACCTCTCGCTTTACCCAATTCGCTGCCGATCCCTACATTCAAAGAATGCCGCACAAGCATGTCGAAAGACCAGAAGACGCGGTTTTGGTGGAGCGTATGCCATATGTTCGTGGCGGCCTATACGCTTTGGAGCGCCGAAGGATCGTTGGCCATGACGGCGCTGTCCCATTTGATCCTATACGATTCGCTTGGAGCATTACTCTGTGTGGTAGTGGATGTGTTTGGTAATTTCGAAGTTTGGAGGCGATCTAGCATACGGCATCCTTTTGGGCTGGAGCGCGCAGAAGTGTTGGCAGGGTTCGCGATGTGTGTCCTTTTGCTTTTCATGGGAATGGACCTCATTTCGCATAATCTACAGCACTTTCTGGAGTCGTCTGGTCATGAGCCTCACCATTCTCATCCTCATTCTAGAGTCTCTGTTGGTAGTGTCGACATTACCGCAGTTTTGGCGATCTCGTCGACATTGGTCTCTGCTATCGGGCTGAAGAACCATGCTCGAATTGGAAAGGCGATGCAGTTTGCTTATATTGACTCCTTGCCGTCCGTTTTGAGTAACCCGTCGCATTTCCTAACGCTTTCGTGCTCCACTCTGCTCTTAATTCTTCCCTTGGTGTCCGTTAAATTATACACATGGCTTGACTCGCTGCTGTCTGGAACGATTGCTATTTCGATGTGTGTCATCGGGGTGCGCCTCGTGAAGACCCTAGGATCCATGTTGCTCATGTCCTACTCCGGCAAAGGCGTACCGGAAGTGATCAAAGATATCGAATCTGACCCATGCGTGTTCGGTATTGATGACGCCAGATTCTGGCAAGTCCATTACGGATTGTGCATGGCAAACCTGAAGCTTCGAGTCACTGGGTCTGAGGAAAATATTGTCCGGCTACGTGAAAGGATATCTAGTTTAATCAGGAACCGCTTGGGTGGAGGGTATGGCACTGGGGGTCAGAAATGGGAAGTATCGCTGCAATTTACTGTAGAACAGCTGTGATTATGCCTTTTTCTGGCGGGCTGTCTGTTATTGTTGGCTATTTCTGTACACTTTTATCCTGGTTGGACAGCAACCTACTTGTTGGTCGGTTGCTTCTGTATAAAACTCGGATGACTTGTGAATATAACCAAACATTTCACTCACAGGAACCCTATAAATGGAATTCATGATGGCTGGTCAAAGTCGTATATCTAATTCTGGTTGTGGTGGCTGGACATGATAGCATTCACTATCAACTAAGGGCTTGCGGGCACATATATGAGCAACCTCATCTTCAGTCTGCTATGTAGAATTTGATCAACTCAAAGTAATTCCTCAAGAAAGCCAGTCAGCCATTCTATACAGCTGCCATCATGGTTTCCTTTTTCGATCTCCCTCGCTCAGTCCGCGAGGAGATCTACCGCCATGCCCTCGTTAAAGTCCGGGTCTTCGTACGTCCCTTCATCTCCATGGAATACATGCTGCACCCAGATCGAGCCGAGATATATGATAACCCCAATCTCGCCCTCCTCTGTGTTGCCCGCCAGATCTACCACGAAGCGATGCCCATCTACCTGGGCGAGAACATCTTTTCCATCGTCCAGGTCGATATGCTGGCCGCCGCGCGTATGGAGAACAGACGAGTCGCGAAGAACCTCCGACAGATTCGCAGATTGGAATTGAAATTCGATCACCGAGATTACAAGTATATGGCTGAGTTTCTGGGGACTGAGATACCGACCGTTATGACGGAAATTGACGACTGGGCTGATGAATCTCCGGTTAAGAAGCTTGCTATGAGGGATCTGAGCAAGATACGTGATCACTTCGATGTATCTTCTAGCATTATACCCTCTGCTTCGAAGTTGAAACACAAGAGCCGATTGATCGATACGACCGGAAGACGGCAACGACAAGCGCTCAACCATCATTGGTATCAGCACAAAGACGACAGCCAAGAGACACGCCACGATCGACTGACCGAGAACCTGAAGGAATATCTCTGGGGACGAACCCTAACTTTCGTCCGCCAGACTTTCCGACTAACTCACCTCTTTATCGATATACGCCATTGCACTTGCCCCGTGGGCTGTTGTCGTTTGGCAGACCAGGTTCTGGATTGGGGCTGGGTGTATGTCTGGATTCATGGCTTGCCGGGCGAGGTCCAGGTGAGAGGATCATCGAGGTCCGAGAAAGAAGTTATTGCTAGGAGTTTGGACCGGCAGTCATTCCACCCCAAGTTAGGAATTGAGGAGGTTTACGACCAGTCTAGGGCTCAGGATCATCGGAGGTTGATGCAGCATAATGCCCTGCTTAGGAGTGTTTACTGGAGGTTGAATGAGATGTAACTGCAGGATTATCCATTGCCTAGAGATAAGACACCTCAACAGCTTGAATATTGAATGAGAAACGGATATAATTGTCCATCAAAACCGCACTGCTCTCTCGTTCATCGTCAAACAATTGGCCATTAACCTTCCTCTGTTTTGGTATGATACATGCCCAGCAATACAATTGCCGGTCTTTCTCCGAAGGCAGCGAAAATAAACAACAACCAACGCAAAAAATCACGGCGTCGCAGCCAGAGTACCCTCCTTCTCAATGTTGCTCAGACCTTCACGCTCGTCCCGTCTCCGGCGCTTGTCGAGGATGGCTTCGCGGCGCTGCGCGAGAATCTTAAGCTGACGGTCTTCGACACCCTGGAGCCAGTAACCAAAGCTTCCACCGACACCTGCGAAGACGGGGTAGGCCCAGAGACCCTGCTTGGCGAGAATGGGACGCATTTCGATACCGAGTTGCCAGAGACGGACGGCGATGCCTGTGATTGTCCAATGCGTTAATTACTGTATTAAACCCTTTACATAGTATAGAGCCTACCGAAGCCGCCCCAGAAGAAAATCTTGGAAACCATTGTGCTTTGCGATATGTGAAGGGGGGGGGTTGACGGAGGAGAGGAGAGTTCGTTCGATCGGGAGTTCGGGACCAGCAACCGGGAAAATTGCAGGACCAATCCAAATACCTGCTACCGGGGAGAACACAGCAGGTGATAACAGAGAATCCGGAGAATCAACACCGGCCAACAAGAGATTCAGCAGTCGTTGAAGCAAGCAGACGAGGTACGAGAACGCTTGAGGTTGACCGCTCGCCGTCGAATCACGGATCCGCCTTTCCCAATCCGGAACATCATTGTCCCGGCACAGGAGGGTGCGGATACATTGCGACTTGCGCGCCTGCATTCTCTTATCGCAAAGCATTCACAACACTCTGCCATTTTTCAAAGATTATAAGGGCCCTCGCGATGGCTGGACCAGAGGAGACGCCCGATGTGAAAATGAACGGGATCAAGAGAGCCTCACCGGAGGTGAATTTCTGGCAGCGGAAAAAGTTCAAGACGGAGGAGTTACCATTGTCTGCGGCGCAACATGCAGCGATCGAGAATCTGTTGCATTCGTTCAAGAAAAAGGGTGGCTTTGACAACGTGCGCAAGAAGATATGGGCTGATTTCGACGGAGGGGTATGCTATCTACGTGTTGTTCTTTCCATGGGACGAAATGCTCATCGCGATTCATACAGGAATACAAGACAGAATTTACGCAACTACTGATTGAGCTAGCGGATTCGCAGATCGACCGAGAACCCGAGCTTCTATCGCGCGAACGCGGCAAAGCAGCGACACTGATCGAAGGAGCAGCGGACCGCAACAACGTCTACAAAACCGTGGAGACGTCAATCGAAACGATAGCGACGAATCATGTTGACTTCATACTAAATTCTGTCCGAGAGATTCGTCGCCATGAAATTGGCGAGGAAGCCGCGGCGCAAGAGGAGCGAAACGGAAACAAGACCGACGAAGATTATGCGGCCGTCATTCAAGCCAAGCGGGACGAGCGAGAAAAAGTTCACCAGGAGGCTATGCGCAAACAGAAAGAGATCGATGATGAGAAAAGGAGGATTAGAGCTGAGGAGGATCGGAAGAAGCGCGAAATCCAGCGCCAGAAGGACGAAGAGGAGCGAGCTAGAAGGAGAGAGCGGGATGAACAGAGACGTGCTGAGCGCGAGCGTCTGCGCGAAGAACAACAGAAACTTGATGAACAAAGAGATCGAGAACGAGACGAAAGATACGAGCGACGTCGACGAGAAGAGCGTGAAAGATATCGGGATTGGGGGCGCGAGCGCAGTCGGAGTCGCAGCCGGACTCGAGATAGGGAACGAGAGCGAGGCAGAGACAGAGACAGAGACAGGAACAGGAATTGGGATAGCTACCGGGCGCGTGACCGCTCCCCAAGCCGTCGTTCTGACCGTGCCGTACCCGAGCGACCTCGCGATTCTAAGACAATGTCCACGGACCCGACATCTGCGCCCCCGCGACCGCCCCCGCAACCACTGCTGCCTGTGGATGAGAAATCGCTTGAAGAGGCTGCTCTACAAATGTTGTTGAAAGAAGGCGAAGAGCTTGCGGCGAAGGCCCGGCAGAAGCCCGAGTTTGATTTCGAGGAAGCGGAGGCCATTGAGAACGGTCTGAAAGCCCCTACAACGGAGCAATCTAAATCTAGTACTCCAGCACAGGATACATATGTTGAAAGAAGGCGGTCGACAGCAGCGGCAGCAGCCGCAACAACAACAACTGATGACCGGCAACGGGAGCGCAAACGAGAGGGCAGCCGCAGCCGCAGTCGCACCCGCAGACATTCCTCGCGCTTTGATGGAGACCGTCGAGGCGAGCGATCACGGGAGACATCCATCCGACCGCGGGACCGTGATGATGGTCGAGCTCCTATCCGTGGGTATGACCGTTATGAGAGTTATCGACCTGGCCGTCGGAGTAGGAGTCGATCTACCACACGTGGCCAAGATCGGGACCGGGATCGTGTTCGCGATGACCGGTACAGGGATGATCGGGATAGGGATCGGATACGAGATCGACAACCATCTGAAAGAGAACGAGATTATCGTCATCGGGACCGCAGCCGAGAAAGGGACCGCGAAAGAGAACGGAATCGAGATGAGTATCGTCGCCGACGTTCCCCCTCGCGTGCTAGAGACCGGGACCAGGACCGAGCTCGTGACCGTGACAGTGAAAGACCGAGAGAGAGAAACCGGGACCGGGATCGAGACCGTGATCGAGTGCGTGAGCGCGAACGTGAACGAGAACGAGAACGAGAAAGGCCACGAGAGAAGGAACAAGATCGCGAACGTCACCGTGACCGAGAAAGACCCCGAGAGGGGGATCGAGACCGCGAGAGAGACAGAGACCGGGGGCGAGCACCCTCCCAATCACGCGGCCGTGCATCTTCGCGGAAACGGTCACGATCCCGAGTAGGTGCTCGCTCGCGCTCCCGCCATCGCTCCCCCAGCGTCCTCGACATCGACCGCTATGTCCCGCCGACAAGCCGTCGTAGTCGATCCCCACGTCGACGGGTGCGATCTCCAGACCGGCCCGATCGACCAGACCGGGATGACCGCGGACGAATTGACCGATATATCCCCGGTGGTACTGTTAGTGCGGGCGGGGAACGTGAACAAAGAGATCGAGAGCCGGAAAAAGCGCGGGATGTTTCGAAAAGGCGGAGCCCGGATCGCAGTCGATGATGGTAACCTTAATGACTTGTGTACTTGTACTATTATTGTTGGATGTAATTGGGGGTTTGGTGTATGAACGGGCGGTCTATATACTAATCTCTAATGATGACGACTTTGCATACAGGAGGGATAGACAATGCATTGGCAGGCTACAGATGCTCTATAAAATGCAATAGAAGATGAGCTTCAGAAACGTGAGATATGCAGACAGACAGTGAAACCTTCATGGGAAGCTAGTTATTCTTCCCCATGTCGCCGGTAGGAGTAGCCATCAGCATGAGAGCCACTAGGCCTCAGGTTAGGTGAGAGACGTTCAATAATAGTCCGTTCCAAGGCTTTTATAGACCGTTCATTATCACCTAGTTTGTTCCAGACGGAAATAAGATGCGAATTGAAGCGGACAGACGAGGAGACCCCTAGAACATGGTCATGTTCTATTCATGTCAGTATATACCTGGCGCCACATCCACGTTAAATAGACAGGGGGAAATGAACATACCCTCTTCCAAAGCCGCCTGAAACTCATTCGCCATACATAAGATCACCGCCTCATGGAAAAACGCCAACGCCTTACCCTTTGGCACCCGAAACTGCCAACACCCTCCGTTCCGATTCTCCGGATCTTCAGGCACAGGCTTTACACCCTTTCGGAAGATATGTACGCTGTCTCTTACACGGACTTTGTCCCATGGGTAGTTATTATAGACGCGGTAGAAGGTTGCGATGTCGGCGACGTCATCGTGGAGGATGTATAGTTTGTTTTTATTTGAGGGGTCGTCCGACTCGGGCGTGTACTTGTCGTACCAGACTGTCCAGTGGTATTGGAAGGGGAGGGGACGTAGCTTTCCGAAGATGTTTTGGTGGAGGGATTTGCGTGTGCTTGTTTTGTCTCGGAGG
Source organism: Aspergillus chevalieri (assembly GCF_016861735.1). Lineage (NCBI taxonomy): Eukaryota > Fungi > Ascomycota > Eurotiomycetes > Eurotiales > Aspergillaceae > Aspergillus > Aspergillus chevalieri. The sequence goes on from NC_057364.1 coordinate 871,072, forward strand.
TTGTGGTTGTCGTCTGATGTTATGGGGGTGGTGTCGTTGAGTTGGAGTTGGGGGACGCTCATGGTTTCTGATTCAAGCATCTTAAATTCGGTCGAGAATATGAAAAGGGATTGCAATTAGGAGCATACAAGTCAATGTATACTTATATAGGCTCCAACGATAGTACTATAGATATCTTCCGCTCCCCTGAATATGAATAGAATCAATTTGTATAGCTGAATGAGGGGCTTGCTTAGTGAGCATTTGTAGCAGACTTTCTCATGGCTTATTTCTGTACGGAGTATTGCGTGGATCAATTAATCGCTCGGACTGTCAATCAGTCAATCAATTTGTCTGATTGAAGCCATACTGGAGGACACCGGATGTCGTCGTCGTCCAGCGCGTAGCACGGAAAATAGATTGGCCCTGGCAGTCGATCATCGCGACGCCTCGAGCCGCCGGAAAAGAAGGCACTGGATTCAGAGTTACCTGATATTGTGACCGAGAATATATTGAAGCCCTTTAGGAGTTGGCGGCTTCAACATCTATGTGATAAGGAGTTGTATGGATTACATGCGCTGCTGATAGACGATTTCATAGTGGGATCGGCCAGATCTGCCATGAGACCCGTATACATTATGGAAAGAACAGGCTTATCCTTGAAGATAGCAATACTAAGGCGTCTTTTATGTTGTACTATGTAGAGGTAGTAAGAACGTGGACCGCTAATCCGCTATGGAACCATGGATAAAGACGATGATAAACTCTTATCGATTTCATCTTTTCATCTTCTCCATTTTTACCTCCAATTTTGTCACCACGAGAACACCATTTCAACGTTGTTATTGAGCATTGTTGACGCATTCTTAATATCATTATTATAATCAGCGCATTTAAAAGAAAAAGGAAAAGAAAAGAGAACAACATGCCCGGCGTCAGCACAAAACGCGCGCGTAGCGACGACGATCCGCAGCTCTCCCCCGACGAATCTGCACCTTCACCTCCCAAGCGGACACAAACGAGAAAAACAAAGATCCTCGAGTCGCGAAAACCAGAAAAGAATTACCACAGTGACGGTGACGATGAGACTTCCTCCGATGAGCCAACCTCGTCCTCGGGTTCCTCGATAGGTTCTTCCGACGACGACAGCGAAGACGACGAAGAAGATGAACAGGAAACAAGAAATCAAGAAGAAAGAGAAGATAATGGCGCGATCCCGTTCATTCCTGGACGCCAAAAGCCTCGGATACACCGCATCGACAGAAATAGTGACATTATGTCCCGGTTAACGGCTTTTTTGCCGCAGATGAAGAGTGCAAATGAAGATCTGGAGAGAGAACTTGCTGCTGGTCGGGGTAAGGAGCTTCAAGTGGATGGCGCAGATGAGGAGGTTGAGGGGAGATATATTGAAATGGTACGTTATGCCCCTTTTTTTGACTGCCATTCACCATCGTGAGAAATGCTGACTGTCGCTGCTACAGAACCTAGGCCTGGGTGTCCTAGAAGAGAAACCGTCGGACGATGAGAACAATGACTCTTCGAGCGATGGCGAAGACGAGCGCTCTGACAATGAAGAAGGAAAGCAGCACCCGACAGAGCTCCCCAGCCGGCCAAAAGATCCGAGCGTGCTGGGTAAATTGATGGGCGTGAAAAATGACGATTCGAAAAAGCCTACAATCGAAGAAATGAACGAGTAAACTGGCTGGCCAGTTGACACGATTTTGCATATAGACGGTACTTTCGATGTATATTGCTTGGATGCTTTTCTGCATTGCCATATTATATTGAATCTATCCATAGTAGCTATCGCACTTATTGCATACACAGATGCCGCCGGTTAGTAAATCACAATTATTTTCATCAAGCAATAACCAGCCAAAGTCCAGTAGCAACACCTTTCCCAGACTTTCCCATAACAGAAAACACCCTGTGTCTAACATATTTCCACGAAGAAGAAAGAAAGATATTACTTAAATTCATGAAATTTCCTTAACACGGCATGTCCAGCCAGATTCTTGGCTCAACAAGGGCAAACTAAAGCAAGTCAGCGTCGGATTCAAAATTTTGAAAAGGGGGATGGCAAGAAACATACCTTGCGCCGAGACACCAGCCCAACTCATTGCCCTTAATCTTCTTAGCAACCTTGACTTCACGCGACAGGGGCATATCGTAGCCCGTGTGCAACAGTCCTAGCATAAAGTTGAGGTCCAGACACCACTCAGGACGGTCACGCAATTCTCCAAGAGCACCCTCAACGCCCTCGAAGATCTTCCACTTGTCCTCGCCGCCACAGACATTCGCCGTAAGTTGGTGGAGCTCGTCTAGCGTGAAAGAATCGGGCATGCCTAACGGCTTAGTCCGGTCGTAAAAGTAAGAGAAGATGTACACATCTTCACGAGAGAACGTCTTCTCAAGAGATGGCTGGTGCACACCGTTGAAAGAGCAAGGCGCCAATTTACAGTCCGCTTCCTTCCGGAGGATCTTCTCCGCCAAAGCGCGGCACTGGGCAGGAGCAGACTGTTCCTTAGGTCCAACCATCTTGACCGTGACCTGTGAACCGAGAGGGTGGTCTGCTTCATACTTCAATACGACATCACGCTCCATTCCTGGTCCAATGCACGGGTTAGGGATCGGCTGCGTCAACCACGACTGGTCTTTGGGACTTTGGGCCAGCTTGGCGTCAACAACAGCCTTGTGGATAGAATCACGAGCAGCCATAAGGCCGTATCCCAAGTGAGAATGCTGGTACAACTCGAATTCCCGTCCTCCAAACTTGAGCGAGTACTTGTGGTCACCTTCGGCAAGATGCTCCGGCATGCCACCCGCCTTGCTCTTTGGGAAGGTAGGTTGAAAGACAATCTGAGTAGAGCCACCACCCAGGTCAAAAACTGCAGCGGTAGGCGTCTCATCAGGCCCACCAATCTTGCCAAGAAGATAGTTGGTGGTAATCCAGGCATAGACACCCTCGTCTGAACCGTCCATAATTTCAACACCGCCCTTCTCTTTGGAGACTACTGGGAAGGGATAGGCGGTTTCCAAACGAGTTCTCACAGCTTCTAGGATCTTCTCGCTCATTTCGGGTCCAATCATACGCAAGCCAGCTGTAGCCTTCACGGAGACTGGCGAGCACGACTTGTACTCGTCGGGGACATTCTTCATGGCCACGTCCATAAGGGGGTCCAGACTCTTGGCGGCCCCCTCGGCATCCTCTTTGTAAGAGCTCAGACCAGAGCCACCTGGCTTCTTCTCAGTTTGCTCGAAAATTTCGTTCTCGAGCTCAGGCGTAGGACCGCAGTTGTTGAATCGGTATACGTGAATGCGAGATCCCGTGCTACCGGCATCAATCATGAGCGCATACTGAATCAACGGCTTCGACGAGTCGTAAGGCTTGGAACACTTTTCGGTCAGGGGAGTAATGGAGGGCGATTGTGCTATATGGGCAACCAGTTAGATTTAGTTCTATGTCTTTCCAAATTACCAAGTGCGACTCACCCTGTCTGAGGCCGCTTACAGTGGGTCTGGATGGTGATAAATAGAACAGCATCAACAACAAGACACCCACGATGGCACCTGTCTTCAGATACCGTGTTCTTTGAGGTTGTGCCATGGTTACTGGCGACGGATTGTATGTCGAACTGTCCGGATATTTGCTCGACTCGTCTGAATATGCAGTGGCGAACGAACTGGGTCGCGAACTTGAGCGGATGCGAGTGTTTGAATTCGGGTTCAAATATAATTCAGCGCCTTGAGATACTCGACCATCAACTCCCGTCGACATGCGAGCGAAATCAAACGGCTGGTATGTGGGCGTTTCTTGGAGACGAAACGCCCTAAAACGTGGAGGTTTGGACTGCGATGGCGAAACGGACTAACGAACGAAATGTAGTAAAACCATTGAATTTCCAAGAAAACTCCGGACCAGCCCAGAACAGAGAAATAAAAAAGAGAGAGTGAAGAAGAACAAAAAGAAGAAAAGACCGTGCAAAAAGGCAGAGCAAGAAAGTAGGCAGAAAGGTGGCCGTGACGGTTTCAGGAGAGGCGGAAAAGGTCACGGGTTCAGCTGTGGCGCATCGGCCCGGACCCTGTGGCGGTGCTTTATCAATTGTCCGCCACGGAGCTATTATTGCAGAAACAGTTCCACTGCGACGATAGACGGTTTACTCCGAGTACAAATTCCGATATATGCTACTTTCTTGATTGAACATTTTGGCTTGTTACATATCGTCTGGGCTGCGAGCAATTCCTTTCTATCCTGCCTCAACTGCGTCGCCGCAGTCTCTCCGGCAAAATGAAGTACATGCGCAATCCTTTTTCTACAACACTAACATTCCGTCACCTATTCCTTTCGTCGCCGTCTCAAACCACCTCACAAATTGCATCGCTACAGTTGAACCGTATCCAGAACCAAACATCACCACGATCACCAGAGCAACCCCGTCGTTACGCAAGTTACAAATCGGCGAGACCTGCAGAGCAGAACCAATTCATAGATGAGAGAATCCGGGCAAAATTTGTACAAATTGTGAACGAAAATAACAAATTGGGCCCTCCTGAAAACATTGTCGATGTCCTGCGATCAATCGAACGTCCTACATACTTCCTCCAGCAAGTTTCGCCGAGTATTAACGGTCAACCACCTATTTGCAAGATCGTGAACCGCGTAACAGCGAAGGAACGTGAGAAAGCTAGAGCAAAGGCTGCCCATGCCGCCAAAGCGTCATTGAAGCAGGTGGAATTGAACTGGGCTATTGACGCGCATGATTTGTCCCATCGCTTGAAACAGTTGAAGAGCTTTTTACTGAAAGGCCGGAAAGTAGAGATTTACATGAAGAGGAAAAAAGGGAAGCGGGCGCCTACGACTGAGGAGATAAAGCATCTTATGGACAATGTGGCGGAAGCAGTCGAGAGTGTCGGCGCTGCGCAGGTTAAGCCCTCGTTTGGGGAGCCGGGGAAACAAGTTATATGGGTGGTGGAAAAAAAGAGTGGTTAGATTGGATTGGGATGTCTTCTTGTATATCACTCAATCTATGTACATTATTGATGAAGAACTGGAACGTGTATTAAATGGGCCCTATGTGCCTTGACATGCTTTGATGGCATCGGAAAAACGGCGTTAGGTCCGGCTCGGGGTAATGGTCGAAAACCACCCAATCCGAATATTTTTATACTGTGTAGAGTAAACTTTCAGCATTGCCAGAAATTGGCCTCGACTATGCAGAAATCCATTGGCATTAGATACCCTACCCACTTCAATCGCAGCGCACATAGTCATGTTTGTACCTTTTTGTACTCCGCAATCCGCCATCTCTGATTGGCTCAATGCTGACTAAGGGGATCCTAAAATTTGTTCGGATACCATCCTCCATCTCGACCTCTTTTGTCCAGCCCTCGTTTTCCTTCCCATCACGTTCCCTCGTGCTGTTGTGTTTGTGATTTCATAGCTGGGTTGTCAGGATGTCCAATATCACCAGAACCGCCAACCTCCTTCTGCGCACCAGCCGGTCCTCGCTGCTCCGGCCGCGTGCTGCTAACCCGGTCCACCATGTTTTCTCCAAGGACCGACTGGCTGCCCGTGGAATGGCAACCGCCTTCGAGCGTACTAAGCCCCACGTTAACATTGGTAAGCCGTCGTCCATTGATTGTGCCTAGCATTTATGGTTGCTAACAAGCTCTTTGATAGGTACTATCGGTCACGTCGACCACGGAAAGGTTAGGCTATATAACTTCCCACCACTTTTCCCACCTACCCGCGAAAGAATCACCGGCTTACAAGACACTCTGGATAGACTACCCTGACCGCCGCTATTACCAAGTACCAGGCCTCCAAGGGTCTTGCCAACTTCCTCGAGTATGGTGCCATTGACAAGGCTCCCGAGGAGCGCAAGCGTGGTATCACCATCTCCACCGCTCACATCGAATTCTCGACCAACGACCGTCACTATGCCCACGTCGACTGCCCCGGTCACGCCGATTACATTAAGAACATGATTACCGGTGCTGCCAACATGGACGGTGCCATTGTTGTTGTTGCTGCTTCGGATGGTCAGATGTATGTCTGAATCGGTAACCCCTTCATACTCATGTAGATGGTTTGCTGACTGCTTCCTTCGAACAGGCCCCAGACCCGTGAGCACTTGTTGCTTGCCCGTCAAGTCGGTGTCCAGAAGATCGTCGTCTTCGTTAACAAGGTCGACGCTGTCGAGGACCCCGAGATGTTGGAGCTTGTCGAGCTGGAAATGCGTGAGCTTCTCAGCAGCTACGGATTCGAGGGTGAAGAGACCCCCATCATCTTCGGTTCTGCCCTCTGTGCCCTCGAGGGCCGCCGTCCTGACATTGGTACCGAGCGGATCGACCAGCTTCTCGAGTCTGTTGACACCTGGATCCCCACTCCTCAGCGTGACCTCGACAAGCCTTTCTTGATGTCCGTCGAGGAAGTTTTCTCCATTCCTGGTCGTGGTACTGTCGCCTCTGGCCGTGTCGAGCGTGGTCAGCTGAAGCGTGACCAGGAAGTTGAGATCGTCGGTGCTTCCGCCACCCCCATCAAGACCAAGGTCACCGATATTGAGACCTTCAAGAAGACCTGCGACGAGTCCCGTGCTGGTGACAACTCTGGTCTCCTTCTCCGTGGTATCCGCCGTGAGGACGTCCGCCGTGGTATGGTCGTTGCCGCTCCCGGTAGTACCAAGGCCCACGACAAGTTCTTGGTCTCCATGTACGTCCTGACTGAGGCCGAGGGTGGCCGTCGTACTGGATTCGGTGCCAACTACCGTCCCCAGCTCTTCCTCCGTACTGCCGGTAAGTTTTCTTTCCATGTCTGCCCTATATTTTCAGTGTGATATCGGTTTGCTGACAAACTACTCAGATGAGGCTGCCGACCTGAGCTTCCCCGGTGAGGACCAGTCTGGCCGAGTCATGCCTGGTGACAACGTCGAGATGGTTCTCAAGACACACCGTCCCGTTGCTGCTGAGGCTGGTCAGCGCTTCAACATCCGTGAGGGTGGCCGCACTGTTGCCACTGGTCTGATCACCCGTATTGTGGAGAAATAAACAGCCACACTGTGATACCTTGGAGTTGGCTGATCTTTCTTTCTATTACGATTACAAATATACCTCCGTTTTTCAGTTTGTTGACCCCTCCTTGCAACGCGGAATCCGGGGGAACGTGATGCACCGGAGTTCAGAGAATTATGACCATGTAACTGTACTATATTAAACTAGATGCCTTTTTTTACACTCTTCTCATCTCTTTGATATTGGGATACCTTATTTGACACGAATTCAATGAGTTATAATGAGATTGACCCAGTTGTAAGCATCAGCAGAGTAATGGTGATACCTAAGACATAAAGAATTAATTAAATTAGTTATCCATAAGTTAACTGGTTAACTAGTTAGTTAACTATTTACCCGATGTTTGCTGATGCCTCAGGCACATAGCCAAATAAACGCCGGGACCACGATCTCCAGCCCGAGTCCTCCCTGTCACGTCCAGCCACTTCCATCCACCACAACGTGACTTCGGCCCAATCGCACAAGATACCGTCCTTGTGACTTTTTCCTTTTTAATATTTGATTGACTGTGAATAGTTCAGGCCGAGGTCCTTTTGCCTACTTGAAGTTTCTACCTGAACACTTCATACATCATCCTCTCCGCATCCTCTCCTGATATCTCTCGATCCGCAAAGAAGCCACACCTTCGTTTCTCCGCGATCCGCACGTAACGCTTGACCCATACACCACTTCCTAAACGATTATCGTGAGGAAATAGGTACTGTTAGATCGACATTCTTCGATTTCGGGCCGCAGTTCGGCAGCGCACCCCGTCATGGATTCCAATGGGCATCTCGCATCGGTTGGCAGTGCCAGTGATAAAGCTGCTTACGAGCATGGTGTTCAGGTGATTGATGAGAACAAGGAGTTCAAGTATGTCTTCTTTCCTGACGCCATTGTTTCTTTATCTGTTGAATGCTTGTGTTCTCAAGTCTACGACCCCATCACATGTCCAACATAGCTAACAGAAACGACTTCAATCAGTCCAAATCTCTCTACATATCTAGGCATCGAAAATGTAACCCCCGCCGGATTTAACTACCACCTCGTCTCCGTGTTTGGCTCCCAGTCGACCGGAAAGTCCACGCTCCTCAACCACCTCTTCGGTACGCAGTTTTCGGTTATGTCCGAGTTGGAAAGACGGCAAACGACCAAGGGTATCTGGTTATCGAAGAACAGGAAAGTCTCTGAGTCGTCCGGGGATGCAAGCGAGAAAATGGCCGATAACATCCTTGTCATGGACGTTGAGGGAACGGACGGTCGTGAGAGAGGCGAGGACCAAGATTTTGAACGCAAGAGTGCTCTTTTTGCACTGGCGACGAGTGAGGTCCTTATTGTCAACATCTGGGAACACCAAGTCGGTTTGTACCAGGGAGCCAACATGGGACTGCTGAAGACTGTTTTTGAGGTCAACTTGCAGCTGTTCTTGAAGGATAGGAGGTACGTTGTTCATTTGGGTCATTCTGACCTGCTGTTCCAGATCTCCAGTACTGACAGTGCGAATTAGTACAACCCATCGATCGCTTCTGTTTTTCGTCATCCGTGATTTCGTCGGTACCACGCCTCTCAAGAACCTTCAAAAGACGTTAACGGAAGACATTTCGCGTTTGTGGGACTCTATCTCGAAGCCTCCTGGCCTTGAGAACTCAAGCGTTCATGATTATTTCGACTTCCAATTCTATGGACTTCCTCACAAAGCCTACCAGCCGGATAAGTTTGTGGAGGAGACGAACAAGCTCAGCCTGCGTTTCCGTGAAGGACATAAAGATTTAAATTTGGACCCACGCAAAGGCGAATTCTCCGAGGGAGGCGTCTTTCTTCCCGAGTACCACCGTCGGATTCCTGCAGACGGAGTTTCGAAATATGCTGAAGGTATTTGGGATCAGATCGTCAACAACAAGGACCTGGATCTGCCGACACAACAGGAACTTCTCGCGCAGTTCCGTTGTGATGAGATATTGAGGGAAGTGATGGTGGCCTTTGACCAGGCAGTCGTCCCCTTCGAAGACAAGCAGGCACAAGCGGCTCGTCTGGGAGAAGCAGAGATCCTCGGTGGCTTGGGAGCCGCAATGCGAGATTCACGAACGAAGGCCGTCAACGCTTTCGAGACTGAAGCCAGCCGCTACCACAAGGGTGTGTACCAGCGAAAGCGGGCGGAGCTGGAAGGAAAGATCGACACCCGCCTGAAGGCCTTGTTCCACGGTCAGCTTAGCGCAATGCACAAGTCTGGTGTTAACGACTTCAGTGAGGCAGTGACAGGAGCAGTGAAGGCTGGTCAGAAGCGAGGCACTGGCTACGACTTTGCAGAGATCGTGAACCAAGAGACCAAGGTTGCGCTGGAGAAGTTCCAGGAGGTCGCTCGCTCCACTGTGGTTGAAGGGCTCGAGTGGAGTAACTACGACAATGAACTGGCATTGTATGAGAAGGAGCTGGCAGACGTTAGCTCACGACTGAGGAAGGATGAAATGAGGCGCCTGGCAAGTCGGATTGAGCGATGGGTGCAGTCGCGTCTGGGCGAATCTGTCGGGCTTGAATTCAATGCTTTAGGGTCTGGGCGAGCAGGGGGCGGGGCTCCCGAGGCAGGAGACAAACAGATCGAAAAGGCCTTCTGGGACCGAATCTGGAATGTGTTTAGCGAGACTGTCATTGAAGCGGAAAAGAAATTCACGGATCGTGCCAGTAGCTTCGACGCGAGCCTGGAGGAAGTTGATGTTGGTCTCTGGAGACTGCGGAGGAAGTCCTGGGCTGTTTTGCGGACAAAGATCGATGAGGAGATGATCGAGGGCAACCTACTGCTGAAGCTGCGTGAGAACTTTGAGGACAAGTTCCGCTATGACGATGCCGGCGTGCCCCGGATCTGGCGCCCAACCGATGACATTGAAGGCGTATATACTCGTGCTCGCGAGTCTACCTTGACTCTGATCCCCTTCCTATCTCGGTTCCGTCTGGCAGACACGTCTGCTCCGCCACCGTTGGATCGTTGGGTTGGACACACTCCCAGCTCTGCGACGCCGGCCGACGAGGAAGACCTGGCCCCGATCGGTGGTGTAGATGAAGAGGAAGGCAAGAGCTTGGAGGAGGAGACGACCATTCTTAGCGATGCCAAACGACAGGATCTCACCGTGCGGTTCAAGAAGGCAGCGGACGGAGTGTATGTAGAAGCCAAGCGGAGCGCCATCGGTGGCATGACCCAGGTTCCTCTGTACTTTTATGGTATTCTCCTTGCTCTCGGTTGGAACGAGATAATTGCTGGTAAGTTGGCTTTCTACCCGATGAGGATATGGGAAAACAATGTGCTAACTTGCATCAGTGCTCCGGAACCCCGCCTACTTCTTCCTCTTATTTGTTTGTGCCATTGGTGCATACGTGACGTATCAGCTCAACCTCTGGGGCCCCATCATGAAGATGACCGAGGCGGCGTCTAATCAGGCGATGCAGGAGGGTAAGCGTCGTCTGCGAGACTTCCTCGAGTCGTCCGACACGGGCAGACAAGCCATTGCCATGTCGGGTTCCGGTGCGAGGAGCTCTCGGGAGGAGTACGAGATGTCGGACCTTAAGAAGGGAGCCTCGCCAAAAGAAGCAGAGGAAGACCTGTAAGCGAAAGCAGTCATTTTTATACAAGCAGGTGTTGTGATTCTACACCGTTTAGCGTATATCTGTATGTACTTTGAAATGGATGCTGGTTGTAAGCAGTCATTGTTTTGTTTCTTCTACTTCTCGTTGCGGGGTTGAGCGGACTTGTTCCGATGTCATCACCTCTCATTCCTTCTCGACTTGCCATTGAGAACACTTCACACACGTATTGTTTACTATACTGTCGTTTCCACATCTCATTGATCAAGGTTTTACCTCCATCTATCCAATTAGTCAAGTTCTCTTCTTGCAGCAATTCTCCCCCACCTCGAACGGATCAACGACGTCATGTCAGGCACACTGCCGGAGAGATTTGATGACCTCCCAGACAAGCGACGATTCTGGCCAGCACCGCCAGGATCACAAGATGAAGGATTGGGAATGCTCCGTATCCTTAGGCCAGAAGTGGTGGCAGACGCAGCTCGTACACAAATTCAGACGGGGGAGCGAGTGTGTTTGAATTGGGGACTTGAAGAGTTGAACCCACCAGGTGATTTTTACCATCTTTTCTACGTTTCGTTTCAGTTAGAATGGTAACTAATATATCGACAGGATTCGGTCGTAAACGCTTCGAACACCGCATCAAATGGGTCGCCCCCGACAACGCCTTCGACGATGAATACCATTTCAACCCCCAACAATCCTCCCAATGGGACGGTCTCCGGCACCACAACGCCCCCGGATCTGATGGACAGACAAAAGTATTCTATGGCGGCACAACACCAGAGGAAATTCAAGACACCAGCAACTCACGTATCGGAATTGGACACTGGGCGAAGAAGGGTATCGCAGGCCGGGGCGTCCTAATTGACTACCTCTCCTGGGCAGAAAAAAAGGGAATTACTGTCAACGCTCTCGAACAACACACCGTTTCGCTCGACAGCGTTCTAACTATAGCCCGCGAATGCAACATCAGCTTCCAAAAAGGCGACATCTTCTTCCTCCGCGTCGGCCTAACAAAGACCTGGGAGAAGATGAATGACGATGAGAAAATGGCCTACAGTCTCCAACGCACCCCCAAGCATGCGGGTCTCGAGCAGAGCGAGCGCGTGCTGCGATTCATGTGGGATAACCACTTTGCGGCTGTTGCTTCGGATGCAGTTAGTTTTGAGGTTTTCCCTCCGCTACAGCCAGAGTTTGATCTTCACCATCATCTACTTGCCGGTTGGGGGCTGCCGATTGGGGAGATGTTTGACTTGGAGGAGTTGGCGGGGATTTGTAAGACGTTGGGGAGGTGGACTTTCTTTGTGTCGAGTAGTCCGTTGAATTGTGCGAACGGGGTGTCGAGTCCGCCGAATTGTATGGCTATATTTTAGATGTGGTGTCGTTGTACGGAGTAGTCAATGGGGTGGCCTTCGTCCTGCAAAGCAATCTTAGACAGTTGCACGTATTGCATAAAGTCTCTGGACAGAATGGGTCAATGTACGACGCAACTGAATAGAGAGGAGATTGGACGGCGAATGTAGAAATAGAAGAGGTCGAGATATGGACTGAGGTTGAGCCTTGATATGATCATCCATTATGCGTTACGGCATGCATAGTTATGTATCTGGACAGTCACAGATCTAGGTCTACTTCGTAAGCAAGAAAATGCCAGAACCTGCTCACTCTATTTTACGGCCAAACGTATTGACTAAGTATACTGTACTAGTCCTCCCAGAAGAGAACTGGTATAGAATTCTTCACTGCCCGAGCTCTAATCTCAACTACTCAAAGGAAACTGGTTATTTATAATACATAGGGTTATTCATGTAGTATCAGCTTCTTTGATCCAGTTCAGCACTTTGTTTGAGTAACTGGGACCCGGATTCATGGCTCATGTTTTTCATATGAAACTCTTCAGGTACTTTTAGATTCGCCATATCTCTAACACAAATGGGGATTTCTTCAGAGTTTCACATCGGAGAAGTCAGGAGGTGACCGCGCACGATCTCCACTGGTCGGCAACGAGGCTGAAAACTTCACTCTTTTCTGTATAGTGGGCACTACATGCAGGGTCTGTCTGCGCTGACCCCTTGTAGTTGCATGGGTTGAGGTGAACTGCTGAATACCGGTAATTATACTTGAGGTAAGAACAGTAGTGGTGGGTGGAAGCCTTATTGATGGTTTATGTTGATAATTTAAGATGCAATGAAATTACATACCTTCGGTACCTTATATTATAGCTTAATAGTTATTCTGATATTACTCCTCCGTACTACTCATTGCCCTATGACCCTCTGAAGGCTGTGTGGGGTTTGGAATTTCCGGTCAGTCCCTCAGTCTGTAATGGGCTGAGCGGACTGGAAGCTTTGTATGGGACTAGCCACGCCTCTGATGCTCCATTGCAGAATCTAATTACATATGATGAATGTGGAATGAAAAGGATGTGCATCGCCTGTATCATATGAACTTCAGTCCCGCCGACAGGTCGCCATACCGGGCGAAATACATGTCAGAGAAATAGTTCGTGCGAGAAACCCACGGTCTCTGTTGAGTCGCCTTGGGCAGTGACTCTTGAGCGCGCGTCAAGTATGTCGAGTTGAGATCTAGCAGTGGCCGGCTGTCCATCTGGCCCGATTTTGACAAGACGGGCACAGCAGCCTTATGATCATTGCGCTGAAGATATTTCAACAACCTGCACGTCAGGCGCATGCCCGCGTCGGCACCGAGTGTCCACGAAGCATTGACATACCCAAGCAGGAGCACAGCATTGGGTAGATCTTGCATCATGAGGCCATTCCATGCATGTTTCTGTGATAGATCGAGCTTTTTCCCGTCGATGTAGATGGGAATGCCGCCACAAACTTGGAGTTTTAGTCCAGTGGCGGTCACAATCGAGTCAGCTTCTAACCGACGGCCGGACGTTAATTGGATTCCTTGTTCGTCGACCGTCTTGATTGTTCCAGTCTCAATAGTGGCTTTCCTCGACCCAAGGGCTTTGAAGAAGTCGCCGTCGGGACTGGCACATAATCGTTGTTCCCAAGGGTTATATCGGGGTTTGAAGTGTGGATCCAGTGGCACACCCAGTGGAAGGTGTTTCAGTATACCTTTCTCGAGGAGAGACCTTGCTGCCCGCGGAAAGGTGCGACAGAACCTGAACAGCACCTGTGAAAAGACAATGTGCCACATTCGGCGAAAGTAGTACACGCATGACTGGGGCAAGAGCCGTGTCCACCATTTGTTCTGGACAGGATTGGGGACAGCGACGATGTATGTCGGGCTGCGCTGGAGCATTGTCACAGATTCTGCTCTTTCAGCCAGCTTCGGGACCAGGGTTATGGCTGTAGCCCCGCTTCCGATGACCGTGATTTTCTTGTCTGTGTAGTCAAAATCCTCGGGCCAGAATTGCGGGTGGATGACCTGCCCCTGGAAGTTTTTGAGACCGGGAATCTCAGTCGCAAGGGGTTGTTGGTAATCGTAGTAGCCGGTTGCGAAGATGATGAATCGAGTACTGAAATGGAGGTTTTCTTCCTTGGTTTGGACCTTGACAGTCCACGAGTGTTGACTCCATTTCATAGAGACAACGCGGTGGTTGAAAAGAATCCGATCCTTGAGGCGATGGCTGGTTATCGCGTCGTCGAGATACTCCAGAATATCTCCACCCTCGGCAATAGGATTTGATCGGTTCCATTTATGCCAGGTGAATCCGAACGTATAGAGATCCGAGTCAGATCGTATGCCAGGATATCGGAAGAGGTCCCAGGTACCGCCAATGTTGTCTCGAGCCTCTAAGATAGCAAAACGACATCGTGGGAGCTCGCTTTGTAAATGATATGCGGCATTGATACCGGATATACCTGACCCAATGATGAGGACATCAAATGGAGTCGCTGCGGCATTGGTCGTGTGCATCTTGTTCATTGTCGAGAAGACATAAGAATCTCAGTTGCAATTGTCCATAGCATCCAACGTGAGGAGCGTGGTGACTATTTATAAGTCTCGTCTTCTTGGCCGATACTTTGCGTCGTAGTTCCACTTCATTGTACTCATGTTTAAAGGCATTGCCGGGCAATGAACAACTATTCCTAGTTCCATCGTCTCACATGATCTATCAAGCCGATGTATTTGAGTTGCTATGGGGCGATTATCGCGAGATGATTGGCCTAGCGGAGCCTTTTTACTCAAACAGGATAAAATCCCCCGCTGCAAGACCAGTACTGATGACAAAGTTGGTAGAGAAACCGAAGATTAACGACAGTGACGAGCCGGCGGTGCATTTCTTCCTAATGCGGACAAAACCCTCCGCCGCGAACTGTTATCCGCATACCCCGAATCAAGTACTTCTTCGCAAACAAAACCCCATGGAGAAGCCAATGCGAGCTTGCGTAATTTACCACACCCGTGCCTCCGTGGACCCATGACATGATGGCTCAAATTGGTCCATGAGTGTTAAGACTTCCGCTATAAAAAGGTGCCCCGTTGTCAACAAGAAGAGGGAATCTAGAGTGTGAACCAGGCGGCAAATTCAACCACGAAACCACTATGTCAGCACAGGATTTATCAAAGTTGGGACTGGACACAGCACACTCAGTGCTCGCGAAACTTCCCCCATCTGTACAGCGAGCACTGTTGAACTCGTACGTTCAAAAAGCTCTGGGGGTATTGGTAGCGCTGCGACTCGTTAAAGGCTTGAACAGCTATCTTTCAAAGCGAGCACAGAACAACGGGCAGAGTATCAGCAAATGGAGTCCACAGAAGGAGCTGGTCGTCGTCACTGGAGGATGCAGCGGCATTGGAAAACAAATAATGGAGGATCTATCTCGAATGAACGTCAAAACAATCATTCTGGATCTGAACGAACCAAACTTCTCGCTACGTGAGTCGCCTATGTGCCGTGACCTGTTATGGAAAGCTGATAGTCTGAAAAGCTCCAAATGTGTTCTTTTATGCCGCCGATGTCACATCCCGCGCAGTCGTGAAAGATGTGGCAGGGCAAATCAGAAAAGACCACGGCCATCCTACCATCCTGGTCAACAATGCAGGTGTCGGATTTCCAGGAACCATATTAGACGAGCCGGATGAAAGAATCCGCTTGACGATGGAAGTCAACACTTTATCGCACTTCTGGACCGTCAAGGAGTTCTTGCCAAGCATGATCCAACGGAATCATGGTCACATCATCACGTTGGCTAGTATGGCCAGTTTTGTCAGCTTTGGAGAGACAGTGGACTATACATGCTCCAAAGCGTCGGCTCTGGCATTTCATGAGGGCCTGACTCAGGAGATAAGGCACTGGTACGGCTCGAAGAAGGTCCGAACAAGGTATGTTATTGAGTGTACCCTGAATGAGTACCCCATCCACGCTAACAGGTCATGTCCTCGAGTGTCATCCATCCATTGTGGGTCCGTACTCCGATGATTGATGCCATTCTGAAGGCCGGAAAACATTGGACCCAACCGGTCATGGGTCCTGAGGAAGTTTCATCTGCTGTTATCGAACAACTTGTCTCAGGAAACGGAGGGCAAGTCGTGGTGCCCAGCTCTTATGGTCTAGCATCTTTGGTGAGGGGTTTACCGAACTGGCTCCAAGAAAGAGTGCGCGATAATGCCTCTAAGGATTTTGTCAAGCTTCGGCAACTTGAGAAGGAAATTGGCCTATGAGTGGTTCATGCGAGATTGGTGGGTTCCTGTTCACACCCAGCTTGTCGACTTTGAACCAAGAGTTTTATGTATGTACACTTTCAAAGGCCATGGTACGCGAATAGGAATTCGGCTTTATGTTCATCTTTTATTTGATATGGACACGTATCGAGGATCCTCCTTTAAATTAGCCCTGAACAGGCAGGCAGGAGATACTTTCAAGGTGGGCCATTCAAAGAGCTCAATAGGCCCTGACTTTGAAAACACTGCATTTAACAATAGGATCATGCCACGAACGGTCATGGCAGGGGCACAAATTTGGGGCCATTATCAATCAGGTCAAACAGAAATCCGTTAAACCCAGATTGTTTCCGCTCCCAGAAAAATTTATGGAAAGTGAGGAGGGTATCAACACATGCCGGACGTACTCGAAGCCTAGTGGAGCTTTTCCATACTTCTAAAGGAGAACATGGAACTTCCAATAAGGCTAAAAATAACGGCAGTACGACATTCTGAAGAGTAGCATCGTTTCCTTGGTCGGCAAAGAAGGTGCTTCTCTCGGCAAGAATATTGTTTGCAAGCAACACAGCGGTGTCATCATGACATGTTAACGGATGGCGCAGGCGATGGATTAGGAGTAGGCTTGCGGTTCGATACATGATCGCCTGGGTTCGTATCGAGGCGACTTCTATGGCGCTAAAACCTTTTGATTCGAGACATTCATGGTCTGGAGTCCACTGGCGCACTCTTTCTTCTACGCTATCTAGCTGGTTGACTTCTTTCGGGTCACCACGCAAGGTATGACCGATGACACACAGATTGTATAGAATTGGCAAGACAGATGGGCAGAGACCGGCCAAACGGTCAATCACTGATGGATCACGTGCGCCCGGCTGAATGATGGGTATTTCCCGGTAAACCAGACAGCAGACTATGTCCCAAAAGATTGGGCTGATCGTTATTGGGTCAAGGAATTGAACTTGCTCGAAACTCGAGTACCACGGCTTCATCAGCGACAAGGAATATCGGAGGATGGATGTGGCGCCCGTGGAGGTGAGGAAGGCATCGAATGCCGCCAAGGCCTGGCCCAGCATGAGAACGGCCAAGGCATCCTGCGAATGGGTGACCTCGGCAGTGCGGAGCTTCTGGAGGGATCGGGCACCCCGTTCGATGTCTACTCTTTCAGAGGTAGTTCGGTTGAAGCGTGCCCAATCAATAAATGTATCCATGGCAATGAACATTTCGTGCAAGAGCCAGGGAGAATTCCGATGGCAGTAGTGTATCGCTCGGTGGAAGTCCCTTGCAAAGGTCGATCCAAACATCCAGATATCTAATGCTGCATAAAAGCTGTCATCATCGATGTCAGGAATACGTTGAGACGCCCCCGAAGTGCCTGGTGGTATGATATCAGCAAGACCGGGTTGCTGGGCTGATGGGGAGCGGGATGGAGCTGACTGTGCTAAGTGAGCTCTCTCCAAATCCCGATTGGCGTCCCAGATATCAAAAACACCTTCAGTAGTGTCTGACCGTCCGGGGTTCGGGGGTCGTCCAACGCGCCCTTGGCGTCGCGTTCTGGTGCATGGGAGGGACGACCGCTGGCAGAGGAGGCACTGAGAAGCACTGGAATCTAGTTGGCATTTCCTCTTTCTCTTGAAACATTCATCACAAGCAGTTAATGAAGACATGATGGTATTGTTGAGGAGAAACCTAAGTGGCCATATGACGATGGGAAGGAAAGATGAGAGGTGGGGTGGATTATGCGGGAAATCACATGCATGCTGTATAGCTATTAATCTACCATCTTGGCTAATCCCTCGCACGCTGGGAACAAAAAACTCCTTATAATTATTCATTATACCCTGGGTTCCTCACACAGAGTATTTCTGAGTCCCTAGTAAATTTTTTTTTTTGCGCGCAAAATGAGCAAAGTCCGCCCTTATGCCGTTCTTGCGCCAAAGATGACCGGTGGAGATAGATTTAGTCTGCTCATGCTGATATAAAACCTTGCCTTTGCCAGATCCCCTCTGCAAGGTGCTCAAGCTCCACTATGAACTCTGAAATCACGCTCGAGCCACTCCTCCGAGGGGCGTCCAACGACCTTCTCGAATGGCAAGACCAAATCCGTGATGGGAACGGATTCTTCCTCATCAGGACTGTTATACCAATCGTCACCGACAATGACCGTTTTAGTATTCAGGCGAGAACGATGGTAACAGCCCTCCGTGTGGAGGATGGTTGTGCGAATGTTGTCCCAAGTTCCCACAGAGTGATTAGGACTCTGGCCTCGTCCTTGTTGATGTCAATTGTAACGACCATCTGAACAGTGGATCGGGGTGTCTCTAGCCAGCCCTTTGTAGTGCTAGCAAATCTCTCGGAGGACTCTAATAGCCCGACTTCCAGAAAAAGACTGGGATTCTGCCCCACCGGGCTCCAACAGCCACCCTGTACCAATCACCAATCGAAATGGTTGGTGTGAATCGATGTATCCATCTCCCACCTCAGACCCATAAAATTTATCTGCGTTCCAATGCTACCCCGTAAAGTCTCAACTGCAAAATTCCGGTATAATCCTGGGATTATTTTGGCGATGAGCGTGCCTGTCTTCCGGTGATAGGACAAGCGGGCAGGCAGTTTGGTTGCTCCATCAGCTAACCGGGGAAATTCAGCCTCTAGAACAAATTTCACGATCAGGAACTGTTCTCGAGTCTTTTCAGCAACGATATCCTGCTGTTGAGTTTTGAGAAGCTGGAGGAAGGCTGTTTGATCGATAAATGTATGCTGCATATTTGTTTTGCTCACTAACTGCTCGAAGGAACCTTCGAAATGTTCAATGTCCTGAATCTCAAGCTCAGATTTCTTATGGGTTAAGGCCATAACTAGATGTTGAGAATATGGGAATATGGTTGAGAGTCTCTTATGGTGGAGATTTCGGATTGTCCTGATGAATAATTACTGAACCCTAACGTATCCGGTAAGCGAGTCGGCCACGCAAGCGAGTCGGCCACACCTGTATTGCATATAAAATGGCAATTTTTAAGACCCCAGTATCTTAACAACAACATGTCAAGAGCACCTAAAATCTAGAAAATAGAATTATATGATGGTACATATACAGATACTAAGCCTAGGACCTCGCAGAACTTTTGATTCCTTATATTACAGAGAACAGGCTTCAAATACAGTTGTATTTAAAAATATACTGTTTTTCAGGCCATAGAAAAAGAAATAAAAATTCTGAAAAATAATACAGACCTTCTGTGGTGTGTATATAGTAGGCCGTTTGTATTATCAGCAGCATAAATAGGAATATGGGCTGAGATTTTGTGGTCTCAAAAAGTGCCATTTTATATGCAATACAAATGTGGCCGACTCGCTTGCGTGGCCGACTCGCTTACCGGATACGTTATTAGGCTCCAGTTGATATGTGACTTACAGTTGTGAAGTTTGATCTTTCACATGTAAGAGTTAAGATTACAATAGCTGCCTGGCCTATGACTCTTGTTCTCAAGCTCCCTTCTTCCTGTTCTCATAACCACCTATAATCAAACAACCCCCGCCAGCAGTACTATAGGCCCATTCATTGAATCATTAAGTACAAAAATGTAAATAAACATTTTCATCAACTCTGCTCTAAAGAGTGTATGCAATCTGCCCCCTCTGTTTATCATCCGCAATCCGACACTTCGGCTCCAACTTGACATTGGAAAGATGCTCCGTAAGTCTGAGTGAAGAGGTGCAAGCATGCACAGTCGGCGTTGAGTGTGCAAGGTGTAGGAATCAGCCGTCATAGTGATATCCCCTTATTTCCATATTTTAACCAGTCTGTCACGACTCCGCTATAACCCGCTTCAAACGTATCTCCAGTCCCTGAGCACCAGATGGTAAACCAGCTCCGTCATCATGTTGATCGAAATATAGCCTCCAGATTCCTCTCCCATCATCAACATCTAATTGCGCTTCCAGCTCCTCCTGCTGCTCATCATCGGGAAAACGCACAGCCAACCAACCTTCCCATCCTTCAAGCGTGACCCGCTGCTCATCCTTTGTCCAATCAAATGGTCCACAGATATGGCCCTCGCTGTCTGGTCGGCTGCCCCAGCGCATTTCGTGTGTGCCGGAGTCCAGGAATACCCATCGTAGAGTTGGTGGGTTCTCCCCAGTCACGGTTACCATCCCTGATGTGTTGTCAGGAGCGAAGGCTGGATGGGTGTAGAAGCCGCCGTTGAAGGGAGCCATTGATGATTTGGGATATTTGGTGATGTATAGCTGATCCGTTAGTTACTTCTTCCCATGGGTTGGAGTCTGATGATTTGTTGGAAACTTACTTTACCATCCGACCCCGCGTACACTTTAGCATTGTGAACTTGTTCCCGCTGCCGCTGGTTCCCTTCATTGATCTTACAGGTCGCCACAAGATGACATCGTTGTTTCCGAGAGGAATCGCGGCGACTTTCTTCGCGATCGCGAGTACCGGAGGTTGCTTCGTTTAGGCCAATCATAGTCGGCAGCATTGCCGACATCATAACGATTCCCAGCACCATGGTCGGGAAGATAATAAGGAAGACAGAGTTGGCGTAGTTGATGGTGTGCAATATAGTCCGTTATACTCGTTGCCGGCCGGCATGTATGGGCATGGTGTAGAGGGCACGTCAGATCCACCTGATAGGTAAATATGTTTTCACTGTCAAAATAAGTTGTCAATCATTATTTCATGTCTATATCAGAGTGGTTGACCTTCCGCATGCGTGCACTCCATGAAGTAATAGGATACCACCTCTGCAACTCGTGCTCCCTTAAAAATGCCATTAAATACTTAGTAGTCTAATAAAGAAGAACTATTCAATAACAAGTTCTCAATTGCATCTCATCTCAAACAAATCAGCCTGGATAATACCAAAATGGCCGACTCCCTGTACTGTCATCCCCAAGCATATCCGCTTCTCCCTATATTTGACCAAGCACACAATCTAACCCAAATCCTCCAAATTTAGCCAACCAACTGTCGACACGTCTCCTAAAGGCAACCGCAAGGGCAACCGTCCCGACGAGGAATCAAACAAAGATAAGGACAGCGGCAACGGCGACAAGAAGCTAGTACCAACGAGCGGACTTGAGAAACCGGGTGAGACAAAAGAGGACAACGAGAAGGAGAGTTTGAAGATTAAGATCCATCTAAATCTGCATGCGAAGGTGAAGTTGGATTTGGATGCGCAGTTGTATGGTGATGTTGTCATTGGATTGCTGTAAGAGGTACACAGGATCTTCGGGCAGAGCATAGTTTATTTATTCTCTAAACACGAATACGAGGCACAGATTATCAACGCTAATAAAATCTTGTTTCATCCATACATGCTTAGCATATTGCTTCAAATCCTCTGTGGTATACACCGCAGGCGCGATCATGAAATCGTATGGTAAACGGTACCCCAGTAATTCGATACTCCCTTTCTCACTCAATACCATAGCCACCATCTGAAACTCGATTGGGGTAGGCATTCAAATATCATTATCACCATAATCCTGATTACCCTTATCATGTCTAGCTGCTCCCCACTCCTCAAGTACAAGCTCAGGCTTTGTACGATTGGCACCAAGCACGACAGCTATCTTGATATCCCCCTTCGACGCGGCAATCCACCACGCAGCCGCAGCACGCATCCGCTCAATGGAATTCATATCCCCCCTCTCAATGACTGGTTGGAGGGGAAAATAAATTCGGGGGTGCCTTTGGGGAGGCCATCTTTCATGTCTGGGAAAGGCATTTTGCTTGACGTATGTTGTATCTTTGCTAGGAATGGTAAGGTTGCGTAGTTTGAGCAGCACTAGTAGGTCATACTTTTTTACTATGACCTTTGAGCATTCATTGCCTTAATCGAACACTCGTCAATTCAAAGTTAGACTTAGAACACAAGCCTTGAAAAATATTCATAAGAAAAGTTCTCTGTATGAACGAGACTATAGCCGTCCAATCAGTTTAATGGTATGCAGGTATACACAGTATAAAGATGCATAAACCGATCCAGGTCTGGTGATACAACATCCGAGAATTGACGTTGCAGTCGGTTACATGCCATCAGGGCACATGTTGATTACGCACGTTTCCTGAGAATATAAGCTTAGATATTGTTGGTTGATAAAGCTGCATGAAGGATCTATCATATGTTTGTATCCTTCTTGCATCACTGCGTGACACTGATTCGCAATGGCTGCAGATTACGAATCGAGAACATTCGGCCGGTTTTGTTTCGGGAGTATGTACTTTGTATAACAGAGTCTAAGTTAGGACGCTACAATTTATGAAGCACTCATTATATGCCAAAATACAGGGAAGTAAATTGAATAAAGAAAAAAAAAGATCTTGATGTCATGCTCTCTTTTTGTTGACCATGCATGGGTTACGGGTTACCGATGTAGGTAATGCAGTTTATCCAACAGGTCTAACAGTAGGAACATCTCCTCAAAGGTAGCAAAAGAGTATACTTTACTTGTTATATTTATCTTCATGATTTATGAGATACAAGGTTGTGAATTCTTCCCTGGGTTGGGGTCAACACTTCGGAGTATAAGACAGACCCATATTTAAACATCAAACATCAAACAGCCATTGACCACCCCCAAATGCGTCTGTCTATCTGATAGAAATCATACACGGGCGTATTAACAAATACTTCCCATCATGAGTAAAGACTTGCCAGGTGTTTATTCTGCTTTTCTCGTCTTTGGGAAATCTCCCAATTTCTCACTCCAAATTTTGTCGGATAACAGATCTAATCCGAGTTAGTATACAACAACTTGATATCTCACTATCATCTTCATATTCTGTACTTAGTATATTAGCAAGAAATAAATGCTGGGATTTGATGTATTCCCTTAGAGACCCCGAAACCTCCCCATTCAATCGACCAAGATACCTCAGCAAACTAGGGCATCAAAATGAGCGGGCCAGCAGCAACAACAGCAGAAGAAGCAACAGGAGCGAAGAAAGAAGCGAGAACCGCAGCGAAGAACATCGCCGGTGAGATCTATCCAGAGCTCCATGAACTCTCATGAGCGCGAAGGACAAGATCACTGCGAATCACGACGCCTCGAGAAGCAAGTCGACTGGATGATAAAACACGAATTAATTCCCAATCATAACCCCACCACCTTTGGACTCCTACTAAAATGATGGTTTCCTCGGATATTCTTCTCTTGGCTGTCTATATTGAGGGAAATCGCGAGTGAAAGCCGAGAGTTGTGAGGAAGTTATTCTGAGGAGGGCGTGCAGTCGCATCATCTGACGAGATATCGTGAAGGATTCTAATTTTATTTGGACTTGGCTTGCTCTCCGCATTCCACAGTCTGTCCTGTCTACTTTTGTGACGCCTCGTTGCCTGTCTCCCGGTTAAACCAGTCTTGTTGTCTATGTTCTATGTCATTGAGATGTGAGCCTCTGTATTTGTACGCGATGGTAGCATCTAGAGAACCGAGATGGCTTCTGTTTATCTCCTGCTCTATTCCGTAGATGAGGGCACTAAATTGTTCAGCTAGAATATGCAAGGAGTCAATCCCTACATAGTACGTGTCACTATATAAACAGCCCGACACCTCTACAAAGGCCATCCCAGCCAACAATGTACCGAGAGTGCGTCAGCCACGAGAAAAGCGACACGATGGCTGTCACCATCAACGTCACCGGTACCTCTACAATCTACCACCATCCGGAACAAGCCGTGCTCTCCGTCCACATCCAATCCGAAGGCCCCTCGCGCAACCTGGTGTCCAGCTATGTAACCACCCGATCGAACCTCCTCCACCGTCATCTGCGGGACCTCGCGCCCCGGAATTCCTCCGGACAAATACCCATGGAAGCGCCCGTGTCGAATATCGCAATCGGATCCGAGCGCAGTTGGTCGACCATCCCGCGCGATCGCAACGGCCACCCGATGGACCGGGTTTACCACGCCTCCACGGACGTGGAAATTACATTCCGCAATTTCACAAAGTTGGGAAAGGTCGCGAAGCGACTAATCACAGAGGAGAATGTCGAAATCTCGAAAATTGTCTGGCAGTTGACTAAGGACACCAGGGAGGTGTTGGGGGTAGAATCGCGCAAACAAGCAATGAAAGATGCGATCCGCCGGGCGCAGGACTATGCCGCTGTCATTGGAAAGGAAGTCGAGCCGATGTTGATCACGGACCGCGAGTCAAAATCGACAATTGGGACGGCCAAATGCATGGCTGTGAATGCGAAGATAGGGGTTGGGGAAGAAGATTCACTGGATTTGGCGCCGCCGGATATCGAATTCCACTGCTCGGTCGAGGTGCAGTTTCGAAGTGCTGCGAGTGGGAAATGTGATTGATTATTGCTTGTTGCTTGTGATACTTTGCACTGAAAAAGCAATAGAAGGGATGTACTTGTATTTGTGATACTAGCAGATTCGTCAGCTCATGTTCCATCCAACTAACACTTTTGCTGAACCCTGAAATGTTCCTTGCAGAGCGGATGCACCGCAAATCTGTCAATCGGTAGATCGCAGTATAAATGCGCAGGAGTTATCAGAGCGTATCAGAGCTATGCGCCCTCCTTACTGCTCTCCCACGTTGATCTGCGCTGGACGCGTTGTCCGTGGGTCTAGCAGTCGATCCGGGAATCTATTTTCCAGGTTTGATATGAATAGGAGCAGTGAATTGGTCCCCGTAGTTGCGCCGGGAGACCCCCGGGAGAAATTTTCACGGCTGTGGACCGAAACCGTCGTTGGCCACCTTCTTCCGTTCAAAGCGCGCTATCAAAGTCGGTCTGGATGATTAAGGGAAATCTCTTCCCAGGCCCATAAAAGTTCTTCTTTCTCTGGTCTTGCTGGGCCTTACTTCCTTCTTTTGATCCAACAACTTTTTCCTAATATATCCGTTCGGCCATGAAAAGCCCCGTCGAAATCTCCGCGCGTCCCGTCGGCGACGCTTCCACCATCCCCGAACCGGCGCCGGCCCGATTGAGTCGTCCCGGATCGGCTTCGGGTCAATCCTCGCAATCCTCCTCCACCCAAGTCGCGACGCCGCCTCTTGTCCCGAATAACCCTATTGATTTCGTTGATGGCCCCGCAACGGCAACCGAATATCCCGATGTGGGCAAGCTTGCCTCGTGGAGAGGTGCGATTATCATGCTGGTGACTGGTGGCTCGCAGTTCTTGGATAATGTGTTTATGACGAGTGCCAATATCGCGCTACCGTCGATCCAGAAGGAGTTTAATGTCAACAGTGGGAACTTGCAATGGATGATCTCTGCTTATACCCTGACGTTTGGTGGGTTCTTGTTGTTGTCTGGGGTTTTGTCGGATCGGTAGGCCCGCTCTCCCTACTTTGCTATGGTGGATTTGTACTGATAGGTCTCAGATATGGCCGGAAAAACCTTCTCTGCATTGGATTAGTGTGGCTTTCTGCCTGGTCCATCGCCATTGGTTTCGGAAATTCGTTCATTGAAGTCGCTGTGTTCCGTGGCCTTCAAGGCATGGGCGCTGCCATGACTGTTCCGTCTGCCATTGGAATCATTAGTTCTTACTTCGTTGGTCCTGATCGTACCCGTGCACTGTCTATCTACGGCGCATCCGGTGCAGTGGGTTTCTGCGCAGGCCTGATTTTTGGTGGTTTCCTCTCCTCGTCCCTTGGTTGGAAGTATATTTTTCGTCTCGTGGTTATCGTCACTGCGCTTCTGGCCGTGACTGGATGGTTTGTACTCCCAAAGGACCGTTTGGAGGGTACCACCCGGGCAAGGCTGGATTATGCGGGTGCGGCGCTGTCAACGGCTGGCTTGATCCTGCTGTCTTTCGTGCTTTCTAGTGGTGGTGTGTATGGTTGGAGCAAGCCGTTTATCATTGCGTTGTTGATCGTCTCGTGTGCTATCCTGGTGGTTTTCACTCTGTTGGAGAAGTACGTGAAGAATCCGATCATGCCACTTTCTCTGTGGAAGATTCGCAACTTCGCAGGATTGTGGATTGCTGGTTTCAGTAAGTGCCTCCATCCCCTATTCCATATCCCATGCTAACTATATCAGCTGTCTATGGAAGCTATCAGACCGTTATCTACTATCTTGTCCTCATGGCACAGGAAGTCGACGAGCTATCTGCTGGCGAGACAGCGATCCGTTTTCTGCCTATGGGAGCCGGTGGCTTCATTGTATCCTTGATCTGTGGACGGGCCATCGAAGTGGTCAACGGTAAATTCTTGTTGCTCATGGGAATGGCTCTGTCGGTGCTGGCGCCGGTCCCGAGCTGCCTGACTGCTCAGGATCTGAACTTGTACGTTCCCACATTCGCTATTACTGTTTTATAAAACGTACTGACAACTATAGCTGGACGAACGTCCTCCCTACATCCCTTATCAGTGTCACTGGTGTATCCATTGCATATATCACAGCCAGCACTACCATGTTGGCCAGTGTGCCGGTAAACGTCAAGAGCCTTTGCGGCGGAATGGTGCGCTCCTTGATCCCAATGTCTAGAAACGTATACTTACAAAGAACAGATCAATACAGCCTTCCAAATCGGCAGTGGCGTCGCCCTTGCCGTCTCCTCGGCCGTGACTCAGTCCGTCGACGTCAACAAGGGTCACCCCCTGGCACAGCAATATCAAACTGGACTTTGGTGCTCTGCTGGTCTTGCCGGTGTCGGTCTCTTGTTCTCGATTGTTGGTATCAGACGTAAGGGGTTGAACCTCTCGGAGTCGAACAAGGAGGACCCCGTTGCGTTGCCGCATTGATTTGGTTATTTGGTTATTTGGTTATTTGGTTATGATACGACTTTGGCTTCTTGGGTTCTTTAAGGCTTGATCTTCTCTGTACACATTTGGCTGCATATTTGGGACTGTTATTAGATCGTTCTGATAGATTACTAAATAGATGGCGTTCCTCCCAAAACAGCAATCATATACACTGACTAATTATCCCAAAACGGTCTAGCCCCTCGGTAAACGACACTAGTCCACTAGCGTGCACGGACCCATTACACAAGCCTATAAATACTTCGCTCCCCCGCCGCTCTTTAGCCTTTTTTCTTTTCTTCTCCAGCTCTCTTTGCCTTTTGGCTTAGATCAAGTGTAGTATCTGTTCTTTTCAGTTTAATCTCTGAAAGTGTTCTAAGGAACACAACATTGATTAATCTTATTTTTGGTCTCCGTGGCTGGGCCTCTGTGCTTGCGCATGCCTGGCCGCACAGTGTCATCGGGCTTACACTATCCCCGATAGACGCGAACACCCTTTTCATCAATACGGTCGGCTTGCCTGACTGGTTGGAGAAGAGGTTCTTGCATTAATAAAAGTAGTTCGAATAAACACTTAAGATATTTTGCGCTGCACTGCTTGGTCAGTGCTCGTAATTTAAGACGAAAATAAGACGTCGGTCGTGTGGCGAAAAGTCATGTGAATTATTCGATGATCGGCCGCTTAGTCTTCCCATTCTATGGATCCTGCTAAGATCCTTTTTTGGACAAACTCGTGTTGTAGCTCTGTACGGAGTTGAGCTTTATGTCGGATTGTCTTGCAGTTATTACGCAGCTTTACAGTACAAGAAGCTTATCATTCCTTGCGCGAAAAGAGCGAGACTCGACAAAAGACCGGAGTCAGGACCCTTGGACCATGAACCAGGCACATCCAGATGAGATGAAACCACGTTATGAGCTTGCGCTTCGTCATGTGGGATTAACAGCCAGATCTGCACATCCCAGCGAGATCCTCCTGGGATCCTTATCCTCGGGTAGCCGGTGGTTACGGAATAATACGTAGTATGCATTGCTTTGGGATGCTCGCTTCGGCTTGGGGTTTGGCTAGAATACGGCTTTGCTTCGCGTTCTACTGACTAAGCAGTCTATATGCGACATAGTTATGCTTCGGTTGCAAACAACATATCTTCCATGTTGACTTCTGTCGATTTGTTTCCGCTGTATTTCTTGCTCCGGTTCGGGCTCCTAAGACCTGAATGGAGGTTGTAGACTCCCGATTGACTGAACTCTTCCGAAAAACTTAGCGTTAAGCTCCGGGCCTCAGTGCTTGTGTTATCCAAGATTTTCCGTGGCCAGATTCCACGTGCCCAAGACTCATTCTCGGGATCTTCTCGGTCTCAGACCGGAATACGCAGGGTGTACTTTGTGCTCAGCAGGAACTCGCCGCGAACAATGTTTATTCTCAGGCTAAGATAACATGGTTAGGTTATATGTCGTTTCGAGCACATCTTCGGAGAATACAGGTGTCTGATGAGATCCCTTTTCGGCATTTACAGCTGTCCAACAGGAACAGTATAATTCAGTTTTACGAACTATTTTCACGCAAATGTTGTTTTCCGCGAACATTCCGACGTGCAGTTTATTGATTCGTCGACTCCATGGTATTCCTGACACCTGACATACTGTAGCCATGCTTCCCAGTCCAACACGTTCAGATAGCTATCTCATACAGAAGCTCAGCTACCTTGTATGACGTCCAGGTGCACATCAAGCCGCGTAGCGAGCCTCGTATCGAGTCTTGTTCTAAGGCTGACCAGAAACCGGGCACGTGCAGGGGATTTTCACTACTGTGACAGCCAAGAAAACCATATTGTCCAATACAAGTCATTCTCAAGGTCAGATCAGCGGATGCTGATGGTAAATACCAAGAATAGCTTACTCTTGACTATAGGCAGATAATTCCATTAGCCGAGGTAATAGGGTTACTCCTCTTGGCGTTTTGCTTGGGAATAGCTTAATCAGTCAAGCAATTAGACGCTGACGCAGACTCTTGAGTACGGGATTCCCCCGGACCTTCCTGAAAGGGCAGTGCTGGGCAAACTCCACCCCCGCATTTAGCGTTATGAACAACAAGCTCATTCCAAGAGCCCCCGCAGACCCCACTCGTAGTTGCGAACCCTGATCTTGGGTTGCCGCTTTGGGGTTCCCTGCTCGGATGGTGACTCCCGCACGAGACGAGGCATATCCTCGGCTATGTATATTGCAAGTGTCCCTCGCCTTGTCTGCCTTGGTCACAGACATTTTATTTTATGTGTTTCAGAAGCTTCCAATCTATTAGGCGGGGTTCACCATGTTGCAAGAACTCCGTAAGATTAACTCTTACAACGCCTGGGTCGTGGTCTTTGTGGCCGTCGGCACCATCGCCAGTGCTTATGGACTGGCCATCATTGGCTCGACCGTCGGAGAACCAGGATTCTACGATTACTTCGGTCTGGCCGCAGAAGGAGAGTCGGGATATGACCATACCACGAACATGGTCGGCGCATTGAACGGCGTCAACTCAGCCGGTAATATCGCAGGAGCAATTCTACAATCCTGGACAGCAGGCCTCTTCGGACGCAAGCGAACCATCCAGCTCGGATCAGTGGTCTTGATTATTGGCGGTGCGCTATGCGCAGGGTCCGTGCATATGGCTATGTTCCTGGTCGGCCGTTTCATCGCCGGTATGGGCTCCGGCATCCTCACCTGCATCGTCCCTATCTACCAAGCGGAGATCTCAACCGCAGAAACCCGTGGTGCAATGGTCGCCATGACGGGTGTCATGTACTCGATGGGATACAGTCTTGCCGGCTGGCTGGGCTACGCCTGCTACCACATGCCCTTCAAGAGCCCGGCCGTATCCTTCTCCTGGCGCTTCCCGCTCGCTGTGCAAGTGCTTTTCCCCCTTATAGTCCTGGCGGGTAGTTCCTGGATCCCATACTCACCCCGCTGGCTCCTCCAGCAAAACCGCCGCGAAGAAGCCCTATCCATCCTCGAGCGCCTGCACGAAACCCCCGACGATCCGCAACACATTAAGGCGCGCCGCGAATTCGACATGATCGACGAACAGTACGCCCTCGACCAAGCGCTCAGTCTGAATCGCCGTTTCGAGCTCTTCCGCACCGCTACCAACCGCCGTCGCTGCCTCATCGCTTCCCTGCTCATGTGGGGCGACCAGTTCTTGGGTGTTTATGTCATGACAAACTACGGTGTGATCATCTACGGCAACCTTGGTCTGACGGGGTCCATCCCCTTGCTTCTGAACGCATGCTGGAACAGTTTCACCATGATCGGAAACAGCTGGACAGCGTTCTCAGTCGACCGCTTTGGTCGTCGAACATACCTTCTCATCGGCTCAGTGGGCTGCATCGTCTCGCTCGTCTTCCTCTGCGCCTTATCCGCAGAATACCTAGACACAAGCAACATGTCCGGTCTCCGCGCAGCGGTATTCTTCATGTTCTTCTACATCTTCTGGTGGTCATTCTTCATGGACGCCACGCAGTACGTCTACGTTGCGGAGATCTTCCCCAATCACCTCCGTCCGCAAGGCGTAGCCCTAGGTCTCACCATCTTCTACCTTGCCTCTGAAGTGACCCTCGTCGGCGCACCCGTAGCCCTCAACAAAATCGGGTGGAAATTCTATCTCGTCCTAATAATCCCGTCCGCTTGTTATCTTGTGGCTATGTACTTCCTGTTCCCTGAGACGAAGGGCCGGACCCTTGAGGAGATCGGGGCATTGTTTGGGGATGAGAATGTCGCGAATTTTACGGAGGGGCAGGCGAGAGTTGAGGAGGGTCGGTCGAGTGATGAGAAGCCTGATGCTTCGCCTGAGAAGGGGCACATAGAATCATGATGGAATGTTTTGATAAAATATGGATGTGTATAGGATCTATGTGATTAATTAGTATATTCAACGGCTTTGATTGTGTTTAATAATGAAAGATATATTATCATGTCTACGCGTTTGTACAGCGTACTCTGAGGAGATATGAAATGCAGACGGGAACTGGGCTCTGATCTAATAAGCATAATAGAGATGGTAACAGAGAATGTGAACCTGCCTAATGCTCATTCCTTTCTTTAGTCGACACGCGCAAAGGAAGCATATGGACTGGTTAATAGTATTACTGGGTATCCGGAGAACGCTCAACGGAGAGCGCTTGCGTCTAGTGGCCCACGAGGCCCGGGTTCGACTCACGGTGCATCCGTTTTTGCTACTTCATTTTTTGTCTGTAGTGTACTGAGTTGTTGCCTATCTAGGGCATGTGGTAGCCTATTTCGGTAGGGAGACTTAGACACCTCAGGCAGTGACATCTACATTGGGTTTGCTGGAACAATAGCATATAGGAGAGTGTAGGTTGATATAATTGGCATTTTAGGTTTAGAAATGGAGCGAGTACAGTGATGATTGGTTAAAGCATCCTACGGTCTTCCAGGCAGAGGGGATCATTTCCACCAGGTAGCTGCTATTCAGGATGGTTCTCCAAAGGTTATGTGTAGAACATATGATCATATCCTTAGCCATCCTAGAGACCATCACTGTGGAACGTCCTCCATGAATAAACACTATTTGCAAGGAGTTAACTGTCGGAAATCAGCACCTCGCTCATGTGACGGCTCAACGCTATACAGACAGCGCCAACATGTCAAACGAAGCCATACAAGCAATCTGAGCAAACAAGGGCTTAAGCCTCATCGCACAGATGTTTATAAAGACCGCCCATTGCCTAGATAGATTCCCTTTTCTTCTTCTTCCCCAGATTCGATATTCTCGTCGATGGCTATAATAGTCTAGATAGGAATTCAGTTCATTATTATCTACTATTCCGAGCCGTGACAGCTCACAAAATATCAGGCGGCTAATGCATAATGGGTATGTGAAGCATGACTGATCTATGTGTACGAACTCTCTGAATCTCTACTGATATAATCGCATCTACCCAGGCACACTTAGTCCCTGGGGAAAGGTCCTTTACCCAGCAAGCCTGGATGGAGAAGGTAATTACTTTTATTACAGCCTCACGGTTACCGTTCCAGCTTGTTGAGCATCCTCAGTTTTATGCTCTTATTGAAATGGTCCAACTTGCTCCATCCTTCCCTGAAATACCCTCCGCGTATATGGTCCGCCGTCATCTTCAAGAATTAGTTGAAGAATGACAACATGAGCTTCTTCAGACCCTTCCTTAAGGTGCTGAGCTCTCTATTGCATTAGATTGCTGGGCCTCACCCTTTCATCAGGCCTTCATGGCAGTGACAGGCTATTTTCTAGATAAATATTGGAATTATTGCGAGATATTACTTGGCTTCGAACCACTGCATGGCTCGCATGCTGGTTCTCATCTGAGCACAGTTCTCCTGTAGCTGCTTGAAAAACATCAGATTCAAGATCGGGTCTTGACAGTTACCACAGATAACGTAACAGGACTTTTAAAACGGCCGCCGAAATAGCTCTTTTCGGCCGCCTGCTAACCGTCACATTGTCAAATGGAGTAGTCGATTGTAGTAACTTCCGTGATTGAGGTAATGACTCTAGACACTAACATTGCACCTGTTTAGGCTAATATATGATCCAACTCTTTTCCCTGTCAACAGTATCATACATACTATACATCAAAGGAAACGCCCCTTCTGGCGTAACCACTGATCCATATGATCGAAACAGGTCTTCACAGTATCACCATACTGACCCGGGTACGACTCGCACTCAGTACACACGTTGATAGTGTGCGAAGCACCCTCAACAAACACAATTGACTTATCTCTACTACCCGAGTTGAGGTAGATCTTCTCCGCATTGAGATACTCCCAGTGACCCGTCATACCCATAGCAAGAATCGGGACGCTGACACCCGGCGCAGAGGAAATCGGAGCGGTCTGGCTAGAGTTCCACTCGATACCCTTAAGTCCGTCAGGGAGGTACTCAAAGTTGTCGTTAACACGGATGGCCAACGTTTCCAGGAAGCGATTAATGGAGCTCTTGATGGCGCCGTCGTAGAATTTTGATGCGAAGGAGCCAATGGCTGTGGGGACACGGACGGAATGCACGACTTGGGTGCTGTTGGTGCCGCCCTTGTGCAGAAGGGGCCAGGCATGTGTAGTGTGTGCAAGGAAGCGAGTGTCCTCGGCGAAGAACTTGTTGTTCATACCCACGTAGTTGGCGTCGGGGATGGTGAGCGGCTCATCGTCAGCGTACAGGCCGTTTCCAGCTGCGATTGCCTTGCTGCGGCTCAGTGCGTGGTCGATGATACGGTTCCAGCGGGTGACCACGCCGGACTGGTAGGCCTTTCTGAAGGAGGTGGAGTAGTTGGCGCCGTTCGACATGTAGCCATTGGCCGGGTTGTATAGGCTCAGCGAGGCATTGATCTTCATACCGCTGTTCTCATCCATGATAGCCGGGTTGACACTGAGGAAGGTCATCGTCGACAGACCGTAGTTGGCGTCGACTGAGATGAAGCCATCAGCAGCGGGGAGGTTGGCCAGGTCGTCCGAGCAGGGGTATAGCTTCTCAGGTCCATTGCAGGCTGAGACACCATTCTCTGCGATGTTCTGGTAAGCCCAAAGCATGGCACCACCACCGCTGTGGCCGAGAGCAACCACCTTGTCAATGTACGTCTGGTTGCGCAAGTACGAAATGCCGCTGCCGGCGTTCTGCAACATGTCTTCGAAGGCCAGGTCCGTCATCTTCCCGGACTTGCTGGCGTTGTTGTTGGCGCACAGAACAGTGTAACCGCGCTTGTACAGCTCCGTGCAGGCAACGAAGTTGATATAGTCTTGCTCGGCGTGCATAACGAAAATGGCAACGTTCGCCCTTGGGCCTGGGTTGGATGGACGATACAGACCTCCAATAACGCCATTGCCCAGGTCGAGAAGTCTTGCGGGTAGGGTTTCATTGGTGGCAAATGCTGAGCCCAGCAGGACCAAACCGGTCAACAGGCTTCTGAGGACCATCTTGACTGGAAGAACGAATGAAGAGATGAAGTGTGAAGATCTGTCTGTACTTGGTTTCCTTCCGGGACTGTGGGCTTTATAGCTTCAACCAGTTGATCTTATATCCGAACTGAATAATTCAAAGCAAGAAGTCATTGTCTGATTCTGCGTCAACCAAGTGTGTAAGTGGAGATTCCTCAATCTCGAGACGGTCTATGGCGATACCCGGTCCGACTCTGGGCATCACAGCCACTGGTATTGAGTCCATTCGGTCCCTGACAGTAGCTGCCGCGTAACCTGATAATCGCAATTTTGAAGCAACGTTGAATTAGCGTGAAGAAACTAGTATAGACATTCGGTGATAAGATCAAGGTACGTCGTTAATTTCACGCTCTGCCCAAAGCGGTATTTACCCCCGAACCCTATTGCTTGTTCTACTTCCGATGTTTATCCGGCCTGGTCGAGATTGATTGAGATGTTTCGAGAATTGGGGAAGATCCAGGAATCATCAGGGGTGCTCGGAGATAGTCTTCATGATTCCTATCAATCAGAATGACTCGGTGAAACTGAGTCTACGTAGGTTTTTGTCAGTGGCTTCAGTAGCGGTGAGTATTGTTGTCTTTGATTCTAACGTAAACTTATATCCTGCGTGACAACTGACAGAGAACAACTTCTTATAGATTGAAGCAGTGCCAAGAGAAAGCCATATGTATCAACTCCAACGCCCATGATCATCCTTCGTTAGATTATGTATGTGCATCTATTGATACTCCCACTCTTGTTGCAGCTTCACATCCAGCGTACTATATCCTTCCACCACCTTCAGCCCTCTCAACCTCTCCTGCTCAATCCTCTCCCACGTCCACTCATCCGCAGACCATGACTCCGAATTGGCCTTCTTCTGCTCCTCGAGCGTTTCCCGCCCAGGGACTTGATCCGCATCAATCTTCAGCACCTCCCGCACGAGTGAGTCATCTACTCCTGCAGTGACCTTAAGTCCTTCTCCTTCCGCGGGCGTACCCATCCCAGAGACATCTTTCGATTCCACGAGCACAGGCGCCTCACCAGCGCTTTCGGGTCGAGGCGGCAAGAACCCGCTAGTACGAAGAACCCGCTCAGGAGGGACTGTCAGGCGGCCCTTCTTGACAACATATTTGGTGAGAGCAGTAGCAAGCAGAGTCTTCTTCCCATCACCACCCTTCTTAGCAGGACGGATATAGAAACTCAACACGTACAGCCACTTCTCATCCCAGGCGACGGCTTTCGATTGAATATCCACGCGTTCGAACGGCTTAATCTCCCGCTTGAAGCTACAATATACAGACCCCACGGCGATGTACATCCATGGTAGCTTCTTCGGCACGGGCTTGCCTTCTTTGCGGCACTTCTCAATGGTCTCTTGATCGAGTTCTTTGCTGAGGATTCCGACACCGGGGGACAAGATGCGCGTGGCGAGCGCTGTCCGCGCGATGTCCAGGTCGGAGAAGTAGGTGCTGTTGGATTTGTGGAGGTTGTAGTCTGATTCCAGGAGAGGCGTACGGGTGCTCAGCCCGAACGACGCGAAAACGGGATGTATCGGCTTGCCATTGATGGTGGTGGATTTGCCATTGGGATAGAATGGAGCGTCTGGTTTCCACCGGATATTCCTTAGGAATACATGGAGGAGACGAATCTATGAGAGTCAGCTGGTGACCTATCGGTTGGGTCAATAGAATACTCACGTGCCAAACCAAAGGAAGATTCTTGAGATTGATTAATGCCAGGAGCAACGCTAGGGTCTTCCACGATGCTAGCGGGGCTATGGATGACAATGCTTGGCGTA
This sequence comes from Aspergillus chevalieri, assembly GCF_016861735.1. NCBI lineage: Eukaryota > Fungi > Ascomycota > Eurotiomycetes > Eurotiales > Aspergillaceae > Aspergillus > Aspergillus chevalieri. The sequence goes on from NC_057364.1 coordinate 906,776, forward strand.
TGTTGTCAACAGGTAAGGAGATCGGGATGCTCATGTTGGACATGTACTACGATTTCGGGAACATGGAATGGAGTACAGGGATACCGGTTTCAATGAAAAACAACAAAGAATTGAGGTTCTATTGTCTGTAATTGAAGTCAAGAAAAAAATATATTAAAGATATATCTGACAAGATTTAACAGAATAAATGAATGGCGTCTGGCAATCGATCAGCCTCACGATCCTCAACAGGTAAGCTGAAAGTCGTGATTTTGTTGGGACGATAAGCCGAGGTTCCTAGAATCACGTGTGTTGATTATGTATTTTTTGCATAATTAGACATAAACATGCATAACTATGGATAATGGCCATTAGGAATGAAGCATAGTAGTACATTGAATGCCAGACCCATATCCTATATAATCGATATAGACAAAACATCTTTGGTACATAAGAGTATGTGCAATCCTCGGCACAGCGCAAAATACCCGGCACAGTTGTCCCCATAGTTCAAGTAACTTTAGGTCGCAAAGCATAGAATTTGACCGGCAAAAGCCTCCTAGTTGTTTTGGGAAAGCCCAACTGTAACTCTGAGACGATCAAATTCATTTCAGCATCTTTGAAAATGGTTCTGAACTTCGCATCCGTCCTGGTCACACTGCTATCCAATTCATCATACATGTCGTCGCCATTCGGATCTGTTGAGAGATTCTCTTTGACCACCAAGATTCCAGTCGCAGTCAGGGCATCACGGCATCGTTTCACATACTCAATCAATTGCCAGTCTTTCAAATGCCCCACACAGAACTGGGTCCAGATCAAATCATACTTCTTCTCCGGATGCCAGTCTTCTAGACCAATTGTATAGATAGCATCAATCACTCCGGATTCCTTTAAGGTGCTCTCACGGAGCGCCCGAGTGAACTTTTCCACGGGCTCGACCGCATCAACAGTCTCACAAACTTGGCTGAGAAAGCCTTCTGTCACACGGCCAACTCCTGCACCGCAGTCGACTCCTGTTGATAGCTTCCCTTCAGTCGAGCACGTGGGCACAAGTCGCCTAGCCTTGGCTAAGAATGACTTAGATCCTCGCAAGTCAATTCTCGAGTACCATGGATAACCCCCCAAGGCCGCCAGCATACCGTTTGCTGTGGCGGGAACACTGTTCCAATACTCAATGGAAACAGCAGAGTTTATGCAATTATCCACCCCAGAGAAGGCAGCATTATTGTGAGTCTGCTCCTCGCCAGTGGCCTTGGACATGGTGGTGGGAGAGGGCGAGGGAATGTTTGTAGGGCACGATGTCTCCTCTGTCCTTCTTTCTACATTATTGGACTGTGTGCGGTGATTAGCCAACCTTGAAGATGACGTAATCCGTAACCGAATTCATAGTTAAGTTAGCGTTCATAATTCGAAACTAACTGCTCTACAAGGCTTTTATATACAAAAGTATAACAATCATTGCACCGTGATGGTGCCCATTTAGAGAATTGGTTTGTTGTCAAAACAGGTCCAGCTGGTACAGAATAGATCTTGTCGCATTATTCTCACGTGACAATGCGGACAGTCAGAATGCTAGGCTTTGGAAAATAATTACCCCTGTACAAGACTAACTTGTTATTATACCAATATGGCAAAACGCAGGCCCTTAATATCCCTATGTCAAATGGAATATACCTTAAGTTACAAGGTCGCCTCTTTAGATGATACTTGCGGTGATAAGCAAAGCTTTTATTCGGACCTTACCGTGAGCCCCCCTCAGCGTTTATGAGAGGACAAGAAACGAATTCGACGAATACTTCAGAACAAAGAAGCACAGGTACTTTGAAACAACCCTAAAGAACCTTCTTCCTGAGCCTAGTGTAAGAGAGATGCACGGCTATTGACCATCCCTTGTTATCCGCTTGCTTGTTGGGCTTATGATCCCAGAAAATTACCAGTAAGAGGGACACTGTTGTCCTTGAGCGCAGGAACTACGTCAGCAGTACAGTTTCATAGCAGATATCGATTATGAACGCGGATTCCATTTGCCTCTGCAATTGACCAAAAATGAAACATTAGCAGCAATGTCCGTTGCAAAGGTTAGCTGCTCGCCTTTCCTCTTTTCTATGTCTAGGCTAAAACATTCAAAATTTGCAACGTGGCAGTGAGTCTGGCTTTGTGGTCATTATTCTTTAGACTTCCCAGAGAGACCCGTGACGAGATCTATGCATATGCTATTCCAACAACAGAGATGCAAGTAGTCGGCTCTGGAGATGCTTCTGGTGTCGAGTTTGCTAGAGGAATGGGTGATCCTAGTGGCTTCTATTTTCGGTTTAGAAGCAATCTTGGCATCCTCGCAGCCAACAGACAGATGAGTAAAGAGGCATTGCGACTGGCTTATCGCAAGGCATCTATCCGCTTGGATGATATGGATGAACTTATAAAATTTGCCATCTTGATCGAAAATATTGGCCGCCATAATATTGAATCGATCAGCTTTGCTTGGGAAAGTCAAAGTTACATGGAATCTATTTCACATGAATCCCTGGATTCCGAGCATGACTGCATTGGGCTGCTCAGACTTCACAGCATTCGATGTGTTCAACTGCTCGGGAATTTCAAAAAAAAAAAAAAAAAAAAAAAAAAAAAAAAAAAAAAAACCGAAATGCGTCCGGTTGTGCTTCGAGTATGAACTTTGCCGAGTTTGTAATCTAACGACTTCAAGAACGATCCTGGCTTCCGCAATCTTAAAGCCGCTGGAAAATGGAGCCAACATTAATACCCAGTATGACTGGGGGAGCACGGCATTGAACCTCGCAGTATTGATGGGACATGAGCCAACCGTACGTGTGTTATTACAAAAGCGCGCCAATGTCAAACTGACTGGAAATTCTGCCCTTCACTGGGCTGTCGCACGGAAGGGTATCACGCGACTACTGCTGGAAAAAGATGATATCCGTATATGCTGAAAATGATTATGGCCCAACTTCCCTCTGCTGGACTGCACAAGGTGGAACAATAGCCGTCGCACGGCTCCTAGTCCAAAACAATGCCGATTTGAATTGGCAGGACAAAAAAAGGCAGTACAGCGCTACACAAGGCATCCATGAGGGGGTGCGAAGAGATAGTCCGAACGCCACTCGAAAATGGTGCTGGTGTTAATTCCAACGATGCGGATGGCTGGACTCCTTTGCATGGAGCATGCGTAAAAGAACACACAGGGATCGTTCGGCTTCTATTGGACAAAGTAGATGGTGGAAAAGGTCTACTGGGCCTGATCGCTAAGCAAATGGAGAGTAAAAAGCAGAGAGCTATCCTTATTAAAATGGCAGTGAGAAAGGGAAAGGGAGCACAGTGTTGACCGGTCTGCGCTTTGCTGCCCAGGAAGGGCAAGTCGGCAAGCTCCGGATAATGCTCGAGAAGGGTGTAGAAATTAAGGGCAAAGATACCGCAGGATATAATGCCTTGGAATTAGCATCATTCCAAGGGCATGAAAGTGTCGTGAAGCTATAGAACATAAAGCGGACATTAACCTTCGCGGATCCGATGGGCGCCCGCCGCTCGACTACGCTGTTCAACAACTCAATGAGAATGTCGTCTCTCTGCTCCATGACCGTGGGGCAGATGCCAATGCCAGCGTGTATGGACAGACTTTGGTCATGCTAGCTTCCGAAATAGGGAACGTCTCGATCGCACAACGTCTGATCACAGCCGGTACTGATATAAATGCGCAGGACTACTCTGGAAGGACAGCTTTTCACTTGGCTGCAATGCATGGACAAGAAGATATTATGTGGCTGCTTACAGAGAACAAGCTGGAGAACTTGGAGGGATCTGGCATTGACGTAGAAGAGGCACCAATCAAATGTCGTTACTATATTCTCGACTGCTCATCCTGCACTTATCAAGTGGAGACTCTTGTTAGTCTAGAAAGTCTACTGAGGCTTACGCGCTGCGAAAACGGCAATTATAAGAAAATTGCATGCATTGGAATTAATATAACAGGTCCCTCCACTCTATCAGGTAGTACCAACAATATACCAGTAACCCTAAACAGACAAAATCACAAGCATAGGAAAAACTGACCTTCATTGTATTCCACCACCTGCACGAACCATCCCCGATAATCGATCATTCCGTACTTAGCTGTCAGGTTAGCTACTAATTGAAATCATTCAGAATAGTCCCGAGTCCCTAGGGTTCCGATCCCTAAATCCCAGTAATTTAGCGCCAATGCAAAGCAGGCCTGGTATACGGCAATATCCGTCCACTATGCAGATCCTCACGGACCTGCGCATGCGCATAAGGGATGACCTCATAGTAAGCGTTAACGCAGCTGGGGGTTTTGACAATAAGGCATACCTCGAGGAAGTTATCTTCTCTGTCGCGGCTGCTGCCGGGCATAATTCTCACGCGATGGGAGTCGATGTCGCGGAGCATTGCGTAGAGGATTTCACGTTCATCGGTAAGGTTGGAGTTGAAGTAGGGGAACCAGACGCGCCAGTACTTGGACATTTCGATTATTTTGATTGAGTTGTTAGAAATTGTGGAAGTTGGACTGAGTTGAGATGGTGAAGGTTGGTAGTAATTGTTTGCTGGAGGTCAGCGAGATGGAGATAATCTGGCAGGATTCCTGGCCATATTTATGTCCAAATTCGAGGCATTGAGAAGTACATAAGTTGTACTTGCCATAGGGTGCCAGTATAGAGATGAAAGAAATCAATAATTAATGTCCATCTCATAGCCGTTGGTAGTATCAATGCTTTCTTTGACAGTTTTGTGGAGAGAGCCGTTCTACAAAGCCACTAACAATTACTATGCTTCGGTCTTTGTAAAAAAAAAAAAAAAAAGAGCTCTGTAGCTGTCGTTTCAACGGGATTGTCGATATATCCATTCATTTCAAGTGCAATACCCTGTCAATCAGGGGTGTTTGTCTTCAACTAGGCGCTGAATGGCAATTGTTTCAGGACTCGCAACCATGATAAATATACCTCTATTGTAGTAAAAGGAACAACCCATTTTCATGTCAAGAAGTCTTCATGTCTGGCACAATCGACATTTAACGCATGGGCCTCTATAATTGTTCTTTCTCTCAAGCGAAAGTAGAGGAATATTCCGTTTCATCATTAATAACCATTAGCAAACAATTGGCTTTGAACACTACAGTGAATCGCTCTATTCTCACTCCAGGATTTGGTGACTTAATATCCAGAGAATACTATGCTGGAAAAGGTCCATAGCGAACACCAACCTCCACAATAGCCCTACTGCATGAAATGCCCCTCAAACTTCTCCAGCCCATCCCCCGGCACCTCAAACCACCCCGCCTTCTCTCCTAGGAAGATATGACAATCTGGTCTCGGAATTCCCTCCCTATCGCTTCCCGGATCAATTGTTCCCGCTGGAATCCCAATTAACTGCGGCATGCTTTTGTAAGCCATACTAAGACTCGACCCGCACTTCGGGCAGTAACCGCGCGTCGCAATGTCACTGGAGGAGCGCGTCATTGGCGGGGAAGTAAGCCAGTTTACTTGGGCGACTTGGAAATGCGCCCAAGTTTGGTAGGGGGCCCCGGATTGTTTGCGACATGTGGTGCAGTGGCAATTGACAAGTTTGGTTGGGGGTTGGGAGGTGCTGTAGCGGATGTGGTTGCAGGAGCAGCTTCCGGTTGTCATTGTACGGTAAATAAATATAAAAGATGCAGGAGGATGTTGATTTTAATATATCTGAACATAGATAGAACGACAAAATTAACAGAAATTCTTTAATTTATCAACCCCGCAAAGCATACCATAGCATATCAGATTGTCGTCATCTCATATCAAACGAACCCTCGCCTAATCGCATCCTCCACCTGTTCCTTGCTCGCCTTTTTATTCCCCCTATTCTCATTCGTCTCCGGATCCCGCCAGTACCTAGCCCCTGTTGACTCCGCATCGCCCCAGAACCGCTCATACTCATCCATCTCAAAAAACAACGATTCCCCTTCCACAAACCCCGCGGGGATCACAGCTGCTGGGTGTCCCGAGCAATGCGCGCAGCAACTGCCCTCAAACTCCTGATATCGCTCCGTTAGATTGCCTGATTCTTCGGCTTCCCGGAGCATGTTTTCGGTTCGTTCGTAGAAGGCTTCGAAGAGTGGATCTAGGGCGAGATAGTCGAGACGATTCTTGAGGGGGGCGTGCTCTTCTGTACAGCGGGAGCCGCAGCGAATGTAAAAGGTTGCGAGGCTGTTGAGGTCAGCTGTGCCGGTGAAGTTGGGGTGGGAGACAAGGCGTTGGCCGTTGGGGGAGAGGAGCGTGGTGAGATTAGGGGTTAGGTCGAGGATGGCTTGGATGGCTTGGAGAAGGGGGAGGGCGATGATTTCGTCAATGCGGGCTTGAAGATTGATTTCTTGGTCCATTCTGCTTGGTGGCTTGATTATGGTGATGGATGGAGATGAAGTGGAGGGATGGAAGAGGGGAATAAGCAGAGAAGGCTGGTGCCTTTTGAATAAAACCCAACAACAAACAACGCCGTGATTGGTCAAATGATTTGTTACACGTCAAACTTAGAGTCTTATTATGCTGACAGTTCTATCAATCAGTTAATAAGGTGGTCTATTGTAACGTCATACATACAGAGCTTGAGCTCTATCGTGTTCATAAAGTTAAAGACCTCGGTCAGAGTGGTTCATCAATTATTGCAAACAGCAAGGCGATTATTTCTTCTTTTTAGTCTTATCCACCACTTCAATCCATTGCGTCTTCAAACCGCGTCTAATCAATGCAGTCTCCAAAGCTCGCCTCTGATCACCTTGCACGAAGACCTCCATAACACCCTTTGGGGCTCCGGTGGCCTGCGTGACGCTGGTGCTGCTCGCGCACTTCTTCTGCAATTCCTCAGCCAGCAAGTTGGGAATGATACCAAAGATCTCTAGGCCGTGCACTTTGGTGGCGGTCTTCGAGCCCGTTCGACGCTCAAGTGTAACATGCACCTTGGGCGCCGCGCCAGCCTTGGGCTTGACATCAGAAAGCGTCTGACTGGACTTGAGAATCACGTAGTGTGGCGCCAGGAAAGAATGGTCCTCCACCAGTCGTTTCAAGAGACCGTCGCGAGTCGTCATGCCACGGGCAAGTGTGCTCCTGTCTTCCCCTGACGAAGATGTGAAGATGGTGTTGGCGAGGTAAGGGTTGAGAGAAATGATGCGGCGATTTTCTTTGGAGATGATAGGTGGATCCTGAGATTGAAGGTATTGGTCCAAGTGGTTGGAAACGTCGGAGTATTTGTAATAATTGCTGGGGTTGGTGGCAGACAGAGCTGGGAATATCGTCGGCGTCAGCTTTTGCGTCGGCCGGTAGAGAGTCTGAATGGTCAATGTTTGCCCGACCGACGGGTCATCTCCTGTAGGTGCGGGCTTCCTATTCGCAGGGGCAGCCTGTTTCTCTGCCTTCTCTAGGGCGTTCTTGGACGGGAGCTTGTATGGAATAAATTGTTGGACTAGGCGATCGTTGAAATCCACGTCGAGGATGACGGTCTCCCCTCCGCTGCGATCCTTTGCCAGTACCAGCTGAAGTTTGTGCAAGTGTTTGATGTACTTCTTGACGTTTTTCCAGGTTGTCTTCTTGATATTATACCATTGAGCTTGCTGAGGGGTATGAATCGGCAAGAACGGGGTGATGAAGGTGATCAATTGTGATGGCTGCATCGGGAGCACTATGTTGTGGTTTTTCACAGTTGGGTTGTCTTGCTTGAGTTTGTAGAGAGCATAGATGAAAGCATTCACAAAGGCATCGTCGATTTCTGCTCATGGTTAGCATCCCTTGGGAACGAGGATAAGAAAAGATATACCCTTTGCTTTTGGTTCGTTTTCTTCCACAGCAGGCGCTTCCTCCAATTGCTCAGGTGACTCTCCCATGGACCCCTCGCCATCGCCGGCTTGTCCATCCTGCAACGCCAACTCATTAATCCCTTCCTTGACTTCGTCGACCTCTTCGCCACCTTCTTCTTCGCCCTCCCCGATCTCCTCATCCCAGCCTTCTAGATACTCTGGAGCCGGCTGACCAGGACGAGAAGAGGAACTCCAAGCCCACAACTCATCACCCTCCCAGTGGACACCGCAAACCGCGTGTCCCTTTGTACCCTGCACCTCCCCCAATCCTGCAATATCAATCTCGCAAATCCCAACAAACAACGGAACCGTATGCCGATTTAAACCAGCTACGGCAACCACTGCGCCCTTCACTGCACGCTCGGGGAACGGCGGGTCGTTGGCGATACCAGGTGTCATTAGATCTGCACCACCATGTAACTTCTTCATCACGATCTCCGGCGTGTACAGAAGAGGCACGAGGTTCGGGTTATGCCATAGCGTGTAGACAGTGGGGTAAAGGCGGCCATCGGAGCCCGGTCCTTGGTCTAACCTGAACCACAGAACTCGTTCTTCACTTCCGGGGTGTGCGCCAACAAAAAGGGTGCCTTGGACTTCGCGGTGTTGAGGACCTGATGTCGTTATGAAGCGAGCGGATAGCGAGTTCTCGGGGAGGAGGGAGTTGCGAATAGTCGTGAGAGTTGGAGTCGTGGAGTTTGCGGCCGGACCCTGGGCGCTGGATTCAATTGGTGAATTGTAGGGGACGGTTATTTGATATTCCTTTATAATCTGATCGGCCGTCTTTCGACGGTCAGAAGACCGCAGAGGGGCTAGGTTCTTGATCTGCTTTGGAGTCAGCATCACGGTCCCTACGTAACCGCATCGCAAAAGCTGTGCGGGGAGGAAAAATACGCACCGTAGGCTTCTTTTTGAACATGATGCTTGAGGTATGCTGTATTTTGCAAAGAGATACTGATAACAAGGCAATCAGAGGAATATAGGTACAGGCCCCTTTCTGGGCATCAGTGGTTGTGGGAAAGCAATGGAGCTGGTGGTCGAGGAATAAAATAATTGTCCCGCAACAACAATCGGCCGCGGTTTCTGTTTCGGTTCCCCGCTGGTGACTACCCTTGGTACAGCTATGACTACATCGATGACTGCCAATGGATGGGAGTCATTAATTCTGATTTTAATACATTCATTATTCGGTATTCACCTATTCATCCGTGGGTCATATTCACTGCTTGTGGTTGCCCTGTTTACCACACTTCTCCATATACGAAGACAATGCAGTGTGTTCCTTCTTCGTAATGCTCATACTCATAGGGCTTGGGGTCAGAATATGATGTATTATCGAAGCCGCTATTCTTGAGCATTCTATAGCTGCTCTATGCGCTATGCGAATCTAGTCGACACGGAAATCCATCCCTTCCCTAAGCAGTTAGCCATAAAAATAATGATGGGAGGTAGGGGATACTCACAATCAATATAGATCATCGCTCTCATCACTATAATAACCATATCCCTCATCCCAATCCTCTTGATCAGTATACTCCGGTTCACTGTACTCCTCAGAGGCTCCTATTTCATCCTCATATCCCCACACTGAGACATCTTGTCCATATTCGCCCTCATCACCATACTCCTCCGAGTTATACCGCTCCTCCAAAAGCTCTTGCTCATAGTACTGGTACTCCAAAGCCTCTTGTTCATCGTAGTATTCCTCATCCCAATCCTCTTCGCTCTGGTAGCCATGCTGTTCCTCCCAGGCGCGCTGATCTATCTCACGAAATCCATCCAGGATCTCTCTTGCCTCTTCGTAACTGCCTGGCTGGAGCTTTAAGCTGTGGGAGTGCAGAAATTCGTGCATACTGTGGTAGCCGCCTTCTCTGAGCATCTCGTAGTTGCTTTTTTCATATGGTTGAGGAGGCATGACGGAGACGAGATGAATGATAATGAGGATTTTTGGTTAGATAAAGGTTATGATGAAGAAGTTGCTGAAGACGGTACGAGATGGTCTATTATATAACGTAAGAGGATGGAGTTGGGATGAGCTGTTGAAGTTGTTGGGACCAATGGACAAGACAGTATAAACGAGCGTCAAGGAAAAAGCAACGGGTACTCCAAACGAGCAGGATTCTACTATACCAATGAAATCATCTTTACAATTGATTTTCCTTCTTCATTTATACAAGATTAAGGCGAATTACCTTTACAATTCCAGGAGAGCTTGAGGGACAAATTCCGGTTCTGAAGTATTCGTTTTGCATATGACATTCGTTCATAAATCATGTCATCATCCCAGCCCTCCTCTCCACCGTAATCATACTTGCAGGCCTCTGCTCATAATACTGGTGCTCGAAAGCATCCTGCTCATTGTAATAAAAGTCCCAGGCAAATTGCTCGTTACACTTGTGGTTCTAGTGGTTATCTCGGTGGTAATCCTGCTCAAGCTCGCCGTGGTAACCGTACTGTTCCTCCCAAGCCTGCTGGTCAACTTCGCGAAATCCCTCCAAGATCTGCTTCGTCATCTCGTAATCGCTCTGTCCCCAAGCCTTCAGGTCATAGGAGCTCATGAAATCATGCATGTTGTTCCAGTCACCTTCTTTGATGATCTGGTAGTCGCTCTTGTCGTAGGGCTGGAGAGGGGGAGGGAAAGAAAATGGAGGCGGCATGATGACGGATGGAATAGTAAGAAGAGCTTGGTTAGAAGGATGAGATGAATTTTGTGACCGGTCGATGATAGAAAGTAGGAAGTTCTAAGGTTAGGATGGTTGGAGTTGTTGGGGAGTGAAGCTGGAAGAAGAGGGTCGACTAATCGGGTAAAGCGTCAGACATAAAAGGAAATCCAACAACGGGCATCGATCTTCCACCGCAATGTTATGCTATTGAGCAATAATTGCAGTCTTGGATGGTATGTTCGGTATTCAAATTCCAGATATGGAGTACAAATAATGATGGTTTACTTTCTCTTTCCGTTTACGCAGCACAATGGAAAAGGACTACAAAAACAAGAATTAAGCCTCGAAAATAAATTTGTATAGATACATACATGATCAAGAATGAAAAAAAAAAAAAAAAAAAAGAATACCTGATCCACAAGAAAGTCCGCCAGTCTAATTGCTGGATGCATGACCTCCAAATTGTCGCCTATTTTCCACCACTTCCAACGTCTTCCATTTATGCGGTCGACAAGTCACGAGCGTGGACCTTGTCAGTGACCAACCAAGACAAAGTCTCGCTGATAACGTTGAGGAACTCCTCAGCGCTCAGAGAGCTGAAATAGTCAGACAAGCTGCCAGAAGTGGCAACGGACGAAGCGCTAGGAGTTGAACTAGAGGCCTGGGCCTTGACCTGGGAAGCAGGGGTGGCGGATGTCTGAGAGGACGAAGCAGAGGAAGCAGCGACAGAAGTGGCCGAAGCACTGCTGGAAGATGAGCCAGAGTTGGAGGACGAGGAAGCGCCAGAGTACAGAGCAGGGCCGGGGATGTCGTAGGAGTCAAGCTGCTGGTAGATGTTGACAAGAATACCGGGGTCATCCTCGTTGTATAGCTTGGTACCAAGAGTACCCGAGGGAGAAGCGCTGCCACCACCAGTAACCTTGAGGTTGAGACACTGGGGGTAGCTCTGGGCACCATCCTCGTTGCCAGCGGAGTGCAGAGCAATGATTTCGTGACGGAGGACATAGTTACCGGCGGCAATGTCGCTGGGGATGGTGATGGTGTAGCTGTTATTGTTGGATATCAGGTTGTCGGTAGCCCATGTGCCAGGGACATCGCTGTCATCGATGAGACCCTTCTGATCGATCTTGAAAAATTCGAGAGAGGTTTTGTCGACCTCAGAGCAGTCACCGTTGCAGTTGGCCAAGTAGGTGATGACAGGGCCATGGTGGCTCTCCGGCCATTCAGTCCACTGCAGCTCAACGTCCTTACCAGCTGCCACAGAAGCAGAGATGGCACCGGGTTGCGCATTCTTATGACAGATAATGTCTGGATCAGAGAAGGAGCTAGGAGAGACGAAGCCCAAGTCAGTGGCTTTGGTCGACCATCCAATGGTCTCCGGGGGGTTGTCGGTGTAAGCGTAGGAGGTGACGATGTATCCTCCGTAGTATTGGCCATCCACAACGGCACCGGAGACATAACCATGACCGGCGACCATAGCGGCCGAGCCAAGAAGAAGACTAGCAATCTTGGTGACAGACATTTTTGCGATTGGGTTTGATTTCGGTGATCGACGCACAGCGTATAGACCGGACGAAAAAGAATGACGGTAGAAACGAAGGACTTCAGTCAATGTAGCCCGTGAAAATAAAGAGAACGAAAAGGTACAAAGACCTAGAGAGAAATGAATGCAGAGGCGAGGCTGATGTGGAGGAGAAAAAACCATCTCTGCTCGAGGAGATACTGCCCTTTATCTTTCGCCATCATGGAGGCCATCCCATCCATGCTATCCGCTCTCACGCCAAATTGATTGAGGGCAAATGATAAAAGGTCCATTGCAGGGTCCTCTCAAATTAAAATCATATTATGCCATGGGTATCCGGCGCCTCCCATTGCTAGGGGTCGGTATAGACATTCAGTATAGGAGTCTGAAATAGATGAACCATCTTCACCCACTAAACCATGCCAGGAATCCTCCGAAGATCATGTCATTCCGATTGACACAGGTACCATCCCTTCGAGGAGCCTTTAGCTGCTCCGGAAGCCGTTGGTGAGAGGTTGATTAGCGCATTCGTCAATGCGGTTGGCGGACGGTGGGCAGTAAGTTGAAATGCGACACAGCGGGTTTCACACCCGGCTCGAGATTAATTCCGACCTTCATATCTTCACATGTCTCTTCAATTGGGTAATAATTTTCAAAGATTCTCGATTGACAAGAAAGTCAAGATAATGCTTCTTTAGCGATTGACAAGAGATTAACAGAAGTGTCGATTCGGTTGTCCGTTCCGTATCGATGATCTGATATGAACGTTCCACATGATCCTCTGCCTTTGCTTTTGATCATCACGGAAGAACTTATCGTACTTCACGAGAAAACTTTTGTGTGTTTGCTGGCATGGGCCCAGTAGTTTGACATTGGTTTAATTTTTCAGGGACCAGTCGCACCTTAAGCCAGCGCTAACTCTTGCGCCTTTTATTTAGCACATTATATCGGTCTGGAAAGACTAGAGGATTTCAGGGACAAGGGGGCTAATACGATAATGAACGCTAATAGACCCGATCAGACCCAGAAGACCGTGAGGCGTGAGTCCGCGGCCCTATCCGCAGCTCGATATAAATTTGAAACACCCAGCAGATTCAAGCGCCGCCATCCGAACACATTCAATTTACGGGATCACACTTCAATCTATTCACATATATGACCGACTGGGGCCAGTCTGGACCATTGCACTGTACTGACTCGTGCATCTTGGCGTACTGCCCTATGGAAGTCAAAAGCGGGTACCTCATTCAGGTATGTCTCTATCACAAACTTTGAGGGCCTTCTCTGTTTTGTCATGTTGTCAGGGTTCAGGACTTATGAGCTATTCGCTACCCATGATTCTGGCAAGGTGTGCCTACGAAATCGCTCCTGTACTTAGCAGCACTTATATCACTTCCTTATTCCCGGTATCGGTTTGGCATGTGCGATCCGAAACATGAGTAGTCCACGAAACTTCACCATGGCCAATCCCAGAGAGATAAGTACTGGTCATGCTTTGACGGTTGTCCGTGAATCACTATCCAAGAATCCATTACCCCTTTATCAAATGCCAGTTGTCTTCTAGTTCCTTGGTTGCTGGTCAATGTATTGTAGATGCCTAGTACCTTTTCTTGGCTCTGCTTGGATATTCGGGTCGTCTTTCTCCGGGTTTTGTGTGCTCTTTCGTATTGCACAGTAGGAGTGCCGTACATGAGCAGCTTATTGTGTGTAAATACCGCTGTGTTGGTAAATTTGACCACAAAATCGTTATGTTTTATATAAGCCCTTGATATCAGCTAAACGAGGATGAGCAACCCCGCTTCCTGTGATCCAGTAACATAAATATGTATATCAGATCAATGATATGGCACTAAGGTGGTTTGCCGACAATAATCCTCGGTACGGGGTAATGCTTCACCGCATGGCGATATCTAGGACATGATTTACAATCTTGGGATGACAACGTGTTAAAACCCAGGGATTTTATCAGTCACACCAAAGAATGCCAAACGCGCCATGGCGATTCTCAAACAGACCGATATTAGACCATTGTCCGGTATCCCCCGTACTCGAAGTATATCCCATGTTATAGACCATGTATCCATTGGCATTCGTCATTACAGAAATGGGCAGAGTGTTCCCCGACATAATACTGTTAATACAGAATTAAGCGGCATGTTGCGGCTCATGTTTGCCATTGGGATGGTGGTCTCTCGAACCTCAACCTTCAGCCGTCACGCACGGGTCTCTAATGCACATGCCGAGCTGAGAGGTGATTGCAACCATATCTTGCGTTGTTTGCCCATAACCGTCAATAAGTCTGTTCAGTTGTGTAGTAAGCACGATAATATGATCAACAATAAAAAAGATGCTCGTAGTTGACAGGCATAAGGACAGACTGCCATTGAGTCAATGCTTGAATTGTGTGCATGTCTTCCCGATCAGGGTTAGCGCGTTCTCCCGCTTTCCGGCACTCACCGCCCGAAGGCCGTCCTCAATTCCCATAACGAACCAAACAGGACAGAGACTCTATCGCCTTCATCCACAGCCCTTTTGGGTTATTTCACTTGCTATCAATCTCTTTGTCACTCTCCTTCACTGCGATATTACTTTAATTCATAATTATTCCTTCTCCCTCATAGTCGCCGGCCTTCCATTTACCGTGCCGTCTCTCGCCTCACCTATCTCCTTTTCCGCCCGACAAAACTTGTCCAGCAGCACGCCAATTTCCCTCTCCAGATCTTCGACCCCGACCGTTAATCCGCATCCGTTTGTTTTTGTTATCTCCCTGTCCTTGACCTGAACTCGAGGATACTACCGACGGAATAGGCGCATTGTGCTTGGGCTAAGGGAAAAATAAAGAGGGCTGGTCCTTTGGGCGTCCGCGTGTGGAACGCATACATACGATTACAACGCACACATTTGCGGTCAACGCCGCCTCGTGTTTTGACCGTCCTCCCCCCCCCCCCCCCCCCTCCCTGCCAGTTCCCGAACGAAAGTGCTTGTGCGACAACTCGAGACGACAGTCCTTTTCTGATAAAGAAAATAGACCCAGCCGGATTGGATCTCAATTCTCCCGAATTGGGCCCCTACGTTGCCCCCTTCACTGGGTTTCTCGTGTTCCGTGAGGATATCAGAGAATGGCCCCAGCGGAGGCTCCTTCACCTGCTTTTCCCATATTGGATCCGGTTATTGTGGACGACGAGATGGAAAACGCCTATCAAGATGCAGACATTGACTTTCTCGATCCTGCAAGGCTGCAGATGTCGTCGGGAAACGCTGGCCAGGAATTCGACGACCTCTTAGCGCATACCTCCTCCTCGCGAACACTTACGGATTCTGATTCGGCATGCTTGTCCCCATCCGAATTGTCCGTGAAGCGGCATTATGCAGAACAAGATCACTTGCGACAGCCCCGCGTCATGACCGCCGACTCGCCCGCGGAGTCCCCAGACAACTCAAGTCGGAGCTCGTCGTCAGAGTCACCGCGGAATCAGCATCTTCGACACTCATCAGTCGCCTCGTCCGCGGGTGAGAGCGCAATGATGCCGTTCGGATATACATCGTCGGAGGATTGGATGAACCCTGATCTCGAATCAGTAAAGGAGGAACCGTTATTTGGGTTGGACTCGTCACTCCAACCCATGGATAATGGTCTGCCAATGGACGGCGATCTCGAATCCAGTAACAAAGCGATGGATGCCGCGTTCGACTTTGAGAGTGCTGCCAGCAGTCCCAGTCTCCTGAAGGCAGATGTTACACCACAACCGAAACTACAGAAGCGGTTCAAGTCCCAAATGCGAAAGAACTCTTCTAATCCTACAAGGAAATCCACTTCTCCTGTAAGCGTCTCAATTGACTAGTAGCGAGCATTTTTTTTTTTTTTTTTGGCTAACATTCTCAATGCTAGCTTCCAACATCTGCCTCTCCTTTCTTCCCTAATGGTCTTCGAGAAATGTCTCCTTTCCCAGGTTCGAATTTATCCGCCCAAGGGAAACCGTCACCTGCCAGCCAATGGGGCGGACAATCGCCATCATCTATTTTAGAGGAAAGCTTTGGCGGAATCAACATGAACAGCGGTTCTCCCATGAACTCGAGCTTCAACTTCGGGCAGAACAGTTTCTCATTTGGCATGGATCTTGCTCCATCGCCGCCACAAAACCACATCAAACCGGAGCCGCCCCAGCGTCATGTCTTGACTGTGCATCCCACGTCCTTGAAATCACGCGTGGAAACCCAGATCCCGATTCGTTTGACACTCTTTCCGCTGCCCCCGGGAGTGAAGAAATTACGATTACCAAGTCACACAATTTCAAAACCCAAATTCCTCGCCCCGGCATCAACCGAGCGCTCTCCGGATACGATGGAGTTGCACACCAGTCTTGTCTGCACCAGTGCAATGCAGGACCAGCAAAGGCTCCAAAGAGCATTTGCTAGAGCGCGAGGTGAGGTCTATTGCAATCTGTCGTCTGCCGATGAATCACAGGAAGAGGACACCCCGTTGGGTGGTGGGGAAGTCAAGATCTGTGCCGGCTGTATCCAACGTGAACGGAAACGCGCCTCCCGGAAGAAGCAGAGGAAGCCTGAGGAAGATGAACTATTCCAGAAGGATGAGGAGAAGAGGGTCATTGTGTTCAATACCAATGAGCTCAAGGAGTGGACAGAAGCGTCAAAAAACAGCGTACCAAGTTACAGCGACATCCCCCCTCCCAACGTACCTGCTGGTGCGATGCAGGTTGAATTGCCCATGCGAATAGCATGCTATTGCAGGCACCAGAATGAAAAACTCGGGTTTCAGTTCGTCCCCCTCGCCGTTACTTACATAATTACGGTCCGGATTTGTAGCTGACAATATTTGCTTCCTAGGGTGATTTTTACAGTCAAGGATTGGGTGGGCAATGTCATTGCCCAGGCCATAACCAATTCAATCATGATCACGGATGACCATAAGACACATGCACCTCCCGCACCTCCTGCCCCTGGTCCGTCCCCCGCGTTGCCCGATGGGACACAGCTCCCCGGTGTCGGTGTCTTTCACTCAGGTACCAACGTCGATACTGGCAAATCGAACGCCATGACGCAGCCTTCGTTCCAAGCTGCATCCTCGGCAACCGACTTACAAGGTCTCCAGCAACGACTGAACTCACAGTATCAGGCGACGCCAGGCTCATTTGCCATTCCTCAAAACACGACTAATGGCACATCAAATTCACAAGCACATCGCAGTCTTTCGCGGCAAACATCGCCTAATGACTTCCAAGGCCCAATGAGCAAGCGACGCAAGCATAGCAGTTCGAGCAGACTTCCATCGGAGTTAACCATGACCAAACTCGAGAATTCTCAACCATCATCTTCCGGGGCCACCTCGCAGCCCATGGGCAACGGCTCCCAATTCCCGACGACACGTGCATTTGCATCACCATCTGAGAGGCCTTTCGTATCGCCGTCCGCTATGCCTGGCCAATTTGCAAACGGCCCTCCGACACCGAACAGCAATGACAATAACCCGTTCTTTAGCCTCAATGCTCAGCAGTCAAGAGCAGATAGTCTACAGCAATTGATGTCAGCTCCAAATTCGGCCCAGCCCAGTCGTCCTGGTTCTCCTGGATCGTCAGCTCGCAATAACTTCCAGGAGCAGAGTTTGAACATTCTGGGTCCTAGTCCGTCAACCCCGATGTGGCCTCCGTTGACCAATGCTGGAAACCGGCTACCATCTGTCATCCACAAGCTGGTACCTGCAGAAGGCTCCATCACGGGTGGGACAGAAGTCACCCTGCTGGGCAGTGGTTTCTACCCAGGTATGGAAGTTGTCTTCGGAGACACCCTTGCAACGACCACAACTTTCTGGGGCGACAAATGCCTCAATTGCCTTACTCCGCCTGCCCTGCAGCCTGGCCTGGTAGCAGTCGTCTTTAAACATGAACACCCGACATTTGGTCAGATGCAGACTCAGCCCCTGATGCCGAAACAACAACAGTTCTTCCGCTATGTGGATGATCGCGAACTTCAAATGTACCGTCTGGCTCTTGGTATTCTTGGACAGAAGCTGGGAAGCCAGGCAGATGCGTTCCAGACGGCCCAGCAAATCATGGGAAGCGACCCGAAGGCGATGTTCAATATGCACAAAGATTTTCAAAATGGTTCCGGCGGTGGTCATCAACGCCAGGTCCCTGGATTAGAGTCACAGGGTCAATTGACCGATCTGGATTCGAAGATGCTGACGTATCTCGAATTCGTTGACCTTGACGATAGCCCGCGTCCACCCAAGTATAATTCGCGCTGCGGAACGGGACAGACTCTTCTGCATTTTGCGTCTTCCTTGGGATTGACACGGTTTGTTGCAGGACTCCTTGCACGGGGTGCCAACCCGGACGTGCAGGACAACACCGGAAACACACCAATGCACTTGGCAGCTCTGAATGGCCACGCGCACATCGTTCATCGACTTCGCCTGACTGGTGCAAATGCCCACGCCCGCAGTACGAGAGGCTTTACACCGGCTGATCTCGCATCGACACTACCTGCCCATCAGGCCGCGTTGTTGCCTGCACGACACTATCGCTCACGCAGTGTTGGGTCACTGGGATCATCACGGCGTCAACACGGTAGTTCTGCGTCGCTTCACTCGCTCTGGGAAACGTCGTCTGGTTCAAGTTCGTTCGACAACGCGATTGAGGATTCGGATGATTCTGGAGAAAATGACCTTTCTGACTCGGAAGCTGATCTCCATACCTCGTCTCGGCGTCCGAGTGTTCACCAGGATTCTCAGCCTCCAGTTGCATCCGAAGGCGCAGAACCAGCTGAAGTTGCCCGTCCATTCTCCCCTCCGGCAGCTCTCGTCGCTTGGCGCAACCAGCTTCAAGCTCAAATCAACCAATTCCAGCAAAGTGTTTCCAACGCATTCCCTAACCTTCCTGCTCTGCCTCCTATGCCAGCTTTGCCTGACTATCAAGCACACCCGATGATGCGTCGTATCACCAACCTGGTGCCTAACCCAACCGGAGCCTGGTCGACAAAGGACGGCTGGTGGGATCTGCTCAAAGGCAACGGCAGCAATTCCTCGCCGACTACTGAGCTACCCTCATACGAGGACTTGTACCCACGAAAGGAAGACGAGCAAGAGACAGAGACGTCGGACATGAAGAAGACGTCTCTGATGCGGGCAGCTACCGAAGCATTGGTGGACCAGCACTTTGAGGCGCAGTCCAGTCGATCCCAGACCGCTCCTGTCAAGGATGACAAGGAGGACCTCAAAGACATTAGAATTGGCCGGAAGGTGATCTCTCGTGAGCAACAGAAGCATCTCCGAGCACAGCAAGCGCAGAGAATGAAGGGATTGGGCAGCGATCGGAACTTGTATTTCATTTGGGTAAGTTTATCTCCATGGTCCATGTCTCTAACGTTACTGACTCCGATCTTTTTTCAGATTCCTCTTTTGCTTTTAGTCATTTGCGCATGGGCAAGAAACTATGCCCCGGGTATTTGGCGTGCTATTTCGGATGGGTATGAGTTCATTGCAACTCGCAATACACAAGGCGCACTGGAGGTTGGCGTGTAATGGGAATACCTTTGTTTCTTTCCTTTTGACTCGGGATTTTTCATTTCCTATGGGATTTTTCTTATGTTTTTTTTTTTTTTTGTCATTTCGAGCAAGCGATTCGGTAGGTATTACTTTTCTTTTTTTTTTTTCCCTGATTTTTCCTTTTGTATAACGATGATATGTCTACATATTTTTTTGGGTTTCTTATGGTTTTGTACAGGATGATACTCTATACACTGTAGATTCAGTTAACTAGACTTCCTATGAATACATATTTGTATACTTTGGAACTGCCAATGTGTGGCCTGTGCGTGTCTGGACAACCGCCGCGCGGAGAACAACCAAACAACAGCGTCAGACACTCTCCAGGAACCGCCTGCGATTGTCGCAATTGAAGATTTGGTCTCGTGCTTCATCGTTTGGGGAATTACCCCTTCACTTTTTACCCAAACGGAATGCCATTTTGAAGTGCTTGTTTTCTTCCCCTCTTCCCCTCCCAAATAGAGTATGGGAAATATGGACACATCACCGCAGGCGGGCTCCAGCAATGTGACCGGTAGGTGGGAGAGACACCCTTCAATTCCTCCTGCTTGTCCATTGGCTAATTATTGTAGTCGAATACACTGATCCCTCTGGCCTATTCCCTTTGGTACAGCCCATCTTCGAGAACAAACTCCCGCTCAAGAACCTCCACTGGAAGTCTCCCAGTCGTCCCGTCCGCTCGATCGAATCCCTCCGCATCGGCTTCGTTCCTGCAGCGCAACAGGACAATGCAGAGCGCAAATCCTCCAGCGATACAGCCCTCGGCGGTGTTCCTCACCGACGACACCAGATCCCGGGTTTACGACAGACACCATACTTGAAAATCTTCTTACTCCGATGCGACGATAACGACACCTACAAAGCCACCGCCCGGAAAACAGTGCGCGAATGGATCAAAACACAAGCTTCGACAACGCAAGCCAACACCTCTTCTTCTTCGTCGACGACAGTCCCTAGTAGCCAGGAGAAACACGATGCCTTCGAGTGGTTGGTCGTCCATGTCGTGCAGGACGGGGACGGCGCGGAGAAGGCCGCGAGTACATCGAAATGGGGCCAGCGAACCACATCTGTGCTGGAGAAGCTCAAGGCCGACTTCAACGGGTCATCCAAGTCCGCGGTAGACCGGATCGCCCAGCTACGGCTTCCTAAACCGGGTACAACACAGAAGCCGCCTGAGTTGCCGGACCAGATCGAGGACTTGGTGGAGAAGATGAAGAATGCGATTCTGGCATCGTTTGATCTTCGGGTTGCGCAGTATGAAGAGGATATTAAGGAGAAAGACTCGCAACGGAGTCTTCCGGGTTGGAACTTCTGTACGTTCTTCATCTTGAAGGAAGGTCTTGCGAGGGGTTTTGAGAATGTGGGCTTGTTTGAGGATGCGCTGGTTGGGTACGATGAGCTTTCTGTTGGACTGGATAGCGCAATTCATGAGCAGCTTGAGGGAAGCGGTGACCACCATGGTAGCGCTTTATTGACGCATAGCAAGGATTGGAATGGGATGGCCAAAAAAGCGCTGGAGTCTCTACCAGCTGGCGGCGATGATTCGAAGGATGAGGGCGAGGGAAAACTCACCCCGGTTCCGGAAATTGAACCTAGCGATTTCCCATTCGATTCTACCAAGAAACCTTACCGGGAGATGATCTTGGCCAGTGACATCTCCATTTTCGATTTCCGGACCTACGTCTTTTCGCGACAACTGACGCTGCTCCTGAGGGCAGCACGGGCCCCATCAGTGATCAACGAGGACCAAGACTCAGCCAAGAAGGAGAAGAAGCCTGAGAATCTGACACTTCTTTCAGAAATATGCGAGAGAGCGACCGAATTCATCGCACTTGCGGCACGGACACTCCGATGCGATCTGGAATATGGTCTAGCCGAGGTGGACAACGCAGCCAAGGCCGACATAATCAACAATCTTGTATCCTCTTGGACGTATGCTGCTGCGTCACAAATTTTATCTCAGACTACCGCACCAACCCTTACGCTTCCAGACTCTATTCGTGTCATTGAGAAGTCGATGGAGTCTTCATCATCATCAGCCGCCGCCGAGATCAGACCCGATGTTCCCAAACGCTCTAGCTCATTGATCCCACCGCCTGCTCCTCGTCCCGCTCGTCCAGCAAGTCAGGATATCTTTGACGTCCTTGCTCCTGTCCACACCCGTCCCGGTTCGGATCCGAAGCCTGCCCCTAATCTAAATCCTAAGACCGGTTCTGAGCAATTGGCGTCAGGGAGAGGAGAGCTGTATTTGCTGTCTCGGCGGGTTCTGGAAGACATCGCCGGGCGACGGGGCTGGAAGGAGAGATGGAACGAGCTCGGTCTTTTATTCGATAGTAAAGGCGCTGGTGAAGGAGACATGAAAGAAGTATCGTTGGATGATGCACAATCGGGCGGGACCCAAGAGCCTCCTAAGTCAGCCTATCCTCTTTGCGGTATTGACCTACCCGGACTGAAGACTGCTTTGCAATCGAGACGGGCCTTCCGTGCTCAGTACGAGGAGCTCACAGACCAAATTTTCCGTCACCATATCGCGGCAAGTCGTCCCTATTCTGCCGAGATGGCTATCGCAGATACTGCTCTGCTGCGATACCGCCAGGCCGATTACAGCGCAGCAGCCGCCCATTTCCACCAGATTGCCCCGTTCTACGGCAACAAGCGCTGGAACGTCTTGGAGGGAGCCATCCTGGAGATGTATGCGCGGTGCCTGAAGGAATTGAAGAAGAGTGAGGAATACGCTCGCATGCTGCTCCGCCTCCTGGCCAAGTTTGCTGCCCATACGCAGGCCAACCTGACCGGGCACCAGCAAAAGATGCTCGGTACTTCATCTTTGTTATTATCGGTGTCTCCGTATGTTGACGAGCTATTCGAGACGTCAAGTACGCTGCAGAAGGAAGTTCCTGCTTCTTTGACCGACTTCTTCGCGGATATACGGGTTGATCCTGTGGTTCTTCATTACGAGAATAAGGATGGGTTCCAGGTGCAGCTTTACTTGCGTTTCCTGTTAGGGAAACAGATTGATGTCGACGCCGTCAAGGTTCGGCTTGTCAGTGCGAATGGCTCTCAGAGTAGTGAGCATTGGATTGAGACTTGCGCTAAGGCAGTTGTTAAGTCGACTTCGACAAGGTTGCTCGTTGATTCTTCGGTAAGTCATGCACCTAGGACTTGGTTTACTCTTGTGTGCTAATGAGACACTATAGACAAGTCTCCAAGGGAAATACTATGTGGATCGCATTGAGATGCGAGCAGGCAACATTGTGTTTACATTGGGAGGCGGAAAGCACTCTGCCTTCCCCTTGGGCCTCCGAGAAACCCTAGGCGCCTCAGACGAGGACAGTCGATCTTACATTTACTGCTACCCACCCCCCGAAGGACTCCAGGCCAAGATTGTGTCCACCCACTTGATCAACCTGGAAGAGATGCGATCACTGGAATTGGAGCTTCACAGCGGACGAAACGATATCAAGAGCGGGACGATTCGAGTGCGGCCCGCGACGGCTGGGCTTCGACTACGGAGCGCAGAGGCTAAGCTTGTAGAGGGAGAGATGAACATAACGGCCAACAATGAGTCGGGTAATATTGAGTTCTCTCAGTTCGGGTCAAAATCGTTTGTTCGGTTCCGAATTCCGTATACGGTCGAGGAGAATCACCCGACACTTTCTGCGCGGGCGGAGGTTACTTACGAGACGGAGCACGGGCGGTTCTCGTACTCGTCGGTTCATAACGTTGTTTCTTCACTTCCAATCAGTGTCAATGTGCAGGATATCTTCAAGGATGAGGTGCTATTCTCGCGGTTCACGATCAGTCCGGCCATGATGGTCCCTCTGCGGATACTTGGCTGCAGCATTCCCAGCTCGGACGTGTATCAGGTTGAATCGAATATCCGAGAAAAGGTGGTGTGGGATGTGTTCCCCAAGCAGCCTGCGTCATTACTTTACAAAATCCAGCCACGAAAGGATCGCATCGCTTCCCCAGGCGCCAAGGGCTCACTGCGACTGACTGTTGAATTCACATGCGTTGACGACGAATGTCTGGATTCTGTTGAGAGGACATTCCGAGCCGACATCAAAGCCAGCGAATTCCGCCGTCATACGTCCCTGCTCACGTCACACGTCGTAGACGCATTCCGGACCCAGCTATCAACGTCAGATATGGAAGTAGTGGCACTAACACGGGAGGTTGAGATGCTCGCGTACGAGAGCGTCCGTTGGGAAAACCTCTTTGGCGCCCTGAAAGGCCCAGCAGACGAATTGCGAAAGTGGCTTGTGGACTGGCACCACCAGCATCCGACCATCACCCTCCCGGCCCAACAGCCCACGATCCCCAGCCGACGCATCGTGATCCCCGTCGACATTCCAGAAATCCAGGTCGTGCACACGGCCGAGCTTCGACTGGCGCCCCTGGCCGACGCACAGCCCACCACCACGCACGCAGCAGTTGGACAAATAATCGCCGCGGAGCTGCGCCTACGTCACACGCGGAGATGGTGTTCAGCAGAACACCAAGAGCACGCTGGTGGCGCGCTGGAATTCGCATACGAACTACATGCCAACCCGGAGTTATGGCTGGTGGGGGGTCGCCGGCGAGGAAATTTCCTGGCTCGCGAAGGCGAAACCACGACGTTTGCCGTGACGCTGTTACCACAGAAGTCAGGCTATTTGCTTCTGCCGGGGTTGGAGATCAAAGCCTTTATACCGGCCTCGTCTACGCTCACCGTGGTCACCACGCCGTCGACGGCTACTTCGGCTGCTAATGCTAATCCTACTGCAACGGCGGGATCGGGCAACGCCGGGGCACCCTTGCAGCGGAGGCAAATCGCGTGCGAGGTGGATTATCGCAATCACGGGGAGACGGTGCAGGTGCTACCGGATCTTCGCAAGACGACGGTGAGTCTAAGCACGTCTGGGGGGAGCCAAACTGGAGGAGGGTCATGGTTGGTTGATTCCGAGCGACGGGTCATTAGCAGCAGCATCACTAGCCAGTAGATGTACATAATCCATGTGATATAAGTTCAGCTGAGATGGCGGAGTATGCTCCGATAGAGGTGCGTATGGAAAGTGTAATTTGCAAAGTGCGATACGGTAATATATACTAGCGCCCGAGATTGACAACCTAAAAGGGTAAAGGCAGGGAGACCCACCGGCTCAACAAAAACGCAGAGTTTTCCCCAACAAGACTCGGCTCTGCGCTGTCTCGGTAGCATGATCTGTCTGTCCTCGCTAGATACTACCCGTGTCTCTGGAGTATAATACAGACAATAATTGATGTTAATACTCATAGCATCATACCATACATCTCTACCTTGTATAGATACTCTGTACAATAATAATGAATAGAGTACAAGTATCGTATTGTAACTGAATCACATGTTACAAAAATCGCTAGCCGTACATGCAGATGATGAGCATTTATAGAGTCTCTTATTGGACAATTCTAATAACCACAGACCCTGGGCTGATCTTGGGATTTTTTGTGGCGGGAGAAAAGGTGGGTCGGCCAATGTTCTGGAAGGATTGAGAGCTAGTTGCATTGGGACTCACAGGTTCTGATTACAGTAGAGTACATACAGTAGTATAGATTGTAGAGTCAGAATAGCGCTGAAATAATGTATACTTTGAAAGAGAATTGAATTGTGATGTTGCATATAGCGTTGTATGTAGGATAACAAATTAGGTAAGCTACTAAGCGTAAGTTAGTTAGAAAACAAAGTTTGGAGATTGTGTACTCCGTAGTCCGGAACATGTGATTTGATTTACTCCAGGTCTGATAAGAAAGCCCCGAATCATCTCCGCCCCACCACTTTCGGTTCGAGAACGGAGTACCCCTCACGCGTCTATTATCACTCTCTGCACGTGTACTCCGGAGTAAAGAAATGGATGCTAGATTCTTACCCTATACAGCTCTCGACATAGCACTCTCTATTCTGCAGGGCATTCTCTATTCTGTACCTCGGGGTATTCATACATGTGATTGTTGAGAAAAGCCAATTTTCGCCCTCTGCCCGGATCCACTCACGATCGCCATTGGTGCGGGCGGTGAGCTTTGCCTCCATACGATACTGTACAGTGACAGTGTCAATGTTCACTATTTCGTACGAGTCAGTATGTACAGTACTCCGTATACTGCAGAAACACCTGTTCATATGCGGTGTGTAGGCGCCCAAAATGGCTGAACAGTGGTTGGTTATTAGAGTTGCTGAGGCTGAGGTGCAGTCACGCTGCAGGAGAGCTGAACCTCTGCCATACTGAAAATTACCGCTCATGGCAAATCTGCAGAGTCTGCACCAATAATTATGAAAACAAATACTGAAAAATACCAATACGATCTTTCGGTACGGTACCTGGCACCCATCCAAACACAGATCCTCATCCAGACTCCCCTTTCTCTTGTCTCTCCGAAATTTCTCTCTCCTTTCCTTCTTGGTCTTTTCTTTTTCAGCTGCTCGTCGTCTTTTATTTTTCTGGGGGTTCCGCTGGTCCCTGCACTTGTCATTCCTCTCTTTCTTTTCTTCTCTCTCTCTTTCAATCCTCCAGTCGCCGTTGAGCAGTTGGAAACCGGGGCCGTCCAGACGCCGTTTGGCTAGTTGGTTTGTTTTTCTCTTTTTCTGCTTGTTGACCGGTGAGTGCGTGGCGTTGTCTAGCTGTCTGTCATCCGTCCCTCCCCCCCCCCCACACACACTTCTTCGGCTCTTTTAAGAGAGTCTGATCTCCCCTCCCCTCCCCCGACTTCTTCTTTCTTCCCACTCCAGTTGGAACTTCTTGCTGGCACAGTCCTCCGGATCAATTGACTGACAATATTTCGACTAGTCAGTCTATCCTTAACCGGAGATCCAAACCAACCATGTCTTCCACCGCTCTCCCCAAGCGCGTTGCGCTGCACCGCAACCCTACCACCGACTCCAGCAACGTCTCGGCCTCTCCCTCGCCCTTGGACAGCCCTCGTCACTCGCCCTCGTCCACCTCTCTCTCATCCATGGCGTCGGATGCTGAGAAGGACAGCCAAGGCAAGATGATCGACACCTATGGCAACGAGTTCAAGATCCCCGACTACACCATCAAGCAGATCCGGGATGCTATCCCTGCTCACTGCTTCGAGCGCTCCGCCGTCAAAAGTTTGTCCTATGTGGCCCGGGATATGGTTGCTCTCGCCTCCATCTTCTATGTCTTCCAGAACTTTGTGACCCCCGAGAACGTGCCTTCTTATCCTCTCCGGTTTGCTTTGTGGGGGTTGTACACCATTCTCCAGGGTCTCTTCGGTACCGGTATCTGGGTATTGGCCCACGAGTGTGGTCACCAGGCGTTCTCGCCTTCCAAGAGGCTGAACGACACTGTCGGTTGGATCTGCCATTCTGCTCTGCTCGTTCCTTACTTCTCGTGGAAGATTTCCCACGGAAAGCACCACAAGGCCACCGGTAACATCGCTCGTGACATGGTCTTCGTCCCCAAGACTCGCCCCGAGTATGCTTCTCGCATTGGCCGGGCCGCCCACGAATTGAATGAGCTGCTTGAGGAGACCCCTTTCCTCACCGCCACCAACGTTATCCTGCAGCAACTGTTCGGCTGGCCCATGTACCTCCTCACCAACGTTACCGGTCACAACAACCACGAGAACCAGCCCGAGGGCCGTGGCAAGGGCAAGCACAACGGTTACTTTACCGGCGTCAACCACTTCAACCCCTCTAGCCCTCTGTATGAGGCCAAGGATGCCAAGCTCATTCTCCTCAGTGACCTCGGTCTCGCTATCACCGGTTCGGTTCTGTACTATATCGGCACCACTTATGGCTGGCTCAACTTGCTTGTGTGGTATGGAATTCCTTACCTCTGGGTGAACCACTGGCTTGGTAAGTTCTCTTCCGTCCAAGAAGAGGAAAAGGCATGAAAACTGACTCGGATAGTGGCTATCACTTATCTCCAACACACCGACCCCTCCCTCCCCCACTACCAGCCTGAGGTGTGGAACTTTGCCCGTGGCGCCGCTGCCACCATCGACCGTGATTTCGGTTTCGTCGGCCGTCACATCCTCCACGGAATCATCGAAACTCACGTCCTCCACCACTATGTCAGCACCATCCCCTTCTACAACGCCGACGAAGCCAGCGAGGCCATCAAGAAGGTCATGGGCAACCACTACCGCACCGAGGCCCACACCGGCTGGACTGGATTCTTCAAGGCTCTCTGGACCAGCGCTCGCACCTGCCAGTGGGTTGAGCCCACCGAGGGTGCCAAGGGCGAGAGCCAGGGTGTGCTTTTCTACCGCAACACGAACGGCATTGGCGTCCCTCCGGCCAAGGTTCCTGCCAACTAAGTCGAGAACAAGCAAACATCTGGTCCCATCCGGCCCAGTATGGTGAATACACTTCGTGGTTACTCTCGCAGGATCGAAAATGGCCACGGTACATGGAAACAACACATCTTGTCAGATGAATGATCGATTTAGTTAAACATATCATGTTGGTTGATTAGAAAAGGCGTATTTGGAGGTGAAAATATTTTCTGTCCGTCAATCTTTTGTTGGTATCTCTTCCTCCTCTCCCTTTTTCATCCATCATCCATCCACCCATAATACTTGTGATTTAATCTGGGAGTGGTACAGCCTGCCTGTCTGTGTGCACAATACTGTCATCTCTCTCCCCCTCATTTCTTGCATGATCATTCGTTTCATACATAGACCGCCGGCACTGTCTGTCGGCGGAGTTGCCACGAGATCACGATAAGCCAGTTAGTTCATTGCCAATAGATGGTTACAGTTGAATAAACTTGTCCAAAAAGAAGAAAGGTCACAGTAGGAAGTAAAGTGCAAGAGGCAAACACGAAAACAGGAATACAAGGTATGCGGGGTCGGAATGTACCCGGCCTTCCGGGAGAACCGCGGAGCCTCATTCCTTCAAGGCAGCATTCACAGAGAGCAGTTACATTATTATATTGGATTCGGGTCTTTATGCACGGAAGAATCTTTGTGGCTCCAAAAGCACGCTATGCTATGCTATGCTATGTACATTCATTCATGTCATATCCAATTCCACAACTGATCTATGACTCCGGCTGAGAACCAACACTCCTCAGCCCACCCATCCAAATCTCGAACTCGACTTCATCTTGGACAGTGGCTGTAGTGTCCTCGCCGATGGTAGATCCCGCTGTCCAGGGCGCAAAGACGAGTTTCATTGTCCGTTTTATAGTTCTTTCCATGGGTTTCGGTGCTGGTGCCGATGGTATTGATGGAGGGGGCTTTGGTGTTGAGGTTTGTTCTAATGGTCGTTCCTGCTTTGGGTTGGCAGTTATGTTGGCTTCTGGATTATCCCGTACCGTTTTCGCTGTCGAGAATGGATCTGGTTTGTCCGTAGACAGCTGCGCCTCATCCTGAGACTGAGACTGAGATGTCCCCTGTCGGTGGCCCTGCGTACTCATATACCCATCGCCATAATCCTGATCAAACGCCAGCCCAGACTCGTCCTTCTTCAACGCAATCCGACACGCAATCTGCGTCGTCCAGACGAATCCCAACGCTGGCGTCTTTGGCGCCTGTCTCTGCGACAACGACGATGACGGCGAGTCACCCCATCCTGTGAAGAAACGTTGCTGGTGTATTAAGCTCAGTGTCTCATTACGGACGGGATTGCCGACTAGATACGAGCCGTCGAATTGCGGGTCTTCTTCTAAAGGAAAGGGAGAGGAGGGTAAGGCGGGTGATGAGGAGGGTGGGTGTTGATTTTGTATTTGTACTTGTAGGAGGTCAATGTTGCTTTCTGCTCCCGAACCTGGTACTAGGCGGTTTTTGGGCATTGGTGAGTCTGGTGTTGGTTGAGGTGCCGCGGTAGCAGGTATTCGCGATGCGATGTACGGATTCGCATTATCTATTGGATCGAATCGATCCGAGACCTGATTAGCAACCACGATAGCTATATCCTCCTTTGCTGCCAAGTTGCGCAGCATATGTCCTAGCTTCGCTAGTTCCCCGGACCGCGTCGAGAGCGAATTCACATCATGCGACGAATGCTCCGCGCGGAAATTCGCGGTTATGGAATCGATAACGACCAATCCGACATTATACCGTGCTATCGCGACAGGAAGCTGGTAATTGAGGATATGGTCCTGACTTTCCAGGTCCATCGCGTTGATGGCCAGGACATTTTGTAAGGATGGTCGTTGGTTCGGTGGCAGGGTCGAGAGGTATGGATTGGAATTGAGGTATTGCGAGAGACGCGGCGTGGCCAGAGGCGCTTCGGTGGATATGTAGATAGCTCTTTTGTTCAGGCCTTTGGGACTGGAGAGTTGGACGGCGAGGAGGAGGCTTAGGAGGAATTGCGTCTTGCCGCTCCCACTGCATTGTTATCAGCATCCATCCACACCATGAAATAGACATGTACCAGATATTCAGAGACGAACCTCTCACCCGTAACCTCCGTAACATAACCCGCCGGAATCCCACCCTCCAACAACCCATCCATCGCAGGATCCAACGTGCTAACCATTCCCCATTGCGACAAATCCAACCTATTCAACACCCCCGGAACAATCGCCGCATCATTATTCAAACTCAAAGACTGCGTACTCTCTGGCTCCTCCGGCGCTATGTCCCTTTCAAACCCGACATCGTGGTGCAGGGCGTCGACAATTTGCGCGGACAGGCGGCGGACGTCGGCGGGGGGCACATGGGCGCGTTTTGCGATCTCGAGGGTGTCGAGGGTGATGAGGTCGACGGTGTTGATGTTGTTTCGTTCGAGAGGGGGGAGGATGTGCGTGTAGGGTTTTGTGGGGAAGGAGGGGAGGATTGATAAAAGATCCATGTGCTGTGGGAGGTGGGAGGTGGGAGGTGAGATGGAGAGGGAAAAATGGTGCGGAGCGGAGCGGAGAGTTGGGTTACGGAGTATGAAATACACATGTGGATTTATCAGCATACATTGGATGTTATCAGATATATCTGGGTAGATTTGCGTCTATATATTACTGGAGTTGTCGCAGATAGGTGTTCGACTTAGACCCCTAAAACTGGGATAGATCTCTATATTGATCAGGATCGCTTATCACGCGATCTATAAACCAACAGCTAGCATGACTCCGGAAGTTCGTTGCATTGGTGATTAGGTCCCCACGGCCAATATCGGTAAATCATGAGGTGCCATTTGATAGTCACATACACAGGACTGAGTGATAATGCTCATTTTAACGAGTTCCGTCTGCCCCGTTCAACTCATCCCCTACTGAAAATGATACGTGACTGGCTAGTATTTTGTTAGCGATTTAAAACAACACCAAATAGGGCATATGTACCTCTTCAATTCATATACGGCCACCGCCATGTTCAGTATGCCACTGATGGATCCTGTCAGTCAAGAAATAAGGTGTGACTACACGCTCGTCAGTCGGCTCCAATTTCTTCTGTCCGGCAAACCAGAGTGTCACCTTCCCGTCAATAACTTGAAGATCGCCACAGCGGTGTGCCTGAAGAACGGCATTGAGGTTCGTTAAAGCTTGGGGGTCAGCACCGTGCAGTAACGTATACTTCAGAGCCTGAATCATCCACAGAACGTCTGGGTGAAAGTTTTGGGACTCATCTGGGTCGAATCTACCAACGTGTTAGTGGTATAAGGTTGGAAGACACCCTTATGGACGGCAGGAAGAAGTGGTTTTAAGGATTTGGTCTATTTCTTTTTGGCACAGCTCGGGTTGATTCCCTGTCTGAAAAAGTTTTCCAATTCCTCAATGGTCTTCTGGCGGCCCTCTGCGTAATCACGCTCGTAAAAGGCGCCCTTAATCTTCTTTTGGATATATTTCCAGCATTTCGTTTGGTCGAATGTCATCAACTGAGAGTTTTCGCGGCCTCTTGATCGAATAGGAAGGACATGGTGGGTCATCGATGATGTAACGGAGTATAGAATTAGAGCAGAACGATAGAGAAAGGATAATGAATTGGTTTAATATGATGACTACCTAATTAGAACATGTCACAATGATTCATTCATCAGAGCTCGGAGGCGCAGCGCCAACTGGAACAGACACTCCACATTGAGTAATGGCGTCTGTGTATGTTAGCCCTGCAACATTTTTGATGAGTTTCTGAATTCTGACTTACTGAAGTTACAATCTCCAACTCTTACCAACGACACAAAACAGTCCCGGTTTCCATTATATCCCCAACGCCTTATATATCAGTAAGAACGTACAGACACGAGGCCAATGTTAAGGAGAATTGACTCACTTGTCGCCTTGGATTTCCTCACCTCTGTTCCAGAGGCAGTCAATATCTTGGGAGCTGCCCGAAGGAAACGTGCTCTTGATATCGCAATTTCCTGGGCAAGAACGGCAATTTGCAATGTCAGAGCCGACGATTCTGCACCTTGCAGCGGCAGCAATGCCTATGTAGGCAAGAAAGGCATACAAGAGCATGCTGTTCTCTCGTCGGCTGTTGCGGAAGATGGCTGTTGAAGGTGGACGACTCTGGGACTACCGGTCCTATTTATCACCGTTGACTATGTATGCTTCCATCATAGTGACTCTTTCTAAGTTTACGGTCCAGATGACTACCAGATTCCCGGAGTACAATCCCGAGGGAACTTTCCACTCACTTCTCCCGGAAAGTACAACGACTGAGGAAAGTCCTACTACATTGCTATGTGGTATACAATAACTAATGAAAGCATGGATGCGGGCAGATCCGGCCCTGACCAAGTGCCACGGTCAGGTCAGAGTCCATTTGCCTATGGTCACTCAATAATGCCCAACCCGATAGCTACGGGATTTCGAGGAAAACAAAGACAATATGTGAGACTCAATTCAACTCGGATAGAATAATTGTGTCTCCTCGCTCTTGATAGGTGTGTAAACTATTCATCGTTATCATTGCCGCCTTCAGCAACAAAGCGGTTCCACTCGTGGTCGACGGCAGGAGGTGGAATCGACAATCTGCACTCAGGAATATCGTCTGTATAGCATTATTATTGCCCAATTGATTGTATCTATACTTCCAGCTTACCGCGCCTGTAATCGCCAATCCTCCGTAGGCTAATGAAGCATTCACGTCTCTTGTTATACCCCCAGCGCCTTAAAACATCACAATCAGTAAGAAGACACATCTTGTTGAGACGGTTAACTTACCTTTCTCCGCGAATTTCTTCGCCTCTTGGGAATACACAGTCGATGTTCCTGGATCTCCCCGGTCTAATTGTGTTCGTCGCGATCTCTAACAGGGCACGAGCAGCAATTTGCCCTGCCATGCTCGGGGCCAACGATGCGGCATCTTGTGGCAGCAGCAATTCCTATGAAGGCAAAGAAGACATACAAGTTGATCTGCATGGTTCGATTGTCGTTGTCTGTCTTTGCTGTTGTCTAGTTTCGAATGCACGAGGGTTTTCGAGCAAGTCGTTGGGAAAGGTTCAACTGAACAGCCGATGCTATTTATATCCATTGACCTGACCACGGAGTCGTATAATGGACAAGTTTCATCATGGTGGCTTTTGTATGTTGTTCAAAGTTATACCGAGTATTTCCCATGGTCTGCTGGTGGGCTACGCCTTCTTCGGCACCTGGGCATCAGCATCGATTGTTCCGTGCTGACCATTAATGACGAGTCGATCAGAGGTACTTGACATAGGGTATGCTCGGAAGTCAGCTCTGCTCGATGGGCAAAAGGCCTCCGGGGCTGAAAAGGCGGAGCAGCAGATTAAGTAGCACTCCATCCATGACGTACAGTCTATATAACGAATTGTTAATTCCAGAAGATTCACAAAATGTCCGGAATATAGTTCGGAGAAACACTATTCCTATACTTCCAAAACTGCCACCATTTCGGCTGCTTTCGCTTCAGCTCCGCAACCCCGGCTTCGACCAGAGACATGATTTCCTTATCCTCCGGCTTCCGTGCTTGTTTGAGCATCCCTTCAATAGAGAACACAAATATCGCCCTTTCAAAAAACAGTTGAAGCTGATCGCCTCATCAAAAACAAGGAGACCTACCACAGCTCCCTTATCAATCATCGTACCCATGATATCCAGAGGCCGCGAGAACTCTGGCAAATAGTTTTTTACTAGGACGAAATACGCAGCCAGATGTTCCGGTACCCAAATTGATAGGATCAAAGGCCGCTGAGAGAACCTCATGCCTTCTATCCAATGTTGAGAATACCCAAAGGCTAATGAAAAGGTGACGTTGCAGCGATCGACCCCAAGTTTCGATAGTCCAGATGAATCTGGCCTTTCTCGATAGCATGATAGTGGATGAATGGTGCTTATTATGGTTAAGTATCCTCCACTGAACCAGAATACACAGCATGGGATCACTGTGAAATATCAAAGGCTTCATGACAGGATCCAAACTGAGGGATTGTATGATTGCAAACATGCTGCTTATGGTGCTGCTCATTACTGTTTGGTCTCATGTTGCTTCTCCTTCATGCCGAGTGGTACTGTATCAGCGCCATCTGTTTAGGCTGGTTCTCACACTCGTTTTCACGGCCATGATGCTGGCCATATGGGCATTACATAACCTGACGATTGACAGCCTGATTGGTATGGTCATCGCTGCCTCAATTGGGGGTCTTTTGCTTGGTTGGTGGAAACGCACACATAACGTACACCATATCGTCACCAACGCGCTAGAATATGACCTTGATAACTAGCATCTGCCGTTCTTTGCCGTGAACCACCGGTTTTCCGGTAGTCTGTTTTCTAACTATCATAAGCGGCTCATATTTGATGCTGTGGGTAAGCGCTTGGTTCGCTGTCACGCCTTTCTCTATTACCCGGTTCTGATGTTTGGCCAGTTCAACCTGCATATCCAATCATGGATTTTCCTCATTCAGGTCAAGGCCCTCGGAAGGGTGCAGTATATGGCATCGCTGGTTCAAGATTGTGGGAAACCTAGTATTCTGGTTTTGGTTCGGACATCTCCTTGTATATAAATCAATCCCAACAGTATGGGCTCGATTCGTCTTCGTCATGGCCAGCCACATGATCACCATGCCACTATACGTACAGTTTACACTATCATATTTTGCCATGTCGACCACAGACGTGGGCCCAACAGGACCTTTTCTCCAGAAAATGCTGCGGACAACCATGGATATCTTCAATTCCAGGATCCACAATTTGTTCCCCGGGGCTCCCAGGCATAACTCCGGAGAACACAGAAGCCGGTACCGCAGTTCTGCCGTGAGGTTGGCATTCCGTATGCGCTGTATGGGTCTGGATGGAAATCTGAAGGTTGTGGGGAGTTTGGCAAAGGTAAGTCGGCAGGCTATTCTGGCGCATAGTCATAGTGATCCGAATTTACAGGGTACAAATCTGCAAAAAAACACCCCACACCATTACATCAACCATTCTTTAGGTTCGTAGCATGCAAAACATCTCAACCTGTCCTGCAGGTCCTCAAGAATGCCGAACAAAAACGAACTAATAGAACACCAGGCGGATATAAGACACGATCGGGTCGATCTCGACTGATTGGTTGATTGATCGTCATCTGGCGCGTGGTTTGCGTGGGAGTGAAGATAATAAAATTTCCTGGGTATGGGGCGGTCACGGAGTTCTCCGTAACCTTTGATAACTTTGTTTATAAATTGTGTGCCGGGGGGCGAGCGATGCGAAGATTGACCGAATACTGGACAGATGACTGAGTTCCATATCACGAGCTCCACGAGTGTAAGTATGTATGTGATATTGCATCTCTAATTTTCTTTGATTTATCGCATTCTCTCCTATTATTATGGCATGCGGTAAGACTACTGTACTGTATCTACCGAAATGAAAGTCCAGCCAATAAGAAGATCGTTATACCACCTCCGAGAGGGAGTTCCTGATTGGCCACTTGGCAGATAAACTTTGACAGGGCTCAGGGTTTATTTGGAACGAAGAATGCGATTGGCGGCTGTTTCGGGTAAAAAGGAAAAAGCAATGGTCTGTGCGTAGTCATAGGACCGTGTGTGCTCATGACAACAGGAGAGTATGTTCTGGATCAAGTTGTGTTCCATACGGAGAACAATCTGCTGTACGGAGTAAGTAAATGCAGAGTGATGTACTCCACCATCATCCAAGTATGAACAGTCAATGGTTCACAATTGCAGTTACACAATACAATCCCATTCTTACTCCAGAGTACAAGTAGCACTGCATTCTGCAGTGCAGTCGTATTTCCCGGTACGTGGTTACTGGGAACTGACCCAAAGCTACTTGTTCTTACATATGTACCAGAGTCCATCAACCTGGTATAGCCAGCTGTATCACCACCGGAGAATTGACCGCATCCAGCCGCGGCCGATGAACCAATCATGACTCGCACGAGGGAAGGCCGGTGCAGCGTCGGCTCCGACGTCGTGAGTCATGTAAGACTATGTAATCCCACCAGTGAGGTTCTGGTGCATATGTCCCATGGCTGTGGTCTGCGTTCGTACAAGCTTAGCTGAAATCATCAATGATTCTCATTATTCTCAACCATGGATTGACTAAGTCTCGCCATTCCGTATGGGTTCATTTAACTTGATTATTCCGTCACTATTCTATACTTGGACTAACACAGTCCTGTTAATACCGGATTCGGCCGGAAACTGGAGACATTTTTGATTCGGTCCGCACCGCCGGAGCCTTAGTGGAGACGTTTACTTAAAACCAGCCAGTGGGCAACCATGGCGAGCGCCACAGTGGGACTACTAAAAGGGTCACGGACCATTGACTGGCCGGATTTGGGGGCGGTGGGGTACTTCCGCATGTGGTATGGTGACACAGAGAGGTATTCCTCGTACCGCGTGGCCTTTTTAGGATAGCGTGCTAAGGTATTTGGTATGAGTTTGGAATACGAGTAGAGTTAAAACATGGATATGCTTAGAGTTAATTTAGACCGATATAACATGAAAAGCAAAGAAAAGCGATTCCAGAGATTCCAGCAATTCGGCTGATAACCAAGTAATACGACCCGACCATGCATCCCTAGTCGAACCCATCGGCCAACGCAGCCGGGGATCTGTTCATTGCAGATCCAATTTACCGTTGTGATAGTATCGGTATGCTTGCACAAGTACGTAGCACCATACTTTAATTGAGGGTTGACACCGTTGGCAACACCCCCGGAACTATTGGGACCAGTACTGGAACGTGATAGGTATGGTCATCTGGTGGCCCAAGATGGTACGGAGTGCTTACTGTGCTCAATTGCCTATCAATGTCATGGCTGAATTACGGATAACCCGAATAAGAGTGCGTGTACATACTTGTGATGTACGGAGTAGGAGATGATAAAATTGGGTGGAATGTGCCGGGAATAAAGGCAGCCGAGATAAGCGCAATAAGTTCTGTGTTGTATAGAGCACCGATATTACAGCACATATATCCGATCCGTTGGACTGGGACACAGCATGCTGACGAGCTCCAGCTTAGGATTATTCGGCAGTTATCTGTGCTACTTTTTGTCTACTTAGTTACTCCGTAAATTGTACTACTAGTACTCCCTACATGGCACTATTCCGTACAGAAGCACTCAATAAATAATAGGAGATCCGACGGGAAAAAGTTTCCTCTAAGCGAAGCACCATCCCTGTCGCCAAGAGCCACTAACCACACTAGCCCCGGAAATAGCGGGGCCAACAAAAATAATTCCTCCCGTGACAGGATGAAACCACGGACCAGGGCAGCGGGTTGGCGGACAATGAGAGTGCCCGGGAAACCTAAACAGTCCGCTTCCTCCGCATTTGAACCAATGAGAAAAATGATCACTCCCGGTTAACATCCCAGATCCACTGCTCTGGCTCGACCAAGTGGATCTGCATCCACCAGCCAACCACTCAAAGTTCGCGTCAGAATTTCCGGTAAAGAAAAACCTCGTACCTGACGTACGGGTTCGATACCAGCAGTCAGTGCCCCTTTGGCGCTCTCGCCGTGTATGTACATTACCGTAAAACTGCTGCCGCTCTCTCTCCCACTCTCTGGCCTTTCTCTCCTCTCTTTCCTTCTCTTCTTCTCTTTTTATCTGACTTCCCTCTTTCTTCTCTTTTTGTCTCTTTTTCCCATGTCACCTCTTTAACCTATCTAGTTATTCTTTTTCTTCTTCCGTCTGAACCATACGTATCCCGTTCTACCCCAGACGGGATCTTCGCTGGTTCCTCCCCCCGGTTACTGTCTGTCGGGTTGTTTTTTCTTTGTCTCTTGACTATCTTCTATACACCCTTTATATATACCCTGATTGCCGCCATATATTTCTCGGGTACCCGCCTAGCGAGAAAAAGAAGATCGTTCTTTGTTTTCGTCTCCTGCAGTTTTCCGAACTACACATCTACCGGCTGGTCGGTTCACGCTAGGAAACGGGGAAAGACATTTCTTCAGAGCCTCAGAGAAGAACTGATAAAGATTTGTCTCTTACCGCTTTGCTGATTCTTTTACCGTTGGATCAGTCAATCGTCTGGTATGTGGAACA
Organism: Aspergillus chevalieri; assembly: GCF_016861735.1. NCBI lineage: Eukaryota > Fungi > Ascomycota > Eurotiomycetes > Eurotiales > Aspergillaceae > Aspergillus > Aspergillus chevalieri. Next base: position 944,743 of record NC_057364.1, read on the forward strand.
CGATCGATATCTCGGGATTCTCCTGGCAGGTGTGCTAATGTTAGACAGATATACCAACCCAAAATGGCGACGCGAATGCCCCTCATGCCTCCGGAGAATGAGACGGAAGCCCATTTCAGCCGGATTACCCGTGAGGGTAAGAGGATATCGTACAAGCTCAGTGTCATGCAGCAACCTGAGCGTGCCAGAGCCTGCGGTGCAGGTGCCAAATGTATGCCATTACCCCTTGGATATATGGAAAGAAAGGGAAGGCTAACTGAAACAGCGTCTGCCGACCGTCGACCGGTTGATCCTCCGCCCGTGGTTGAACTGCGCATCTTCGAATCCGACCCCAATGACGACCTGCACAAGACCGACATCACCTTTGCCTACAACGCCAGTTTCTTCTTGTACGCGACATTGCAAACGGCGCGCCCCATTGCGCATGGGCGAGTCGCTGGTGCTCCGACTACCCCCGTGTTGACCGGTGTGCCCGTCGCGGGAATCGCCTATTTGGACCGTCCGTCTCAGGCTGGCTACTTCATCTTTCCCGATCTGTCGGTCCGTCATGAGGGTCGATACCGCTTGACCTTCCACCTGTACGAAGAAACCAAGGACCTCAAGGATGCCGACAGAGATCCCCCGATACCGGACACCACCGTTCAACCGCTTAAACCGGGCGCTAGCACTAATGACGCTTTCAACTTCCGTCTTTTGGTCAACTCTGTCCCCTTTACCGTGTACAGCGCCAAGAAGTTCCCGGGTCTGGCCACCAGTACCTCCCTGAGTCGAATTATCGCTGAACAAGGCTGCCGTGTTCGCATTCGCCGTGATGTCCGCATGAGACGCCGCACCGACAAGCGCAACGACGACTACGATGAATACTCTGCGGCTCCCCGGCAAGCAGACAACAGGTACTCCACGCCAGATGCCTATACCGCTGCTGCCGCTGCTGCTGCGGCAGCAGCCACCCCCATCGAACGCCCACGATCTGCCAGCACCAGCACGATCGAACCCGCTTTGCCATACGCTCCTGATGCGCAGCGTCGACCTTCTGGATCCGACTACGGATACCCTTGTGCGCAGCCCTATCAAAGAGCCATTCCTGTCGCGCCGCAGGCATCACCGTATCCTTCGCACCTTTCTTTCGGCTCTGGTCAGCCTCAGTACCATGCTCCCCCGCTTCCACCCACTCCCCAAGCGACCGCACCGGTAATCCCATACTCGCCTCATCTGTCATACTCCCATACTAGAAATCCATCCACCGAATACGAACCCACTGGGTACCCATACCCTCAACCGCGACCACCCACCGAGCGGACTTCCAGCTACCCCGGACCTCTACCGCCTCTCCGTCCTCTTGAGCCACCAAAGGGCTTCACACAACCAGCGGGTGAACCCCGTTCCTCGGATCCCAACGCTTATCACCAATCTCAAGCCCTGCCTCCAGCGCCACGATCTCATACACCCTCAACAGGTATTGCACCTTCCCTTCCGCCTCTCTCGGCCCTGTCTAGCGGCAGTGAATACGCCCACCACATGCCCAGCAGTATGGTTCTGAACCCGAGCCACGAGATGACTCCGGGCAAACGGTTGTACGATGCCCCCGGACCGAAGTTGAGCAAACGGTCGCATGATGACTCATTTGGGCCCGATGACCGCCCGATGCAAAACGGCATGCGACCAGATACAGAATTGTATCCGAGCATGCAACGGAAGCTTTCTGAGGCCAGTCGCGCCTACTTTGGTGATACCCGCGATGAGATGGCATACAAGCGAGCCAACGGCCGCATGGCCATGAAGATTCCGCCGACTTTTTCTAGTTAATTTTTCTTAATTTTCTTTCTATATATCCGGACGGCGTCCTGGGCGGTTTTTCTTTTGTGGATTGGTTTTTCGCATTATATCCCCTGATTTGCAGATTGGAGAATTTTTCATGGGATGGAATTGATGTCTATACCATTTTGCCTTGTCATTCCTTATTTCCTTTTCTTGTCTGACTTTTGTACATGATTTTTCCCGACCTTTCTATTCTGCGTACCTTTTTCGTTTGTTCGGGATTCCACTCCTTGACCCTCCAGCTTTTTCTCGCTTATTGATTCCCCCCTGTCTTGTGTTATAGTATTCTGTTGGTTATGGACACTGCATATGAGCGGCCTGCGCCATGATACTTGAGATGCTGAATTCAATTCGACTTCCTCTTCCCTATATTACTTATATAAGTACATGCGCGAGAAAATTGAATAACACGTCCAACCGAGAAATGTATATAGCAGTGTATGCACCGATCTATGTAGGAGACATAATGGCATTGAACCCTTGCAGGCAGATGTGAAACATCTGACAGCTGAACCTGCATATATGCGTTGAATTGACTGGATTCTACATGTCTCTGCGAATCAATACTAACAAAGAACTGTAACTGACTTGGCATGTTTTGCTCTGGCATTTTTAGTTTCAGTCGAGGATCGCCGCAAACTCCGCAATGTAAACAACACCCATAACAACAGCGACGGCAATAATAACAACCACTCCACGGCGTTTTTTTTCTTTCTTTCTTCACTTTCGTATTCTTCGTTTCTTTTCTGGCATCCTGTATTTGTTATTGCTCTTATTGTCGACGTCTATCTCAATGTCTACGGAGTGATTCCTCTGATTCTCCGTTGTTCGGTTGCTAACAAACAAGCAGGTTACCATGGCCGAGGTTCGTCTCCTCACCTCTGCTCCCTAACATATACAGTCTACTGACTACAGAAACAATAAAAGACCCCCTGTCTCGAGGTAAACCTCGACCTTGACCCCCTCCACGCCGACCACCAACTCCAAGAAGCCCTTCATCTTAATGCCAGCCGCGACGACCTAGCAACCACGCCCTGCGCAGGTCGCAAACACTCCCGCTCGAGCTCAAATATCAGCAGCGCCAGTCTGGATTCGAACGGCTCCGATGTTTCTGGGAAGTATGATGATGCGGATGAGTTCGAGTACTTCAACAATGATACTGGTAACGACGGGGTGAATGAATCGCCTCGTTCCCCGAAGAGACGGCGGTCGAATGATTGGCCCGAGGATTCTCGTGCACAAGCGCATGGACAGGATAAGGGAAAAGACGAAGCGAAAAAATATCATGAGAATACGGGTAGTTTCGGGCGAAGATGGAGGAATCGCAAGAACGTTTCCCCCCGTGTAACTGCTGCAGCTTCAAATTCGAACTCGAAGAGCCCGAAGAGTCCTGCGCCCCGTGGTCGGCGATCGCGTTTCGTCGAAGGGACTATGAACGATAGCGTCAGTGAAAAACCGCCTAGTATCTACCTTCGCGACGATCTGTATGCGCAACAACACCAGCAGTACCCCCAGCAACAGCACTTGCCGCACGAAAGGGGCTCTGGCGGAGCGAGCAACCACAGCCATAAATCTTCCGGGATTTTTCGATTTGGGAAGGCGATTGCATCCGCGTTCAACCCCTTTGGTGCATGGGGGAGTGTTTCTGGGGTTTGGAAGGGGGATTCCTCTGGTTCGGGTTCGGGTTCGGGCTCTGCATCTACGGACGGCAACTACAACCAACGACAAGAAGACGATATCGCGCGAGTGCACAGGGCCTACGAGGAGTTGAAAAAGTCCGGATTCAAGGGGACCGTCAAGGGCGCGTATATGCAAGATGTGCAGTCCTCGAATGCACTCCCCGAGCAAGCATGGAAGTCCATACAAGCAAAGATGGACACCAACTACAAGCAGCCGTCTACACCTGGGCATCACGCGCGACAGATGTCTGGGGAAAGCCAAGATTCGACAATTGGGGGATCGGTCAGGACATCGTTGGACCTTCGGAGCTCGTTGGACCTTCGGGGCGCGTTAGATCTTCGCAAAGCCAAGTCATCACTTGGTATTTCTTCTCTGGTCAAGCAGCAAGAATCTAATACACCGGAGGTGCGGAAACAGAAATCTCGGAAGGATCTTTTGCGACAGGCGAAGCTGTTGAAGAAGGTTAGCAATCTCGAGGATAAGCTTGAGCGTACTAGACGGGAACTTCGCGAGCTGCAGGGTATTCAGGACAAAGTACCAAAAATACCAAAGGAATATGAGCAAGGGCATGTTCAGGGTCAGCGACGCGAAGAAAAATCATCTCCACAACCACAGCAGCAAGACGAGGAACCTGAACAGCTGCACTCGCAGGAATTGGTCCCGCTGTCAGCATCGGAACAAGCCATGTCTCTCGAACAACCCTACTATCCCAAGAAATTTGTCCCTGGCGCTCTTTCAACTCTTCCATCAGAGAGGTCTTTGGAGAACCAAGCGGAGGCTGAAGATAAGAAGCGTGTCAGCGCTAATCATACTGCTGATGCTGGTGCTGGTGCTGCTGGCGAACCGTTGCAGTCGCTTTCGACAAACATAACTCGTGAAGCGAATACAACCACGCCCAAAAAGGAGACGAAGCAGCAATCGTCCCTATGTGCAGCAACAGACAGCCCCTCTCTCAAGCGCAAATCTCCCGATCCAGAGTTTCTGGAGGCATCCAAAACCCTCGATCCGAAACGAGACAATGGCAGCGTTCCCGACAAGGGAACCCCCCCTGCCACGACCACACCCACCAGATCAAACAGCACTCGATCCCGCCGCTCCAAGCTCCAGAAAATGGGTAAAAGCGACAGCCCCGGCTCCGTCGAACGCAGAAAATCCCAGTCTAGCACTCCTGGATCAATCACACGGCGTAAACCGCGCTACCTCAACCCCACTAGCCCGAGATCTTCCCCGTCAGCCAGAAGAAGATCCAGATCAAGTTCCAAATCCACATCCATATCGCCTAAGAAGGCGCAAGCGCGTCTGAAGACGAAGAAGGGATTTTATGATCTTGCGTCCGCTTCTGCAACCGCGTTACCTCAAACTGATAAGGAAATCGGTATGGACATGGACGTGGACTCGGATGCAGACACGGATATCATGGACTACGACATGGATTCCGCGCAGCAGCGGCAGAACTCGTTTTACATGCAGGGCGAACAGCATCTTAACCCCAACCACAGTGCGAACTCAACGCCAACACGCACGCCTAGCCGCAAGTTTTGCTACGATTTCGAATACATCCCCCCGGTCCCACCGCTGCCCAAGGATCTCGCTGCTACCGCCGCGAAGGTCGATCAGCGATTGGCTAAGGAGTTGAACAGGCGGAAGAGTATTGGGACGACTGCTGTGCAGCACGGTGCCCAGCAGAGTCACTTGCAGGCAAAGCAGCAGGTGGAGGTGCAGGTACCTGTGAAGGATGATTTTGAGTGGCCGGAGGATATTTTTTGATTCCTTGTTGATTGGACGAGGTTTTCTAACTACTTCTTATGTTTCTGTCCCGGAATTCATGTTCAGACTTGAACTTGGACAGACTGATGATATGACGATTTATGATCAATTACTAATTTTGTTTGAGTTTTGTCTGGATATTTCTTTTGCTTTATGTTGGATTTTTTTCCTATGTTGTCTGCTGAATAACAGTAATGCTATGATTGATCTACTTCACTCACCATAACTGACACCGTACGCTCCTATATACAATGCAACAATAATGCAACGCAATGCCATTTACAAAACAGCGGTCGCATTAGCATGCGACCCAACACCCCCCGCCACATTTGCCGGCGCACTCGTCACAAAAAAAGTCCACTTGCCCAACTCGCGACATCGCCCACTCAACTTCTCCAGATTCCACATCTCCCCCAACGGCATCCCCCACAGCGCCAGAATCTGCTGATGAATATACCCATTCTCCTTCTTCGGTGGCCAGCACTCGAACGTCGGCGAATCACCCACCAACGCCGCAAAATAAGAATCGTGTAACCAATCCAGGATGGCTTCCTCCTGTGCCACGCCAGCAAATTGCGTGCGCTTTGCGCCCTCCGTGCGCGCTTCGGGAGTGAGCTGGTTGTAGCGCTCGATGAAGCCCGTGCGGACCATGAGAATGTCGCCGGGCTTGATGGAGCCGCCTTGGGACTCGGGGCGGATGTCGAGGCTTTGAGATTTAGCGCAGGCGTTGAGGTCGGCGAATGTGATTGGGTGGGGCGTGTAGGGGTCATAGGAGATGTTGTTGGTGTTGGCGTAGTGGCGGTAGTCGAGGAGGATAGCGCGGCCAGCGATGCCGTGGGTGGACCAGTGGTGGATGCTGCATTTGAGGTTGGCGTCATCGCCGTAGATGTCGGAGTGTTTTGCCTGCGTGCGTTAGCTTTGGCTTTAGGATGGAAGGGTGGGTGGTTACCCCGTTGTAGAAGCAACCAGAGTCGATGTGACCAAACTACATTCGTTAGTATTTACCTCATGGGGTAGATATATATCAAGTGAAGGTTAACATACGTGACGGAATCCGTCCCACTGCGTGCCACTCTGCGTGTTCAGGTTATATGTATCATCATAGGCAATCCCAGGGACAAGTTCCTTGATGTTATGCTGGAAAACTTCTCGTCCGAATGCCGGTGTCTTAGGGACGTCCAGGGGAAGACTGCCACATCAACACCCTGCACATACATATTCAATCACCGTTATATACTCACTCCAGTCGAATGATTTCACCAGTTTTGATCTCCTGAGCCGCAGCTTTGACACGAGTCGGTGTCAACAAGTTCAATCGTCCAATCTATATCGACAGTTAACATGATATATCATTCATGTCTGTAGAAGCAACTCACCCCATCCTCCTTCCCCCAGACCCAAGCTGCATCTTCCGGCGCACCAGGGAGCTTGGGTAATTCTTTGCGAGACGGGAACTGGGTCGAGTCCGGGTTCCAGGGAAGCTGGTTGGGGTCTTGGACGGTTGACATGGCTGGAAGCTAAGTATGGAACGGGGGAGAATTGAGAGTTGGGACAAGCAGGGAGAGAGAAATCTGGGGAACCAGAAGGGGGAGAAAATGGGGAGGAGAAGGGATCCTTTATATAGCATTATTTTGTGGTAAACTCCATCATCCCTCCGGGTTTTTGAGTCTCATCCGGGGAAAAGCCATAGCAACCTGGTCGCCGATTACAGAATGAGGGTCAGTCACTGGCTGGAAGAACGGAAAGAAAACGCGTAAAGAGACGGATAAAGTTAATTGCTGGAATTTGTATGGAAGCAGAAGAGGGGATCGCAATGGTTTCTTGGAGCGCTCTGGAGGTGTTGCTGGTTATAGATGCTTTATGTCAGCGTGGAGAGGATGATCTGTGGGATTTCCCCGCATTTCGGAAGACCGCTACTACCGGTTACAGACTACGAAACACACATGATTCATGACCCGAAGGTCGTTTTTTTTCCTTTCTTTTTTATTTAAGTCAAGTGTACGTGTTATACATACTTGCATATGATATACTGCCAATTGGTGTTGTGGTATCCATGTCCGGCGCCAAAGACCAAAGATCAGGCAGACCGCGGACAGGCAAAGAAACATGATCATTCGTCAAAGATGTTGTCGACCTCAGTCGAGACAAGCTCATGCAATATGTGCGCAAAGTAAAAAGAAAATCAGAACGCCGAGGACGAAGCAAACTTCGCCTAAGCAACAAGTCACCCAGACCACCGTAAACCATGTGTGAATCCCAATCGTATCGGAAAAGAAATGACAACCCATCTGTCGAAATGCGAAACACCAGGAATTCGTAGGACGCTATCATCCAGACGCCAGCAACATGAAAAATGACAACAGGTTTCGCCACGCCCCCAAAAAAAAAAAAAAAAAAAAAAAAAAAAAGGCACATAATAAAGAACATCAGGTAGATAATAAGATACGACGAAATAAAGATTAATCACCGCTAAGGGTACGGCGCCGGTAGACTTTTATCACACAAGAGTGATTTAGGTGAGCGTCGGCACCCCAGTGGACTGAGAGGCACCACGCCCGCCGCGGAAAGCACCCCGACCTCGGGAGAATCCACGGCCATAACCACCGCGGCCACGGCCATAGCCTCTACCACGACCACGGCCTCTGTAGCTGCCCCGGTAGCCATCGACACTGCCTTGACCGAAAGTCTCAATGTTCCGCTTCTCTTCTTCGCCACGCCATTCGCGACCAACAGCGCGAGCCCCGGTTCCTTCCTCACGGTCACGGGCCTCGCTGGAGATGTTGTCAAAGAATGAGCTGGTCCTGTTGTAACTATTGACAGGCGCAGAGGCCGGCGTGCTGCTAGTGTCCACGGCCTCGGGTTGAGCAGCACCCTCCTGGGGAACATTTTCCGCCTCGGCCGCAGGACTACCAGTGGCGATGGCTTCCTTGACCAGGTCCTGTTTGTTGAACTTCGCATTCGCGGTTTCAAAATCATAATCGGTCTGCGGAACCTCGACCTTCTTGTTTTGTTGGCCTTGGTACTGACCACGACCGCCACGTCCACCACGGTGTGGATAACCGCCACGCTGGGGACGGTTGCCATCATGGGTCTTCAAGTCATTCATCTGCTTGGTCACATGTTCAACAGAAGCATCAGGTTTCTTAGGAACATTAGGCTGCGGCAGTTTAGCCATGGCAGCAGCGACTGCAGCAGTGGCCGCACGAGTAGCTTCAGTAACGGCGGCTTGAGCAGCGCCCTGCGGCATATTGTTCCCTGGAGCGCTAGCCAGTGGAGGTTGAGCTACAGCGGGAACCGCAGGCCTAGAGGTTTGGGAGAATGGAATCGCCGGCTCCACGCGACTGCTCCTGGGTCCAGTGGGCGGCACCTTGGACGGAGTTGCCGCGGCAGCTCCGGGCGCAGCTTGTACAGCTTCAGTTACATTGGGCTTAGTTTCAACAGGCGGAGTTGGCGGCTTTTGAGCCGTGGCGGCAGCACCAGGCGCAGGTGTAGGAGCCTGGCTAGTCGGCTTACTGGCGGGTGTTTCACCGACCGGAAGCTCAGAGGTTGGCTTGAGAGGGTTTACGGGACCCGCACCCGGCATCCCAGGACGATGCTGTTGAGGTGGGGTCTGGTGTTGGCCTGGGGGTCCAATGGGAATCTGAGGGAAGGCTCCGGGTGCTTGGGGGAAGCCCTGACCCGGAGGAGGATACCACGCTGGCGGCATCCCATACGGCGGGAAACCAGGTCCAGGTGGGAAAGGAGGCCCAAAGCGTTGTCCGTAAGGAGGGTAGAATCCTTGGAACTGAGGCTGTTGGGGATAGCCAGGAGGAGCTTGACGAGGGACCTGAGGCTGTTGTGGCGGCTGGGATTGAGGAGGAAGACCCTGCGGACCCGTCCGGGACATACTCTATTCATGACTGTTAGCAACTGATCGGACAAAGGGAGCAATGCAAGTCAAAACAAGAATAGCTTGATCATATCAGAAGGAAGGCAACGGAAATATCCACATGAATTGTTTGCGCAATTCGGAACAGGTCTGTGAGTTTACATCCGAAATGATTCATCCTATGATCAATTGCCCGACCGCGGCAGGTGTGCACACGAATGCCCAGACAATGCAACAAAAAAAAATGATAGAAAAGTGAAGGCACTTACTCCTAGAATGGCGGGATCATCCGGGACCTGAGCCGGCTCAGGTTGTGTGTTTTCCTTTTCCTCAGCTACGCTGATGTCCTTGACATCACTACCCCGGAAGACAATGTATTCGTAGACACTGGCAGATGGAGGGATCTCCTCGGCCGGGTTGCCTCGTCTGCCTTCCGTTCCGAAGGAAACAACATTCTCGAGAGCTATTGTCGAGGCCTCAGGGTTGATCTCATGTAAAGTACCAACATAACTAAGCACAGCAAAGCAATTAGTTCGACAGCTCGAGCAGATTGTGATTGGAAAGCAAGCATAACATACCGAATATCACTCTTAGAGATCAGGTTGAACCGCTGACTGCCAGGTGTTAACTCCAGCCGAGCCGCACAAACCCTGGTTCAGACCAGTAGGCATAGAAGACTGACCCTATTAAATGGTTCATATCCATGCTGACAGGGAGTTGCGCGACACGCGCGAGTGAGAGGAAGAGAGAGGAAAAGTAACGAAGAAGAAGAGATGAAGGGGAGGTATTTAAGTGGACGACGGAGAAGGGGGAAAAAGGAAAGAAAAAAATGTGCGAGCAAGCGAGAAGAAGCGAAGAGGAGAGGAGGGAGAGGGAAAAAGGAAGAAGAAGCGAAAAAAGCGGGTTTTGTGGCCAGAAGTCGGCTACGGCGGGCCGCAGGAGCTCTATAGGCAGTTTTGATTGAAGAACAACACAACAGAAGTGAATATCGTTGGGCCCATCAGAGTAACGAACACCTTTTCTCAACGCCAATAATTCATAATGACTCAGTCTTCTCATCGAGACGAATTTTTCCAGACCTCGTTTGTGCCATAATGCATCTCCCAACTCCAGGCTCGTCACTGATCCTTATATCTCCAGGGCTGCTTTGGGTGAGCAAGAGCGAAAAGATGCCAAATCCCAGAATACAAATGGCAATCCCATTCGATTGCAAAGTAAAATCCTGGCTGTTCAAGCGGATCCTATGAATCCTGGCTTTGTCTTTGCGGCTCAGAGTGCTGGTACTGTCCGGAAGGTCAGACTCGAAGTAGGTACATGGTGTCCTTGACTATCGGATGCCCGGCCAAGCCTCCTAACGCAATTCTCTTTAATGGTTCACAGACAGGAGAAACTGCCGCTCTGTATAAGGGACCCACTGCTCCAGTCACCAGCATTTGCTTCAGCCCAGATGGAAGGCTTCTGTTCGCCGGATGTTGGGACAAGACCGTATGGAGCTGGGATGTGGCCACGCGGCAACCTAAGCAGCGGTATGAGGGACATACCGACTTCGTAAGGGCTGTCACCAGCACCAGACTGAATGGTCAAGATCTTCTCATTACCGGAGGAGCCGACGCGCAAATCCTGGTATTCGACATTACCAGTGGTAAACGACTACACGTTCTGAAGGGTCACGCTAAGGGTCTCCAAGATCTAGCGATCGATCCTAACTCCCTAGATCCAGAGAGCAAGGAAATGATTGTTTATAGCGCGGGAAGCGATCGTGAGATTCGACGTTTCGACATTTCCGCCGGCAGTCAAGATCTCACTCACACGGACCCCCTGTTGGCCCATGACACCAGCGTCTACAAGCTCTTCTTTGACAACGATGCTGATCTCTGGACTGCCTCTGCTGACAGAACGGCAAAATGTCTCGTAAGGGATGACAACTGGAAACCAAACCTCGTGCTGCAACATGATGATTTTGTCCGGGATGTAGTGGTTTACGAGCAAGGAGGCTGGGTGGTTACCGCCTGCAGAGATGAGGAAGTTCGTGTATGGAACCGATCGGTATGTTTCAAGCCCCATTGCTAGAGCAGCTGCTATGGAGAATGGTAATAACATGTACACTACAGACAGGAAAGCTCTACCATACATTCTCTGGTCATTACGAGGAAGTCACAGGACTTGTGCTTATTGGGTCGACCGTCGTCAGCGTCGGAATCGATGCGACTATCCGCCAATGGTCCCTCAAGCCGGATGAACTTCAGATAGCGGTGGAAAAGGCCAAGATGACTACACCAGATGAGGACGAGGAGAAACCAAACCCCGAGTCCATGCTGACCGAGGAGGAAGAGCGGGAGCTGGCCGAGCTGATGGAAGAGGAATGAACGGTTGAATTAGGACCCAATTCCTATGCAGACCGAGATAATGACCAGGCATGAAATGTAAATATGTACTTTAACGCTCACTTACTAGCGATGATATATCAATGACGTAGCAGCAGGGATCTCCGGCAATTATGCGGGCGCGTATGTCAGCAGTGCACACGACCTGCTCCGCTCCGTTCTCGAAACACCCGCCCGGTTGTTACTGGCCACTCTGTTGCGACTGGATGTTACCACGCTAGATTACTATTACTGCTTTCGCTATAATTAAATACCCCTGTCGTATTCTCTTTAGCTCCTAACTATCTATATAGTGAGCTTTTCTAACCTACTGCATCACCGTGTTCTTTCCTCGTATCTTATCGGCCTCAGCCCCTCCTCGGAACAACGTGGGCTTATCCTCAGCGCCAGACCGAGCACGTTGACACCAACAGTCCATAACCTGCAGAATGGCCACTACATCGGGCATGCATGTACAGACGCACGATGGCGGGCCGGAGACAGAGCCCAAGATGGTGAATCGACTGCGAGATAGCAAGTCGCCTTATGTGAGAACTGCCGCTTCCTCCCGGCAGGATGGACGATCGCGAGACTAAACTAGTTGAAATAGGTCAGAGCGCATATGCACAATCCGGTGGCATGGCAAATGTGGGATGCAGAGGCCATGGACTTGGCTAGGAGGCACAACCGTCTAGTCTTTCTCAGTATCGGCTATTCAGCATGTCACTGTGTGTAGACCCGCGTTGTCGGTTCGCAGCTCGTCTGGCTAATAGGAATATAGGGTGCCATGTCATGGAAAAAGAGTCGTTCATGTCGCCAGAAGTGGCATCGATTTTGAACGAGTCGTTTATCCCGATCAAAGTCGACCGAGAAGAGAGACCTGATATTGACGACGTTTATATGAACTACGTACAAGCGACTACGGGATCAGGAGGCTGGCCTCTGAACGTCTTCTTGACACCGGACTTGGAACCGGTATTTGGTGGTACCTACTGGCCTGGGCCGAACTCGTCAACCTTGCACGGACAGGAGACTCTGGGATTCGTCGAGATTCTCGACAAGTTGAGAGAAGTGTGGCAGACTCAGCAGCAACGGTGTCGCGATAGTGCGAAGGAAATCACCAGACAACTCCGGGAATTCGCAGAGGAAGGGACACATTCTCACCAAGGCGACCGAGAGGCGGATGAAGACTTGGATATTGAGCTCTTGGAGGAGGCATACCAGCATTTTTCCGCGCGATATGATTCAGTTCACGGAGGGTTCTCCAGGGCGCCTAAGTTCCCAACGCCTGCAAATTTGAGTTTCCTTCTCCGCCTGGGGATCTATCCCAGTGCCATATCGGATATTGTGGGACAAGAAGAATGCGAAAAGGCAACCGCCATGGCGGTTAGTACGCTCATCAGAATGGCGCGCGGCGGTATCCGGGACCATATCGGCCACGGTTTCGCCCGGTATAGTGTCACGTCTGACTGGCTCTTGCCTCATTTCGAGAAAATGCTTTACGACCAAGCGCAGCTATTGGATGTCTACGTAGATGCCTTTAAAATCACGCATGACCCGGAGCTATTGGGTGCCGTCTACGACCTTGTTACCTATTTGACAACCAGTCCCATTCAATCCGCGGCGGGTGGTTTCCACTCTTCGGAAGACGCGGACAGCCTTCCAGCGCCAAACGATAGTGAGAAACGAGAGGGTGCGTATTACCTTTGGACGCTGAAGGAGTTGACTCAGGTTCTTGGTCAACGGGATGCCGGAGTCTGCGCTCGTCACTGGGGCGTGCTCCCCGATGGAAACATTGCACCCGAGAATGACCCGCATGATGAGTTCATGAATCAGAACGTACTGTCAATCAAGGCGACACCGCGCCAATTGGCGAAAGAATTCGGGTTGGGTGAAGACGAAGTTGTACGAATCCTCAAATCGGCCCGACAAAAGCTGCGCGAGCACCGGGAGAAAAACCGCGTACGGCCTGACTTGGACGACAAAATCATCGTGGCATGGAACGGCCTGGCCATCGGTGCGCTTGCAAAATGCAGTGTTTTGTTCGATCAGATAGAGAGTTCGAAGGCATTGCACTGCCAAGAGGCTGCAGCGCGAGCAGTGAAGTTCATCAAGGATAACCTCTTCGACAAACCCACGGGTAAACTATGGCGTATCTATCGCGATGGTAGCCGAGGCGACACGCTTGGGTTTGCGGATGACTACGCGTACTTGATTCATGGATTATTGAACATGTACGAGGCCACGTTTGATGACAGCTATCTACAGTTTGCGGATCAGTTGCAGAGTATGTCCCAGACTTCTTACGAAATGGCAATGACTAATTATTCTCTAGGGTATCTGAATCAAAATTTTAGCGCCTATACCGGATCAACACCGGCCGGGTTTTATAGCACACCATCTACGTTGACGCCGGGCATGCCAGGGCCTCTCCTCCGGTTGAAAACAGGCACTGAGTCTGCCACACCATCTATCAACGGAATCATCGCCCGCAACCTGTTGCGACTCGCGACACTACTGGAAGACGAGGAGTACCGGACTCTGGCGCGACAAACGTGTCGCTCATTCTCCGTCGAAATCTTACAACACCCATTTCTGTTTGTCGGACTTCTGGATGCGGTGGTCGGGCTAGAAACAGGCACCCGACAGGTTACCGCAGTGTATTGCACGGCCGACATCACCGAAACGAAATCAGGACACGAGGAGGGCCTGCTTGACCGCGCTAACGCACCGATATCAGCTCGAGACCTGGTGGCGAAGCAGGCGCGTAAAGAAGCGGGCCTGGCGACGTCGTCGTCGAGCGCAACAGTGGCGCTGGTGGATATCCGGCCGTCTCATGCAGGCGATTTCGTAGGCAACCCTTCATTTTGGTTGCGGACACGGAATCCGATGTATCGGGAACTTAAGGCATCCGAACCGGGGAAGAATTATCTACAGGTTTGTGAGGGAGGCAAGTGCCGCATGGTGGACGTATAAATTTCTCTTTTCTGTTATACTGCATAACTATAGTCGGTTGTCATTGGTCATATAGAATCGAATCTTACCCGAGTACTTTGGTAAAAAGAATGTGCACTGATCGTTGATGCCTCAAGTAGACGACGGCCATTACCGGGGTCCTAACCGTCAACAACGGCAGATCGGATCTACGGGATCTGAAGCACTTGGCTGGAATATGAGGAATGAATGGGATAGGTCAATTGTCAGGCAGCCAAGCTTCAAGAGAACCGATTGGAAATCTCGGAGATTAGAAATGCCCTTAATTACCGGTGACCAATGACCAGTAACCATGGCAGTGAAGCAAGTAAATTAACGAGTTAATGATTAATGGATTCATCTCATGATTCTCTGGGATTCTCTGGGCCCTTGTCGTATAGTGGTTCTGGAACCGATGAGTTTGGTCAAGGACTGGCTATTTGCCGAGAAGTGAAATTAAGGGAATAGGTGGAAAAATCCTGCGTATGGGTTTATACCGCCGGTACCATGTTAGAGCGACCCTTCGTATTCAAACTGAAACTGAAACGGTTGGATTTTTTCGAGAATGCCGGAAGGCTACGCCGGAGGGATTTGGGTGGTATCAGCCATTATTCAGGTGTTTGGCTTTGTCGGAGGACATACGGACATACGGACTACGGACTACGGACTACGGACTACGACTGCGGAGCATATAATAGTCTAGACTTAAATCCATAGTTGTTGGAGTTCGTATCAGTGGCGTAATACTATGCAGAAATAAGTTTTGGTGGCTGACATGCCGAACGGATATTTCATCCCATACTCCGACTCTGTACGGAGTACTCTGTACATAGGGGGAAAACCACCAACAAGTATGTACATGCTGTTCTATCAGATTAATATAATTTTTGAACATAATGACAGGTTCTGGACTCTTGGATCTGAACAGCAAGCCAAGCCAAACGGACAGCTCCGGGACAGAGGGCAGCAGCGATAATCTCCGAATCCCAATGAAAACGCAACATGAAACACTGCCTCTTCAGCGATGGGGCAAGTGGAGACAAGTGGGATTGGGCTAGTCGTTGCCAAGTTTTGGTGCTTGTTTATCCTTCTTTTACGCATCGCAGTTTGTCTCCGGTGAATATGGGCGCGATGATCTAATTATGCTCTATATGGTTCCCGTAGAATTTTAAGAGGGTACCACGGGTGTCTTACGTTTGGGTCTCTATAGAATTACAGCATCGTGCCGAATAATACCAAAATAACTGGAATTACAAAAGCAATACAAACCTGCGACAAGGTGGACCGCGAAAGGAGCGGGATCATCAGACATTATAGCCAATAAGAGATGGTGCCTGACATAGCCGGGCCAGGTTATTTACCTTGTAAGGTTTAGTGTACTGCCAGGGGCTCGGGAATCTTCAACCGTCGCACATGGGGTGTGACAATACGGTACAATATGATACCGTCGTCATCACATCATTCAGGGGATCACAATCCTACCAGGTAGTATGAGCTTGTACGGAGTAGTTTGGAGAAAGTACAGAATTATGTAGTTCCAACAAAATGCTGAATGTTGCAGAGAATGACCAGCCACAACACAGTACAGGTCAGACAATGGCAGGCAAGAATGTCGAATGGTATGCGGTGGTTGGTCGAGCTATCAGGAGAGTATGGCCACTGGCAGGACCCTAACTGTGTCTATATACTCTACTGGCCGCCGTGCATGTTTGTTGCCCTCAGTCTACTATTCCCTACCAGTCTTTCTTTTTGGTAACAATCTGAAATGAATTGAGGGCTACACTTACAATGAGAGATATCATTCTCTCTCTCTAGTCCTCTCATCCATCCTGAACCACCCCCCCCGCTCTCCCATAATTTGCCTCTTGACGGTCCCAGATCGCACGGCCCCACTATCTCTGTGTCTGTGTCTCCTTTCCCACTAGTATCCGTACTGTATTTCTCCTATTTCTTCTTCCTTTTCCCTCCCGCTTCCGCTCTTTTCTCTTCCCTTCCTTCCCTTTTCCTCCTCCAAAGGCAGCTTCGTCCTCTCATTTATATTGTTTTTTGTCTTTTTCTCTTCTGTTGCTTTTTCTCCGCCTTTCAGTGCACTTTTTTTTTATATCTTTTTTTCACTCTTTTAAAAAAGAATAAAAAAAAAGGGTCATCTAAGGCTGTCGTTCTTTTGTTTATACATTTTTCCCACCGAAGTACATACAATCCAGCAGATATATCCGCCGTCGCAAAGTGCCCAGCGCTTAACAATTCACATCGCCAGTCGATCCCTTATATCGCTCCCTATTCGACGGACTCGGCCTTGCGAGCTATCTTTTCTGATTGCTTGCCTTCGTTCCTTTTACCTGCTTATCGACATTTTATCTGGAACTTCCCGGGGAAGTTTGATTTCACAGTTGACCTGTGTCATTATTCCTCCTTGCCGCTCGCAAATCTACGGTCCCAGAAAAGAGAGCCAAATATCAACTTTGTTTTCCGAAACGGGTAGAAAGAATCTTCAATCCATATCAACATGCGTTCAACATTGTTGCTGAGTGCCGTCTGTGCGGCCGGAGTCTGGGGTACGCCGCTCGACATCGACAAGCGCGTCTATGAAACCGACTGGAGCTATGTCACCCTCACCGAGACCTCCACTGCCCAGCCCGTGGCAGCAGCTACCACCACCTATGCCCCTGCGCAGGCCGTGCAGGAGACCGAGAACGTCGTCACTGCCGCCCCTGTGACTTCCACCAGCACCCTCCCTCCTGCCCCGGCGCAAACCACCACCTTGGCTCCCGCTCCCGCCGACAACGATAACAACAACAACGCCAACGCTAACACCAACAATGTTGCCAACGACGTTGGCAGTGTTGTCGATAGCATCCTGCCTACGGCCTTGACTTCCAGCTGGTCCACCGAGTGGACATCGACCCCCACGCAGGCTCCTACTACCATGTCCTCGACCACCTCCAGCGCTGGTTCGCAGGGCACCAACGCCTACCAGCAGGCCATCCTGTACCATCACAACATCCACCGCAGCAACCACTCGGCCAACTCCTTGACCTGGTCCGACAACTTGCAGGCTAGCGCCCAGAAGTTGGCTGCTCGCTGTGTCTACGAGCACGACACGTATGTCCATTCTATCTGACCTAGATGTATACTTTCAAGTTTACTGACCCTTGTACAGGAGCATTGACGGCGGTGGTTACGGTCAGAACATTGGCTACGGTGTCGAGGAGAGCAACATTGGCCAGATGATCACCAACCTGATGTACAACGATGAGATGGGCTTCTTCTCCGACCTGTACGGCTTGGCCAGCCCGCTCATGGCGCTGTTTGACAGCTGGGGTCACTTCTCCCAGATCGTCTGGAAGTCCACGACCCAGGTGGGATGCGCCACTGTCATGTGTGACAGCCTGGGCAACATCGATGCCAGCCGATCTCTTCCGTTCACTGTGTGCAATTACAACCCTGCAGGAAATACCGGTGGGGAATATGCCGACAATGTGCTCAAGCCTCTCGGACAGCCCATGTTCACGGCATAAATTTGAGATAAAAATGAAATATATCAAAAGACATGCTTTCCTGGGTCGTGTGATTGTTGAGCATGGTTGTTTCTTTTTTGCTATCGACTTGAGGGGGTTGGTGGATGCCACCCTATCTGCTGCATCGACTCACTCGGGAGGGTTGTATCTTTTTTTTTTTTGGCATCTCTTTCTCTTCTCTCTACCCTTTTTTAAAGCTTTTTCTTCGCTTCTCTTAAACACCCTTCACGATTTACTCAATGTGAATATTACTTCTTTCCTTCCTTTCTTCTGATCGATATTGGCAAATGTTTTGGGAGTCCTTGGCGCCATAGCGATTGAATTGAGTGCTTACTGGGCGGTTTTCACAATATGCCTGATTGATTTCTCCAACCCTGAGGATTGACCAACCAAAGTAGCTCTTAAGATATTGGCATGGCGTGGAACGGAGGATTTCCGCAAGTCGTATATGAATCTTGCATATCGTGCCCATGACCATATTCGGAGAGAAGATTGTCTTTTTATGCTTTCCCACTCGGACAATTCTACTTCTTATTATTGATTTTTTGTTATGATATTTTCACTTCTGGCCCTACGCTTTGATCGCTTGTTTGACGCTGTGCGGATGATCCGGAGTCAATCTTCATCAGCCGCGCGCGTTATGACGTATCTTGGTTGGGCACTATTTGTGTATATTTTATTCTTCTATTACGACCGTGCCAGTTCTCTCGGACCTGCATAGGATCAATTATCGGATTTGCTTTTGTAGTTGTTGTTTCACGTGCGATTCGTCCATGTGCGCATTGATTGATGCATGAGCACGTAGGTGTCTGCTGTGTTTCTTGGCAAGCAATAGTCCATAGAAGCTTAATTAGTCGCGAGGTTTGGCCTCATGTCAAGCATACTATGTATTTACTACTCTACTAGCAGTTCGCAGTCCCATGATGTAGCGTTGGCCAGTGCTGAAGTAATTACCACGTGATCACCCCGCAAATTGCCCAACCAACGCCGAGCTTTTTCCTGAAAAACAGCCCAAAGAGAGGAACCAAAAAGCCTACCGCAGCAGCAATTCCCTTCGTCCGAGACGTCGCCAAAGGTACCTAATTACTGCTTCTCAGAGGTATGACGCCGTGCATGTGCCATGGGTTCTGATCCACTGACAATTCGCCTTATTGAAAGTGAGGATTCGCCCCAGACTTAGCCTTCCGTTCGCGTTGAGGATTGGGCTATTGTCTTTTATTTCAGACCTTCATTTCTTCATTCTACATAGTCCTTCTATTCATCCTTCGTCTATTTGTCTGGCATCGTGCAAATCAATCAACTCTATCGACCGAGAATTTTGCCTCTGGTTTTGGCTCTTTTTAAGGTGTCTTTCTATCCCCGCATACTGTGGGGGAGTAGTGACGGATCTCCATTAACCACCAACCTGGATTGTTTAGCCGGGTCATAAGTCAAAGAAGAGTGATTATTGATTTATAAAGTGATTGAAAGACACTGACTCAGTGGTAAGGACAGAAGGAGTCCTCAGCTTACCTCCATTCCTCCACGGCAAACCAGTGGCTAAATCTCGTTCTCCAGTTATCCGTTCCCCCGACACATCCTGGTTCCCTCGGACGCTCCACTAAGGACTGGATTCGAGCCGTCAAAGGTTCACTCCGTACTAGACAGCCCTGGTAAGCGGCGCTGCGCTTTCTCCCCTTCTTCCGTTGTCTTTTTTCCATCGCCCCGAATGGACTCCCGTTACTCCATCTCCAGGCGGCGACTTGGCGGGGTATCTTTTCCTATATGTATATCAGTTGTTGCTCTTTATGTTACCTGCTATTCTCTTTTCCGTCCTTTAACACTCCTCACTCTGGTCTGTTGCTTGCCTGTCTTATGCTCCTGCCAATGCCCTCATACTGTTTGCACGATTGCCACTATTTCTACCGCAGTGCTCTACGTCTTTTGTCCATTCCTACCTTTCTCGCTTGTCGCTTTGCCTAGTTGATTAGGCACCTATCACCTGAAGCTTTTCTTTTCCTTTCTCGTGACCTCCAACTGACGATCATGTCTTACTCCGACATGGCAGTTCGTTTTTTTACTGCCCCCAAACCTCTCGGGGACACCATGGCTTCCCCCAGACGTCTTTCCCAACCTACTCTCGAACCCAAGATTGCATCCTCCAACAACCCGACATTAACAAACGGCGACATGTCGGCACAACCTAAGACTAACGGTGCCGCACCGGCACTTGATATATCCTCAAAAGAGAAGAAGGGTTTGACTTTCGCCAACCAAGACTCTCTTCCCAAACTACCTATCCCTGAACTCGAGAAGACCTGCAGTAGGTATTTGGAAGCTTTGTCCGCATTGCAGTCCCCCAGGGAACAAGAGGAGACCAAGGCGGCCGTGCAGGATTTCCTCAAGACCGATGGTCCTGTTTTGCAAGAGAGGCTCAAGAATTACGCTTCGTCGAAGACAAGTTACATTGAGCAGTTCTGTATGTTGCACACACCCTGCAAACGAGTGACTTGAAATGCAGACTAACAAAATTAGGGTACGATTCGTACTTGAACTTTGATAACCGTATGACATCCTACTCCGTTAAGTTTATCCTTGAGTTGGTGTACTGACAGATTTTCCAGCCGTTGTTTTGAACCTGAACCCCTTTTTCTTGTTGGAAGATGATCCGACCCCCGCACGGAACAACCAGGTAACTCGTGCTGCCTCCCTGGTTGTCTCTGCTTTATCGTTTGTCCGAGCCGTCCGGCGAGAAGAGTTGCCGCCTGACACCGTCCGTGGCACTCCTCTTTGCATGTACCAATATTCGAGATTGTTCGGTACTGCACGTGTCCCCTCAGAGAATGGCTGTGTTATCAACCAGGACCCTCGTGCTAAGCACGTCGCGGTGCTCTGCCGCGGACAGATCTACTGGTTCGACGTCCTCGATGAGAACAACGACCTGATCATGAGCGAGAAGGACATTGCGCTCAACCTCCAGGTGATTATCAATGATGCCGAGCAAACGCCCATTCAGGATGCTGCCAAGGGCGCCCTCGGTGTGCTCAGTACGGAGAACCGGAAGGTTTGGTCATCCATGAGAGACATCCTGACCAAGGATGAGGGCTCCAACAACGCGGAATCGCTGAACATCGTCGACTCGGCGCTGTTTATGCTTTGTCTCGACTACACTGAACCCCAAACCACATCGGAGCTATGCGCCAACATGATCTGTGGAACCAGCGAGGTGGTCCGGGGCGTGCAGGTGGGTACCTGTACCAACCGGTGGTACGACAAGCTCCAGATCATCGTGTGCAAGAACGGGAGTGCAGGAATCAATTTCGAACACACCGGTGTTGACGGTCACACGGTGCTGCGGTTCGCCAGCGATATCTATACCGATACAATCCTCCGATTCGCCAAGACGATTAACGGCCAAGCCCCCACATTGTGGGCAACCAGCAGCCCTGATCCGGCCAAGCGGGACCCCCGCAGCTTCGGCAACGTGAGCACCACTCCGCGGAAGCTTGAATGGGACATGGCTCCAGAGCTGAGCATCGCTTTGCGATTCGCCGAGTCCCACCTGTCCGATCTGATCCAGCAGCATGACTTCAAGGTGCTCGATTTCGAAGGGTTCGGCAAGAACTTTATCACCTCCATGGGCTTCTCTCCCGACGCGTTCCTCCAGATGGCTTTCCAGGCTGCTTACTACGGTCTCTACGGTCGTATGGAGAGCACCTACGAGCCGGCCATGACCAAGTTCTTCCTGCACGGACGCACTGAGGCCATCCGCCCAGTGACCAACGAATGTGTGGACTTCATCCAGGCCTTCTGGGGCGACAATCCTCCGGAGCAGAAAATCAACGCTCTCCGGAAGGCGACCGAAAAGCACACGGCCATCACCAAGGAATGCTCCAAGGGACAAGGACAGGACCGCCATCTGTATGCGTTGTACTGCCTGTGGCAGCGTTCGTTTGACGAGATCGCTTCGCCTACCGCCAGTGTGGATGCCACTTCCAACGGTTACTCTAGCCCCGTCGAGAACGGCTCGGTGGCCGAATCGCCCAAGGCATCGGACGCCGGGTTGTCCGAGGACGGCCTCTCCTCGGCCAACAGCTACAGCCTCCGCGGCATGCGCCCCATCCCCGCCACACCGGCTATCTTCAGCGACCCAGGCTGGGACAAGATCAACAACACGATCCTGTCGACCTCTAACTGCGGCAACCCGTGCTTGCGACACTTCGGCTTCGGCCCGACGTCCGGCGACGGCTTCGGTATCGGATACATCATCAAGGACGATTCGATCTCGATCTGCGCTTCGTCCAAGCACCGCCAGACGGCGCGGTTGATGCACACGCTCGAGCTGTACCTTCTGGAGATCCGCAAGCTGCTGCGCGCGACCACCCGCAAAACCACAAGCCCGCGCACGAGCCGCGCCCGTGAGATGGAGCAAATTGCCGAGCGATCTGACAGGGCCGAGCACCGTCGCGGCCGTATCGTCCGGGGTGATCCGAACCAGGTGTACCAGCGAGGTACCGAAACGCCGACGACTGATGGTGGAGAGCTGGAGGATGATGGCATGGGAGGATGTAAGTTCTTTTCCTTTTACACTTCGAAACAATATGCTAACTGAACTAGATGGATTCTTCGACGCAGGAATGCTCTTCCATGCTCTCAAAGGATTGAACGCTGAACGGGAACGCAGCGTTGACCGAACCGTCAAGAGGCGGTTCGTTGGAAAGAAGTTGCATTTGAATGACTATTAGCGCGCTATTCACGATTGATTCCGGGTTACCACTGGCGTATGATCTCTGGTTTTCTATTCTTGATTCCCTGCAGCGTTTGTCATGTTGATACGACATTGAATTGAATCATTACGAGTATATACACTTTGAGCTGTTGCATCATGGAACGACATTCTTGTGTTATACAGATACATGCACGAATACTGTGCCACCAATTCATGTGGTCTGACAGTGTCATAAGTCTTCGTGCCCAAAGGGATTGCGTCGGGTAGATTCCAAGGTACGATGAGAAACGTGCATCGTATGGCACATGGGCTAGGGATCCGACAGGGGTACTTGTCCGTGCTAAGGATTTGATAAGATGTTAGCCGCCATTTAGGGGTAGGGACGTGCATTAGCTGTCTGCACCTCATGCAGTTGATACGCGAGTATTCTGTATCTGCACTGGCAATTAGTAGGGTACTCTGTATTTGGCCTGTTTATCGTCATAGTGCTGTTATATCTTAGAGCATCAGGCAATACCGTGCTCGGCATAATATGAATAGCACTCTATTCCATACTCTGTGCAATGACTCATGGTTTATGCAACCAATCAAAAGCCCTGATAATGAGATCATCCGATTTTCTATTGCTGTTCCCGGCAGTACAGAATATACCATGGTCTGCGTATTTGTAGGAATGCCGGCTAGTGGTCTGCCGGTGACTGCGGCAGTCATTTGTATCACGTGATCCGATATCAAAGGAAAAGCTCTCGTTGTACGGGAGAACAAGTTTTCTGTACTGCAACACGAACGGCTCAATTATTAGCAGGTAAGTTCAATTCTTGTTAATTGTTTATTGATCTCATTTGAACGTTTGAGCACTCCTGTACTCCGTTCTCCGTACTTGTATACTCCGTACAAGCACTCTCTGCAAGCGCTCAAGCTCTCCACCGAAACCGGAGCCGGCGGCCGTGCTGGGATCTGCTGGACTGGAGAAGCCCTGAGCATATCAGGTGATTCTGTATCTAGAACGGCTCTACCTTTTTCCCGACTCACCTCCTCTCCATCTGATATCGATCTTTTTCCAGTCCAGTCCAGAACGCTTGATAACAACCATTCTTGTGTTGTATCAGGGCTGCAATTATTACTTCTCTTTGCGATTCTTTTCATCTTTTCTGTCGTTTTCTTGCTTGTGCTTTCACGCAGCAGAGAAATAACAAATAACAGATCAGGAGACTTCAACTTTCAACGACATACTTGTACCCTTCCTCCTTCAGTCGACACCTTCCCCTTCCTCCCCCGACCGCTGGGATTCCGCCTCTATCGCCGTCGATCAGCGGTCGCATCTTTCCCGACGGCGGCCTCCCCTTCCTCTCTCTCCCTCCGTCCCGTTTTGACTCCGTCCTTCCCCATCATACCGCAATGATGGCCGCCGCGCTTGAGCAACCTCTCTCCAACAAACCCGCCGCGAGCGGCTGTCCGACCACGACCGCCGATGCTGCCGCCGTTTCCTTCACGCCTCCTCAGAGTGCCAATGGCAAGAAAGAGGTCCCCGAAGGGGTGCCCTCGGAGCTGTCGGATCTGGAACTCGATCCTAAGAACGGCACGGCTCCGACGTCAGAGGACGACGACGAGGAGATTGAGCCAGACCATTACTATGGTGGTGGCAAGATCCCTGTGTTCAAGCCGGTATGTGTTGCGATGGGCTCCGGGTATATCCTGGCCTGAGTCGCAGGGCTGACAATGCTTCGGAAGACTATGAACCAGTTTCGGGATTTTCAAAAATTCATCAACAAGGTCGATAAATATGGTATGAAGGCGGGTATTGTCAAGGTTATTCCTCCTAAGGAATGGTAGGTTTTGTCAAGTCCGGTTACCCGTGATGATTACTGACAACGGTAGGGCCGATGCTCTTCCACCGCTCGACGAAGCTATCAAGAAGATCCGCGTTAAGAATCCTATCATGCAAGAATTCCATGGCTCGCACGGCACTTACACCCAGGCGAATATCGAGAAACAACGATCCTACAACCTTCCGCAATGGAAGGCGCTATGCGAGGAAAGCAGTCACCAGCCCCCGGCCCGACGAGGCGAACGACGTCGAAACCAGGAACGAGTGACTCGCGCTGCGCCGATCCCTAAACCTCAGACTACGAGTGCCTCGGCCCAGAAGCGGCGCCCTGGTCGGCCGCCCAAGCGTGCGAACCAAGTCAAGGTTAAAGAAGAGCCGGCGGATGACAGTCTCGATAAGACGAAACTCGAAGGACCTCCTACTCCCGTATCGCCCGAGTCAAACCCTGTCGAAACCAAATCCGAGGAGTTGAGCGACGGTGAGGCATTGCCGGCACCGAAACCGAAAGGAAGACAACCCAAGTCGGTGAATGCACGACGCAAGAATAATCGGGGTGACGCCGTGGACTTTGTGGATGAAGAGGCCTTCAAGGACTTTGACTACCGTATCCACGATAATGAGGACTACACGCATGAGAGGTGTGAAGAGCTCGAGACGGCATACTGGAAGTCGCTCATGTTCAACAATCCCATGTACGGTGCGGATATGCCGGGTTCGCTGTTTGACGATAATATCACCAAGTCGTGGAATGTCGCCAAACTTCCCAACCTGCTGGATGTGATAGGCCAAAAGGTCCCCGGTGTCAACACGGCATATCTCTACCTGGGCATGTGGAAAGCCACCTTTGCCTGGCATTTGGAAGATGTTGATCTCTACAGTATCAATTACATCCACTTTGGTGCTCCCAAGCAGTGGTATAGTATCTCGCAAGAAGACGCTCCTCGCTTTGAACAGGCCATGAAGAGCATCTGGACCAGCGACGCTAAAAGCTGCGACCAATTCCTCCGCCACAAAACCTACCTAGTGTCCCCTAGTCTTCTCAAATCGCAGTATGGTATCACCGTCAACAAGATGGTTCACTACGAGGGCGAGTTCGTCATCACCTATCCGTATGGGTACCATTCAGGATACAACCTGGGCTACAACTGCGCTGAGTCCGTTAACTTCGCCACGGAAAAATGGCTAGAGTACGGTCGCATCGCTAAGAAGTGCAATTGCGAAGCGGACAGCGTCTGGATCGACGTGGACGAAATTGAGCGAAAGCTGCGGGGTGAATCGACTCCAGAGTACTACTATGATGAATATTACGGGAGCGATATGGATGACCTCGAAGGTGCATCCGACCTCCTAACTCCACCGCGTAGTGTCCCCGAAAAGACGGCCAGTACTCGTGGTCGCAAGCGCAAGCATGACGGCGACCTGACCCGGACCAAGCGCATGAGGCTCCATATGGACGTTCCCAGAAGGATCCCTTGCCTGCTATGTCCCAATGACCTGGAATATGAAGATCTTCTCCCGACCGAGGATGGTCGATCGCACGCCCACCGTCGCTGTGCTCTGTATACCGAGGAGACCAGCATCCTCCGGGACGAGTCTGGCAGGGAAGCCGTGTGCGATGTGGATAAGGTCCCCAAGGCGCGCATGGGACTCAAGTGTCTCTTCTGTCGCGAAGTCCGTGGTGCCTGTTTCCAGTGCAACTATGGCAAATGCACTCGGGCATACCACGCCACCTGTGCTCTTCTGGCGGGCGTCCAATGCGAACAGGGTTCGGTCGCAGTCATTGCGGATGACGGTAATCAATACTCGATTCCCAGCGTCGATCTGAAGTGCAAATACCACCGACAGAAACGGCACCAGGTCGTCAATGGCGATTCATTCGAGCACGACCGTAAACTCCTCGACACGGCGCGGGGACTGGTTCCTGGCGATCTGATCCAGTTCCAGGCGGATAAGGAAATCAATGGAGCCGTGGTACTGGAGAATCGACCGGAGGAGTACTCATTGCTGGTCAAGATGCTTCCACGGGGGTGAGTTTTCCCTTCTGTTTCTGTGCTTTTTTGTGTTTGTGATGGTTTGATTTCTTTGTGGCTGTGATTTATTATGATTGCCCCTCCATGACCCCACCACCATTTCATTTTTGTTCCTTTATCGGAGGCTTTCACCCACGCACTTTGGTTTGACCTGATTCCTGCTTCTTACTGGCGGGTCTCGGTGGGAGAGTTGGAGTCTATTTTTTTTTTTTTATTTTTTTTAACTGACCGCATGTTGACTGACTCTTGACTCTCTAGTGATGCCATTGAGCTGCCGTACCGATGGTTGCTCATCGTTCGGAAGAGCAACTTCGCACCACTGGTTCCCGGAACTAAGCCACTCCCGGCGCATTTGGCGCGTAAACCCGAGAATCGGAAAGAGCTCGATTTGCCGGTGGCAGGTAACCCGTTTGGTGATGGGCCGTCGCCGTATCAGTGGGCCGAATTTGAGACGGTGAGCAATGCAAGCCATGTCTGGGTCCACCAGCTCCAGGGGCAGCACCGGCAGCAGCAACAGCACCAGCACCAGATCTGGTATTACTTGGGGCCATCGTCCACCGAGTGTAGGGCTCAATATACGCACAACCCTAGTGTGCCTGTCCACAATCCCCGGGCGAATTTCCTGGATAGCGTCCGGTCGCTTGGCGCGGTCAATCATTCTCAGCAGTCAGTGGCCGCGATTAATGCTAAATATGCTTGGACGAATAATAGTCCAGCAATTCTGCAACATCATGCGGTGACCCGGCTACTCCCCTCTGCTGCTAATGCTGGTGCTGCTTCCGCCTCATCTTCGGCTTATCCCCACCACCGAAAGCACAACCACCACGGCCTGCAGTACCATGCTAGTCCTACTACTAGTACTAGTACTCCTGCTATTGCTTCTGCTGCCCCTCATCATACTCATCAACAACACCAACAACTTCCGACCCAGTCTTACCTTGTCCCTGCTGCTGCCACCGCTGCCACCGCTGCCACCGCTCCTCCTGTGCAGCGTCCTCTTGC
Organism: Aspergillus chevalieri; assembly: GCF_016861735.1. NCBI lineage: Eukaryota > Fungi > Ascomycota > Eurotiomycetes > Eurotiales > Aspergillaceae > Aspergillus > Aspergillus chevalieri. Next base: position 972,298 of record NC_057364.1, read on the forward strand.
CCCTCCTCCACAGCCGCCGACGTCGCTGCACGCTACGACCACCTCTCCGTCCTCTTCTGCGATGCCGTCAGCCTATCGCTCCCTGCCAACTCAATCTGCTCGTCACGCTCCGTATCCTCAGATCACCAAGGCTCATATCCAACAACAACAACAAAATAATAATAACAACAATAATAATCACACTAACTCGCACTCCCGTTCCCCTTCCCAACAGCAACAATCACAGCAACTTCAACAACTGCCCACCAATACCTTTGCCAACGTCCGAGAGCTCATTGCCCGTCGTCGACTCGCCCAAATCACCGACCATGCCAATGTGTTCGCTGGGTATAATATCGTCAGCCCCGAGCTGGTCGTAGAGACACTGCTGGGCCCCATGGGCTCAGTACCGCCGTCCAATGGCCTGGAAAAACTTGAGCTGGCCATGGCTCAGCAACGGGTGCAACCCCGGGCGGTCGATGGGACCTTGTTGCCGTTACAGCCGCTCAACATGCGGTCGGAGGAGGTGAACCGACTGTTGCAAATGCTCCGGTTCTCGCTCGTGAGTCACCGTGAGCGACTGGACGTGCTGCAGCAGAAAAAAGAGTCGGAGAATAACAAGGCTGAATCGGTCGATCGGGGTAGTGTGGCTGCGGCCAAGATGGCTGGGAAATACGCGTTCCTTGATAAGCAACGGTCGCAAGTGCCGACCGTGTATCAGTCACCGTATGACCACCCGTCCGGTTTCACCAAGTACGCCGAGGAGGCTTTTGGTCTTATTCCCTGCGAACCCGAGCTCCCCAAGCCGTCACTGGCCAACGATTATTTCGCCAGTCTCTCGCAAGAGGACCAGGAGAAGATCATGAAGACCTGCGGTGGTTATGTGCAGCGGGCCATTGAACGTTCGGCCAGCCATAGTCGTCAAGGATCCGCGTCCAATTCCCGACTGGCGTCAGTCCTGGCTCAACAGACGGAAAATCCGACTATTGACATCACGCCGGTTGAGGACATGCCGCCGCTATCAGCGCTCGATCTGCCTCTGCACGCGGACTCACCCTGCTCAAGTTTCAGTCGGTCGCATTTGCGATTCCAGTCACCAAATGACTTCACCTCCCATGGAGTCGAATCTCACAATCATGACCACCATGAGCTCTTCGGTGACCAGCAAGCCAACATGCGGTTCTGGCAAAACGGGCCATGGGAAGCTGGCGACGGGAATACACCGAACGAGGAAAATCGACCGTTCTTTGGACCGCATGAACGACTCAAAAATGACTATGCCTCGTCGGACATATCTCTCGGTCGGGGGCCGGGGTCTTTGCACTCGGTTGACATGGCTGGTTTCGGACTAGATGCGACGGACGATATATGTGCTGAATTGAGTCCGTGAGCATGTCTTTTCTTTCCATTCGTTTTTGCTACTTGCCGTGATACGAAATCATTCATGTCTCATGTAACGATTTTCTTTTTGTTCCTTGGACTGATGACTGCATGACTGGCGTTTGATTGTTGTTGCGTTGCTGCTTTCCGGTTCAGAAAAGAGGCGATATTCATCACAGATGAGATTGGATAGATGAGGGGAGACAAAATAGAGGCAGGAAGGAGGAAGAAAAGAAAAGCGATGTGGGATATACTTGTCTACTTACTCTACGGAGTACGACACGACAGCCCCGTCCGGTTGAATTGACTACGCTGGGCCGCCATTCGTGACACCGACATTTGCTCCCGGGCTGCCCTCCCCATCACGACGCGGGGTGTTGGGCTAGCTGATTGATGCCCGGACACGCCAACGGCCCACCAGCCACCTTTCCTCCCTCTCTCTTCTCTTTCCCCTCGTCCATATGCACGCCTTGCCGGCTCCGATGAGGCAAAGGGCCTATTTCCGCCGTATGCGACGCTACGTTTACTACGTTTTACCACGTTTACATTACTCCCCCATTTACCTGTTTTCCTTCGACGTGCAGGATACGATAGACAAAAGCAGGAAAAAGAAAAGTCCACTGATCTTTGCACTTCCCTATTTCCCATTTCATTGATACCCCTGTTCCTTTCCCAACCCTTTCCCTTCCTTGTCTTCCCTTCACGGATAAATGCAATTCATGTATCCCTCCTGATGTGCCTTTTTTTTAATTTCTCTCTCGTTTGGCGCTCATCCGGGTCTCTGGTCTTGACGAAGACGCAGACAAGACCGGATGTGGCAGCCGTCACTCCATGAATATATGGGTGACAGTCGATGTGATTGACGCTTGGGCGGCATGATTCTTGGTTACCTGTGGTATTTAGAGTAGTTAGACAATGAGACCTTCGAACGGATTGGTTTCAATGATGCTCTCAGGGTATGGAGTAGTTCGTAGAATGCTTAGCAGTAGATTATACTCTCCACAATCTGGCCAACCCAGCTGTATCGGTATAAGGAATACTATTACTCCATTCTGAGGGAATATTTGCCGGTCTGATATAAAATGCTCACTGAAGCTTCGTCAATTGTCGTCCTGAGCAAATGTTTATTCTCTTGAAAACGTAGAACCATGCGCCTGCGTTTGTTTGCTAGGACATCAATACATAAAGCCTGACCGACGGACCTTTCTCTTCGAATCACCTCTGAAATCCCAGATACGCCGTCCAACATACTGGTACTGCGCTGTTTTAGTATGTAATCCTGATCCTCTTCGTCCGCACCTAACAGCAGGCCGCGCATATTCCCGATAATAATTCGATATCAGTCCAAACTCGGCCAAATGTTGGTTGTTGTCGTCTAGACTTCGAGAAACACTAGGGACAGGTGCCTTACATGGTTTCTTGAGTATGATGCGCCGGAAGTCAAGAATCAACAACTCATTCAGGCACTTTGAATCCCCTTTGACCATCCATAATCAGCAGACAAGATGACCACTAGTTGGGAAGACCTGTGAGTCTTTATATCTATTTATTCATCTATACTTTCGCTACCCGGACTCTCTTAAATATTCTAGGCCCCCTTGACGGATCTCCTCCCGAGCGTATTCAAGCAATTCGTGGCCGAACGAGATATGTCTACCGTGTCCTGCTCGAGAACGGCGAGAGCGTTATCTTCAAGCCGGCGCCTGATGAAGAACCAGCCAACAACCGAGATGCATATGTGCCTCAGGATGAGCTAGCTGTGTATAACAGATTCAAATCTCTCCAGTGCAAGTACATTCCATTTGCTATGCGTTTGTAACCGTACGTAGCCGAATGAGCTTGCTAATGGAGGATTGTGCTTCAAAGACCTTTGAAAACCTTCCATTTGATTAGAACACCAGGATTATGCTCTTTTTGCAGGCTATGTGTGCAATGGAAAGGCGTTTGGCTGCAGAATTGGTGCACCAGGACGCTGATTTCCGTAATATTGTCTCCAATCCTGCTACCCTGCAAGTGAAGATAACCGACATTGAGATATCAGAATATGGAAGGTACAAGCCACAGGATTTATGGATCTCCATGAATGCAAGCATTTCCAGGTTCTTCAATTATAGAACAGAACCCTAGGCTTCCGCTGGGCATTGTTCTCCATAATGAAATTTTGAAGAGAAGCCCATGGGACCTTTCTCTATACCTACTTGTCTTACAGTACTGCTTCTACTTGGCGAAGAAGAAAATAAGAGAACTAGTAACACGTAATTTCATAACCAAAACTAACTACTCCGAAAGCTGATGAATGTTAATTTACCTACAGCCTCCAGATCTGCAAAACTCCTTCGATAGGAGACGAGGCAGTCAGTCCATAGTGGATCTGGATACTCTCCACAATTCGGGAGAATGGATCGGACCGCTAGATCTATATCTATCAGAGTACAGAGTAGATAGTCGTAGTGACGGAGTACCAACAGTGAGAATTAATATCAGCCGCCATAAGAGATATTTGGACCATGACACACGGCTGTTATCAAGCTCCATCCCGAGACCGGCGATTACCCTTTTAACCTGGAACAAGGATAGACTTCTTATCAGCCGCAGTGATGTCGTGCGGGGTTTAGCTCAAGAGCACGTTCCAGTTGCTATCCCTGGCTTCAATCTTCAGCTCTGCATATATATCGGGTTTTGTACCTTTTATCCTATTTTGCTTAGAATGTGCTGTTATTGTTATTATTTCATGAATTGAGTTGAACATGTCCCAAAACAAAGATACCGCCGATGAGGCGTTGGCCCGTATGGGCTATCAAAGCGAATTACCCCGGAATTTGAGCATGCTAAGTATTCTCGGGCTGTACACGCGACACTCCCCGGATATATCCAAAGTTGCCAATGCTAATACGAAATGAAGGTCATTCGCAATTATGGCCGCTCCCTTTGGTCTCAGCACCACCCTCACCATCACCTTAACAGACGGCCAAGCCGTCTCCGTGATCTGGGGTTGGGTACTAGTCACTCTCATCTCCACCGGAATCGCAGCATCCCTCGCTGAAATCTGCGCCGTGTACCCAACCGCCGGCGGCGTATATTACTGGAGCGCGATGCTCTCAACCAGCGAATGGGCGCCCATAATGTCCTTTATTGACGGGTGGTTAACACTAGTTGGCAACTGGACGGTCACACTGAGTATTAACTTCAGTGGAGCGCAATTGATTCTCTCGGCAATTAGCCTGTGGAGGGAGGACTTTGTAGCTAGTGCATGGTTGACGGTCGTCGTGTTCTGGGGGGTTATGGCGTTTTCTGTGCTGGTGAATGTGTTTGGGAAGAAGTATTTGGATCTGTTCAATAAGGTGTGTATCTTTTGGACAGCGGCGAGTGTCATTGTTATTATGGTGACGGTGTTGGTGATGGCGGGTGACGAGGGGAGGAGGGATGCGAAGTGGGTTTTTGGGCATTATGATGCTTCAAAGAGTGGGTGGTAAGTTGTCTCTGCCCTTGTGATCTCACCTTTCTGGGTGCTGACGGTGCAGGCCTTCCGGATGGGCATTCTTCGTCGGCCTCCTACAAGCCGCATACACCCTTACAGGCTATGGAATGGTAGCATCCATGTGCGAAGAAGTACAGAACCCTCATCGCGAAGTCCCCAAAGCCATCGTCCTCTCCGTTGTTGCAGCCGGCATCACCGGCGTCGCCTACCTAGTGCCCCTTCTCTTCGTCCTCCCTTCAATCCAGCGCCTCCTCGAGGAACCCAGCGGCCAGCCCGTCGGTCTCATATTCAAGCTTGTTACGGGGTCCCCAGGCGGAGGATTTGGTCTTCTGTTCCTGTTGCTGGGGGTTCTGCTGTTCGCCGGAACAGGTGCCCTGACAGCTGCAAGTCGCTGCACCTACGCCTTCGCGCGCGACGGTGCAATCCCAGGCTTCCGTCTCTGGCGCCGCGTCAACCCCAAGCTCGACGTCCCCATTTATGCCATCCTCCTCTCTGCAGCTGTCGACTGTCTCCTCGGCCTAATCTACTTCGGCTCCGACGCAGCCTTCAACTCGTTCACGGGCGTCGCGACGATCTGCCTTTCAACCTCCTATGGCCTTCCGATCCTTATCTCCATGATCCGTGGCCGGCAAGCAGTGAAGCACTCGGGCTTCTCGCTGGGGCGGTTCGGATATGCAATCAATGCGATCACGGTGTGTTGGATTGTGCTTGCGGTTGTGCTGTTTTGTATGCCTGTTTCACTGCCCGTGAATGCTGGGAGCATGAACTATGCGAGTGTTGTTTTTGCGGGTTTCGCGGCGATTAGTGTGGTGTGGTACTTCGCATACGCGAGGAAACATTTTACGGGGCCGCCGGTGGGTGAGGAGGAGTCGGGGGTTATGACGGGTAAGGCGGTGGATAATATAGAAGCTGAGCCAGAGAAGCAGAAGGGTTGACCCTCTACTATTTATCTACGACTACATATACAGTGTAAAATAGACCTGTTATACTATTTTGTTTATGAACTATATCCGGAGTGTTCAATATTTAATTCATAATACCCCTGGACTCAATCACAAGTATCCAACCTCCGAGAGCCGCGGTCCAACAATTCCACGCCACGACAGACAAGCAGCGATAAACATTCTGTCAATTTATCATTCGTGTTTTATTACTGCTTAATCTATCCTACAGCGCAGAAACACGTTTTTCTTGCATAACCTCACATTTGCGATTCATACCCAGCATATTTGTTTATCTGCGCGTGCAGTGACAGCTCCCGAAGTCCGGGGAAGAAGCTTTTGCCCTTTCATTCATTCCTTCGTTCATTCTTCTTCGGCTGTACCTGCGTTGGATACCGTGTATCTATATACCTTACTCGATTCTATCAATACCCGATGCTTACCGCATGAGCCTATTATCCATGCCAGACACCGCCGGATGAAGATACCCGGAGTTCGAGTTCGCAGTGAACCTACCTAGAATCATGTCGGATTCCGTTGGTGCGTTCTCTCCCCTTATTCAGTGTATTCATGAAACAAGTTAACCTAAGGGATGTTGTATTAGATCGCGTTTTCGTCCATGCCTTGAATACCGTTAAACGCATCCCTCGGACGGGCACCGCGCGCCCTCCGACGGCGGAGCGATTGAAGCTATATGGATTATACAAGCAGAGCATGGGTAAGTACCGAGGATGGCGTGAACAGGAGATTATTGTTAACAAAGGAACAGAAGGAGACGTCGAAGGAGTCATGCACCGTCCCGTCGGGAATACAACAGATGTCTACGCGGAGTGCGAGAAATGGTATCAACCCCAATCCCGAATCCTACATACTATACAGCAACTAACGAAGTGAAAGGGACGCCTGGTTCGCCCAACGCGGCGTTTCGCGCACAGAGGCCAAACGCCGCTACATCTCCACGTTAATCGAAACCATGCACCGCTACGCGTCGCAAACTCCCGAAGCGCGCGAACTCGTGGCAGAGCTCGAGTTCGTCCGGGACCAAATTAAGACCAACACCGCACATTTGCCGCTATCATCGCCGTCCTCACCTGGGTCAGGAAGTCATGGGATGTCGCATACGCAGAGAGTTGGGGTTCCGCCGCTGTCGCCGCCGGAGGTACGGCAGTCGCAGTTGCAGGCGTATTCGCAGTCGCGGTTATTGCAGCATCAGCAGCAACAACAGCAACAGCAGAGGGGATATGCAAATATTGGGGGGCGGTTAGCGCAGCCGTATGAGGATATGGTTGCTATTGCTACTGCGAATAATGGAAGGGGAGAGTCGTCAAGGTTACGAGTGTTGAGTCCTGTTAGTCAACCGGATGAGATATACCAGCGGCGGGGAAGGCGGATGCAAGATTATGAGGATAACGGGAGCCAAGGTCAGCACCTCGATGACGAAGACGAGGAGGAGGAGGAACAATACGAGGAGGCGCAGGATACTCTTTACGATGAAAATGACGACAACGACCAGCATCACAGCAAACATACCTCCGATGAGGAGCTCAACCAAGATGGCGAAAACTCGTCATCCTCTGTCCAAAAACATCACGGCAGCAAACCGTCCCATAGTAACGATAACAACAACGACAGCACCCGCAAAAGAAGCAAAACATCAGACACTCGTCGCTGGCGACGGAGAGTCGAGCAGGCCTTGACTAAAATGACCGCTGAGATCGCTGCTGTTCGCGAACAAATGGAAACCCGCGCCATCCAACAGCGTCGCCGCAACAGCGCGTGGGCTTGGGTGAAATGGCTGGCGTGGATAATCCTGCGGCAGGTTCTTTGGGACTTGGCGGTGCTGGCGATGCTGTTGATTTGGATGCGGATTAAGGGGGACAGACGGGTGGAGGAGAAGTTGAAGAAGGGGTGGAGTGAGGTGAGGAGAATATTGGGGAGGTTGAGGATGCCGAGGGGGCATTCTGGGGTTATGTTGCCATAATATCTCTTGCATGATTTCTTTTGTTAAATACCTGTACTCTGGCCGTTCTTTATGTTTTCTTGGTTATATTATATTCTAGTATATATATATAATTGGAGATTATTTGTATATTGCCATCGTTACTACGCTGAACCAAGATGAATTGAAATCTTGATAGATGAAGCACTCAAACCCATACCATTGATGCTAATATATACAAAAATAAGTGCCCAGAACCAGGAAAAAGAAACCGAGTAAGGAAAGGTAATACAGTTCATTCTAGTACTGAGGACCGGCGTATTGAGCATACAGCTGCTTGGGCCGGAGATGTACAGGAGTCTGATTCTCCGGAGCACCGGGGATAGTCTTCTTGAGACCCTGGATGAAGTTAGCACGGCAAACAGTAATGTTGCAAGGCAAGAAAAAACGCACCAGCTTCTCAAAAACACAATTGTTCAATTCCATCTCGGGCCTGCGGCATTCCCACAGGTTGTGGTTGTTGTTCTCCAGACACTCCCAGTGGGCAGTGAACTGCTTCAAGCAGTTGGTGTTGATATCCTTGATACTGCACAGAGTCAGCACTTCCCCAATCACCAATCAACATCAGACAAAAGTGTAGACGTACACACTAGCCGCACAACGAGTGACCTTACGACCCTCCTTCAAACATTCCAATTCCCCGCGTCCATTCGCCTCGCTCTTGCACTTCATGTAATCGTCATTGAATGCCCGGCACCGATCTCCAATGAAATAAGCTGCGCTCGTCAACGGCGCCGACGTAGCTCCGACCTCTTCGACCTTGGGGATATCGGCGGGCATCGGGGTGGTGTCCACCAGGACACTCTGGTTGAAGCTGCGTTCATTAGCATTCTTTGCTGGCTTTGCGTTGTTCTGAGATTGTGAGGGGTAGTGCATACCGAGGTTCTCTGTTGGCCATTTTGATCGTCTGACTGACACCTGTAAATGTCCGCTGCTCGAGGGAGATGGAGGGTGTATTCAGAATGACCGCGAGTGAGAGCTGTGAGGTTGGATCGGAATTTGCTTTACCGTGATTGGCTGTTTCGGTGATTAGGTAAGCGGCTCTGCAATGTAAATGCTTCAATGGACAGTAAACATTGTTTATGGTGGGATTGACACTAGAAAATGGTTATTATAGAAATTGGGGGCCTATAGCTATTTGATATTGGATTGATTTTATCAATCCTAAGGAGCAATGCTCTTTTGGTTGTCACGGACAAAACACGTGACCGCCGCCGAAAAAACAATGGCCGCAGCTCCCAGGAAGCTTCCCGTTCAGTGAGAGACAGACTGAAGTGACAGGCTCGCTTTCCGCGCCGGTGTCCAACGCCTGTTCTTTCATTGTTTGCTCTACGCCAATGCGATTCTGAGGAGTCGTTTATTTCTGTTTTCTCTAATTCTAATCAAGTCGTTTTTGCAGCGCGCGCGATACCGGAGGTTGTTGTTCTTTTTTTCTGCCGGACAACTCGTTGCTACCCGGACCTTCCAATTTCCTCATCGCTTCTCAAGTCGCAGTAACCTTTTTTCTATCAAGACCCCCGAATAGACCGAAACAATGTCCCTGTTCGGGAACACACCTTCTGCCGGTGGTGGTGGCGGGCTATTTGGCTCCTCCACCGCCAATAAACCCAGTCTTTTTGGTTCGAATACAGGCACGACCGGTACCCAGCCTAGCGGAGGAGGATTGTTCGGTTCGACGCAGAATAACCAGGGTGCGACTGGTGGTACTGATGGTGGATTGTTTGGTTCGACACCGCAGAATAACCAACAAGGTGCTACGGGAGGTGGCTTGTTTGGATCGACGACGAACCAGCAGAGTTCGGCCGGCGGTGGTGGGTTATTTGGGTCTTCGACGACGCAGAACCAGCCCTCTGGCGGTGGTTTGTTCGGTTCCTCTACAACGCAGAATCAGCAGCCTTCTGGGGCCGGCCTGTTTGGTTCTACAACGACACAGAATCAGCCCTCCGGTGGTGGTGGTGGTGGTGGTGGTGGTGGTTTGTTTGGCTCATCGACAACGCAGACTCAACCTTCAGGCGGAGGCTTGTTCGGATCTACGACTCAGCAGAAGCCTGCTAGTGGCCTCTTTGGCGGCGGCGGATTAGGTGGTCAGCAACAGCAAACCGGAGGTGGTCTCTTTGGCGGTGGACAACAACAACAACAACAACAACAACAACAACCACAAACTGGCGGCGGTTTATTCGGGACTAGCACACAACAGCAACCTCAACAGCCAGTGCAACAGAGTATGTTCGGAAATACTTCATTGGGTGGCCAGCCACAGCAGGGACAGCAACCTCAATTGGGACAGAGCACTGCGCAGCAACCGGGGTCTAGTCTTTGGTCGCCAGGTCGTGCTGTGACGGGAGTGCACAGAACCGTGCCGATGCAGATGCAAATTATCAAGGACAAATGGGAGAGCACGAACTTTTCTTCTCCCTTTAGAACATACCTGTACAACAACGTTGGCGAAGATGCGGCACCCTTCTATCAACCCGGTCCTGAGGACGACGAGGCAAAATGGGAAGAAGCTTTGCGGCAGAGACCTTCGTCAGGAAACGTGCCTGTTCTTGTGAGAGGATTTTGGGAATTGGGAAAGCGCGCCCAGAGGCAAAAGGACTTCTTGACCATGATGCAAAACCGTCTCCACGAAATCAACAACTGCCTCTCTGACTTACTCTCCCGCCATGACTTGAAGATCTCCGTCAAGATTGCCGACTGCCGGCGAAAGCATATCGTCCTGAGCAAGCGATGCCTTGCGCTCGCAGCCAAGACGCAAGTTCTGCGAAACCGTGGCTACGCGATGGATGATTCAGAAGAAGAACTGAAGAAGAAGCTTGCCCAGCTGGAGCGTTCTGTCTTTGACCCAACACTGAATGGACGTGGAGAGGAAATCTGGGCGCGGATGCTGGCGATCCGTGAGCACTCGAAGCGTCTGCAGGTTGAGATGGACCGGGCTGGTGCGAATGCGGTTACGCATAGTGAGGATGAACTGGACGAGAATACCATGAAGACTGTCAAGAAGGTATGGACTTTGCGAACTTTTAACTATTGGGTTGAAACTAACTATTATACTAGATCCTTGACGATTACCACGCTCAGATCCATCACTTGCAGAAGGAATTGAGTTCGGTCAAGAAAGACTATGAGGAGGCACAGAAGGCGCAGGGACTTGCCGATTAGATTTCTTTTCTCTTATTTTGGGCTCATACAACATTTGTCTCGCTATGTGATATGCTTCCTCTGTTCCTCTTGTGTATGCATGGTAATAAGTAATTCGGTACGAAAACATTCATGTAATGAAGCAACGGAGTTATGGAGGCCGTCTGTCAATTGACCAATTCCCGTCCTATAAGTAGCAAGATCATGCTTTCCATTTTCTATATCCATGACCCAAGACAAACGAAAAATGTACAATACTAATACATCATGTCATGACTCCCATCAGTCAAGGGGAGGGAAGCATTAGACCATGTAGCATATCTATGTATGTCATTGTTTCATGACAGCCATTCCATCAGGGCCTTTTCAAATTTTCAGATATCATCAGTTGGTTGGAGCGGGTGAAGTCGTGACGGGGGAGGCAGTTTAGAGGAACTTCTTGACGAAGTCAACGGCGAAGGGGGCTATAGTTGAAAACAGCCAGTTAGTCAGGATGTGCCCTAGACAAATAGGACGAAGGGAACGTACAGAGGTAGAGCATGACGGCACCAGCGACGGCAGAGCGGATGGTCTGGGTGGCCTGGATCTCTCCAGCCTAGACAAGGGTTGTCAGAACGGGACTTGGGAGAGTCTCTCTATGCGAAGAGAGCGTAGACGACGAGTGTAACAGGAATATTTACCTTGATCTGCTCCTTGGAGAGCTGTTCCTGGCCTGTTTGGTGGTTAGCTGTTGATCCTGTTTGATCTTTGGATGGCAATGAGAGGTGGCTTCTGCAACTAACCTGGCGCGAACATTGTGATTTGAAAGAGTATTTGTGTTTTAACGGTAGTACTGGTGGTGTATGTGAATGTCGAGTTGAACCGAATTTCATGAAGCCTTTCATTCTGCCGGCGGCACGGACCACATGACCAGCCCCGACGGAGGCGGAATTTCTTTCTGCTGCTTGACTTCCTGTACTCTTGCATCTGTTTTGCGGCGCGAGTCGTGGTCTTTTTTTCTTCTATTTATCTCTTGAATCACATTACTTTTTTCTAATTACTCCGTTCTTCATACCAAATCACTGAGGCGCACGTCGAAATCCAATCGCGAAGCTGATCTAACCAACCCGATTCGTATCCTTCCTTCGCCAGCTCCTTTTCATCTCTCGCGTTCACTTCTCCACCACGTCGCATCATCTCACCATGTCCGCTAGCCCCGGTCCAGAGAAAAATCCCACCCTTTCCGCTGACCCTGTCGCGGAAGACGAGCAGGACGCCAAAGCAGCCACCCCGATCGCAGGCGATAACGACAACGACGACCGCGAGGGAGCAGAGCTGAAGGCGCAAGTTGACGGAGCGGATGATGATGGGGATGAGGATCAGGATGAACTCGCTAAGCCAGCGCCTGCCGCGGACGATGACAATGAAGAGGAAGAGGAAGCCAACGGTGGCGGTTCCGATGATGAGTCGATTCTGTCCGAAGTCGACGAGGCGCAATTTGAGGACTTTGATCCTGAGAACGTCGATATTGAGGATCGGCCGCAGTTGGCGATTGATGAGGACAATTTGAAGTTGATCGGTCGGCACAAGCGCAAGAGGACTGAGGAGGGTGATGGTGAGCGGTCGTCGAGGCGGAAGAAGGAAGGACGGCGTGAGAAGAAGAGCCGTCGGATGAGGGAGCTGGAGGAGGGTGGTGAGGATGATGAAGGGGAGGGCAAGTCGAGGAAAAAGGAGCGCAAGAAGAGAGATGCTACTCCGGATGAGGAGTTGTTGGATCCTGAAACGCGTATGTCTTTCTTCCCTTCAAATATTGAGCTGGCATCTAACAAGCATTGCAGGTCGTCGTCGGGCCCTTGATCGTGCTATGGACCAGGCATTGAAGAAGCCTACGAAGCGACGTACCAAAAAGGCAGATGGAATTGTACGTCCTCAAGAAGTCTATCTTGAATAATCCGGTACTAATTTGATTGCTCTAGGACCTCGAGCAAATGGCCGATGCTGAAATCGAAAGCATGCGCAAGCGCATGACCAACGCCGCTCAAATGGACGCCTTCGCCCGTCGGGAGGGCAAGCCCGCAATGCACAAGCTCAAGATGTTGCCAGAGGTTGTCTCGCTACTCAACCGCAACCAGTACGTGAACAGTCTGGTCGACCCAGAAATCAACCTTTTGGAGGCTGTCAAGTTCTTCCTCGAGCCGCTTGATGATGGCTCTTTGCCTGCCTACAATATCCAGCGCGATCTGATGAACGCTTTGGCCAGACTCCCCATCTACAAGGAAGCTTTGGTGGCCAGTGGAATTGGCAAGGTGATTGTGTTTTACACCAGGAGCAAACGCCCCGAGGCTGGCATCAAGCGTCTGGCAGAGCGTCTGCTTGCAGAATGGACACGACCCATCTTGCAGCGCAGTGATGACTATTCGAAGCGGGTTTACCAGGAGGCTGCATTCGATCCTACGTATGTGCTTTACCCATTGACTTGCCCGCGATCCTGATACTAACCTGTATAGTAAACTCACCAACCGCGCACCCTCGGCCCAAGCGACCGCGGCGGAAGCCCGGGCACGAGAACTTCTTCCTCCCCGACTGGCAAACCGTGCCCGTGCCGAAATCACGCACACCAGCTACACAGTGGTGCCCCGTCCGACAGTGGTGCAGGAGAGCAAATTCGCCCGTCCTCTGGGAGCCAGTGGCGAGGATCGGTTCCGACGGATGCGGGCGCGACAGATTGCAGCCACGAAAGGATCTCGAAAATAGACACTCGGTGGTCTATCTATGTTTTTATCTCCGGTTCTTTTGGTTGTCATGGCGTCTGGGCGTATTGCATCTTCTCTCTTATTTGAAATTGCTTGTGTATTATGCATCTAGAAATGAATATTTATACAGAAATGAAGGACAGTGGCCAATTTAATATCTAATAATAAATCAAACAAGCATTACTCGTGCGATATGATAGATTCGGTAAAACCCGCCGAGCTATATCCGGCGGCAGTCGCCGAGCAGACCCCGATCGGACGACGTCACACCCGGTTTTTGGTCGGCCTTCCATTACGCAGAAATTTGATTATATCAGACCATCGCCCGGGGTCTGTGACTTCATTTCGAGCCTTCATTTTTCTCCGTTCTTTCTTTACACGCAGGAATTGCCTCTTCTCTAACGTCTTATAGAATCTTCACCTTTATAGGCACCTAATATCCCAACATGAAGCTTTTAACAAAGGAAGAAGAGGATGCGCACTACAGGTACGTCGGCATTCCCCCACGGAGAAAACCACCCCAGCGCACACATTAACAAAAATTTCAGCTCCGTCCTCAAAGGCGGCACCCTGGGCACACTCGCCGGTCTTGCCGCAGGCGTGGGCGGCGTAATGTTCGCCCAAAAACGCTATGCCACAATCCGCAACCTCACCCTCCCCATGAAATCCTTCCTCGTCACCTCCTCGGGAACTTTCGTCGGAATCATCTCCGCTGATAACGCCTCGCGCTCCTTCGAAGCCTCCCGCAACGCCGAACGCCAATGGTACGAGAACCGCGAGCAGCGCCTCCGCGAGGAGGAGCTGCAGGGGATGAGTTTTATGGACCGTGCTTTCGCGTTTGCCCGCCGCGAGAAGTACAAGATTGTCAGTGCTACGTGGGTTGCTAGTATGATTGGGTCGTGGGTGTTTGTGGGCCGGAACCCGTATTTGTCTGGACAGCAGAAGATTGTGCAGGCGCGTGTGTATGCGCAAGGTCTGACGCTGGCGGTGTTGGTTGCGTCGGCAGCGTTTGAGATTTCGGATCAGAGGAAGGGTCGTGGGATGTTGAAGCAGGGGCAGGAGGGTAAGGCGGATATGAATGCGGCGGCTAAGGAGCAGGCTGCGGAGGAGCAACAGGGAGATTTGTGGAAGGATATGGTTGCTGCTGAGGAGCAGAGGTTAAAGCAGAAGCATCAGTCGTTGTATGAGAAGCCGCACGCGCATGCTCAGGCTCCGGCTGACGAGGGTGAGAAGACTGAGAAGGGGGGTGAGAAGAAGAAGGAGAACTAAGTACATGCTTGATTCTGTTTAATATGATGACACAAGGCAGGCCCTTCTCTGTCTGTTGGATATTTGGGTGCATTTCATGCGGTAAAAAGGCGTTCTGTTACTTAATATGTATTCCTACTATACAACATATTCAATCCCCTACTCCAAAACCTTCTTCTGATTTTGACAAGATTGGAGAACTTCATTTTGTTACATACTAATCAACCAACTAGGTACAGAGATGAAACCACTTTTGATAGCCAACGAGACACATCCCCCGAGAAACCTAACCTAAAAATACCACAAGAGACGACAACGGCGATGACAACAGCAAGAACCACGTCAACAACGAACATTTAACCCACGTTCAGTGCCTCACCCTGCGGTTTCCAAGCTCAATAGACTCGGTCTCGCTATCAAATCCCGCATGTCTGTAACTTCCAGTATCATACTCATAATCGAGGACCGCCTGACTCTCCTCATCTTTCTTCCTAGTATCACCCACAAAGCAGGAAGCCTGGATATTGTTAAGCTCATCCTCCTCCTTATCGAGATTGCGGTGCGAAATGTAAAACAGGTTCCCGCCAATAAAAGCCAGAATCGCAACAAAACCATAGTTCCAGACGAGGAGTGGATCAGTCGAGAGAGCAGTCAGACCCTGCTGGATGGCAGACGAGATAGCGTTCATAAAGAGGAAGAGCGATTGCACCAAACTCTTCATGTTCTTCGGAGCCTTGGTGTACGCATACTCATACCCCGTAATCGACGCCAGAATCTCCGAGATCGCAACTAAGATGTACGGCACCGCCTGCACCCACACGTTAATCGGGGCCGGTTCCTTGCACGCGCTCGGGTGGTCGCCGCATGGACTGGTCTTGTAGATGTAATGTTGGGTGACCGTCGCAGCGACCATGGACAAGGAGGCGAGAATGAAGCCGGTGTAGATACGTTTGAGAGGGGTGAATTTGATGCCCATGCGGCGGAGACCCGGGTAGACGAGGTGGTCCATGATGGGGATGAAGATGATTAGGGCGAGGGGGTTAAGGTTGAGGATGATGTCGTTGGGGGCGCCGTGGAGCTGCATTGTGGCGGCTTGCGAGGTGAGGTTGTTGGTCATCTGGCTGTAGGTAAGCCCTAGTCCAGTTAGCTTCTATTATTGATATGTTGAGAGAAGGAGACGTACAGTAAAGCGGATACCAGAGGAAGATCACACAAGCTTTGACGACACGACGGACCTCATCAACCCACAGGTCATCGAAAGTCATCCATTCGGGCCTGTGGTCAATCTTGCTCGGTTTCGTATCCTCCCAGAACGCACGAGACCTGCAGTTGCGGACACTGCCATCGTCAGCCAATTTGATCTTCCATACTTTGGGAAAGCGAACTCACAGCGTCCTCGGATTCCACGACCACTTCTTCCTCAGCGCAAGCCACCACAACTTACAAGCCTTTCCCAACACAGATCCCGTAGGCGGCGTAACCGAATACTTATTCCGGCAGACGTACAACACAAGCGGACAGAACCCGAACATGAGCGTGGGGATCAAGAACGCCAGCCAGAACCCGACGTATCGCTCCGCGTAGACCATGGAGATGGAACCCACCAGGGCACCGACGTTGATCATGCAGTAGAAGTACATGAAGATACGCGATATGGTCTGGCCTGGGTCGATGATCACGCGTTCGCCGGTTTTGGCGAGGGTTCTGACATAGGGACGTGTTTCTTTGTATTGCTCTGCGATTAGAGGAGAGATGTTTGACCTGACTAGTTAGTAACGCGTTTCATCCAGAAATGGGACGGGAGGAAGGGCTTACTTGAAGCCTCCAACGCCAATACCGAAAATAACCAGACCCACGGAGAAACATCCCAGAGCGCCCTGGGGGTGTGTAATGACCGACGGCAACGCAGAGATAATCAAGATGATATGACCCAAGAACGCAAAAACAATCGAGAGCTGGATGGTCTTGAGTCGTCCAAGGAACTCATCGCCAATCCAGGCGCCCACCAGAGGAGTCACGTAGCACCAGAACGTATTGACTATACTCATAAGCTACTGGTTAAGAAGAGTTGGGGGAAATACTTACAGGTTGTAAGACCAGTCGCAGCTTGTTGTCCCATATTCAAAGCACCAGGTTGGCCAGAACCATCAGCACCGGTCGTCGAACCTTCGGGCAGAGGCTGCTGAATGTAATTGACGACTAGAAGCTCGAGTTAGAATTCAGAACTGAGTCTCTCTCGGGGATGAAGACTCACAAACAGCGGCAGTTCCAAAAAACGAGAATCTCTCACACAATTCCACAAACGCAATCGTGTAGGCAACCCAGGGAACCTTGCCCGACACGCGACGCAAAATGTTCTCTTCTTCCGCCGTAGGACGCTCATACTCATCGTCATCCAGGAACCTAGAAGAAGTAGAGAATACCGTGGACTTGACTGGAGAGACGGTGGCATTGGCGCGTTCGGAGGATTTGTGCTCAGACGCATCAGTCAGATGGGATTTGAAGCTGAGCCAGGATTTGTAGCTGTTTGTAGCTGAGCTTCGTTTTTCTTTCATCATGATGAGATGGAAGAGGTGCACTTGGACACGAGGTAGAATACACGAGGTGTAGTAAACGAATGGACATCCACGAGGACGAGGTCGAGGATGAGAAGGAAAGGAGAAAAGAAGGAAGAGAAGAGGAAACGAGAGAGAAAAACAAAGCAGGTTTGTTGTGTGTGCGCGTTATAAATGAGGGAAAAAGCATCCTGACCGATGGTGAATGTTTTGAATGAGGGGGTTTCAGTGAATGGGCAGAAAGAAACTTCACAGGAGTGCTGTTGCAATCAAGGATTATACCGGTAAGGAGGAGAATTAGATATTCTATTACTATTTTAAAGAGAGATATTAAGCAACGAATATATTCATAGTATATTCGTCCTGGAATTACTTCGATAATGAAGCTCTATATGAAAATGTCCCAGGTTAGGGCAAGGGTAAACAGATTGGGTAAGATACGCCATGCATGCAAACAAAAACAAAAATAAGAAAGTTTTCATATATGTCACTTCTGTCTCCAATTTCTGGGACACCGTGTCAAGATATACAAGAAACAAGCTAAGCTGTACTGTCGTGGAGAATTGACGGTTGATGCAATTCTGACTATTTGACACTTGTAGTTGTATACAGACTACTTCATATATACAACACCGATTTCGTGTCCATAATACATAGGTGCGAACACGCGTACGGGGTCATGAGAGCCAGGCTGAAGGAGACAGCTGATTGCGGAACCATCCTCATATTGAAGCCATGAAGATGCTGTCCTGAAAATCCAAGACCAGCCGGTAGGCAATGACAATCATACCTAGGACTGTCAGCAGTGGGTCGTTGAGTGTCTTGCAAGTCCGGATATTTGAGCTCAGCAAGTAATGTGATGTGTATTTGCAACCTTTGAGTGTATCCTGGGTTTCTGCCAGAAGCTACCAGGTGTTTATATATCCATGTATTCAACACGTGGGTAATTGAGGCGAGCCTTTTTTCTTTTTCTTTTTTTCTTGAAGCAGCATATGTAACAGAACATGGGCTGACCTCGATTCTTGATTGTTAGATGTTCCCCCCAAAAAAAGGTCAATTGAACGATATTCTCTTACACCTGTGGACGATGAGCTGCGAAGTCCAAGCTGAGGAACAAATCTCTTCACGGATTACTCAACAACATTGCGGAGACAACTACAACACATTTGCTGAAGAGAGTCATTAGTGCTGATCAACTAATCTCCGGCTTTTTGAACAGCGCTGCACATTGCTCGGTATCCCAGTCAATAAAAACGAAGTGGCATTAGCAGACCTGCTCATAAGATAAAATAGGGCTATGATCATGACTGCATACAAGTGTTCTGGTCCTCGCAAGAAGTACATGTGACGTCTTTTAGAGACCCACATATGGAAGTGTCTGGCACAGTTTTTATGGCTACTGTTTGTTTCTGGTGTGAGCCATAAGTATATGATTCTTTGTGTGGTGAACACAAGCTCGCTGGGACGCGTTGCTCAGCCTGTAGCAGCTGGCGCAATTAGATTTTTTTTTTTTTTTGCATGATATGGATCAAATCTCTATATCAAATTTTGCTTGACGTTTATATGTAGTTGCACATTGTATAGAAGTCGGCTAACATGCCCGATCCGGAAAGCCGCCATCTCCACGCGGAGATAAACCTCATGTAAATCTCGCATTTGCCTCCGACCAACAATACAAGAAACAACACAATAATGGCTCGACGTCAAAAACTAGTCTGCAACGCCTGTCGCCAGCGCAAAAGTAGATGCGATGGGACCACTCCGTCCTGCTCCAATTGTGCCGCCACCGGCCGCCAATGTCACTACGACAAGGCGCCGTCGCTGGCCTACGTGCGCGCATTACAGGAGCGCATCCAAATGCTAGAAAGCCGGCAAGCTGTCCCTAAGGAAGGATCCGTGCCACTTAATTTTGCCGGACAGGATGAAGAATCTATCAGTGTGGATGCACGAGGTGATTTGAGCTACCATAACCTGACTTCCGCCATTCATGAAACTCCGTCTGAGAAGGAGTCTGCTTCGACAATAGGAGAACCGCCGTCATCATCGAGTCTGTCAACAACAGCGACGATAGCGACACCGTCGGGAACGGAGCAGGTGAATGGAGCAGAAATTCGACGGGCTTTGGTGGCGCACACGACGGCGCAAAGACAGCAGGAGGATCAGCACCTGGACCTCATCGCCACCCATACAGACATCCCGAGCCCGCTGGCAAGGACGTTACTAGAACTCTACTGGTGCTGGCTGCATACTAGTTTTCTCTTTGTTTATCGTCCCACGTTTACCCGGGACATGCCGTTGCTGGTCGGACAAGGGGACGGTGCCCGCCGTACATATTGCTCAGATACGTTACTGAAAGTGGTATACGCGCATAGTTGCCGGTTCGTGAGAGATCCAGAAAGCACCTGGGATCCGCTAGGACGCAGTGAGACGTTCGAACGGTTTGCAGATCGATTGATGTCGGAGGCGCAGGTCGCCCTGGCGATGGAGACGATCAATCCTCCATCGATACCGACGATCCAAGCATTATTGCAGCAATCTGCCCGCGACATGGCTTATGGACGGTCATCACAAGCATGGTTATATTCGGGAATGGCGTTTCGTATGGCAATTGATTTGGGTATTCATGTGTCGACAGAGCGGTTACAGCGATATGCACGGTGGTTGTCACCAGAGGATATCGAAGTACGGAAGCGACTTTTTTGGAGTTTGTATGCGTGGGATAAACATATCAGCCTATACTTGGGCCGTATGCCCAACTTCCTGGCGGGAACGGACAGTATTCCTTTGGAATTTCTGGATGATTACACTGAAACAGAGCCCTGGAAACCGTTCTACGGGTCCGAAAGGCTGGATAACAGAGGCGATTATCCCCCTACACCTGGCCATGTTGTCTCGTGCTTCACGGCGTTGTGCAAATTGTGCAAGATCTTGAGTCGCTTGATGCTTGAGCTGTATAGCCCCGGAACCCATAAACCCAAAGCAGAGCCCGTCCAGGATTTCCCAAAAATGGCAGCCTTTGTTGCGATAAATGAGGAGCTTCAGACATGGCGGAGTGGATTACCACCGTTTCTCAAGATCGATCCTCAAAACATACCTTCCATCAGTCCTCCCCATTATATCACCTCTCTCAACCTTATGTATCACACGACCTTAATTCTGCTGCATCGACCACACGTTGCGGGCCAGAGGGATCTGAACGCACCCGCAGTACAGCGCAGCTGGAGAATCTGCAAGACGGCTATGCGGGCGATCCACGATATACTGCAGCTCTATGTGGGGACATTTGGGTTCTCACATATCACCTACATGAACAGTTACTGCACCTACACAGCAGCGACAACAGCTGTCTATCAGCTGGAGATCGATGATGAACAGCAGAAGACAATTGGGCCAACACGAAACTCCATTTGGACGGAACTGAAATTCCTTCTGGATATCTTACAACGGACTGCGGTCTCCATGACGGGTCTCAACCGCAGCATTGACATTATTCGTTCGCGGCTGAAGAAGATCCTTGATAGACGGGCAGCTTCGCAATTACAATCCTTATTTCCACCGGCTCTGAGCTCTCAGCGCATGCCGTCGCAGTCCTCACAGCCTCCTTCTCCCTCATCTTACTTCCAATCATCAGAGTTCACATTCTCTGATGCTCGTCCAACTTTATCCGCTACACCGTCTCTTCTCCCTCGACAGTCCCAATCTAACCCACTCAACTCCGGACCACCGACTGAAACCCCGCTTAACCAAGTCAATACAAATCTGGAAGCGTGGGCCAGCTGGCTGCCTGCGTTCCCGGGACAAGACGTGTCACTGGGAACAGAGTCACTCTTTGACTGCGAGGCAGGGTTAAGTCCGGATACGCGATGTGCGTTGATGGGGTCGAATTTGGATCCGCATTTGAGTCTGGATTACCCGTTGACGGGCGAGGCGATGGATGAATATAGCCGGTTTACGGAGGGGTTGTAGACTGTATTCTTATGCATGATGACTATGATTTGGTGTATTATAAGCGGCACTGGTACATTGTAAATATATCTAATATTCTATCCTCAAATCGGAGGGGATCGGACACCCCACATTTCCCCGTTCCCTTCCCGTACACAACTTCTATCCTTTCTATTCCATCACTAGATCATCAACAGATACCATCCCAGCAATGACAGTCTATCACATCGGTATATAACCCCATCCTCAACACAGAACAGAACTAAAAAAACCCAGTCCTCTTCCGCCTCAAGCAAGGCGTGACATCCGCTCAACTCTCCGCCTGGAAGAACACCAGCCAGGGGATGGTAGGCAAGATCCCCGGCCTGATCTCAATTCACGCAAATTCGCCATTACCCATTTCGGTGCCCCGGGCTAAGGGGTTTGATTTTGGGCTTGTGGCAATTTTGGAGTCGCCGGAGCATGTGGAGGGGTACTCGAAACACCCGGTGCATTTAGAGTGAGTTTATTTTTCCCTTTTTCTTAATTCTATGATCATTGTTTTTGTTTTGGGGGGGATATGACGGTGACTGATGGTTATTGCAGGAGTCAGAAGTTGAGGTTGGACTTGTGTGAGGATACATTGGCGTATGATTTGGAGTTTGAGGCTCCTACTAGAGAGAAGAAGGATTGAATGGATTTACAAGAGACATAAGGCAAAGACTTGGACTGAAACTAGGACGAGACGAGGTATATACAACGCCGGATATAATTGAATTAAGAATGGTTCTCTTGAACTGACATGACTTTTACCCGATACAATACTTTTATAAACCAGTTCCACGTGCTTGCCCGTATGAAGATGAGCTGAAAAAGAAAAAGGAAAAAACGAGATTACCCATATTACTCCTTGGAATCGACCTTCTTGGCCGGCTGCTCACTGCCCTCTTCTTCGCGAGCGCGCTTCTGGCCAGCTTCGGCGGTGCTCTGGACGACGGGGACGCCGCTAATATAAGGTTAGTAACATATTCTTAGTGTTGAGTTGTGAAAGTGACATACCGAGCATCCTTCTCACCACGGGGCTTGTCGTCCGCAAATCCCTTCTGCTGGTCTTCTTGCCGACGCTCCCTCCAGTCACGGCTGTCATCGCCCCTGTTACCGCCACGGCCACCACGACCACCACGTCCACCACGGCCACCACGGCCGCGCCCACCCCGGTGACCACCACGGCCACGGTTGGGCTTGATCCGGCCAGCTGCAATGTCCTCGGCCTTCTCTTCACAGTATTCCTTCTTGCTCTTGATTATCAGGTCCTGGCCCTTCCACTGGGGCTTGGGATCGAGCTCCAGGAAAGCCTTCTGTTTCTCTTCCGACTCGAATTCAACGAAAACGCTTCCCTTGAAGGACTTGTCGGTTGCGCGACGGAGACGGATGGCGTTTGTGGGACCGTAGGGCGCGAAGAACGCTTCAATGTCGAACTGGGTGCTGGGTTCCTCATTTCCAAATCCCTTAGCGTAGATACTCCGGCTCATGGCCTTGTCCTCGAAGACCTTGACGACGTTGGGGTCATGGTTCGCGGTCACCGACTCGGGGAGGGGGTTCTTGCGGCGCACGCCGGTGTCGTTGTCGGTAAGCTCGAGCGTCTTAGACGACTTGAGAGCTTCGACGACGGCGCTGAAAGGCTGGAAGCGGCGCATGCGCTTGAAGGTATGCAGGAGGTCAAGAGGAACGGAGTTGTTGGTGCTTCCGCCAACCTTGGAGAGCAGGAACTTGTCCGCGACAAGGTTGGAGTCAGAGAAGTAGAATTCAACTTGCTTGCGGATCTCAACAGGGTCGTCGGTCTCCTGCAGAGTCGAAGGGTCGAACTTGGCGTTCGAGCGACCCTTGTGACCCTTGTTGCCATGATTTCCTTCCTTGGACTTGGTCTCTTCGGCGTTCTCGGACTTCTCGCCCAGCTTTGCGGCAGCCTCGACAATACGACCTTCCTCGGCATCTTCCTTCTGTTCGGGCGCAGCACCGTTTGCGGGAGCTTGCTGTTCAGCCTTCAGCTCGGCCAAGGTGTTCTGGACATCCTGCTCGGCGGCAGCGTTGACGTTGATGTCAGACATGATTGCGACTATAACGCGATAGCTTGTGAGTCAAGACTATTGCGAAGCACGATATATCTCCTGTGTCCAGTTCAATCGATCATAAGCACCCCATCGAAATTTACACTTGAGATTTAAGAGGGTAGCAAAGCTGCGTAGAGAAGGTTGGCTCAACATACAAATTCTTAGCGCGTGCAAAGGTCGACGCGAAAGCGGAAAAGGTAGTGAGAGAGAGGGTAGGAACAACCAATTCTGTATCGTCTCTTTCAGGGTATCAAGAATCAAAAGACCAAAAAACGCGACAACAAATGTAGAAAAATCCGGTCTGCTCCTGGGAGAAGACAATGGCTTGTTCTCTTTTTTTTTTTTTTTTCGATGGGAAAATTATCCTATAAATGCGCGGCGGGGGAAATTTCTTCGCGCCACAGCAAAGCTTCAGCCACGTTTGCCTGAGGAATACATGTAGCAGTAACCACGCTACTCCGAATGTGGAATAGTGTGGCTTGTACAAGATATCAGTTGGGAATATGGTAACGAGTACGACACTATGAGACAGGAAAGAACGATACCAGTAAAAGCAGAAGACATTCTATTGAATATGAGCATTGTCATTCATCAATTTCTAGAGCTAACTATACCTGGCTGTCACGAAATCACAGATCCCTTATTACCTTGTCCAGGGAACAGGAGTCTAGAAGAGGGATAAGGAGCAGGTAATTATAGGCTGTGCCAATCATACAGTTAGGCAGAGACACTAGATTTCGCGTAGTAGAATGGCAGCTCTGGCCTTGCGCCTTCCTGCCACGGTAGGCCCGTGTTGTTGCCGTTGCTGCGGGCTTGGGGTGCGCCTGCCTCTTTCGTACAATCCCAACTATAGGCGGCTTTGACTTGTCTCCCGCCTCTGAATCTTTTCTTTCTTCCACCATGGTAGCTTTTGATCGGATCCAAGCATAGTTTCCATCAGGCATCTTTACTCGTTGGGAGTTTTGGATAGAGATATTTCCAGCATCATCAGCTTATTTCATTTTCTGCATCGTTTCGATATCTCAAAGCACGGAAACCAGAATCACCTCGAGGGACTCCTTCGTCAGACAGGTACGTCGAATCCAATACTTGGAGCAGCTCTCTATGCTGCTTCAAAAGTGTTGGGCTCTGCTAACGATCATCTCTGTCAGGGATCCCGTCACAACCTCGACCATCTGTCTCACCTGTCGAAACACCATACGAGCTATTCCCTACGACTGCCCTCATTATGCCTGCTATTGGTGGTCAACCCCCGCCAGCACCATGGCCCGTGCAAGATGTAAGTCAGGATCCATTTACGAATCGAAGCATTGGCCTTACATGGGTATCCAGATCATATATGTGGCTATTGTCGGTCCGGTCATGCTGGCAGCGTTCTTTGAATGGGTGCTTTGGCTCGTTGCGTTCTTGTTTTGTCTTGCCAAGGTCTACACGAAAGCAGATCATTGGACTGTGAGATTCCTTGCGGTGGTCATGATGATTCTCTTCACGTTGTTGAGGTGAGACGTGTTCGAAGCCTCCCGCTTTGAGCATACTCTAATCAATATACAGAGCGATTTTCCTTCCGATTATGATTGTCACTCTTCCTCTGCCAGCACAAATCACCCGGTACTTTCCGACTCGGGCAGTTTTCATCTTGCAATGGTTTGCATTTTGGTCGTTTGCCGGGCTACTTATACTGCCGTTCCTCCTTTGCGTCTATCGACTCGTCACGAACTCGCTTGGAAGGGCAAAGAGGGTAAAACAGGTTCTTGACGACCGTACCGCTCCGAAGACAGTCATCGTGATGCCAGTGTACCAAGAAGCACCGGAAGTTCTGATCAAAGCAATCGATTCAGTAGTCGACTGCGACTATCCAGCGAATTGTATCCATGTTTTCCTGTCCTACGATGGAGGTGTGGTGGACGAGTCCTATCTTCAAGTTATTCACCATCTAGGGATCCCGATATCTTTAAAGACTTATCCACAAAGTATCGACGTGACATACAAAGGCGCCAGGGTTACTGTGTCTCGATTCAAGCACGGCGGTAAACGACACTGCCAAAAGCAGACATTCAAGCTTATCGATAAGATCTACGCAGAATATCTTAAGCGTCGTGACGATCTTTTTGTGCTGTTCATCGACTCCGATTGCATCCTCGACAGGCTGTGTCTGCAGAACTTCATGTACGACATGGAGTTAAAGCCGGGAAGTAAGCACAACATGTTGGCAATGACGGGAGTGATCACATCGACTACAGAGCGAAACTCTCTCATTACCGTCCTCCAGGATATGGAGTATCTGCACGGCCAATTGTTCGAGCGTTCTGTTGAATCGGCGTGCGGCTCCGTGACATGTCTTCCGGGTGCTCTTACAATACTTCGATTCTCTGCCTTTCGGAAGATGGCTAAATACTATTTCGCGGACAAAGCAGAGCAATGTGATGACCTTTTCGACTATGGAAAATGTCACTTGGGCGAGGACCGCTGGCTCACACATCTGTTCATGGTTGGGGCTAAAGAACGCTACCAGATCCAGCTGTGCACTAGTGCATTCTGCAAAACAGAAGCCGTCCAGACGTTTGGAAGCCTTCTGAAGCAACGACGCCGGTGGTTTCTTGGCTTTGTCACCAACGAAGTATGCATGCTTACCGACATCAGAATCTGGAAGCAGTATCCTCTTCTGTGTCTTGTTCGCTTCATGCAACACACAATCCGGACGACTGCCCTTCTCTTTTTCATCTTGGTGATCTCCGTTATAACGACATCCAACAAAGTCGAGAATCTCCCCGTGGGCTTCCTTGCGGTGTCGCTTGGCCTGAACTATTCCCTCATGCTATATTTCGGTGCAAAGCTCAAGCGATTCAAGGCCTGGCTCTACCCACTGATGTTTATACTGAATCCGTTTTTTAACTGGCTTTACATGGTATATGGGATTTTCACTGCCGGTCAACGAACGTGGGGAGGGCCACGAGCTGATGCTGCCGCGGCCGATAAGCACACTACCCCAGAAGAAGCGGTAGAGCAGGCACGAGCCCAAGGCGATGAGTTCAATGTCGATGTTGGTACTTTTCGGCTATCTCGATGCGAAGACAGGGGCGTCCCGGTTCATCCTTCGGAGAAAATCGAGGGACGGTTTGCTCCTGCCGCGCAACTCCCAGAGGGTGGTTATGTCAACGCCTACAACGACTCCGGCGTTACTGTCGCTCAGGCTATGTCTCCGCTCCCTGGGGTTCCCCGAATCCATCTGCATCCTCGACAGCTCTCTTCGGACTCTGGATTCACCATGGACTCGACTAATCCAATTTCCATGCCGCACAGTGTGGAGAGTCTTATGCACGAAGATGAACAGATCAGGCAATATCTCGCTCGTAAGGGACAGGGACAGATTAGCCACACGAGTACGGAGATGTGTGCCGATATGGGCGACTTGGACGGTCCAAGCGATCCTCGCGCGCCGCAGCAGGGTTTTGAAGCACAGCCTGCCGAAGCAATGCCGGAGGCGGATATTGCCAGCTCAAGACCCCTTTCAACAGAGCGACCGGGATCCGCGAGATCTGCACCGAACACCACTCCCGTGAACGGCCCATCTGGAAGTAACTCTCTTGCTGAGCATGTCATTTCAGACTCACAGTCCTCAAACTCTCGACTCTGGAAGGAAAAGATGCGGTCAATGGGGCCTGAAGATATGGTCTGAACGTGCAAAGGGAAGAGTAATCAAGGGAGATCGGATATGTATGGTGACAGCACGAACTGTTTTTTGGGGTATACGATTGATGATGCTTCTTTATCTTTTCTTTTTGGCAAATTCTCATTCTTTCCTTGTTTTGTTAGTGCGAATTGTTAGTGTGTTCAGTACTAGGAGCAGAATACGAATCATGAATCCATATCTCATGGACGAAATAGTAGCCCTAATAACCGTGTCGCTGTGTTTAAATGGCTGACCAAAGGGAGTAGACTGTATGTATGATGGCATCGAATTGGAATCATCTTATCTTTCTATATCCCTAGCATTCCATGGGACCACGGCTAGTATATGCGACGATATCCCGCATTGAACTATTGTATTACTCGACAACCTCAGTTTATCTTCCAACTTCAAAAGACTCCATCCAAAGAATACTCGACTTGTTCAACGTAGTACTATAGTGATTTGCGAACCAGAAATCTATTTCTCTAAGTCAACACGATGCTCACCAAATAGTCCACTGCCGTACCTAGTTTATCGGAGCGTCCTACCGCAGCCGATTACAAGGGAATCAGCAGTAGAGTGTCTTGAGAAACACGGATGGAAGGACTCTGTATGTTGTCCTTAATTTGCTATACCCCATACTAATGAAGTATATGGTGGAGTGTATTCTCCATCGCCTGCACCACACTTTCATCCCTATTCTCATGAATGCGTTGGTATACTCAATCATGTATTTTACATACAGAGTGCAACGATATACTGATACCGTTGATAGGCATCATAAACAGCTCTGCAGGCCTGATACTTGGCCTAGGAGCAGGCGATACAGACCTCAAACCACAAACCGTTTTCCCAAGGCTCAACAACCAAAGGCCTACGTCTGCCAGTCTCAGCTGGTGATGTTGTCATTCAACCAGCAGGAAACTGCACATGGCCAAACGAATGCGAAAGACTACAAATCTATAGCTGCATTTCCCGAGGTACATTTCCCTTGCATACAGATGTACATGTGCCAACGGTGGAAAGCATGCATAGTACAGCGAGGGTGCTCTGCTGACGTTGCGAATGGAGTTGAGGGCTTATATGGCCGGGATGATGGAATCGAGACGATTGGTTTGCCGGCTCCGAGGGCTTGTACGATGGCGGTTCCTCTGCCCGAGGATCCAGTGTTTGGGGCGAAAGGATCGCTGCGGAACTTGTGGACTCGGGCGGGGGATAAGTTTTGGGCTGAGGGTGAGTTGAGAGCTGCCTAGGTTTCCCTGTGAGTCGAAAGAATCTAGAATCCGAATTTGATGTCCAATTGATGTCCAAAATGCATATGATCAGGCATTCCCTGCCTTAGGCTGCAGTCACCTGATGCTATCGATAAGCCCCGCGAAAGGCGGCGAGGTTCTGCCGGGGACTGGATGGCGCCAGAAGGTTCGAAAAGTGGAAGCATCTCGAAGCGTCTCCGGGTTGGCATTTGCTAATTGACGATTGTTAGGCAGTTTGACTGGCCACAATTCTTGGAAAATCATCCAACTTGTTTGACTTCCCAGAGGATCGTTAGTCAAGAAAACAGAGAACTGCGTTTAGATTGACGCGCTGGACAAATTAGCCCCACGTTGTCAAGCCACAGGTCGAAAAGCTGTGGCGCAGTGCAAATTCTCCCCTCTTTCGCTTTTTCTCACTTAACCGCAACGCTTCCTCTCCCAACTCTCTCTCTTTTCTTGAGAACCCTTTTTTATCCATTTCTTTCCCTTTCCACTTCACTTATTCCCCCTTTCTCTTCCGTCTACTAAACCGTTGACCATGAGTGTCGTCGGTATCGATTTCGGTGCCCAGAGCACCAAGATTGGTGTTGCCAGAAATAAGGGTATTGACATTGTGCGTGCCCCTCGTCCCCCATATCCATATTCGTAATATTTGAAAGGACTTCGCGCTGACTTTGACTCTTCTTTTCTTTGCTATAGATCACCAATGAAGTCTCCAACAGATCGACTCCGTACGTTTCAGTCCCTCTCTTTTGAAAAGATTTTTCCCCTGCATGATGACTAACGGAAACTTTTTCATCCAGGTCGCTCGTCGGATTCAACGCCAGAAGCAGAGCCCTCGGTGAGGCTGCGAAGACACAGGAGACCTCAAACCTGAAGAACACTGTCGGCAACCTCAAGCGTCTTATCGGCCGTTCCTTCAACGACCCCGATGTTGAGATCGAGCAGGAGTATAACACAGCAGCTCTCTGTGACGTCAATGGCCAGGTCGGTGCCGAAGTTAGCTACCTGGGTAAGAAGGAGAAGTTCTCTGCCACTCAGTTGGTGGCTATGTACTTGACCAAGATCCGGGACATCACCTCTGCCGAGTTGAGACTTCCTGTTTCCGATGTCACCATCAGCGTTCCCGCCTGGTTCACCGATGTCCAGCGTCGGGCCATGCTTGACGCCGGTGAGATCGCCGGTCTCAAGGTGCTTCGCCTGATCAACGACACGACCGCCACCGCCCTTGGATACGGTATCACCAAGCTCGACCTCCCCAACCCCGATGAGAAGCCCCGCCGGGTCATGTTTGTCGACATTGGTCACACCGACTACACTGCCTCGATTGTTGAGTTCCGCAAGGGTGAGCTCAACGTCAAGTCGACTGCCTACGACCGTCACTTCGGTGGTCGCAACTTCGACCGTGCTCTGACCGAGCACTTCGCCAACGAGTTCAAGCAGAACTTCAAGATTGACGTCCGCACCCATGCCAAGGCCTGGTCCCGGACTCTTGCCGCTGCTGAGAAGATGAAGAAGGTTCTGTCGGCCAACCCGGCCGCCCCCATGAACATCGAGTCGCTGATGGAGGATGTCGATGTCCGCGCTATCGTCAAGCGTGAGGAGCTTGAAGTTATGATCCAGCCCTACCTCGAGCGCGTCACTGCTCCCATCGAGCAGGCTCTCGCTGAGGCTAAGCTGACCGCTGACGACATCGACTTCGTCGAGATGGTTGGTGGTTCCACCCGTGTGCCCGCCATCAAGGAGGCCGTCTCCAAGTTCTTCGGCGGCAAGACCCTCTCTTTCACTCTCAACCAGGATGAGGCCATTGCTCGCGGCTGTGCTTTCAGCTGCGCTATCCTCTCTCCTGTCTTCCGTGTCCGTGACTTCTCGGTGCACGACATTGTCAACTACCCCGTTGAGTTCACCTGGGAGCAGTCTCCCGAGATCCCCGATGAGGACACCAGCCTGACCGTCTTCAACCGGGGCAACGTCATGCCTTCCACCAAGATCCTCACCTTCTACCGCAAGCAGCCTTTCGATCTCGAGGCTCGCTACGCCAACCCCGATGAGCTCCCCGGCAAGATCAACCCTTGGGTTGGTCGCTTCTCCGTCAAGGGCGTCCAGGCTGACGCCAACGACGACTTCATGATTTGCAAGCTTAAGGCCCGTCTGAACCTGCACGGTATCCTCAACGTTGAGTCTGGTTACTACGTCGAGGACATGGAGGTTGAGGAGCCCGTTCCCGAGGAGGGCGATGTAAGTTTAATCTTTTACTTCTATATATACCAGGATGCTGACTGACTCATAGGCCATGGAGACTGACAAGCCTGAGGGTGAGCAGCCGAAGAAGACCCGCAAGGTCAAGAAGCAGGTCCGCAAGGGCGACTTGCCCATCGCCGCTGGCTCCCCTGGTATTGACCAGTCGGTCCGGGAGGCTTTCACTGAGCGTGAGAACTCCATGTACATGGAGGACAAGCTGATTGCCGAGACCGACGAGAAGAAGAACGAGCTTGAGGCCAGCATCTACGAGCTCCGTGACAAGATCGACGGTGTCTACGCCGAATTCGCCAGCGAGGAGGAGAAGGACAAGCTTAAGTCCAAGCTCCTTGACACCGAAGTAAGTTGCTGTCTTTCACTGGTACCTGAAATTCATCCTAACATGCAATAGGACTGGCTTTACGAAGACGGTGAGGACACCACCAAGTCCGTGTACGTTGCCAAGATGGATGAGATCCGCTTCATTGCCGGGCCCATTGTCCAGCGTTACAAGGAAAAGGTCGAAGCTGAGCGTCAGGCCGTCCTGAAGGCTCAGGAGGAAGAGGCCGCCAAGAAGCGTGCTGAGCAGGAGGCCCAGCGCAAGGCCGAGGAGGAGGCCAAGAAGGCGCAGGAAGCCCAGCAGGAGCCAAAGGCCGACTCTGAGATGCAGGACGCACCCGCCGAGGGTGAGGCCGCTCCCGCCGAGGAACAGAAGCAGTAAATCAACCACAAAAAAAAAGTTTCGCGCCTATGAGTTGACGTTTTGATATCATTTACGGTACGGTTTTTGAATTCCGTGCGAACTTCATGACAACGGCCATGACAATACAAATTTCTCGTTTCTTTCTTTCTTATCTTATTTTACCCCCCATTTTTGTGATGTTGAAATCTAATGTTGTAGACCGTGAGTTTGCTCTGTTTTTACCTTCTCTCGTTTCGGTTGTTTTATGGACGTTTGGTTCCCTTTCACAGGAAGGAGTCAGGTTATGATGCATGGATATACGGTAATGTGACCACGGAATGAATAGAGGCAGTTGCTGTTGCTACGGTCCGTTGAGATGATTTTGAAGTCTATGGATAGAATGAACAGCGTACAGTAATAGAAGACTGGTTGAGTTGACCATTGTGCATAAGTAGATCGTAGTTATGTTTGTATTACTCAGCTATGCTAACATACCGCCTAAGGCAATAATCTTATCGACGCTGTTATCTCTGGCTGACAAACGCAATCGCCGTCGAAGTCGATCGAATGTCGTCTTTGCCTCAGTCGCATTCCTCATAACTCATCCGCCATCTATTGTATATATAAATCCATTGGGGACGTCCTGATCCCCTCAATCCAAACAATGGATGCATCCACTCCTAATACCATGGAGCTTACAATCCACCACCATGGCACTCCTCACACCTACCACCTCTCCCCCGACGCAACCCTCCAAGACCTCTCAGCAACACTATCCTCAACCCTTCACATCCCAACGGAAAACCAGAAACTCCTCATCGCCCCGAAAC
Source organism: Aspergillus chevalieri (assembly GCF_016861735.1). NCBI lineage: Eukaryota > Fungi > Ascomycota > Eurotiomycetes > Eurotiales > Aspergillaceae > Aspergillus > Aspergillus chevalieri. Next base: position 1,004,456 of record NC_057364.1, read on the forward strand.
CAGGCATGCAGAAACATCCCTTCCCACCAACCAAACTCGACTCTATCCTCCAGCTCGACTCCCCCAAGTTCAAAATCACCCTCCTCGGCACTCCAACAAAGGAAATCGAGAATCTAAACGCCGAAGGCGAGAATACAAAACGAAAACTCGAGGCGCGCGCAGCCGCAAGACTTTCTTCAGCCGCAAAACCAACACCTACGCGCCGGACGGGTGGGATACATACACTCGGCGATTCGAAGGAGTCGTATACATTCCATCGCCTGTTACCGCTGTCTTACCTGCCGAATCCGGACCGCTCGTTACAGTTTCTCGCGCGACTTCGTGATGATCCTGGTATTCGCGCGGCGATGGCAAAGCACCGCTTCTCCGTGCCGTTGTTAACAGAGATGAACCCCGCCGAGCATACAACCTCGGAGTCGCGGACGTTAGGCCTTAACCGCAATAAAGGTGAGGTTATTGAACTGCGGCTTCGGACGGATGCGTACGATGGCTATCGTGATTACCGGACGATAAGGAAAACACTGTGCCATGAACTTGCGCATTGTGTGTTCAGTGAGCATGATCGGGATTTCTGGAATTTGACGGGGCAGATTGAGAAGGAGGTTGAGAGGGGAGATTGGAAGCATGGAGGGCGGAGTGTTAGTGGGGAGGAGTTTTATAATCCCGGGGACTGGGAGGGGGTTCAGGAGAGTGGGTTGGTTGTTGATGAGAAGGGGTGGACTGGGGGGAGTTTTGTGCTGGGCGGATTGAGGGAGGATGCTGTTGGTAGTGCTAACAGTGCTGCTGGTGGTGCGAGGTCAGTTGGAGTTGAGGGGAGGAGGGAGGTGTTGGCGAGAGCTGCGGAGGAGAGAATGCGACGAGAGAAAGAGCAGGGGAAGAAAGAGAATTGACATATGATACCCATGTTTATAAACAAGTTGCATGCTTGACATGTACACGATAATGTACCTAAGTCTGCTCATTCACAAACAACCCAGCCATACCCTGTCCAGTTCCAATACACATACTAGTAACCAAAACCTTCTTCTGCGTCCTCTTCGCCTCGTTCAACACAGTACAGATCTGTCTCGCTCCCGTAGCTCCCAACGGGTGACCGAGCGCAATCGCACCACCGCACGGGTTTACCTTAGCATGGTCCAGACCAAGGTTGTTCAAGCAGTACACCGCCATCGAGGCGAATGCCTCGTTGATCTCGAAGATGTCGATGTCGTCCTTAGTCAAGTTGAACTTGCCCAGGAGCTTGGGGATCGCGGCTGTAGGTCCGATACCCATGACACGAGGAGGGACACCGGCGACAGTGGCGCCGCAGAATTTGGCGAGGATGGGCTGGTTCAGCTCAATGGCCTTGGAGCGGCGCATGAGGAGAATTGCGGCGGCTGTATCATCGTCAGTGTCTATTCTAATTGAGGTCTAGTTGGGGCAGAGCTTACCGCCATCAGTGACTTGACTGGCGTTACCACCAGTAGTCCTGTTACCGAACTGAGGGAATGCAGGACGAATCTTGCCCAATGCCTCGGGCGTAGTACCATAGCGAATACCCTCATCTCTCGTCAAAGTAACCTCCTTCTCCTCGCCCGTCTTAGGATCCTTGACCTTGGTCGTAATCGGCACAATCTCATCATCAAACCAACCCGCCTTCTGCGCGGCCTCAGCACGCCGAAAAGACTCCGCTGCATACCGATCCTGCGTCTCCCGCTCGATATTAAAATCGGCACCCACATTCTCCGACGTTTGTCCCATCGGCTGCATACAATCCGCCGCCTCCTGATTCTTCAGCACCTCCTCATGGAACGGCTTCGGAATCCGATCCCCATTCCCACTCATCAACTCCGCCCCGACGGCCAAACCCACATCAATTGCGCCCAGCTGGATCTGATTCGCAATATCCTGCACCGCCTTAAGACCAGACGAGCAGAACCGGTTCACAGAGCTGCCACCGGCCGTGTGCGGGATGCCCGCCGCGAGCGCGGCCGCGCGGATGATGTAGGCTGCTTTGCCGTCGCCAACGTTGCCGAGGCAGACGTCTTCGATTAGGGATGGGTCGATGTTGGAGCGTTGCAGGGTTTGTTTGAGGAGGGCGTGGATCATGTAGTCGAGTTCTGTGTCTTTGAAGCCGCCTTTCATGGCTTTGGTGAGGGGGGTGCGGAGGGCGAGGGTGATGACTACATCGTCGGGGTTTTTGGAGGTGCTAGTGCTCTTAGTGGCTGTATTGAGGGTATGCGATAGATAAGTGGACTTACATCGCAGACACTCCGGTGTTGCCGGAGGGCTTCAGGTGGTTCAAGATCGAGCTCAGGCGGTCCGTCATCTGTGGTGGTGAGTTGGAGTTGGCCATGATGTTGCCACTGGAGACTTACTGTGTTGGTGATATGTATATGAATAGATAATAATAATAACAGAACAGGATATTAATGAGAGAAACTGTTACAACCAGAAGAAGTGTAGAGGAATGAAGAAGTTGAAGTTGTTCAGTTCTCCAATTTATCGAGCGATCAGCCGAAACGAGCCGAGGTCCATTTCTGGAATGTCCGCATTTATTCGGAGACTCAACTAAATATGATATTAAAGATTTCCTGCTGATTTGGCTAGTTTTATATAGGAAGATTGTTTATGATTGAAAATAGAATTGTACAGCTGGATTTTGAGCTGTATAGTAGTAGTTGCTGGCAACAACATAAACATGCATACACTAGCCATCAGCATTCTTTCTCCAATCTACTACACAATCTACACCTATGACCTGTACTCCTGTGCCTAACAAATATCGTAACAATATGGCTGTCATCGAAATCGAAGTAATCCACGACTTTGTCTGCGCTGTAAGTACACCGTACACTTTACCCTCAGTAATGCGTATAATTAACCATTGCGGTGGTGCTACATTGCCAAATGCACCCTCGACCGCGCCATCTCCCTCTACCAGAAAACCGTCCCCGGCGGACGCTCCGATATCTTCTCCATAAAATATCGCCCCTACTACCTCAGCTACAACCCACATGCTCACAGCGTCGATAAGAGCGAGCTTATCGATGTCCGACTACGTGACATGGCCCTGGAACAGCGCACAGCGCTCTTCAACAGGATGGATCAGATCGGGCGGTCTGTGGGTATTGTTCTTAAGGCGGGAGGGAAGATTGGGAGTACAAGAGATGCGCATCGGGTTGTTTATTATTGTCAGATGAATGAGAATGAGAAGGATGCTGATACCGCCACTACGAATGCTCTCGTGGAGAAGATCTTTGAGACGTATCATGAGCGGGAGATGGATATTTCGGATTCAGATGTGCTGAGATATTTAGCTGTTGATGCTGGTGTGAGTAGGGAAGAGATGGTTGGATGGTTGGATGCTAGTCCGGCGGTTGCTGATGAGGAAGCCCGGAAGAATAAAGAGGAGGTGAGTCGGGAGTTCCGGTTTGTATTGTCCAGGGCGAGCATCGTATTGATGGTTCGGGAGATATATCCGAGTTCTTTGAGATATTCAGCAAGGCGAGGGAGTGGGATGCAGGCCAGTGATAATGTAAAGGATCACAGCACGGCTCCATTCTATACTGTCTACCGTCGGCATATTCAGTAGTAAACCAATGCCAGACAGAAAGCAATTGCCGATATGCTGTCGATCAACTCGTATTCAATGGGTACCCCTGTAATCTGACAGCGAAGAGTTTTACATTCCTTCCATTCCTTCCTATGCGAGACGACAAGCCGCAGGCAATGCACCACAGCCGCCCAGCTTGCTTCAAATGTCGCCCTTTCTTGTGATTTTCAACTCTCTATCTGGGCCAGACATTTCAAAATGCATGCCATTTCGTTGTTGTCGATTCTTCTTCTCGGTGCGGTTTTAGCACTAGGAAGTAGTACAAAGATCGAATACTCGATCAAGGGCGCCAATACCTCTTATCCGGTCAGTCTCAATGGCATCAACCTGCTGTCAGCGTCGATGCAAGATGTCTCATCTGCGTTGTCAAACGGGACTGTAACGACGTTGGAACTGGTAGACGCATATGTTGCACGACAGAAGGCGTTGGATCATCGCGGTGCGCTTGCGCTAGCAGCATAGAAAACGAATGAGACAAAATTGGCTCACAAATATCTCAGGACTAACCTTGCGATCTGTCATTGAAATCGCCCCTACAGCTCGCGAAATCGCCCGGCAATTAGACGAGGAGCGTGCTAATGGAAACCTGAGAAGTCAGCTGCATGGTGTTCCCATCGTTGTTAAAGACAGTAAGTAACCACCTCCTGATCCTTATTCAAAGCTCATGTTAGAAGACTACAACACAGAACCCAAATTGGGTATGAACACCACCGCCGGGTCGTACTCCCTCCTCAACCAAACAGTCACCGGAGATGCATTCGTCGTCTCAAAACTCCGAGAAGCCGGCCTCCTCATCCTCGGAAAAGCAAACCTCGACGAATTCGCCGGCATGATGGGCAAGGACAACTCTTCCGGATTCAGCGCCCGCGGCGGCCAAGCATCAGCCGCCTATGTCGTAGGAGGCTTTGCAGCCGGAGGCGACCCGTCTGGTAGCTCGGGGGGTTCTGCGATAGCCGTTTCGGCGGGCTTCGCTGCTGCATCGCTGGGGACTGATACGGATGATAGTATTGTGAAGCCTGCGTGTCGGGCAGCGTTGTTTGGGCTGAGGCCGTCGACGGGGCTGACCAGTAGGTCGGGTGTTGTACCGCTTTCGCTTTCGCAGGATAGCACGGGTCCTCTTGCGAAATCTACTTGGGATGTTGCGGCTTTGCTTAGTATCATGGCTGTTCATGATGAGAATGATTCATATTCGCGGGCTGCTGAGCCGTTTCGCAAGAAGGACTATACTGCATGTCTGAAGAAAGATGGCTTCAAGGGTCTTCGAATCGGAGTACCCAGATACCCTTTCTTCAACGCTAGCATTACCGGAGCACGGTCTGAGGCCAACCAGGCCGTCGACAAAGCGCTGACAGAAATGCAAAAACTAGGAGCCACCGTTATCGACCCGGTGACGTTCCCAAATGCAGAGGAGTTCACCTATGCGTATCCTGGATTACCGGAACGTTCCAATAATGAGACAATCTTACTTCGTGAGACGCCCTTCCCTATTATCACAGATGAATTCTAAACCTAGAAACTCAGAATATGACCTCAAAGAAGACCTAGCCACCTACCTCCAAACCCAGTTAATCAACTCCACCATCAAATCTCTTCAAGACATCATCAACTACAACGAAGCCCACAGCGACCTCGAATTCCCCCCAGGCCAATGCTGCCAAGCGACCTTCCTCAACTCCAACAATCTCCTTCCCCGCGCCTCGTCAGCCGAATACTGGATCGCACAGTATCACCAACAGCGGCTCGACGTGGAAGGTATGCAGGCCACCATGCGGCAACATAATTTGGATCTTTTCGTCGTGCCAACTGAAGGCTATTCGGCGAGGATGGGGGCTATTGGGAGAAGACCGGTGGGGACGGTGCCGTTGGGGTATGACAGGATTAATCTGCCGTTCGGGTTGGCGTTTGTGGGGAAGAGTTATGATGAAGGGACTGTGCTTAAGGCGATGTATGCTTTTGAGAAGGCGTTTCCTAAGAGGCAGGTTCCGCCGACTTTGGATTAACCTGGTTAGGACTGGAATGGTAGTCATGTGGCTCGAAGAGCTAATAGTCCCGTATATTCGTGCTAGAGGGTGATAAAAGTGAGCTAAAAGAAAATCTGCTGTCAAGCGTTCTTAAAATGACCAACGCCTAACCCACAAGTCCGTCTCATGCGAGTACATATTATATATAACCACCATTAGCGCCGTTTCCCAATACCCATTATAAGCAAATCCAAATCCATAAGCCAGCTACTCATGCCAGATATTGTTATAGTTGACTTCGTCATTACTGATCACGCTACCAACCTCCGACCAGCCAGCCGGAGTGACAGCTCCAGACCGTAACTGTCCAAGATCACTCAATGTACTATCGGACGACTCATCTGCCGCATACTTGTATACATGACTAAAGTCACTAGAGGTCGACGGCGTAGATGGACGTTCGGGGTGTCCTTGGCTCACCGACTCGAAGTCAGAAAACTCAGAAAACGGAGACTGGAGGTTTTGATGCGTATCGTTAAGCGGTGGTTGCGCTGAAGGTGCATAGTACTGCGTGGACGAAGTACCCTCTGTATGGCCGACTGACGAGCGGCGAGATTCCGGTCGCGAGTGCATGAGTCCGAAATCAGGCTCTGGTTCTTCGGATGTAGGAGTCAACTGCACAGGAGTGGCGGAACGAGATTGCGGAGCTGGCGTGTCAGGCAGCGGCTTATTCTCGTCTGAGGCTGCGCCTTGTTTGCCACGCTGAACCAGTTGCGATGATCCGAGGTCTATAGCTGTCGAGTTGGCAAGAATATCAGTGGCAAGCTCAGGGTCATTTTCCAAATCATCCAACAGACGACCGTCCTTGTCGACTATTGCATCGAAACTGGATGGGGGCGAGCCGCTGCTCTTCCTTCTACTCCGCTCCATAAGCAGTGCGCTCCGTCGCTCCAACTCCTCCCGGATAGCTCGTCTTCGCTCCTCGGCCACCTCTCCGGGCTCTTCAGTCATCGACATTTCCTCCCGGAATGATAAGGACTCTCGAGGTTGGACCTCATCGCCTAGATTGTGTAGTGTCTGCGCGAGTTTACGTCGCTGATTGTAAATCCATTGCCGGAACTGGGGGGATTCATAGACTGCGATGCCAGCAGCGACAAGCGCTGAGACAGTAATGATAAATCCTATACATATTAGCCTTAGAAGAACAATGAGATTGTGTGATGCTTGTAGATGTAGTTGAAAGACAGTCTCCATAGATAAGCACACCGCCCGGTTGAACCTGGAGATCCATCAAGAGCATACTGTATAAAACAGTAGAAAGAATAGAAGAGACGTACCCTTTGCAACCGGCGACATGGTTCTTGGATCTTCCCAAGAGGATCATAAAGCAAAAGTTGGTGGGTTGGATTGGAAGTGACTGCATGTGGTTATTAAAGCATGCGTCATCCGTATTATCACACGTGACTTTTGGCTCTCTTACGAGCCGACCCTACTTATCAACCGTCCTTCCTAAGTTTCCTTCTCTCGCAAGCAGACATGAACAGCCAAAACCAAAACCTCCCAGTGATTGGGAAGAGCCGCGTGAAGCACCCGTCCAGCCGAGCTAGCCCATCCAACGCCTCTAGAGAGGGTTGCCTCGCCGCCACAAGCCAGTACTCCAAGACCTGTCAAGAAGTAGGATGCTTCCTCCGACGATGAATTGGCTATCGAAAAAGAAAAGGCGTACTTTAAATGGTGTGATGAGCATCCAGACGAGCTTGAGAAGAGATGCCTGGAACACTACCCTAAGCTTGAGATAGTCAATTATCATGGGCATCGCCTCCCATTCTTTGTTGCACCTGCTGAATGATTCTCCTTATACTATACAAGGTGGTACAAAGACGACAATGGGCATATCAGATGAGCTGTGGGATGCCTATTAAATAGACGTTGAAGCTGAGTAGCTTGAGGCTAATGCTAGATCCGACTGGCGTGAGAAAGTTCGCGAGATCGAACGTCAATATTTTGGCTATTGATGCTGGCATCAAGGCTCTATTTCGCTCTATTTTCTTTTCCTTCTTTTCTGTTGCTTTGCAAGTCTTGTTCTCGTTCAAAGCGATGGGGCCCGAAATTTTGTTGGGTATGGTGTCCTTGCCCTCGCCTCTGTTGTCCACGTTGCTCATCTCGTAGTCGTCCGTTTCCTCCATGAGACTGGTGTCCTTGCCCTCACCCCCGTTTATGTTGCTTGGGGTGTTGGTATTAGTATGCTCGGGTTGTGGTTGCTCTGGACTGCTCTTACCGCATCGCACTTGAATGATGCTCAAGTTTTCAAGAAAATTATTTTTTATTTATTCTTTTGAAGAGAAGGAGACAGAGAATGGACGAAAGAATGAGGATTAATTCTCTACTGCTCAGAGCGCAGGGAAGCCTGTATGTTGACACAAGGATTGATCGTGAGAGTAACTAAGAACATATGGTTCCTGACTTGCAAAGCAACAGAAGAGGAAGCCACCGCGCCGCGTGGAATGACACTGAGATGATGGTTGATTCCAGCGCAAGAGACATTATCATAGTGAAGACAGGGGAGGAGACCACGAAGCGGCAGGTAACTTGGAGCATGGGAGAGGTACTTAATTCGGTAAGTCTAACACCCCAGTTCATGGTCAACTACTAACCATACCAGCAGCTCAATGGCGGCAAATTACAAGACTTTGACTTGCTAGCTGGCCAAGCGGAAGCTATGCGTCGATGCCTGCTTTACCCTCTTGAAAATGCAGCTTAGCTTGTACACCATATACAGGACAACTGCGAACGACGAACCGCGGTTCGATGGCCATTTCAGGTGGAAGTTTGCACGCGAGAAGACGACTGTCACTGTTAGTGTATTGTCAAACGACGGCCATACCACAGCCATTGAAGCTGTGTTTGCACACAGCAATGAGGATTTGACGTTGAAGGACGTTTTTGCTGCTTTTAACCGGAAGGAGACCCGCAAGGCACAATCTTCGAAGATCCAAAAGCATTGCAACGCCTTATTCTTTACCGCACGTAATTTCCTCTTCTCGTCGTCACACCTTACCTCACGCCGCAGATTCCTCTCCTGTTCTGTCCCACTGCCCGGCTCACCTCATCGACTACGCAAGCAAGAGTGAGGAAAGTATCGGCGTCATCCTTCGGCATCCCCGCTGACCGCACGTGATACTGATCTACCCTTATCCCCGGCCCTAACTCGCATCCGCTTTGGGAATCCCGTGTTTTCCCCGCTGCGACAACATCAAGACTTTAACTCTTGCTTTACATACAAGTCACTACAGAACTCCTCCTTATTACGGTTGAATATGTCTCGTCCGGCTTCAACGGTACAGCGTCCTCTGACGCTGACGGAGGAATTGGAAAAACTCGAGCAATCCATCACCCTGACGCTGCAAGGTAAACAAAGCCAATGCCCAACTGTAAACAAGCTGGCTAGAGACTGACACGCGCAGAAATCGACCATAATTTCAGCCAAGCCCATCGGATAGTTACTACAAGCATTCTGCCTCTGGTCGAGCAGTATGCAGAGAATTCGCGCGACGTCTGGGAGGGAGCCAAGGTGGGTGGTGACAGTCGACCCGAGTTAAAAGAGCACAGGAGAGCTAACAGCAACAGTTCTGGAAACAGTTCTTCGAAGCAAGCGCAAACGTCTCCCTCTCTGGCTACGAAGAAAAGCCCAACGAAGAAGAAACCGCCGTGCACGATGAACACACCGCGACGGAAGAAGCAGATTCAACTGCCTTGTCCGAAAACCCCTCGGCCTCCTACGAGAACCAGTCGTCTCTCGACAACGAAGATAATGATGACGCCGATCTCACCCAAAACAAACCAGACGACCTCGATCTGACCTCCCTAACTCTCACCGGCCACAGTACACCCCGGGCGCCGACAGAGAAGCACGATGCAGACCCAGACCTTACCTCCACCTCCTCGATCGCATACTCCTCCACCTCACCCTACGAAACCCTGAAACAACAAATCAACGAGTCCAAATCCCCCTTCGACCTCGAAGAGTCGAACCTCCCATCTACCCCGCCCGGCAAATCATCGTTCAGACAATACCACGGAACCCCCATGTCCCCTGGATCATCGCCATTCGTACCCCCCGTTTCGCACGAGGCAGAAACACCAACAACCAACAGAAAGGGCGGATACCACTACTCTAAACCCTCTGACCCAGTTATGCACCGCATGCCCGATAAAACCTACCGCGTGCAAGCCACACCACTCGGCAAGGGAGCAGGAGTTGGCCGGTCCAAGTTCACCGTCACGCCCAAGAACAAACCATCCGGTAGTAAATACGGCTTCGAAGACTCTCCCCTCTCCAGCCCCGAGCCGGAAGCCCCGCAATTGAATCAAGAGATCTTTTCCTCGCCCATCAAATCAGCATTCACGCCCGGTACGGACCGAAAACGCAGTCGTCCCAGTCTCAGCGGCCACCTGCGCGTTACGCCTCAGCCCGGTACCAGTGTCCTTACTCCTGCTAAAGGCGGTGCTAGTGGCAAACGACCTGGGTTCTGGGATAGCGACGATGAGATGCCTGAGGACTTTGAGGATGACGGATTCAGTCCCCCGAAGACGATGCAGTTCCATATTCCGCAGAGTCGCTTGATGAAGACGCCTGCGAAGGAAGCATCGAAGCGGATCGTGGAGGACCTGCTTGTTACTGCTGGAGCGGATGATCTCACGGATTCGGTGGCCGAGCAGAGTCCGAGTCTTATCCGACGAGCGGAGGGTTTGGAAGATGAGTCTTTTTAATATTAGCCAATTCTATCTTCAATGTATATCGTGACAATATGCTTATTAAATGTCCCATACTACACTGCCAACTTCCATGAACCACATCACGAAAATCCGTCCAGTACTCTATACACGGATATCAAGCACACAGAGCACACGTACAGAAAAGATCAATCAGTAACTAGCTTCGAACCTGCGGAAATCCTGTTGTACTCAAACAGTGATAATTAGGTACTCGTGCATACGTATGAAGGACGGAAGACAAGACGGGGCTGGGGTATCGGTATCGAACGTGAAGCGTCGAGGAAGGAAGGAAAGAAGAGAGGCAGGGAGGGAGAAGGTGTGAGGTGGGCGGGATGAGCAGGAGAAAGGACGAGAATATCACACCGACACGGTATATGTACATCCTACCAACTGGTGGGAATAGAAAAACAAGAAACAGGGTATTTTGTAGAGTAAATCAATCAACTTGCAAAGGAAAGGGAGGGAAAAGCGAAAAGTCCAATCCGCAGACGCCCAAACCAGACAAACCAGCTCCAGGCTAAAAAGACGTTTGAATAACACAAAAGATCGAAAGAGATAATAAAGAAAGCCCAGGTGGGTAATTCTACACCACGTTGTTTTCTGTGAATGCAACTCAAGGCAAGCCTTGCATACCGTTGAAAACTTCCTGGCAAGTTTCGACCAGGAATCTCAAAACCTCATTCTTCTTCTGCACATCAGTCATTTCACGGGCCAGACTTTCCGGTCTCATGATGGTCGGTGCAAAGACGACGGCGACGTTCTGACTAGTCATCAGGTTCTCACTCTCGCGCTCGACCACCCGCGCTAGATGGAACAAGAGGAATTCGAGTACATCGCGATGGACGCGCGGCAATGCTTGGAGACACTTGCGCATATGTTCAACACGAGCTGCGTGCGGCGTGATTTCGCCAGAATCGATGACCATTTCGTAGACTTCGTAAGTGATAAGAGGGGTTGGCAGTTTCCGGAAATACTGCTTCAGTGCCGAGGTCACGGCATGGATATCGAGATCTGGGTCGGAGATATCATAATCTTGAGGTGACTTCTCAAATCCTTCCTTGATGGTTTGAATCGCGGAGCTTGCACCGGATTTGCGGTAGATTCCTTCCATGTCCATGCCTAGAAAATACCAGTTAACCATGAGTCCAACCAAAAGAATCGCAAAGAACTCACCTCGCAGTTCAACTTCCTGGATACACCGAGTTACAATAGCAGGAATGATGCTCTTCTCATGCTCCATGCGCTGTTCTAAATCGGTACCAAAAAGGGCTGACAAGAGACTGTTAATATGACTATTCTTATAAAGTGGGCGGCCATGAGCATACCTGGTGTGCCAGCAACATCAGACAATGCCGGAGCACTATCAGCCTGAGCCAACTTTGTGCCACCCTGTTTGTTCCTTGGGTTTCCAAAGAATCCAAATCCTTGACGGCTAGGATCTTGTGTTTGAGACCGCGGCAGATTGCCAGCCGCGTCTTGGGAGCCCGCAGTGGCGCTCTCACTAGACATAAAAGCACCCTTGAGACCTTTAGTAACGCCCTTGGCGACATTCTGACCACCCTTCTTCCAGTTAAACTTGCGCGGCTGGCCTTTGCGAATGCTGACAACCTGGGGACCAGGGACAATGGTAGCCTCGGCTTCTTCCGACATGTTGGCGGTCGAAACTGACGAAGGAAGCTCACTTGCGGCCTTCATGACATCAAACGATGATAGAGACTTATCTTTGCCGTGAGAATAGATGCCCAGTCCATTGGCAGCACGGTTGCCCTCTGTGGAGTTGGCCTTGTAGAGTTCCTGAATCTGGTGGACCAGTTGGTTGTTCAGTTCGGCCAACTGAGCATTCTTCGAGGACAGCTGCTCAAACTCCTGAAAGCTCTTGTCCTTCAGGCGGTTCAGATTAGCAAGCTCTTCCGCTGTATCATTGCGCTTCTGGACCAGCTCTTCGATTTGCGGTGTAAAAGTATCCTTCAGTTTCTGAATGGAATCAACAAATTCCCGCAAGACGTGGTTGGTGATTTTGCCCAGATCCAATGCGCCACTAGCTCCACGTTTCTCAGCCTCGAGATGGTCTGTTAGTACGCTAAGCTCTCGCATGACAATCTCCTTCTGCGTATCTAAAACCACTATGGTCGATCGCTTCTCAGAAAGCTCCGTGTTTGCCAGCTTGACGTCCGCGGTCGCATTGAGGGCTCCCTCCAACTCCGCGATCTTCTGCTCCCTCTCCACAATCCGCTGGCGTTCCTTGCGTAGTTCACTTCGAAGCCATGCAATTTCATCTGATCGTGTCTCCGGTGACCCAACCGACGGGGTGGGAGGGTCCTGAGAGGGAGTGGTCGTAGCGCCATTGACCGGTGTTCGAGGGAATCTGGTGTCGCGTGAAAGACGAGAGCCCTTGTCACTAAAGCTCCGACCATGACGGACAGAGTTGGACATCCGACGGAGGAAGGATTCGTTTTGGATCAAATCGGAGTCATCCAAGCCCATAATGCGCTGCATATCCTCGTCCATTGAGAAATCCCCTCCCGCACTGTACCGCAGGAACGATGGAGATCCCGCACGATCGCTGGGACGGTTGGCTGTATCCGATTGTACGGTACCGAGGGACGTCTGACGACCATGCTGCTTGCGGGACGGGTCCGTGTAAGAATCGCTGCGCTGAGCCCGAGGCGATTCGCCTTGCTTTGGTGTACCCCTGCCGGCACCAAGTCTCTGGTCCTGCGACGCGACCAGGGGTGGAGTTGATCGCCCATGCCACTCGTCAAGTTGGCTCAGGCTCACAGAAGGTGGGCGTGCGGAGGTGCCAAAATCTTTCCTGGGGATATGATGCAGTTTACCCTCTAATGAATCGCCTCGTTTCGGTGGATATTGCAGGCCTGATGATGGGAGAGACCGTGACGAGTCCACGGAGTTGTTTTCATGCAACTTATGGAGCTCGTGAGACGGACGAGAAGGGATGGTGACCGTTGTTTCGGAACGCTGTGAGTCGAAAGTAGAGCCATCCCGGGTATGAAGTGCGGAGGACCTGGTGCTTTCGGGACTGGGAGTCGAAAAGGAGCTGGTTTCTCGCGTATGCATAGGGATGTCAGACTGGGCGCTCAGGACTGAGCCCGAGCGAGAGGGCTTTGTGACATGCTGCTGGACCGCGGATGACGTATCCGGTGTTCCCACCTCCTCTGGGCGATAGCGGACCGGCTCCAGAACGGCGGGCTCGCGTCCTTTCTCTTGGTAGGCGATGTGAGGGGACGCGGTCTCCGACGAGATTGAGGGTTCCAGACCGTCTCTGGACGACTTCTGAGATGAACCATGACTGGGAAGTGGGGGTTGCGTGCGAGAAGAAGCGCGCTTATCCTCATTCGGGTCGAATGCGAGAGGTATAAGGAATTCTCCACCACCATCGGATTCTGACTGTTCGCGGGGGATGGTCGAATTGCGATTGCTGCGATACGCGCTCGAGGGGAGGATAAGGTCTACGGTGCGTCAATTAGTTCTAAGATTCTAAGACAACGGCGGCAGGTGGGGGAACTCACCATCATTGGGGGATTGACGTGGGGTAGAATCATCGAATTTCGCACTATCGAGCGCAGGCGCCGCTCCGCGGGACGCGACCTCGGTCGTAGCATCCGCATAGGCATCGGCGGCGGGATCGTCGGCCGGCCGGGAGTGGGTCTCCTCTTCTGGGGGTAGTGATGGCAAAGATTTATCCAACTTGACCCCGGGTTGTTTCTTGTTGGCAGCAGCGGCGACACGGTTTCTTTTTCTGCGTCGTTGCATCAAGGACTCGTGACAATCCATGCAGAAAATACCCTGTGAGGTTCGCGCATAGCGTAGATTGTCGATTTCCTTCTTACAGTTCCTGCAGCGGAAACAACGTTTGCAGAAAGCCTGTTCGCCTGTCAGGATGGCGAGATCCTCAATCTTATTTCCGCATGAACTGCAACTGTAGGTACAATTGCTGCAGATCAAGGCGCCATCGCCAAGCAGCAGCAGGTGTGCGTCGGAGTCAAGGAGGGTCCCGCATGTGCTGCAACGAAAACAGTCGATATGCCACCTATTGCCCGCTAAAGAGCCGTTAGTATGAGTTATCGAACCCAAGTGCGATACCAATCGGGAAACAAACGTACCCAGCTCAAATGCCTTTCCCTCTTCAAGAATCTGTTGAGCCGCAACCACGTCAGTCCCTTCCTTTATTCCCCTTGACACTGTCAGATCCGAGCACGTACCTCTCCACAGCCCTTGCAAGGATACGGTACATCATCCTGTTCCATGGGCGAATCTGGGTAGATAGCAGGCGACTCCATGGTGAGAATGTCCGAGCGGCGCTTGAACAGCAGCCCAGCTGTGTGTTATTGATGATGGCACTCCTTTCCCCGGAATAGTCGAGAATTTGGCCCGCGTGGGATGTAAGACGCAGCGAAGCTTAGGAAGACGGATTGTTGGTGTACTTCCAAAGTTGGGTCAAACATCCATCTGATGCGGGATGGTAGAGCGCGATCGAGGCAGTTTATGAGCCGCACGGATTGATGGATGAAAAATGGTTGAGAGAAGGATAAAAGTAAAAAGTCTTGGGAACCGAAGGACACGCACGCCGTTCCCGACGGATGGTTGAGCCTATTCGGGGGGAGCGAAGGGGTAGCGGCAGGACGGGGAGGACACGTAGGAATCGTTCGTTCGCAAATGGGACCTGGACAAGAGAAGTAAAATTAGTGTGTCAGTTCTGGTGAATTGCAGGAATGTAGAGCACGGTGTTCTTCGCCGTCTCAGGGAGAAATAGCTCCGTACCCCAGTTCGCAATCACAATCTTGGGGCTATTTCGAAATAATAACCAAATTCAGAAACGTGAAGGGCCATAAGACGACAGTCAAAGGAAAAAAGAAAAAGAAAAAAGAAAAAAGAAGGCCGATGGGATAGCAGCAAGGGGAGGATGACAGAGGGGGTAGCCGGACAGGACAGGCCAGGAGGGGGTGGAAATGCACGGCCAAAGAGCCCAGAGACAGACGGACAACAAGACAGCAGGAAGATCCAATCCAGACACCAAATAGGAGACAGAAGAGAGAGTCTGGGAAATGGCGATTCTCAGGACCGCAGCGAGACAGGGAACTCACCTTCCACGGAACCGTTTCAGATAGAGGACTCGAGTGCCCCTCTTGACGACAAGCAACGGTCGAGACCGGTGCGTGAGGTATAGCACGGTGTAATGAGGAAGATTGTAAAACAAGTGAGCCCGAATTATGACTGGCACGGTTCTGAAAGACCGAGCCGGCAGTGGGGAGGAAGAGAATCTGATATAAGAAAGGGGGAACCGGCGTGGAAGTTGAGGCTGTACAAATGCGGGAGTCTGGTACGGAGTACATCTACTACTATCGGCGGAGCAGTACAACTACAACTACAAGTACAGGTACTCCGTACACAAAGCTCACAGAAAAGCAATGGCCTATTCATTCACTCGTGCCAACAATAGAATAAGTGTCAGCATTGTTTCAAGTACACAGAGTGGTTATCCCTGCTGATATTCTGCACTTCCCCAGTACATGGCCCCTGACAATTCACGTGATATTATGCCTCAGGCTGACACTCGGTAGCTACCGAGTGCATGCCTTGTTCATCAGGCATAAATAGTCTGACCAGTCTGAAACCGAAGACCCGTCTTGGGATCGTGCCACTTCCTGGTTCACGAAGGTGGCTAGTAATTTGAAGCTTGCCGTCTCTTCCTATGGCAGGTTTGTGGCATGCGCAAGTTTGTCTGGTTATGTTTACATATGGGATGTGAACCAAGAGATACTCGTACACTGCCATAAGTTGCAAGATGGCCTTCACTTGATGTCCTTTTCTCAGGATCGAAATCACTTAACTGCAGTGTCTAACATTGCAGTGGAGTAGCTTCGAAGTGTAGGATTTGAGGAAGAACTATCTACAATCCTACAACATTGAATACGAGACATGGGCTGCGGTTTTCTCACCTAATGACAGGCCGTCACCTATCTCACAAGAGATGGTCACGTCTGGATCTGGAAAAGCAACATAAGAAGTGTTAATGGTACCTGATGCTGCTGTTGGCTGGAATTATTTTAGGGCTTTTTTTCTTTTCCTTTTTTTTTTTCTTTTTACTTCATCAAATGGAGAATTGGTGGATTCATTGATGAGTTATGAGACGAGAGTCTGGGCGACAAATTCAGCAGTTCTTGCCAGAATACGGCAATACAATAGGGTATTTCCAGAAGCCCTTGCTTTTTTCACCAGAAGGTAAGGTAATAGTGACTACTAGAAGCTGGGTCTGCAAGATTGAGTTCTGGGATTGGTCTTTACAATACACAGACTTATTCCCCAGGGCCATTAACGCCCAATTAACTGAGTATCTTTTTCTCCAGATGGCATGGTGGTCACGTCCGCCGGCTCGAATGTCACGTCCGCCTCTGGCAGGCAACTTCAGACTCACAAACTGGCTTCCTGACAGCCCAAAGAACTTTCGAAGTTTGACATGTTGGCATTCTCAGAAAATGGCAGCCATGGTATCTGCCAGTCTTGACGCTGGATTCGCCATATGGGATACGGTTGAATGGGAATTTCTGCGTCGGATCAGCCTTCCCGAAATATCATCCACGTCTTCCTCATATTTCGAACCTGAATTTGCTTCATCGCCGGACGAGAGCGTGCTAGATTGCTATAAAGAAAGAAATTTAGAGCAAAGGGGAAAAGAAGAAAAAAAGAAAGAGGCCATACGTATGCAGTCAATCCACCTTGCTCTTCAATTTTGTCCTTGCCTCTATTCACCAAGAAAGAAGCATTGTTACCAATTAGACCGCCACTACTCACTCCAAAGCCAGCTTCCTGCCTATCCACCATTCATTCACCCACTTGAAGACTACGAGTGAATCAACAAGCCACTTTTAAGTACTTTTTACTGGCGACATGATCTTTGTATGTAGTCTTGTATTGGCGAGAATGAACGACTTGCGATGCATGGCTTGTTTTTGAGTCCGGCTTTTCCCCCGTAATACAACCTCGCCTATAATAACTAAATGACTCGTCATCAAATCACTCTGTGGACAGAAGTAATGCAGCTGCACTGGCTTTCTTGCCTTCCCTAGTGCCTGTCTATTTCCTGCGCCCAGTCCCAATCTCACATCAAAGTCACACCGGCCAACCACTGAGCCCTACAACCATCAAGTCTTATGGAGTCCAACAAATCAAACGTAAGCGCGGTTATGTCACACCAGCGGATAATCAAACTCGTCAGCTTTGACGATGAATGTTTTGTTCAAGTAAACAAAGAATCGAAACGCCAATTTGCCCGTTCTGGGGCCATTATCTCATTGTCGCGTTATCCAAACCCTGGGTTATGTCTTGTTCCGTACGCCGCGCTGCTGCCTCCAGCCTCCCATATATTCGCCTCTCGCTCTTTCTCTTCTCTTCTTCCTTCTTCCAACTCTCTACCCGTCTCTTCCTACTGCTTTTATCGTTTTCTCTCTATTCTCATTTATTTCTCGTTTTATATCGTTTACTGCCATCTCAACTATTTTAAACAGTCTATTCACCATATGTCTGCAAAGTTACTCTGGTAGGGTAAAGTCATGTTTATATACTGCTATATACATACAGCTCCTGTTGGAGAACTCACTGTCTCTCGAGACGCCCTTTGGTTGGAGGCTGGGTAGGGTGCAGGGACGACGTTACGAAGTTACGACCCTTAGCCACTCTAACATTGAACAGCAAACACACTGGCCCTGGAGGAAGGACGGTCACGGTCCTGGGCTTGTCAGTGGCCCCTGCCATTTTTTCCGGCCGACTGATCATGCTGGGCCGCAAGGACTTGTTCTTGTGGGAAGGACTGGTTGGGCGGTAGGTTGGGCTTGGGATATCTGCCTTGTTGGCTGTTTGTGAACGTTCGCTTGGTCGACCGTTGACGAACTGTCTCCACTGACCTTATATAGAGTACTCTAGATAGGATAGCAGGCCTATGGTCGGGTGGTTGGGTTGGGCCTGGGGGGTAGACTATCGAGTTGCCCCATTTGACGTGGTATCCCGCATTGAAGCAAGTGCTCCTTTCCTGTTCGATAGACCTCTGATGGATCGTCACTAAGTTGGTATAGATATTCTAGATACAACAACAGGCCCTGGTGGGAGGTCGGTAACAGTGACTCGAGTTCGCTCAAGTCATCGTTTCCGACCGACTGATCATGCTGGACCGCATGGACTTGTCCTTGTGGGAAAGACTGGTTGGGCGGTAGGGTTGGGCCTGGGGGGAAGACCACCGAGTTTCCCCGTTGTAACTTGACCACTGCTTTGGTGTGAGTCCGTTGCTGTCTTTCATTATTACGAAAGTGACGCTTACGGATTGTTGCCTGGCGTTGATGCCTCAGGAGCAGATCGAGATCATGTATCTCGGCGTTATTCCCTGATACAGAGTCAGCGATGCGCCACTGTTTTTGGTCATCCAGTTTACTATGACTTGCATCGACGCCGGTTCTTTGCTTTCTGAACACATGGAGTATCCGCGAGTCATACCTTGGATATCATAAAAACCCTCGGGGTGGTTCTTCGACTTTTGCTTCACCCTCCGTGAATGTGAATTTCAATGGTATAGCCTCTATGCTGTCATAAGTAGTTGTGTTGGTGATGGTGATTGATAATCATCTAGCTAATCATACATGACACGATGATTGGACGGCAGACTAACTATCAGGCAATGAGTACCTACAGCCTTTACCGTAACATGGCAATCGATTGCGTATCTGGTCGGCCCGTTTGCAATCCTTGGGCTATTGTAGTTCAAATAAAACAGCCTTCAAGGACAAGGACCTGGAATGCTGAGCACAATCACGAAGACCATTCATTGGTGACCGTAAAGCCATATACTCACCGGCTCCGACCAACTGCTCGCAACCATGCATGGGTCATTTGGACAGAAGCCAGCCAGTGGTCGAGCTGACTTGATCTTCATGAGTACCATGTCTGGTTGTACGTTGAGAGCATCCATATCCAACGCCCATCGTGGTATTACAAGAATCCCACTTCAGGCACCAGTGATGGTTAAAAACGTACCGCGCGTTTTCCGTTAGACGTCGAAAGTGTGATGTGTGGTTTCGAAAAGAATCCTCACGCAGGTGCTCTCTTCCGCAGATGAGGGAATCATCGTGCGAACACGGGTGTGGGAGCATGCTCTACCAACTGCTCTTTGTTCTGTAGCTGTAAGTAAGAGAATGAAAAGTAAGCTTTCAACCTGATCCCAAGCGGGGGGTGAGTTTGGTCCTGATCTTAACGCTTGCACCGAAATCCAGTCATCATTTGCATTTGTTCGCGGCTGTGGTTGCCAATTCTATTGCCTTTCTTCAATTGCGTTATCGAGCGATCCCTAGCCATGATTATTGTACTGCTGTACAGAGTACGGAGTAGAGCTATCTCTGCCTTTACCAAAGCAATCAAGGAAGAACGACAGCATGAAAGCGGGAGAGATAGACTGTTGCTAAGGTTCTCCGTACGAATGGAGATGGACTCCGTAAGCTGAATTCCCAATATGGAAATGCGGAGACCTCCGTCGAAAAAGATAGAAACGTTCGCCCATAACCATACCCGTACCTGATAGACAGTCACTCATGGAGTTCAACCCAGCCCGGCTCAAATAGTGATGCCTATCCATACACTAAGCCATTCTACGTAGTCCAAGTACGTACCCAGAGTAGACAGCAATTTATTCTCGGCTGAAGTCATATCCAGAAATCCCGCATACACCGACACCGATATTCCATCGCACTCCGACTGCTCCGTATCTTCCGGAAGATAGATCTCGGAACATAAATCCATACACGTATGCATAAACACCCTAGTAGGTCTAGTAGGTACAGAGTATCCCCTGCCAAGCCTCCAGAACAATAGAAATGCCAATCAAAACCGGGAATGTATAGGGCGTCTCCTGTGATGTAATGATCTGCATTCTATTTTTACCCCTGACTATCGTACCATGGTGTAGTAGTACTTGTAGTCCGGAATATGTGTGCTGTGCAGGAGGAGCATTAAGAAATTCTACGATATGTAAGGGGGTGAAGTATAGACGAGCAGAATATACGGGTATGTGGCAGAGAGCAAGTGACAATGGCAGTTTGCCTACAGAGTAGAATACGGAGAGAGTACGGAGACTAACAAGGCTAGTAGCGTCAATTCAATCACGGGGCCCATCTGATCACGCCTTGCCGATCTCCAGCCGGGGTTGGGATTCTCCATCGGTACCGCCGTTTCGTTCGGGGTGAGGAATACGGAGTGCTCTGTAGGTACCTGTACGAAGTACCCTGTCCCCCGAGCAAGGCATCCATTACTCGTAGCAACAGAGAACGAATAGATGAGGCAGACTGGGCAACAGCACCTACTCAAACTGTCAATGTATGAGCGTACTATGCTTGCTGTTTGCTATTTCAACAAACAGGTCTCTCACCGTCTCGACCATCGACTATCCATACTCCGGAGTAGTTCCAGTTCCGCCGTTCCACAAACGCGTCATCCGAATCAATAGAAGCAACGGATCAGGAGATTCTTCACAGTGTCCCTCTTAACTAAGCATCCGGAATAGGTTATAAATACCCTCCCTCATCACGTCCAGAATCAATCAACAACAACTCATCTCTCAATCCTCTGAACAAATCTACTCTACTCTCCTCCAAACCATCACAATGAAGCTCTCCATCCTCGCCTCCCTCTTCCTCGCCGGCTCTGCCATCGCCGCTGGCACCACTGTTGAGAAGCGTGGTTCCCCGACCGTACGTCCTTACCCCCCTATCTCGATGTAAAGTACTCGGAACAGCAGCTAACAACAATGAATAGATCGACGACAACCAGCCCTGCCAGTCCGACAGCAAGACTGACTACTGCAAGAGCGGTCTCTGCATCGTAAGTTCAGCCCGAACCCCGAACTCCTGAAAATCAATCACAATGGGAGAAAGGAAAACATGCTAACAATCCCACAGCAAGAGCCCAACCAGCCCTCGGGCACCTGCCGCCCTAAGGGCCAGCAGAACTAAGCGGTTTCTGCGCCGATGATTGTATATAATTATTGAATATTAATATTTCTTTTGTTGATGATTGCTTTTTTGCCTTGTTGAAACATACTCCGGAGTACTTGTAGTGGGGTGTAGGGTAGTGGACGAGGACTATGGTTCATGCAGGGCTGATCTGTACTTCGTGTTCCGTACTTAGTACGGGGCGAGTCTGGGGTGCGTCAGGGGTTTGAATCATTGAATCCCGTTGGTCGGACCGAGGTAGTCGGGTGCGGGAGTACGGAGAGTAGTTTCAACTGTACTCGGTACGTAGCAAACAATGATTCCATGTGCTTGAAATACAATGTGCTCACTGCAATGCGCTTAATTCCAATTCGAGGATCCCTCTTGAAATACGAAAATAGTTTGAACTCGATGAAGGAAATATATATCCACTCAACTAATACACAAAATATACCACTCAGGTATCATAAATTCCCAAACGCCAATAATGCTCTATAATAAAGAGACAATAACAAAACTATTTAATATAATCAAGGTACGGAGCAGTGATACTAGAGCTTAAGTCTCCAACGACTGATGAATCACACTCGTGCGATACGTCTCACTCCGCTGAATCAACTCCGTATGCGTTCCCTGCTCCACACAGACACCCTCCTCAATGAGGAAAATCCGATCCGCGCGGTGAATCGTGTTCAACCGATGCGCAATCGCGACGATCGTCGTCCGCCCGGCCAACGTAGCCAGTGCTTCTTGGATGCGCTTTTCAGACTCCACATCCAGCGCGCTGGTAGACTCGTCCAACAGCAACATACGGGGTTTCCGGACGAGCGCACGCGCAATGGAAAGACGTTGCCGCTGGCCACCGGAAAATTGCTTTCCGTCGTGGCTGCACAGGGTGTCGTAGCCCTGGGGCAGGGCCATGATGACATCGTGGATATTGGCCATTTTGCAGGCGGCTTCGATTTCCGCCTGGCTGGGTTCGTGGCCTGGGCGGGCGCCGAGACCGATGTTGAAGGCGACGCTGCCTTCGAACATGACGTTCTCTTGTGGGACGAGGGCGATATCGTCGCGGAAGGAGGTGCCCAGTTGCCGGGTGATGTCTGTGCCGTCGATGACAACTGCACCTTGGGCCGGGCGGTAGAAGCGCTCGAGCATGGCGAAGGTGGTCGATTTACCGGATCCCGAGGGTCCCACGAGTGCACAGAACTGACCTGGTTGGATATCGATGCTGAGACCGCGCAGGATAGGACGTTCCGGGCGCGAGGGGTAGGTGAAGTGGACGTTGCGGAGTTGGGCACCGAGTCCGTTCTCGGGCGGGATGAGGAGGGCAGTGCTATCGCCAGGGGAGGAGGAGGGGGGAGAGGAGGAGGTTGTGGTGGAGGCGGCTTTTTCGTTGGCTTCGACGTCGGGAAGTTTCTCGTCGAGGAGTTGGCTGGAGGGTTGGACGTTGGCGGTTGAGCCGGGGGAGAGTTCTTCTTCGGCGGAGCGGGTGGTGAGCAGGTCGACGATGTTGCTGGAGGCCACGCGCGCTTTGGAGATATCAGGCGCCAGAGCGAACATCTGTCCGCAGGACTGGGTACTGAAGAGCAGGGCTGGGAGGACAATGAAGAATTGGGTCTGCGAGTATAGACCCGCTGCGATCTGCCGCGATCCCCACCAGTATGCCAGCGCGTACACCAGGTTACTGATACTGAACGCGGCCGCGAGCCAGACATTTCCCCATGCGATGGCCTTCATGGTAGCGCGGTAGGGCTTGACCAGGGCGCGGCCGAAGACTGCGTACGACTGCTTCTCGAGCGAGAACGCAGCCACGGCGCGGATGTTGTCGACGGCTTCGACGGTGATGGCAGTCGCATTGGCAAAGGCTTTCTGGTGACGCTCAGCGAACTTGGCCTGCACGCGCAGCTTCATCATACCAGCGACCAGCAGGACGGGAATCGTGGGAAGCAAGACGACGGTGATCTTCCAGGCGATAGCAAGCGAAATCACCAGACCAGCAATCAAGTTAACAGCAGTCGCCAGCAGCAAACCAATCGTCGTACCCGTAATCCCACTCAACGCCGACGCATCACCCGTGATATAAGTAAGCAGCGTGCCCGGCGACCGATCCTCACTATGATGCCACTCAATCGTCTGGTTCAACAGCGACCGTAACGAGAGCACCCGAATCCGATACAGAATCTTATCCGCAGCCCAGCCAAACGCACAACCACCAGCGACGTTGGCAAACATCTCGACCAGCGCCATGATGAAGAACAGCAGACCGTACAGGTTTCCGCTGTGGCTAATGCTCTCGGGCGAGGTGCACGGGTTTAGGGCGCCGACGGTGTGACCGAAAATGACGGCTTCGGCGGAGTAGCTGCCGCCGATGATGGCGGACATGCACAGGCCCGCGATGATGAACATCATGTTGGGGCGGAGCAAAGAGAAGATGTATTTGGTGGTGAACCAGCCGGAGCGCTTAGTCTTGGCCTTGAGGTCCTTGTCGTCGCCATCCTTCTTTTTCCAGATCTTCCACTTGCTTTCTTTTTCTGCGGCAGGGGCAAGGACATCGGCGGACTTGGAAGCAGGAGGCGTCTCGCTGATTTCAGTGTCACTGACACCGACAGCTTCCTTCTTCTCATCCACAGTGGTAGTGTTGGTAGGACCAGCCTTGCCGATCATGTCCTCCGGGATGGCGGCATCCTCGGCGCTCAACTTGCCCAGGTTCTGCAAACGCACCATTTCAGCGTAGACACCACCCTTGGCGACAAGCTCAGCGTGGGATCCTTCCTCAGTGACACGACCAGTCTGCACGACGACGATCTTGTGCGCGTCCTTGGCAGTTGCCAGACGGTGCGCAATCGAAACCGTAGTAACACTCTCCGAAACCTTTGCAAGCGCCTGCTGGATCAATTTCTCGGAAGTCGAGTCCAAAGCAGCAGTGGCTTCATCGAGAACAAGCAAGCAGGGCTCACGAACGAGAGCTCGTGCCAAGGCAATACGCTGCTTCTGCCCACCGGAAAGCTGGTTACCCGCAGAACCGACGCTAGTCGCAAGACCGTACGGAAGACCGGCGATAAAGTTCATAGCGTTGGCATCACTGGCAGCCTGCTTGACACGCGCGACGATATCGGCAACTTCAGCAGGGAAGCCGGTCAAGGCTTCTTGTTCGGAGATACCAGAGCGGATCTTGTCAGTCAGCTCGGGGAGGGTCGAGTCGTAGATGTACTGGGCCAGGGACTGGTGCGCCTCGTTTGCAGAGGCGACCATACCGTATGCGATGTTCTCGAGGATAGACCGGTCAAGCAGGGAGGGTTCCTGCTGCACGAAACCAATGTTGCCGCGCAGATAGCGCACGTTCAAGTCACGGAAGTTGGTGTCTCCGATCATCACGTTGCCGGACTTGGGGTCGTAGAAACGTTCGAGCAGGGCCACGACGGTGGACTTACCGCCACCAGAAGGGCCGACAATGGCAGTGTGCCTGCGCGGGGGAATGGTGAACTTGACACCCTGAAGGACGGGAACATCTGGGCGCGAGGGGTAGGTGAAGTGGACGTCGTCGAAGAGGATGTCCTCATCGCGGAAAGCGGCAGACTTGTCGCCTTCATCGGAGGTCGCGTCAATGGCAGATGGCCGGTTGATGACAGCCAGCAGACGCTCCGACGCACCAGCCGCAGAAGCAAAAACGTGGATAAACGGCGCGACCTGCGACAGAATGAACGAGGCATCGATCAACACGAAAATAACCGTGTAAACCGAACCAACAGACACACCGCCATCACTACCCACAGCATCGGCAATCATCTGCGCACCCTCCCAGAAAGCAAGCGCGTTGGCGGAATACGCAATGAAATACAAGAAACCCAACTGCCAGGCATGCGTGGCGGCCTTCTTCAACGCATCCATCCGCGCCCCAGCCAGATACATCGCAAACCGTTTCTCCAAGCGGTCATTGGCATTGAACGCATGCACAAGCATGAGGTGCGACAAACTCGACGACGCAATGGACGTGGCCGCATTGATGTTGTCCGAGATCTTGCCGGCAAACTTCTTCACATAGTGACCACCAACCAGCGACATGATGAAGAAACAGGGAACGACCGAGATCAACATGGCCGCGATCTTGGGCACCTTGATAAATGCCACGATATACGCCGTCACAAAGTATGAGATGGTGGTGATCACCAAACCCACCTTCTCGGAGGTACCAGCCTGCACGACCTCGATATCGCCGACCAGCCGCGAAACGACATCGCCAGACGGCAACGATTCGATAAACGAGGCTTCCTGCTTGATCACGCTCTCAAAGTAGTGTCTCCGGTAGCGCCGTGCCAGACGTTCACTAACCAAACACCAGCAGCAGGTATAGATGTAGATGGAGCAGAAGTTTCCAATGGTAATGTAGATGACGTACAGCACCTCGGTTCGCACATGACTGGAGAGATCCGAGGTACTCGATCCGGAATTGGCGCTGCAGGTGGTCGAGTTGAGGTCGTTGATTAGGTCACCGAAGACGATACCAAGCAGCGGGAAGGGCACACCACCGGCGATACCGAAGATCACACCGAAGATGATAAGAATAACATCGACGTAGGTATAGTCGAGGGAGAAGAGGAGACGGATGTAGGAGAAGGACTTGCCCCAGATTTCTTTGGTGGGGAGGTAGCGTTTGACCTGATTCTTTAGCTGGGTTCGTTGATCCAGAGGATACAAGAGAGAAATACCTTTTGAGCAAAGCCGTCCTTGGGGACGTCTTCGATTTGGGACATGGTGATGGAGCACCGGAGACTGGGGTCTCTCTCTCTCTCTCTCTTTTTTTTTTTTTTTTTTTGGTCTAGTCGGAATGTAGCAAGAATGCAGTTAACATTCCAGTCCTAGCAAAAGTGATAGGCAGCGAATGACATGAACGAGACTCAATCCATCAATTGCTTAGCAGTGAAAAGAATGGCATTGGACAGAAGAGAGAGAAATAGAAAAGAAGAGAGGTGAAGAAGAGAGTGAAGAAGAGAGATGAAGAAAAGCACCCGGAAAAGTAACCAAACTTCAGACTCCGTTGCCGGCCTGGACTAATCAGGAAAGGTTCCGACGACGGGTGGGATGTGGATTTGTGGCAGTCATTTTTAGCGTGGGGCGTCTTGATTTGGATGTTCAACTGCTATTACAGTGCACTATCAGTGTGAGTGTTTCATACCTGCAGAATCCCACTCCCCCATTATCCCATGCCAGGCCTGAGTACAAGAACCTCGTGCGCCCACCTCCCAACACTCCCACTGTGCAACTCCCACTGCATACAAGCACAGAGCACAGAATACAGAGCACAGTCTGCGCACAACAACATCAATCCATCTGCAGGGAAATGTCGATCGGCGGTTTAATCCGCTGGTGGGACAATTTGGCGCAAGCGAAGGCCAGCGGTCTGGTCGCAGTGAATCCACCCATTAATATTCGTTCCCCTGACCGGATCTAATCTGATTGATTGATAACTTTTTTGCGGTTTTACCGAGTCGGGTCCATACGCATACGAGTACTTGGCATAACGTATCCTACTCTGTACGTATGTCGATTTTTCTTTACCTTCTTTGTATTGTGGACTGAATAACACATAGCATGATTTATGCATTGACATGGCATGTCCTTATTATTCTTTGTACATGTAGTCTGTCATCAGTGCAGAGTTCTCACTTACTGACACACCTCATTCAGACTCACGCACTCACTCTACTCCAAAATGATCCATGGATACCCATACTCTATATATTCATTATACCCATAATAGCACCATTCAAACTAGTTTCGCCTCTCCTGTCGGTCTCTGAAATATACAATAACCCCGATTCCGAATGATCTAATCTGATCCGCATCTAATCAGATTCTCCAGCCCCCCCCCCCTAATTGGGTCCGATCATCGGCCGTCGTTGCTGTCACTGGATGCTGGACGTGTCTAGTTATTGCCAATAGTCTCTTATTCGAGAATACGTTCCTTCTAGAACGGATTCCTGCATATCCTTGTCCAACCTGGTATTATTCCTAACGTATGTACAACGCCTGCAGTCCAACCTCCAATCCCAAACAATAAAAAGTAAAAAGTAATAAAACACACACGAACAGAAGATAACAACAAGACACGCAGCTACTTGTGAATATAATAAATCAACAAATTCCGCGAATTCTCCCGCGGCGACCCCATCACCTCCCAAAACCGGCTCTCGTCCTCCATCCCCCGATACAGCGCCACACTCAGATCCGTAACCTGCCGTCGGACATCCGGCTGCCGGTCCGTCAGGTGACGTCCACAGAATCCTCCAATCCGTTCCACCAGTCCACTTTCCATCCGCCCCTTGCTCGGTCCGCCGTTTACCCGCTTCACCAGACGACTCACCACACTCGTGCCCATTGTCACGGCGCGGTAGCCTTCTTCGTCTTGCGTTTCGTGCTCAATCTGCTCGAGGACCGCTTCGATGACCTCCGCCGCTGGACAGCCGGCGATGATTTCCTCTGCGGTTTCCTCCAGGCCGCTGACGATGTGGCAACTCGAGGCATAGCGCTTGCGAGCACTAACCAGCGCCGTCATTGCTTTCGGGTAGTATGCTGCAAAGTACTCTTCGTTCTGACGTAACAGGAACCGAATCGTAACCAGTACCTGTGTCTTCACGTCCTGCGATCGGCCTGCTCGTCTCTCCTCGGGCGCGCTCTCCAACTCGTTCAGCAAGGCCACCAACATCTCGTCGTATTTCGCTTCGTCGTCAAAGATTGCATCGTGATACTCAATCAACCCTTGTAGTTTGCGATAGCCCAAAATATCCATCGTCTTCGTCCGGATCCGCTGAATACCCTTGTCGAGCATCTCCCGTGCCTTCGCCGGATCCTTCGATCGAGGACTGATGCTTCGCTTTCGATCCTTGGTCGACTCCAGCTTCTTCCAACGGCGCGACACGGCCGGTGCTGCCGTCGGCATGGTTTCCGGCGACCGAAGCTTGCCTGCGATAGGTCGAGGGGTCCTGTTGTCACGCGCTGGTTCATTGTTCGGGATCTCTTCCAACACATTGTGTCTCGGTGCGGAGCGGATCTCAGGAGAGATTGTGATACTCTTGTTGGGAAGCGACGTAGCGTTCTCGTTGTTTCTCGCACGAGGCGATGGTGACGGCATTTGAGGTGGTTCGTAATAATCCACATCTGTAACCGTAACCGGGTGGTGAATCACCGACGAAGGACTATCCGGGTCTTCAGCCTCATGAGGGGCCAAGTCGGGTTGTTCGACGTTCGTATTCGTCTCGGGCACCGGAGACTCGTGCTCTTGTGAAACGGGCTCCGGCTCAGGCGTAACAGCCGGGACATCATGCGTAACAATATCGGGAGATGCGCTGCTTGGGGCCGGTTGTTCCACGTCAATCTGAGCGGGTTCCTGTTCAGGTTCGTGAGGGCTTTCCGGCTCAGTCATGGCCGGTGCATCAGGCATAGCCCCGACATCTTCACCATAATCCTTATGCTCTTGCTCATCACGAGCCAACGTATCGGCAGAGATATAGTATTCATTAGGAACAACTTCCGCCTGGTTCTCTGTTTCCACAGGGGTCTCCGCAGGGGCAGGAGCAGGGTCTTCGTAGATTTGCACTGGAGCGGGTTGTTTTCGGACACTGTTCGGAATAACATCCGGAGATGGCAGTTGCTCATCGGCCAAATCTGCGGTGGGCTCCCGTGAAGGCTCCGGGGTGCTACGTTCTACAGATTGCATCCGCGGCGGGGGCAGTGTAGGTAGACTGGGAACGGGCTCCTCCAAAGCTGGAACAGGACGCTGGATCGTCGATCCGGGAGGGCTTTCCAATTGGATTGAAGCGGGCGACTCCCGCCCATGATGTGCCGCACTATCATGGGAGCCACTGCGCGAATGGCTCGCACTTTGATCATGCAGGCGGGACTTGGAGATGTCTAGCTTCTTGGGCTTGCTCATCGTGGGGCCCAGATGCACAGGGTCTCGCCGAGGAGTCTTTGATGACGGTGTAGCAGCCGATTTTGCCTTAAGGGACCGCGGTGAGCTTTCTACCTTAGGAGCGGAGTTTGCTTTAGTCGACCGCGAGTCTTCACCAGTTCGACGAGCGTACGGGTCTGCAGTCGCCGGTCGAGTTATTTCCGGTCTTCGAGGCCTTGAACCCGGGCGCATAGGCGCAGATGATAGGGAAGAGACGGAGGTTCCAGTAGGGACAGTCCGGACAGCAGAAGTAGAAGATTTGGATGGCAGGTCTGTCGTTCTCGCATCCGAGAAGGTCGACTGTGCCGACTCCGGCCTTGGAGGCAAGGTGTGTCCCGGTGTCAGACGTGCTCTCTTCTGCGCAGCAATAGCCTCCTTCAAAGCAGAGCGACTGGACATGGCAGACGACGTGCTGCTGGAGAGGCCTTTTCGAGATGCCGATGGAGTATTCGCCGAGGATCGATCCGCGTTTGGATTCTCCTTCTCCAACAGGGATCTCGACTTACTATCGAGAGTAGAGATGATCCTGTTCGGTGTCAGACTGAATAGCAGACAAGCTGTGAAAGAGAACTTACTCTTCTCCTTTCCTTGGCCAAACACTATTGAAAACCCAGAATGTGACACGCGTCGTCTCCCGAACAGACGGATTGGCGTCCGACAGACACTTCCTGATACTCTTGTCAAGCATATCAAGGCCACCGCCGTGCTCCATGGAGCTCTTGTGGCGCGCCTGCCTCTGAATGATAGTCTTGATCCAGCCTGCTGCATACAGACGCAGCTGAGCATTTCTGTCCTGGGCAGCACTCGCAATGTGTTGCAGAATACGCGGCGTAAATGTCACATTGCCGATAACGACATCGACCGTAGCGTTGCCGCTTTGCGCACTGATCTTCTTCATTCCCGAGCAGAGCTTGATGAGATTCTGCATAATAATTTCAACCATTGAATCGATGCGAGGACCGCATGTCTTGGCCAGGTCCTGAATCATGAGACAACCCGTAGTACACAGTGTCGTCCGCAAAGAGTTAACCACCTTGAAAATACCATCCAACAGTGTCTTCATGCCGTTAAAGAACTGGGTCGGGAACGAGTGCGGTGCGTTGCCGCGGGTAAGACGCCGAAGGGTAATGACATTGCGTTCACGCGGAACCCAGTTTTGTTCGGTCTCTCGACCTTCGAACCAAGGAAGCATGTCGCGCACCATGTCGTCGACATCGCGGGATGATGCCACAACGAGAGGCTCAATGTCTTCGGAGTCATTTTGGGAACCATGCGGCTCGTCAGGATATTCGTCAATTGCGGCGCGCTGAGGCGGGCCAACACTTCGTTCGCGGTCCAGTCTGGAGACGGGGCGTTGCGTTCTAACAGGTTCAGGCTCTGAAAATACGTCAGTTGCCTGATTTCTTCATATGGCCAGGCCGGAGGCATACCTGGTGACTCAACACGATATTGCGAACGTGAAGACATGACCGAAACTGGACGTTGATGCAGGGCCTCAGCCCGAGATGCAGGACGCGAAGGTGCCGAATGTTCTCCGTCTGTGGAGCTTAGTCCAATGCTGGTCAGAATGGAGTTTGCGATTGATTTTCGAACATTATGAGCGTTTAATTGCTTGGTTAAATCGGATTTGGCACGCGCAGGGGCATTCCTAGTTATGTTAGACTATCAAAAAAAAAGAAAAAAAAAAAAAAACCGCAGATATCACGTACTGGAACAGTTCAACCACGGTCATCTTTGCCGTGTCGCGGACCGCACTGTCGGCGTCTTCCAGACAGCCAACCAGTCTGGGAACGTATGCACGGAATAGAAGTCCATGGGTTTTTGTCATCTGCACAGGAATGTAAGATATTGGTGCATAAAGATGCGGGAAGGGAACGAACATACATTCGCCAACCATATCATACTCATCTCCCTGGCTCTGGCATTCTTGCCAACCAGCGCAATTTCCAGCACGTAGTGTTCAACATCAGCATTTGCTGCCGGCCACATATCAGTGAATGCCTGGGCTGCTTGGGCTCGAGTGCGCTCTTTGCGGTCTCCCAGTCGTTCCAACAGAATAGGATAGAGCATCCGACCTTGGCCCGAGATCAGATGATGTTGATCCTGAATAAACAATCGTTTCAAGAAATGACCTAAAGTTGAGAAACCGCCACCAAGCAGCGACGAATGCTGAGATGTAAGGGCGAGGCGCAGCGCTTCGAAAATGGTTGTAACGGCAGATTCGGGGACATTCTTTTGTTTGATATCGGATTTGACGCTTGTCAGATGCGCAGCCTTGGCGTCAATGGACAGGTTGACATTCTTCAGCGCAGCTAATAGCTCCGCAGCCTTTGACTCCATGATCGCGACGAGGAGGGATTTAGCGACACGCGGACATAGAGGAGGGTGGTCTAGACGGCGAAGCAGGGAGTTCGACGGCGTTCAGATGGTAGCGTAGGGAGAATCGACACTACGCGTAAAACTGAAAAGATCTGCCACAGCCAACGCGAATGATTAGCACAATGTACTTTTTGGTACTCCTCCGGCGAGCGCAAACAAAGGGAAAATCCGGAAGGAGAGATGAGGGGAAGGCCAAAAGATGCCATAAAAGATCTCAGACAGCAGAAATGCTCAACTGCGCTTGAGTCACAGACGACAATAACCATATTGATTAACAAAAAGATAGCCCATACCTTTTCGCGACGTTCTGAGTCTCGTTCAGCCGGCGCTCGCAGAGGACTGTTTGCGGGGGTAAGAAGGAGGGGAAGCAAATGAAGACGGCGAAATGCGATGGAACGCGGCGGATTAAACGAGCTGGTGAGAAGCAGCCGATTTGATAGCGAAGAGTATAATCGTAGCGACGCGATTTTGGTTGAAAAGTCGCAGATTCGACGAAGGGTGAAGAAGTTGAGGGAGGTGAGTAAGAGGGAGGGAGAATGGGAGGACGGAGAAAGAAGCGGCGACGAAGAGAGCAAAAGACAGCGACGGTAAGCGACAGACGCGATGTCGGCAATCAGTAGTATTATGTCCCTCGTAGAAGATTCTTTCTTTTCAGTATTTTAAGCAGAAAGAAAAAGAAATGAATGATGTCAGTCCAAATAGAAGTTGTTGGCTTAGGAATCAGGGATGGCCGCCAGAAAAGGAGAACGCGAGGAGCAGAAAAATGCCTCTACTGGGGATGGAGTCAGTGTTTGTGTCTTCTTGTTGTTTTCCCTTTCCCTCTCTCTCTTTCTCTTCTTTTTTATGATGCCTGTGTATTTATATTCATTGGGCTTCTTGCTGGTTCTTGTGGTTTGTTTATACCCGACGGCGCCGTCTGGTTGTGAGGGTGACAGACCAGGTGGGGTCAGTGCTGATAGCGTACTGTAAGAGTACTATTAGTCCAGATGGAAAAAAAAGAAGAAAATTATATCGAAAAAGACATGAATATCCATTGCTGTATTATTGTGTACTCTGTGTTTATTATTCCTCAGTACAGTGACACGGTTCCATGTAAACAAACAGTAAACAACCAAACCTCAACTCCAATGAAACTCAAAAACTGCTTCAGATATACTCCGTACAGGGGTGTTAATAGGCAATAGAAGCTAGTTGAGCACTGTCAAATGCTGGCAGCTGCAAATGCCATGCCGTGATCGTCCCTTGTGGATCGCTGCTAGACACTTGGGCCAGATGGAGCATAGTGCATCGTGCCAACCTCTCCAAACATTGCAATTGCTCTCTATGAGCTCAGGATATCATGGGCAATCTTCTCAGCAAGAGCGTCTGTCAGGGTCAGTTACAGTCCGCCGTAAGTTTCCAAAACAAGGAAATGGGACTTACAAATAGTAGCCATCGGATGTCCCGGGGGCAAGATCGGGAACGACGAAGCATCAACCACCCGCAGCCCCTTCACTCCGTATACCCTCGCTTTGGTGTCAATGACGGCCTTCTCGTCATCCTCCTTACCCATAGCACAAGTACAGGCAGCGTGATACACAGTACTCGCCGTCTTGCGAATAACCTCCAAAATCTCTGCATCACTCTGCACATCCTCGCCCGGGAAATACTCAGGCCCGATCAGAATATCCTCCATGACAGTGCTATTGAACATCTCCCGCACGCGCTTGTACCCCGCCACCACAACCGCCTGGTCCGCGGGATGAGTGAGCCAGTTTGGATTGATTACCGGCGCGTCAGCCATATCAGCTGAAGAAATGTCGATAGTTCCTCGAGAGAGCGGGGCGACTAGTGCCGTAGACACGGTTGCATAGTTGTATCCGTCCGTTGGAGCATCGCGCTGGTAGTTCTGCTGGTAGCCTAGAAATCCGCTCATACTTAGGTACTCGACTTCAGGCCAATCGCTGGGGAACTGGGTTAGAGCGGAGAGGGTGTTGTCGGGCCAGGGGGATCGGTAAGAGGAGGGGATTTTCTCCCAGGCAAGGAAGTCGCCGCCGGAGTTGGTGAGGATGCCTTCTTGTTTGTTGATGAAGAGGTCATTGGCTTCGCTGAGGGCATCTGGGTTTGCCAGTGAGGATGAAGTGATGGCGTTGACGCGGTAGGTTGGTCCCATCAGGATGTGATCCTAAAATCAGTCAGTCATCTTCTCTGCTCCGTGTTTTACATTGGGTCTACTCACCCACATGTTCTGGCCTACACCAGGTCGGTCTGCCACGACGGGAATGTTGTGTTTCTGAAGAGTAGCCTTGGGTCCCACACCAGACACCATCAACAACTGAGGAGATTGGAAAGCCCCAGCCGAGACAATGACCTCTTTTCTAGCGGACAAAGTGTACTCAACGCCATCCGACTCGACCAGCACACCGTTTGCCGTCTTCTCCAAATCAAACAAAACCTTCTTCGCCAAGGTAGACTGGTAGACCGTCAGTGAAGTCGACTCTAACGCAGGCTGCAGAAATGCAGTCTCAGAAGACTCGCGCGTCTGGTCAGCCGCATTGATCGTCTCCAGCACATAAGCAGACCCATTAAGCGCACCGCTGGTAAACCCCTGAATCGGCTTGATTCCAATCGCTGCGAATCCCTTCTCAACCCAGGACGACATGGCATTGGCGTAGTTTGAGAAGGTCACAGACAATGGCCCACCGCCCGACCCCAACGATGCCTCGTCATAGCTTGGAGTCGCATTGGCAGCCCTAGACGGCCCCGGAGGCGTGAAATTGAGACTCTTCTGGAAGTAAGGCAGAAGGCCATCATAGGTGTAGCTGTCATCGCCGACCTGGTCGGCCCATTTCTCGTAAGACTCGATGGTTCCTATGTGATACGCCATGTAGTTGCGCGCGGTACATCCGCCTAGGGCTTTACCGCGAGCATAATGAACACTGGCGTTCAGGAGGCCGTCTTGTGGCGTTGTAATAAACCCCCAATCAACCGGACTGACATTTTCGGGATCCTTTCCGCTCCAGTATGTATCGTAGGCTGGGATTTGGCTGAGATTGCCATTAGAGATTTCATAGAAGGTGCCTGCTTCGATGACGGCAACTGAAATCGAGGAGTCCTCGGCAAGACGAGCGGCTATTGTCAGGCCGGCATTTCCACCGCCCACAACAACGTAGTCATAGGTAGCGTTCTGGGGGACGCCGAATGAGGAGCCGATTAGGCGAGAGTTGTCCTCGGTGGACAATGGAGCTGATTGGGCCAATGACGCCCATAGCGTAAGAATTGCCAAGAGAATGGGACGCATGTTGCAGGGGGGCCACATGGGTAGATGTACGATTTCAATGGAGGAGTTCAAGGATAGAAGATCATCCTGGTGATTGGGTCATTGCGTACTTTTATATGGTTGTCAAGAGAGCTAACACCTCAAACTTTGCCATTTACCACGGAGGCAATGAGGCTTGAATACGCCCTCGTACCTAAATTTACCATCACGAGTGGTATCAAGAGTGTCTCCATACGGTATACGGTAATCGTTCGCAAACTTGATCCTGGAGACAGTGTTAGATCCAACAAGGCTTAGGATAGATGACTTTGCCCCCATGTCACCGTAAGACCATGGCTCCCTAGCTCTGGTCGAACAAGACAATTGGTTCAACTCACGGCTTGCCGATGAGAATACTTACTAGGAAGCTTCGGCCCCAGTGGGGCCGAGGCTTGGTGATGACCGTAATCACCATAAGGCTGCATGTCAGAGTGTGGAGCCGGTGTCAGCGTTTTATGACTTAGTGCTGACGGTTGCGTTATTGCATGACCGAGAAGGATCCTGCTGAAGAAAGCTGGACAAGTATCACGTTGCTGCCTATAGGTTACTGCTGTAGGCTATGCTGGTCCAGTAGATCCTTACTTTAGCGTCATCTGAAGAGCCGTCCTTCCATGAATTATTTTGAGAATTCTCAAGTACCACACGTTTAGGCTCTTCTCGTATTGTCGTATCCAGAAAGAGTTGAAAATTTTTCTTTGCATTCCTAGGGCTAGTGAAGTCTGCAAGGAATAGAAACTATGGCAGAAACTATAGAGTAACAACGATCTTCTTCCCGGAAACACCAGCCTTCTGCACGTCGAATGCGTGCTGGATCTTGTCTAGTCCATGTCCAACAACGACCGGATCGGGCTTGGCCTGCAGCTGTCCACTGGCGAGCGCCTTGGGCACATATTCCTCCCAGATAGCTTGGCCAATCTTTTCGTTTGGAGGCGTCACTATGGCAAGGGCGGACACTAGAGTATCCTGTCAGTATCTTTTCGAGTTATGGAAAGTCTAGTTGGAATCACCAGATTTAGGCTTGAATGTCTCCGAAGGATTCTTGTAGGGCAACACAGAGGCAGCCGGGATACCGCCAAGCTCCTTTGCAATGGCGGCAAGTGGCTCAAAGGTGGCTTCTTCGGAAATAGAATCATAGATTCCGGCGATCTCTTTTCCTCTGAGTTCGTTCACAATATCGTTCACGACAGTAGGAGACCTGTAGTCAAAGACAACGCTTGCCCCTAAGTCCTTGACAAACTGATGATTAGCAGGAGAAGCCGTCGCAGTCACTCTCAGGCCCGAGGCAGCAGCAAGCTGAACGGCTGTCGCACCAACAGATGATGCGGCGCCCCAGACTAAGATGGTCTTGCCAGTTGACTCAGGACTAGTCGATGGAAGCGGAAGACCAAGATAGTCTGGGAGATACAGTCCCACGGAGGCAGTTGAGATGGCCAGCGGCAATGTGACAGCTTGCTCGAAGCTCAGGGGTTCGGGAATCGCAGCTGTCGCGTTTTCTTGTGCCACTGGATACAGTTGGAAAGCAGAATGCGCGGCGTTCGCGGTCTTCAGCGACAGGAGATGTCTTGATCAGGGAATTAGGCTGATTCGATACTAATTGGGCAGGGTGCAACTAACGCGATTACTCTTTGGCCTTTCTGGAACCGAGTCACTCCCTCTCCGACTTCCTCAACGGTGCCAGCAACATCCTCTCCCACGATGAAGGGGTAATTCTGGATTAAAATACCATAATCCCTGCTAGATTAGCGGCTGAGGAGCATTGCATGAAATGGAGACGACTCACTGGATCTTCCAGTCGACAGGGTTCTAAAACAAGACATCAGCATTAGTACAAAACCCAAGGCCGAGTAGTCAAGACTCACGATTGCAACTGCACGGCTCCGAATAACCAACTCACCAGGCCCTGGCTTCGGTGTTGGAGCGGGGCCGACGGTCAACTGTTGACGGGCCTCTGGGATCCAGGCAGCTTGATTGCTAGACATGTTGGATGATGGGTTGTGAAGATGAATCGGTGGGAAAAGTCTCAGGGGAGGATTTTATAACTGCGTGTCAGCTTACAAATTTATCCTGGCTAACTACTGTCGTCAGCCCACCACTATGCACACTGAAGAGGGGTCGTCCGCCTCTCGTATCCAGATTGGCTAGCGCAAAGAAAGAAGCTGCAAGTACATACAAGTACCGCTGGCATAGTTTCATCTCTACGCTCAGGTTGGAGTAACCCCCAGTCAGCGAGATGTCTGTCACGACATTTTCACCCTCCCTTAGCTCAAATCCCTCATCTTGACCCAGTGCCGCAGCTGCCAGTAGAGCATGTTAAATTTGATGGATTGACGTGATGTGCTGACGCGAAGTGCAAGATGGTCAAGGTCATGACGGAACACAGCTGATACTCATGGTAAATCCCGACGTAGGTCAAAATGCCGCTTCATGCCATTGTTGTTTCCAGCCATAAACAATGGCTGATAGGATATGATGCCTGTCCGTCACGTTTTCTGGGGAAGCATATCACGTATCATATTCTATGGGACTCGCACTGTAACCCAAGCCCTTTTAAGCTTTTGTAAGCTCAACCTACAAGCGATCGGAATTCGCCATCCCCAATCGTCAGCTACGGTGATGCTCGACCGATACGAAGGCGACGGACTGTTCCTATGCAAACGCTTTCCACATTCAAGTTTCGCTTTCTAGATAACAAAATGACCACAATTATGATCTATCCGATTCATTTTGGCCATACTGAGATTGAGACATCTGAAAATACGACGTTATTCGGATAACTTCCATAGACGCACCTCGGGTATCTAGCGCACAATCCATAGATATTCACACTTTGAGCCTCAAAAGATATTCCACATTGCTAAGATTTCCAATCTACAGTTTCATATCGACATGGTATTTACCAAGGGGCCTGGAGACCGTCGTAGCGGTTAAGTCCCTCCGCATTCTCCCATCCGGGCACCTTGATGTTGTAGAATTTCCCGTTGTCTGCGGAAGTTGCGTTGTCAATGACCTCCATGACACCCGTCGAGCTCTGCTCAACCGAAAGATCGGCCGTGTCGCCACCGAGGTTGGTGCGGACCCACTGGAAGAGTCAGTCTCAATGCGGAGTACAGAGGGTTAGGTTAGCAACTTACACCAGGGGAGATAATGAGGAACGTGAAACCTTGCTCCGCGAAGGACTGGGCGTATTGCACGGTCAACATGTTCAGAGCGGCCTTGGAGATCTTGTATGCAGGGACGGGGAACAGGGCGTAGCGAGGGGACCACTCGATAGAGCCCAGTGTCGTGGAGCTATGATCGTGAGCACGGACACAATCAAATCAACCATAATTGATGAGACTTACATGTTGGCGACCTTCTTTAGGTTACCCTTCTTGAGCAGCGGCAGGAAAGCAGCAGTGACTAGGTGTGCACTGGTGACATTAGTTGTGAATGTCGACTCGAGGTCCGTCCTTTCCTAGTCAGCTTCCCGTAAGACTTCCGCAGAGAGAAATGAAAACCTACATATTTTCAATGCCATCAGGGGTGAAGTTCATAACTCCAGCTCCGTTCACCAGCACATCAAGACCCTTGCCGTCAAGCTGCTTCTCAACCTCGGCAGCAGCCTGCTTGGTGCTGGCTTCGTCGGTCACATCGATCTTCACCTGTTGCACCCGACCAGCAGATTTGGAGACCAGCTGCTTAAGCTCATCGGTCTCTGTGCGGAACGCAGCGAAGACAGTAGACACCTCCGATGCGGGCCTGGAGGCAAGGAGGTCGGCTATGGCAAGGCCAATACCTCGCGAGGCTCCCGTGATCAGGTAGGAGGCCATTTTAACGGTTTATTGTGCAAAGGATAGGGGAAAGGATGAAGTAGTACTGTAGTAGATTTGAATGCGAATTGGGAATGAATGAGAATTTAGACATCAGGGAGGGAGTGGTATATATATGTCCTCCAGGCGAAGCATAGTATAGTTCTTCGCTCTTCGATATGCTTTGAAATCAACTATCTTTGTTATAGCAGACCATGACTCTCATTGGAAAACTTCCAGACGCTAGCGCTTATAGAATTCCCCACGCTGACACCCGCTGTGGTTGAGAAATAATCATGATTCTCGCATGACTGGCTCCCCTGCCCTTGTCAAAAATACGAGAAAGGCCCCGCCTGGAACTCTACAGCCTCACGATCTGCCGCATCTATACGATATTACACGGAGTACTCCGTACTGGTATAAGGCCAGCCTGGTTGAAGGCTCGATGGTATGTCTGAAATTTGCAAGTGCATCATTGTGAGATGTAGATAGGAACCTTCATGTGTAGTCAGTAGTCATATAGATCGTGTCTTATGACAGCCTCAGATAATTGTCTTGAGATCTTTTAAATCCAAGAATTTTGGCGTTCTAAATGCTTTCTGTCATTATCTTGTATGGCTGTCTGAACCATGGTGTACAAGCACTGTTCCCATCCTCTCATTACATTTTCTACCGTATAACAATGGACAGTATCAGATAAGGCTCAATTCATCTCGCTTGGCTACAGAGTAAAGCGCACTATTTAATGAAATAATTTTTCGGATCCGGGCCCTGCAGATCGAAATCTACCTTGGTGATTCCTCCAATCCCCACCAAAAACAACGTCTTCAAATCCTCGCCTGCCCACGCAATATTCTCAACCGGATGATTCGTCTGAATCCTCGCAATAACCGATCCATACTGATCTAAGATATCAACCCCATTCGACAATCCCGATCCAACAACGAGAAACCCGTTGGCAGCCACCTTGATCCCATCGGGACTCCCCTCCAGCGACTGGAAAATGTTTCGCTTATTCTTGAGGATTGGCGCTCCCGTCTCAGTGCGCTCTACGTCCCACGCGTAGACATTGCGCGCGTTCGTCGACGTGAAGTAGATACGGATCGGGTAGTTGTAGAAGCCCTGGGTGCTGGCGTCCGGGCCGACCGTTTCCAGGCCCGAGTCTGTCACGTAGAGGGTTTTACCGTCACGGGAGAAGGTAATGCCGTTGGGATGTTGGAGGCTGGCGTCGGCAATTTGGACTTCGCCGGTGGATGGGCGGAAGCGGTATGTGGCTAGCTGGTTTTGGTTGGACATGTTGGAGAGGCCCAGGCCATAGGCGTAGTCTAATCCCGTTAGCAAGTCCATTTCATCTGAAAGATGTCAGAAGAAGGCGTACCGCTGTCAGTAAACCAGACGTCGCCGACATCGTCGACCGTCAGGTCATTCAAGCCTCCGTAGAAGAACCCGTAGTAGTTGTTCAGCAGCCATTCGGCCTTGAGGGTCTTGGGATCAACCCTTGCAACGCCAGGGCGTTGCTTCAGTCCATTGGGGAGAGTCACATTGTTACCCTGGACGGCCCAGTAGATCATTCCATCATGCAGGATGCCTCCTGTTGGTTGGTAAATGGGCGGATCCGTCACGAAGGCCTCAACCTTGGGGGGATCGACGTTCAAATCGATCATGATGTTGGTCAGGTTTCCCGGTGGCCCATCCTGGGTGGTGAACAGCTTGTTGAGCTCCGGCACATAGATCGGGGCTTCGTGGATGACGTTCAACACTGGAATGTAGTTGTGGGCGATTTTCGGGGATGCGCCCAGCAGCTCGAGCCCGCGCTTCTTGTCGAAGATGACAAAATCCGCGTTGGGGACAAGAGATGCCCATGACGGGTCATCAGGGACTAATGTGCCGGAGTATCCGACAGTTGGATCAGCGTCGCGCGAGAAAGACGGAGGGAGAACACTCTGGTATCGGTTGATGCAGGTGACGTTGGCGGTCTTAGGTCCGCAAGTGTAGGCCACAGGTGCACTTTGGGTAGAGGAGTTTCTAGCGTGAAGTGCGCTGGCAGAAACACCTGCTGTGAAGAGAGTGGCAGTGGCCAGCGGGAGGAGAGAGAGAACAGACATTTTGTTGACCGATGCTCATGCGAAGGCTCAGACGGACGGGCTTGAACAGTAGAACCAGGCTAGACAAGAGGCATTTATTGCGCTCGGCTGGCGATGGCTCTCCTCCATGAATGCCATTCTCACGCCCAATGGCTACATTGAAGGAGCCGAATAGCTCAAGCAGTCAGCTTTGTTCCTGATGGATGAGGTTCTTACATGACAACCTTAGCCGAAAGTGCTTACGGCTGACAGACGGAACGTTAGGGCTTATGATCTTACTCAACGCTGCGGCTGTGTACATTCTTGAGGATTTCAATCTACAGGAAATATCGCCCTAGTCGGAAATGTACCTAGATCCGGACAGGCCGCTGCTTATCACTTCGTATTCCCGTCCGGAACACCACCCGGTGTGGATCAGCGTGAATCACCCGCGCATTAGTGCTGACTTTGGCGCCGTAAGGAATAAGTAATAAAACCATTAATTCCAATTAACCTGAAGCCGTTCAGACAGGGATCCCTGTGCCTTCCCGCGCTAGCGGACAAGTGCAGATTCCCACAGGCTTGATTTCTAATCATTCTTTGTTAAGGATACGAGGAACCTTCACGACATGGGTGGAAAAAACCTGCATGTAGTGTATCTGATTACCAATCTAACTCAACATTCCGGAATCCTCGAGAAAGATGAGAGCCTCTTTTCTTTCGTTGAAGTGAGCCGATTTCCTCCGTCTTCTCTCTATCACTCGTCAACATCAATTCCGACGAATTGCGCACCATGGTCGATTCCCTGGACGATGCCCACGAGGCGGCAGCCTCTGAACCCAAGTTCACCAACGAGGTTGATGTCGAGCAATCATTTGGCCCCGAGCGCCGGAAAGTGCGAGGCTTCTCGGTATAGCATGCCTCTGCCTAAGAGATGAAATAGAACTAATCTTCGGCCTTCCAGTGGTTTCTCGTTGTCGTCAGTATCCTGTCCAGCATCTTCCTCTATGCGCTGGACAACACCATCGTCGCCGACATCTTGCCGGTACAGTGCTCCTTGAAAACAATCCAATCAGTTCGCTCATAACCATCGTACAGGCAATGATCAATGACTTTTCCTCGGTTGATCAATTGGGATGGCTCTCCGTTGGGTTTCAAATTGGAGGTGTCGCGGTCATCATGCCTCTGAGCAAGATTTACGGCCTTTTCCGCGTAAAATGGCTCTATCTGCTTTCCTGTGTTATCTTCATGGCCGCGTCGGCGCTATGCGGAGCTGCCCCAGATATTAATGCGGAAATCGTGGGCCGCGTCTTTACAGGCGCTGGAGGCATTGGTCTTTATATCGGGGTGATGATCTTACTTTCTGTCAATACCACCGAGCAAGAACGACCTATGTATCTTAGTCTTGTGTGAGTGTTCTTGAATCCCCTGCTTGATGCTATCAAGCTGACATTCAGTCAGTGGTCTGGTCTGGGGTATTGGAACTGTCCTCGGCCCCGTTATTGGCGGTGCGTTTGAAAAAGTCACCTGGCGTTGGGCTTTTTACATCAACCTCATCATCGGTGCCGTTCTAGCTCCCATCTGGGTCTTCCTCCTCCCCAACACCGCTCATCCATGCAAACACCTTTCTCTTGGCCAGCGGCTGCGCAGCTTCGACTCAGTAGGATGCATCCTAAGCATGGGAGCTATCATCACCACGATCATGCCAATCAACTTCGGCGGAGGACTGTATGAGTGGAGGAGCGCTGCTATTATCACTCTCTTCACCGTCGGCGGTGTTCTTTGGATCTTGTTCGGTATTCAACAGACTCTTAACATTTTCACATCCGCGACGGATCGCATGTTCCCCATCCAATTTTTACGGAACAAGGAGGCTGTGCTTCTGTTTATCCTGGCGGCGACGTGTAATGCGGCCGTGTTTATTCCCGTCTATTATGTTCCCATTTTCTTCCAGTTTACCTGGGGAGATGATGCCTTAGCTTCTGCCGTGCGTCTCTTGCCGCTCATCTTCCTGCTTTGCGCGACTATCTTGACCAACGGGTGGTTGATGTCCAAGTTGGGCTACTACATGCCTTGGTATGCCATTGGCGCCGCTTTGATGCTTATAGCAAACGTGTGCCTCTGTAAGTCTCGTCGATTCAGTCCCAGATATTCAATGTCCAACTGACCCATCTACCAGCGCAAATCGACAACCACACATCCCCCTCCTACATCTACGGCTTCGAAGCCCTCCTCGGTATTGGCGGCGGAGCATTCGTCCAGGCCGGCTACGCCGTGATCCAAGCAGTCGTTGCCCCTGAAGACTTGGGATACGCAGTCAGTTTCATGATGGTCGGTATGTATAACTTCAACCAACCCTTCAATCCGCCGCAATTAGAAACACTGATTAAACCAACCCAGCGCAAATTGGTGGCATCGCACTAGGCCTAGCAATTGCCAGCGCCGTCTTCGTCAACGGGGCCACGGTCCAGCTCCAGGATCTCCTGCCCCAATATCCCAAGGATCAGTTGCAGGCCGCGATTTCGGGGACTAGTAGCCAGGTGCTGCAAGCTTTGTCGCCTGAGTTGCGGGAAGGCGCGCTGAGTTTGATCGTGTCCAATATGGATAAGGTGTAAGTTTGAATTAGAATAGCGAATGTCGATGTTCTTAGGGCTGACGGGTTAGGTTTATCGTGGCGTATGCCGGGTCTGCGGTTGCGTTAGTGGGGTCGCTTGCTCTTTCGGTATGTTTATTTCTGTTTTTGCATATGTACTCTGCGAGTGCGATGGTTTTGAGTATGTACTGACAGCAACTCTAGAGGAAACGCGTCTTCCTACCTGCTGCAGCAGCGGCTTAGGGTTTTATTGAATTATACATGCATCATTCTGGCCTTTGAAATTGAAATATCATTTACAACACTATAATATTTAATAGGAATGCCTAAATTCTCTCACGATTGGAGGTGCGGGCCGATGGTGCTTAGCTCCGATATAAGCTGGACTTCCGAACATCCGGGGTAAAGATAGATATAAATACAGGGGTGTGAAACCAATTGATGGCAGACACTGTGGACTAATGCTTGCAAATATCAATTCATTGCTATCCAGTCCATAAACTACCAAAACATCAAACTTGTACATAACGAACCGCATTAACACATCAAGAGAATAGAAATAGTAGATTTACCCATACTGTACAGCTTCCTGATCGTTTGGCAAAGTAAGAGACCCCATACATAAAAAACTTCTTTGCAACCAACCTGGACCCTCTTCTTTTCCCTAAACAGAAAAGAAAAAAGAAAAAAAGAAAAAAAAAACAGACATCAAACACGTGAAATGAAAGATATTCCTAGATCCCCTCCTTACAACCTACACAATCACCTCACCCAGATCCACATGGACGGGCTTCCACGGTGCTGAACTCTCCTCCTCCGTCGAACTGGGCACGCGCACATTCAATGGGCTGTACAAGTACCATCCCTTAAGCGCCGCAACCGCTGCCCGGGATCGGGCCTCAAGCAGACTGGCGCCAGCGCCCTCGCCCAGCTTATCCTCACCCGAGTAGATGCCAACCACGAAGACCGGGTGCCGACTCTTGCGACCAGTCTCACTGATGATCTTCGCCACAGGGGGCTCGAAGCTCTCCCGCGCACACAACCGACTGAGATCCCGGGCCGGCTGCGAAAAGTCGAACAGTTCTGTGAGGCTCAGGTGTCGCGATAGGAAATGTTGCTCGAAGAACCGCTTGGCCGCCGGGCGGCCAGCGTGCAGGTAGATGGATCCCATGACAGCCCGGACGAAATTAGCACTAGCCTGCTCCGCGGTGATGCCCTGGGGGAGCGGCCTCGGTGGCCCATCGTTCTTGGTGGGGTCTTGGACCGGCTCACCGAATTCGTTGTCGTACACAACCCGCGAGCTCATCGACACTCTCCATCTCCGGTGGTCGTTGGGCCGTGTCGTCCCATTCAATTGTC
Source organism: Aspergillus chevalieri (assembly GCF_016861735.1). Taxonomy (NCBI): domain Eukaryota; kingdom Fungi; phylum Ascomycota; class Eurotiomycetes; order Eurotiales; family Aspergillaceae; genus Aspergillus; species Aspergillus chevalieri. The sequence goes on from NC_057364.1 coordinate 1,049,201, forward strand.
CCTCCCCGATCTCGGTCCCCGGGTCGATCCTCTTGAACTGCAAGAAACCGGGATCAACCTCGCCCCCGGGGGTGGCAGCGTGCTCCACACCCCATTCCCGAGTCATTGACGCTAAAGTCTTGGGCCCGACGTACGCATACATCGCCGCAAACACAACTGCCATGGGGAGTCGAGGATATGTGCAGATGAGGTGCTCGGAGGTGTAGTAGGTCAAAAGGTCATGGCCCAGCGTGGCCAGCGATGCATTGTTAAAATTCGAATTCGGATCCGCCGACGCATCCACCAACGATCGTGCAAGGGTCTCGAGGGGTAACCGTGAGGGCAGGTAAAGACGAGCGTGGAGGGCGGCCAGTTTTGCCGACTCGCGTGCGGCTTCTACTGGCGGGGAGGGGAGGCTGTATTTGGACTTTTGGGAGTTGGGGGAAGGAATTGGCGACACGTGCAATTGTTCATGCGTCAATGGTTCGTCCTCGGCCTGGGACACAGGCGAAACAGTCGATTGGCACCGGAGTCCTGTGTAGAGATGGTGCTGCAGGCGGCTACCAGTCCGGACCTGCGGCGAAAGGACCGAACTGCTCCATCGTTGGAGCTGCAGCCTTTTCATCTGGACGAATGTGCGAGAAATGAGCTTTATAGAGCGGCCAGGAGAAAAGAATAAACAGGGAAGCCAAAGCGTGGGAGGGAGCACAGTCTCAAAATAACCGGGGCAGAAAAGCAACTTTTTTGCTTTGCTGGAGAGAGAAAATGTTCGACCGGCGCAGGTCACGGGATCCGGGCGGTCTCGTGGGAAGAGAGGGGGCGCTAAACCCGATCGGGTGATAGGATCACGGGACTGAGGGACGTCGACGGCCAATTCGGCTGCAACGACTGAGCTGCCGCCCATTAATAACCCCCCGTTTTATACCTTCTCCCCATACCCTTTTTCCCACTCCCAATTCCTCTGTGAAGCCAAAATGGGCGGTGGTGGCAAGATCCCGTGAGTTTCTGGTTTACAATAATCCATATCTCCCGGTCGAAGGGCTAACGGCGTCATCTCGGAAGGTACCCCAAGGAAGTCTGGTCTCCCGCAGGAGGCTGGTATGCTCAGCCAGCAAACTGGAAAGCCAACACGGCCATCATCGGTGCAGCTGTTATCGGAATTGTTGCCGCGACCTGGAGCCTCAGCGCCGAGCGTGAGCGCCGTGAGAAGATGCCCGAGCCCGGCAGATTCTTTCCCAGTCGCTAGTCAGTTACTCCTCCGGAATCGATTCCATTTGGCTATCCCCTTACTGATGAGCTCTACTTTCGTTGTATCTAGCTGGAGCAAGCAAATTATCGAACACGAGAGACAGCAGAAGAACGAGTCATAGAACGATATCTGGGTCGGAGAATACGAAGCAAAGGGAGGAATTCTATGATGAAATGGCTGGCTGTTTTTGTTTTCATAATTCATTGTGGGCTGTACGACAATAGAAAAGGCGTTCTTCTATCAGTGGGTCAATTGACCGCGCAGGTGTCTCTGGGGAGACTCCTCCAGTGTTCGATATAATCGCTTTGTGTACAGACGGACCCGTTCCGTGAATTCAGTTTCGTTCCAAAGTTCTTTTGTGCCGTCGGATGTTGTTGATAATCGAGGCATGCCAATCTGTTCCACCACAAAACTTGCTGCGACTGTAGCGAATATCAACGCGGGGAGGTAGTGATTTTGCTTTCCCCAGTCTTGAGTAGCCTTGCGCCAGTTCTCAGATCCCGCGAGGACGGAGTCGATGACTTTGGCCGGGTCTCTACCTGCGCTCACCATCCCCTGGGCCAATGCTCCCAAGTACGAATTGCCAGCACCTGTGGGATCGACCACCTTTGTAGCTCCGGACGTGCCCGGTTGGTGATATGCAGGCAACCAAATCCTCTGCGATCTAGTATATGAGTAGCTGCCATCTTTGCCTGCCCGGATGGATATAAGTCCCTCTCCTTGAGGTCCAATGCCAGAGTCCAGGATCCGCTTCACGATGTCTCGTCCAAATTCGCTCTCTTCACTCCAACCAGGCTGACCGAACATCATTCCCAGTTCTAATTCGTTGGGGCTCACCACATCGACGACTTTGTTCGCCGCAAAGAATTTATCTTGTTCCTCTGGGGTACACAAGTTAGGAACCGGTTCCCAGATGAAGAATGGCTTTTTCGAGGCATCGACACCCGGGGGTGTTTTGCCCTTCTGCTGCAGTTGCTCACGTCGGTGCATAATCTCTTCTACAATGGAGATGCAACGAGATGCTGAGCAAACCATGTGGACCGTCTTGGAGAATACCTGGCGTTCAGACAGCATTGAAGGTTCCAGGCGTAATTTTGGGGTCAAATATTCGAAGTCTTTGCGTTTATTACCATATGCATCTTCTGAACTGTAGTGGTCTACTAACCTCTCTTCTCGTTGGGACCGTAGCCATTCCATGCCCTCGTAGTCAATCGGTTCTGATCTTCTCTGAAGATGCAATCCGTATCCCATGATTTCAGGAGATCCAGGACGTCTTGCGGGAAATCAGATCCCACGTCCACGATCCAGCTCACAGCTTGGGCGTCTTTCTTTCCAGTGACAAGACGTGCGCCCACCACTGCGAAAGAGGCCGCCCCTCCCAGGACGTTCTTTACATTGGGCTGGAGTCCTTCGAAATCAATGTCATCTACATCAGATGGATATGTATGGTGAGCATTGTCCTAGAAAGTACTATCAATCATCAATCCGGTATATCAGATAGCATACCGAGAATGAACATGCCCATGGTGACAAACTCGACCGGGGCGTGCCCGGGAGTGTTGCTCGATGCCATGATCGAGGTAGGATATGTACAGCAAAGAGTGTCAACTGAAGAGAGAGAGCTCCAGCAACTGTACAAAGTATGTTGAAGTGAAGCAAAGAAGCTGTTGTGATAAGAAGTGGTAACATAAAATACCATATGATACCGCCAACGTCATGAGGGCCCACCGTAAAGTGGGAGTCCCGCTGTACGGTATGGTAATGGTCCACCGGCCTCAGGAACGGCTCAGGAGCATCGAAGACAGACACCTTGCAACATTCTCCTGTCTTTATTCCTCTCTCTAATACTTCTCTCTACTATACCAGAGCTGACGCTCATTGCGATACTGTGCTTGTCGCATCTCTTTTCCCACTTCTGTCCTTCCCTACGAGCTTCCAAGGGTCCTCCGTCTCCTTGCTGGAGCAGCCGTCAAGATGGCAAGCGGCGGCCATATGCATAACTTAACCACCCTGATCAAGCGGTATGCTTTGCTATCCTGACCCTTGCTATAGCCTTGACAAAGTTGCGCTGCTACTCCATTGCTCACCACGCTCCCGGGGTTGGTAGCTCTGTGGTTGAACATGCTGACCTGTATACTTGTACAGGCTCGAAGCCGCAACCTCCCGTCTGGAGGACATGGCCATGTCGCTTGATGACCCCAATGCCCCCAAGCCCGTCGATAGTGGCACCATTGCAGCTGCTCAGCCCGCAGTTCCCGCGCAGCCCCAACCACCAGCTCCCCCGGCGCCTCCCGCAGCCCCTCAGTCGCCGCCGCAGATCGACGACTTCGATGCTTTGATCAAGAATGAGGTCCAAACTTTTGTGGATTTGGGTGAGAAGATTGGTGGATTGGTCGGGGAGCAGTCCAAAGCTGTCTTGCAAGCTTTCCAAGCTGAGCGGACCTTCGTCTACGTTTCGCTCAAGGCCCGGAAACCGTCGCCGCAGCCTCCTGAGCTTATGACGGAGCTGCACAATGCTTCTGATACCATCGACAACCTCCGCGAAGCGCACCGTGATTCGCCGTATTTCAGTCACCTTAGTGCTGTCGCAGAGGGTATCGTTGCGCTGGGCTGGTTCTTCCAACCCAAGCCCGCTGATTTCGTCAATGAAATGATCAGCGGTATTGAATACTACGGGAACAAGGTTATGAAGGAGTATAAGGACAAGTAAGAGGCGTTGATATGGAACGAATGGGCTAAGCGCTGACACATTTGCTAGGGACCGTACTCACGTTGAATATATCCAAGGGTACTCTAAAATCTTCAAGGCACTTGCGGCGTACCTCAAGAAGCACTATGCCAATGGTCTCACCTGGAACGAGAAGGACGGCGTCGATGCTCAAGACGCCCTGCAACAGATTAAGGGCGGTGCTTCTACTGGCAGCGCCGTGCCACCCCCTCCTCCCCCGCCGGTGCCATCCCTCAATGTGCCTGGCGGTGCTCCTCCGCCGCCTCCCCCGCCGGGTGCACTCCTCAATCCCGCCCCGTCAGCGGCCCCAGCCGCTGACATGTCTGCTGTCTTTGATCAGCTGAACCAGGGAGATGCGATCACATCGAATCTCCGCAAGGTCGACAAATCGCAGATGACACACAAGAACCCCGCCCTCCGGCAAGGCTCGACAGTCCCCGGAGAGCGCGAGCGCCCCGGATCCTCAGACAGCGTGTCTCGCGCCCGGTCCCCGCTCCCGAGCAAGAAGCCCAAGCCAGAGAGCATGCGCGGCCGCAAGCCCCCGCGCAAGGACTTCGAGGGCAACAAGTGGTTCATCGAGAACTACGACAACCCAGGCGAGATCATCGAGATCCCCGCAGCGCAGAACCACTCCATCCTCATCTCCCGATGTAACAAGACCATAATCAAGATCAACAACAAGGCAAACGCTATATCCATCGACAACTGCACCGGCTTGTCCATCATCGTCGACTCGTTAGTCAGCAGCCTGGACGTCATCAAGTCGCCCAAGTTCGCTCTCCAGATCGACGGTATCGTCCCTACTCTTCTGTTTGACCAGGTCGACGGTGCTACTGTCTACCTGAGCCAGCAGAGCTTGGGCACGGAGGTGTTCTCGAGTAAGAGCACCGCTGTCAACATCATGCTTCCGCCGAAGGAGGGCACCGATGAAGATACCAAGGAATGTCCTATTCCTGAGCAGATTAAGACGTACATTAAGGACGGCAAGGTTGTTAGCGAGATTGTTGAGCACGCTGGTTAAATGCGTTGCTCAGGTCTATATGGGGTAAAAGATGTAGATAGTTTTAGGAACCGATTAATTTGCTAGCCTTGCAAATTGTACTTTGAAAACCCATTGATTGTATTTTCACTAACAAGGAGAGTCTATACCAATCCATGTATGCTCCACGTATCCAGACCCAATCAATTTAAACCAGAAGCAGTCGAGTTAGGAAACGAGTGCAGAAAACGAGACCTCGTCCAAGCAAAAAAGACAAAGATATATGCATGTTTCACTAAGCCATTCATGCAAAAACGAATGGAAAAGAAAGGGGTATATTACCTATTCTGCGCCTTGTCTAGTCTGTAAACGCCCCAATAATGAGAAATGAAGAAAAGCAGATCCAATAATCCAATGAGGAAGATGATGGTGGGCCTACACCTGACTCAACGGTCCTGTATGGTTAGTCAACGTCAACGCCATTACATATATAATACCACTTGGGGGTATAGGTATGAAACATCAATTGTCTTGTGAACAATGAATGATCCGAGAAAACTGCTCAGTTGATATACCGCGTGTCATGTTTCTGGACATCTAGCCCGCGCAATCTTTTGGCTAGCAGGCTTTCTCCAACCTCGGAGCCGAACTGATAACCGCCGTACCCAGCATCACCTCTGCTAAGTTTGTTATATATTCCGGCCTCGCCAGCTGATTCGGAACCGGGAGAGGTAAGTGGAGTTTCTCTTAGAGATGGGATGGGCTGGAACGGATGCCGTGCAGGCACGGCAGCGAGATCTCTTATTCCCTCAGTATCATTGGGTATCGTACCTTGACCTGCTGCACTCCGTCTGTGATCCGTCTTCTCTGAGGCAGACTTGGTGCCGGGATCCCGAGCGGGCTTGTACGGCGTATACTTTGGATCGGGATGTTGTGTTTCGTTTCGCAACTTCTCCTTTCCATCCGGGACTCGATTGGCGAATACAACGCGGATGCTCGAGTGCAGATAGAAACGGCCTTTGGACGGGCAGCAGATATTCAAATGGACCAGATATCTCAGGATAGGCTTGTCCTTAGGATCCTCTGATACACTCAGTGATGCCTCCGGGCGATCAGTGCCGTAATTCTTCCGTGCACTGAGGGGCATGTCGATTATGGGACCAGCTGAATAGCTTCTCTGCCGGATGAATGTCTTTGTGCCCGGTTCCATATCGCTCAAGTCATACGGAACTAGGAATAGATTGACCGCTGTCTTATTCGGGTTCTTGATCATGATTTGCAGTTGTCCTTGTTGCGGTATTCTGTAGCACCCGCCGGGCGGACATTTCGGTGAGTCTGCCCTTCTGTTTCTCTTCTCTCGTCGGCGCAGTGTGTCTTGGTCAGAATATTTAGGCGCAACTGCATCGTTGGCAACGGGGTCATTATTCATTCCCGTTGGGCTCTGATAGCGTCTGCGACGCTTGTTGGTAGCCGGGTCGTCTTTCGGAAGTGAGTTTTCCAAATCGATATGACCGACATAAGGACTTGGATTATCGTCCGAAATAGACCGTCCAGAACCCGAAGTAGGGTAACTATAAAACACTGCAGGGAACGGTATTGACACATGTGGCGGGCATTTGAGACTCGACTTGCATTTACTTCTCCCAAGCACGCCAATTTGCGCCGTGAAATCTAGAGGTTTCGAAGGGTTCATCGACATCCGTCCGCGGAGTATAGACTCTTCGTACGATCCGACCATTGGAGCGTGACCTTTCAAAGGTACGTCAAAAGATGGCCTTCTGGCCCGCTGCGCAGGAGCCTGGATCGATGAAGCAAGTTGCAGACTGTATCCGGACGCCAATGTCCGTCGGGGCGAGCTTGGCTGGGGGAGAACCTCTTCTCGTCGCTGATGAATATCAAAGGCGCCAAAGTTGATTTGATCTGTAGGCGATGACTGTAGGTACCGGAAAGTCTCTGGGGGCAAAGTGCGACGACGGTTGGCTTTCTCCTGAGACTCCGATATTTCCATGGCATCGACCTTGGGGGAAAAGTCAAGGTCTGTGTTATTCGCTTGGTACACAAGAGGACTGGTTGGAGCCTTCAGAACATAGCTGGACGAGAATGAAGGTGCCCGCGACCTATTTACCGGACTTCTCGGCTCCGGATCATGCGTGGGGGTGCGCAGCGACAGTGATGAGGAAAATACTGGGGTTTTGAACCAAGGAGTGGTGGGAGAGGATCCTAGCAGAGAGAGATGGGAGGGGCCATGGCCATGTTCAGAAGAAAGGGACTGTAGTTGTCCCTTTATCTGTTGTCCACCACCTCCCTCCCTGAAATCGCCAGAATGTAACGCTGAACGAGGCCGCTCTATACTAGTAGGAGAGGCCAATTCTGTAGTTTCATTTTCTTGTCGCCCACTACCGGTATTCCGGTCAAAACTGTCCATATGTGAGCGCTCGCATGGCATGACGTGTATCGAATAGTCACTTGAGTTGTCCGCCTATTGTCCGGTTAGCAAAGCAGAGCACACAAAGCACAGTGACATTTAGACATACCAGACGACTCTGTATCCAAGCCGACGTCTCAGACCTCTTAAGGTACTGTATCAGCTCCCCGCGATCACTGGTATGTAACTTGGAGAAATGAGGACCCGGGAGTCGGGAGTACCCAAAGTCCCTGACTTCCGGGTTCAAGGATTCGCATTTAGACTCTCCGTAATCAAAGTCATTCCTCCATGATGGCGCATCATTCCACGGCCTATCCTCTCTGTCCTGGTGGTTCTGGTGCTCGTGGGACTGGTGGTCATCGGACCATAAATCGTAGAGGCGCTGATGATCCGGATCTTGGAAAATAGGCATATTTGCAATGAAAATTGCAAACTATGAGACGGAATTTTGAATATAGAGCATCGCAAGGTTACCACAAAGTGGCCAACACAGTATATAGCGAGCAAAGAATGACGAGAGAGGCGAGGATGCTAGGCTGAAGTGGCGGGCAGTATGTGTTGTATGGCGGCAGTTATACGTAGTGATGCGCTGATGGCCGGGAGACGAAATGCAATCAGAGAACTGGTAATTAATAGAGTAGTAGATAGAAGCACAATAGCGACGTTGAATACACAAATTGATATGGAATAATCAGAGAGAGAAGAAAGTGAGAGAGAAAGAAGAGAAGTTGGAAGAGAGACTGACTCGGGACGGCAGAAACGGAATGGGATGATGAATCATCGCCTGATAATTCAGGCCTGCGCACTATTGGCTACTATATAGCTCAGCGTCAGCCAGAAATGCAAATCAAACAACTATTCAAGCATTAATATATCGCTCTTAATCATTCGAATAAGAAGAAAAGCAGCATAATTAATGATATCAATCCTGGCTGATAGTAGGCGCATACTTCTTTCCCCTCCGCTTATCGCCGTTGTAACTCCCGACTCACCGCCTTGCAAAAAATCAAGATCAAAAAACCGTTGAACTTTCTTCACGAACAGTCGATAAGCACAATTGTTGCAATTTACTTTCATAATGTCGGCCAAGCGTTCGCGAGACACAGAGGATCGTCCAGGGGACTCTGCGACCACAGAACCCGCAGCCAAGAAGAGCAAGAAGAAGGGTTTCTCCGTCGCGCCTGATAACCTCCCCGATGGCACATATCGTCGCAAAGGTGAGTATCCTAGACAATAAAGACGATAAGGAAAACGAATACTAACGAAAATCGCAGCCCAAAAAATCAAAGCCGACCTAATCCAAAAGGCCAAAGTCAAAAAAGCCTACGCCAAAGTAAAAGCCCAAGAAGAAGTTCCAACCAGACCTTCCGTCTACGAACTCGAAGAACAGCGGCAACGGGAGGAGAATGAGCGGCGGCAAAACGAACACGCAGACCCTGATGAGCCCCAAGAGGCTGGAGCGAAAGTTGGAGGTGCAGGCATGGAGCTTCACCCGGATCGACTGGCCATGCTGAATGATCCTCAACCCGAACCCGAACCTGAACGAAAACCTAGGTCAGAGCATGCGCAGAATCGTCGCGAGGGTGGAAGGAACAGAAAGGGAAAGCGTACTGCTTTTGACAAGGAGATGGAGATTGCGCGGAAGCGCAAAGAGGAGGCTGATAAGAGAAGGGAGCAGAAGGAGTTTAAGCAAAAGGATCGCGAGGCCATGGCAAAGGCTAAACGGCCGGATCAGAATGGGAAGAAGAGATTGGGGAGGGAGAGCACGGTGCTGCTTAGCCGTGTCCAGCGGCTGGTTGGACAGAACTAGATGGCCCTGTGGCAGCGTGCATTGAAAAGTTTTCGGATTAAAAGTGATACCCAGCGCTATAATATGATCTGGCTTTGAACTACTTATAGATGGTTGTCTATATGGAGATTGTTTGTGAATAATGCAAATGCTATTCAAAACCAAGTGGCTAACTATTAAGCTGATTTCAGCCCTGTCCCAGTTCTTTGCTTCCGGAAGCAGGCAAACTCTCCCTTCGTCCTTTCACGTAGATTCTTGAGAACTCCTCTCATCTCTCCGAGTTCCGCCTGGAGCTTAGCGCGTGCTTCATGGGTAGTCCGTTGGTCCAATTCCACATAGATCTGGCTCTGCACCATAGACGACTCGTCCGTCGAATACTGCGACAGCGTTTGTGCAATGAACTCAGTGTCCAGGGTCGCTTGCATTAGTGCCGCAAGCGTGTACTCCGATCGTGCACTAAATGCGGCTAAAAGCGATGAAGACACCTTAGATAGGAGGTAGGTGAGAATCGTTTTCATTAAAGGAGACGGAATGCCGGAGGATGAGCGACTTGAGGCTGAGAGGGAGGTGGACGGGATGGTAGTCGAGATCTCGGTGTGAACAAGGACCAAGGCTAGCATTGTGTTGTATACGTAAGGCCGGACTTGCTCGGGCCGGTTGGTTGACGGTTCCCAGTCTGGGGCAGTAATGCCGTTGAAGATCGTGGAGTTCAGTGTCTCGACGGTTGGGTTGGTATAAGATTGGAAGAGGCGGTCATCGATCTGGTGCAGTGCATCTCGGATGGTCTTTGCTTCGTCGGTCAACTTGACGGAGAAGGATGTTTCGAAGGTCGAAATGAGCTGCGGTACTAGAACGGCCTGGAGTTCCTTGATATTGGAAAGCGTGAGAAGTATGCGCACGTTCTGTTAAGGTTAGCCCTTCTGATCTCAATTCTGCAGGAGGGGCCGACTTACTCTGTTCTCAGCATCCACAGCATCTGCCACAAGCACAGATGATGCAACATCTGGTCCGTTAACTGAGGTCGCATGTCCAACAAGAACCCACTCATTGTCTTCCTCGGGTGCCTCGGGATGCTCTGCATTTTCAACCAGCCCGCTGAGCGCCTTGTATACGCTCGACACAAACTGCATGCGCACCATCTGGAGAAGTTTCGCCGGAGGTTGCGTGACAACTTCCACCGTAAGAGGTTTGGCCATGGCCTCCGGAATGTACAGGATCTTCTGCATCCCGCCAAGGATTGCACTCTCATATGCAACAAACAACCCGGGCATCTTGGTCAAGTCCCGCTTCTCGGGATCCCGTGTCCAATCCTCCAGCATCTTGCAGATTTCCGCATCTTTACCCCAAGCAGCACATACGACGCGGACAGATCTCTCACGAGCAGTACTCACAAGCGACTTGAGAAGATCGGGAGTGTTACCGCTGCGGTTCACGGGGCCCAATGCAGCCATTTCGCCAGCTGCCATACCGATAATGGCCAAGAACCTGTCGAGGTAGTATATACCACTGAGCGAGTTGGAGAAAGGCGGCCAGAAGGCGAAGTCCTCCCAATGCTCTCCCCGCTTAGGAATAGGGAAAGGCATGTTTTTGGGATCAAGTTTGAAGCGAGATTCGGTGGGCGTAACCCCAAAGCTGGGCGTGCTTGGGCTGGGCGGTGATATTGGAGTTGCGAGAATCGAGAGATCGTCCGTCGGGGGAGAAGCAAACAGCGCCAACACGCTCTCGCGGATCAAATTGACTAACTCAACGACACCGTTCTCCAGAGTCAAAGTCTCCTCCTCCGAAAGTCGATGGTGTTTACGGCTCTCCCCTTCGAATCCAACGGGAAGCATCCTTTGCTTGCTGCCGTCAATAAACGATTGTGCAGCTTCCCAAAAATCCAGCACTTCACCCAGAACTCCTCCATGTGGTGACAATAATCTACTCAAGTAAGTATGGATGCACTCCCAGAGCTCAGTAACTTGGTCCGTATCTAGCATCGCTTGCGCGTCGAGTGAGCCCTCGCGAGGGGCCAGTCGAAGGTAGGATGCCACTTGTCGCGGGGATGGGACCTCACCACTGGCCAGTCTGCGTCGGAGGATCTCGAGTTCGACTTTGCAACGTTCACAGAACGATGTAATCTTGGTCTTGAGGAAGTCATAACGGTTCATGAGCCAAACCCAGATCGGATTGTCCTCGACGCCCAATTCCAGCAAGGCCCCGATCAATTCCATGTGTTCCTCAACTGGGCCAGATGCCGTGGCTGTTGTGGATGTGGTGGGTGCATCACCTAGACGCCTCCAGAGATCACGCTTGAATGCTTGGATTTGCTGATCTACGTCCATCCACATGCGACCCATGGCCAAAATCGTATGCGTCTCCTCGTCGGTCAACGACCGGCCATCGCTGCTAGCCATGTCTGCAATATTCCTAGCATTGTTGGCTAATGTCCTTGCATTTGTGAATAATCCAAAAACCAATTCGTAGTCCCTTTGCTTGATCGCCTTGGAAAGCTGTCCGCCAATTTCATAGACATCGCGATGTCTCTCCATCGTGTCGACCACGGATTTCAATATCTGTTCTCGCTCACGACCCCCCAGGGCTGGGCCCCATACTTCCTCCGCCTTCACAGAAGCCTCCACAAGAGGGGCACGAATTCCTTTCATACCGTATTCACTTTCCTTGGTTAAAGCATTCTTACTACTTTCTGGCGCGGGGGAAACGCCGCGCGCCATTGCCGAGCTGCTCCTGAAATGTGCAGACCGGCGACGAATCTGGGCCAAAGGAACGTCATCCTGTGGCGGTGCGCCCTGGTTTCTCATCTCCGTGTAGACACTATCAATGGTCGCCTTGGCGCGAACGAAACGCTCAAAGTTGGCCTCTACCAGCACCTTCAGCGAGGCGGACTTTTGGTCAATGGACCGCGACAGGTAACCTAAGCCATCGAGGAGCGATTGAATCGAGTCATTCGAATGTGCCTGGGAGAGAAAGAGCGCTGGCGAGAACGACGTGGACGAGAGAAGGAACCTGTTTCGTAACCGGGTCTCTTCATCCAAGGGCAACCCCCTCTTCTTGAGAATCTTCAGCACGCTCTCTCCAGAGCCCAGAGGATCCGGTTCATCCTTCTGAGCCAGACTATCAGTCCCACTACCTCCTCTTTGTGACCCCAGATTCTTCCGTTGGCTCCCACTGCGCTCCAAAGCAAAGTATCGGGACTTGTGCGACCGCGCGCCGTCACCGCGTAGACTCTCCGTGTCGGATTCATCGCTTTCGTCGAGTTCCTCCGGCCATGTCTCTGGGAACTCAGACGGTAGGCCGTAATGGTTTGCAATATCGGTATCGTTCATGGTCTCGAGGGGTAGTAGTAGGCGTGTCAAGGGAGAGAGAGGGGACAGGTAAACCGATAGGACGGCGCACGCACGATCGAGCTAGAGAGGATCTCATGCAGACATCTGCAGCTGCAAGGATGTGAATAAGCAGTAGTGTTTCCGTCTGGGGAAATATACAAGTAGTACTACAAGCACTATGCAATTGTACCCCGTACTCCGTAGTAGCGTGTGTTATCAGATCAACCGACTCGGCCCAAAGCGGTATTCTGCCCGGTCGGATCGGGCGGCGCTGCCGAGACGTTGACGATGGACTGACTGAGGCTTTTCTCTCTCCCGCGCACAACTTCCCTTACCTCTCCTTCTCCTTCCCCTCTCTCCTGTCAACCCTCCCCTCTCACTTTCTTCTTTATACATTTATCATCCGGTAGCGATCCCCGGGTTCTGCCACCATGATCTCTGCTAGAACCTTCATTACCCCCGCGCGTCAATGCCTGCGGACAACACGGGTGTCCCCAAGCTTTGCATCGCCGGTTTCGCAGGTATTTAGACCTCCCTGGTCTGGTGAACTACACAAACTAACTATGGCCTCAGTTCCGTCGCTATGCCTCTGCTGCCGATGAACGGGTTGCCAAATTCAAGGGTCAAAAGGGCGCTGATGTATGTGCCGCCGTTAAAATATTTTCGTTTTCTCCCACCCCGATTCGCTTTAGATCGGAGGATGTTTCCACTATGGTCGACAAAGGCATTGCTGCCTCGAGTCGAGTCGCAACGATACGGATGGAATACGAATGAGAGTGGAAAGTCTGACAGAATTGGTTCGATAGGGAAAATACACCGTGACCATGATCGAGGGTGACGGTATCGGTCCTGAGATCGCTCAGTCCGTCAAGGACATCTTCTCCGCCGCAAATGTAAACCCCGCCCCGAGCCTTCGAGCCATCTGATTACAACAAAAGGGAGGAGAATTATGGCTAAAAAGGATATAGGCCCCCATTAAGTGGGAGCCCGTCGACGTCACTCCCATCCTCAAGGACGGCAAGACCGCAATTCCCGACGATGCCATCGACAGTGTTAAGCGCAACTACGTCGCGCTCAAGGGCCCTCTCGCTGTAGGTTATTTCTCGATTCGTCAATGGATTCGCATATACTCATACGAAACTTCTTCAGACTCCTGTCGGAAAGGGTCACGTCTCTCTTAATCTTACTCTCCGTCGTACCTTCAACCTCTTTGCCAACGTCCGTCCCTGCCGCTCCGTTGCTGGCTACCAGACCCCCTACGACAACGTCGACACTGTCCTGATCCGTGAGAACACCGAGGGTGAATACTCTGGTATCGAGCACGTTGTCGTCGACGGTGTCGTCCAGAGCATCAAGCTTATCACCAAGGAGGCTTCTGAGCGTGTGCTCCGTTTCGCCTTCCAGTACGCCCGCTCCATCAACAAGAAGAAGGTCCGCGTGGTGCACAAGGCCACCATCATGAAGATGTCCGACGGTCTCTTCCTCAACCTCGCCCGCGACATCGCCAAGGAGTTCCCCGACGTTGAGTTCGACGCTGAGCTGCTGGACAATTCGTGCTTGAAGATCGTTACCGACCCCACCCCCTACAACGACAAGGTCCTTGTCATGCCCAACCTGTACGGTGACATTCTGTCCGACATGTGCGCCGGTCTCATCGGTGGTCTCGGTCTCACTCCCTCCGGTAACATTGGTGACGAGTGCTCGATCTTCGAGGCCGTCCACGGTTCCGCTCCCGACATTGCTGGCAAGGGTCTTGCCAACCCCACTGCTCTGCTTCTGAGCAGTATCATGATGCTTCAGCACATGGGTCTGACTGAGCACGCTGCTCGTATCCAGAAAGCCACCTTCGACACTCTTGCTGAGGGCAAGGTGAGTTCAATCCGATGCAATCAATACTCTGACAAATTGACACTAACGTCATACAGGCCCTCACTGGAGACCTTGGCGGTAAGGCCAAGACCGCTGAGTACGCTGATGCTATCATCAAGCGTCTCTAAGCGGTTTCTGTCACTTTGATTGTACTATTCCCCCTTGTTACTCTCTATAACCCGCGAACGACCTAGATATAGTATCTACATGTAGCACTTGAGATGCTTGTCATTCTACTTCTTTAACGTACCAGTGAAAAATAGACATGACAGTTAAACCTTACTGTATACATCTCCTATTTCAGAATGCCTTAAGAAATAATAGGTGCCCCACTGCAACCCAAAATTATATCCGTACAAAACCCGAGAAAACGCCGTCTAACACCTTTTTGAGGTATCTCGATCATAATTATTGCACCTTCAACAAGCAATATCAACGTCGCCTCCCCGTCCTTCTTGTCCCTGTTCCTCCACCTCGTTTAGACCGTGACGTCTGAGCCCTTGTACTTCTTGGATTCGGAGAATCACCCGCTTCCTCTTCATCGTCTTCAATCTCACTGTCTTCTTTCGCGGCGTCCGAGGCATCCTCATCAGCTTCCTCCTCTTCAGAGTCTTCTTCGTCATCGACAGTAGCTGCGCTTTTTCGGGATTCCTCAGCTTGGAACCGTTTCGCGCGCGTGCCGCGTGTTCCTGGAGGACGGCCGCGGGTACTCTTTCGGCCACGGGAGGGTGCAGGGGAGGAGCGTGCTTCTATAGCAAAACAAGTCAGTAAGGAAAGAAATTGACAATACTCATTAGACGAGATTGGTACCATCCGTATCCGCCACAGTGCTCCCTCTCCTCGACTCAGCCCGCCCACTCGTAGGCGATGCAGAGTCCTCCGTCGCCAACCTCCTCTCAAACATCATATCACCGTATTCATCATCGGGGAGTTGGAAGGGACAGTAGCGTTCGGCTGAGGGATCGCCGTCATCCGCGACATCTGATATTAACGAATCCTCCTGTGATAATCAAAATCCACCGTCAGCAAGGGCAATTGGATACAGGCGGAGCAGGCTTACCCGCTCGTCGAGTGCTGCAAGATTGTAAAGTGTGCTGAGCTTTCTCCAAATGCCAGGGATTCGTGTGTGGTCTGCGTTCGCGGGCGCATAGCCTTGGGTTTTGAGGAATTCGGAGATTGCGATCATGCGGAAGTGTTTGTGCATGCCTTGAGAGAGGAGATATCAGTCTTCCGGCCAGCCCTAAATCTCCTTAGTAGCATTAAACCATACCAACAGGCTTCCACTTGATAATCGCCTTCAGTAAAGCCGTCTCTTGCTCGTCCGTCCAAGGATCCGCGACAATGTCGTAGTCGGTCTCTAGCTTCGCGCTCTCGCCGGACGCTGGTGTAGCAGATGACTGCCCATTCTCTGTCTCTGAAGCTTCCGCAAGCTTAGGCTTCTTCTTTGGAGGCATATTGGCGATGTTGTAGAGTGAAGAAGTGCAGTGTTTACAGCAACAGTTTGACCGCACGGCGGCGTCGGTTTCCCGAACAAGCGGTGGCCCGTGCACGGGATTGGAGATACCCTAAACCTATCCAGGACTAGTGCGGCGTGATCGCGCGTTGTCAACGCGAACGTTGCGATAAAGAAGACTTTAGACCATTGAGATAAATGGCGACGTCCGAGCATGATGGAGGACGACTATGGGATAGATCCATTTTCTAGTGAGAATTTATGGAGGCTCTCTAGGTTTACCCTGCAATCGCTGCAGCCATTGGAGCCTTTACCGTGGAATGAGAGGTTGCCTGGTGAGTAAGTAGTCTACGGTCCTTGAACTCAGAAGCTGATGGCATTGGAAGATCTGGAAGATGGATTCTTTAGTAACCCGGCTAGGTTATTCGATATCGAAGGCGACAAGTTACATCAGCTGGATATCTTTGGAAACGAAATCGTCATCGAACCCGAACAGTTACTCGAGCCCATTACCGATACTTCGAGCGAGAGCCAATTTGACGAGCATGCTACCGACCACCACGATGGTATTTACAAATTAGATGATGATATTGGATTACTCGACCGTCTGAATGGGTATTTGAGCTACAAGCCGCCGCTACCATCGTGGGAGACATATCACAACCGATCGCACCGTGAGCCAGTTTCCGCATATTTCAGCGAGTCGGGGGCAAAGGGCTTCGATGCGGCATTGGCACACTATTCGATGAAGAAAAGGGTCAATGTTGCGGGGCGTCTAGTTCGAAGCGATGTATTCTTTCAGGCTCTCATTCGGCTTGGACTGGGGTGGGGTTCTGCGTTCTTTCGCTATAATGTGGAAGCGAAGACATTCGAGAAAGGGCTGAACGATGTGCGCGTCTCAGGCGTTAGTCTCCCGATGCTAAACCAGGTCACAAACGAGCTGCTCCAATGTGGAACAGATATGCAACGAATACGGGTCTTTGTTCGCAGTACTTCGGCCAAAAATGCGAAGCTCTCCGCCCTGTCCACTTTTGCTAGCACCACAGCTGTGATTATCTATACCCTGGAACGACAGCTGGCAAGTCAGTCGACACACGCGGTATCGATACTCCAGATCAAGTCTTTGTTCTCGCGAGGCGGCGAATTGGTTAACGCTCTGGCGGGTATGGTCGACGCAGCTGAAAAGGTTTCATCAGACGCTCAGATTATGTCCGTTGTTATGCAGGAGGCTGCATATCTAACGCATAGGTTTGGTTGGATAGAGAATCTGATGCGCGAAGTGGTCGTTCGTGTCACTGAACCTTGGCTCGGACATCTGGAGGCCTGGGTCGGGCTTCGTCCAGAGACACCCGTATTGAATGAACTGTTGACGAGCGGTAAGGGCTTTGCAATGTTGGAGCGACAGGAAGAAAACGGACGAGTCAAGGCAGGGCCTGCGAGCCAGCACTACAAGTACCAGTCTGATGAGATGCCATCTTTTATTCCCGACGACCAGGCCCTATTGATCTTCGAGAGCGGAAGAAGCTTGCGTTTTCTTAGACAATCTCATCCACAACATCCCCTTTCGAACGATATGGTTCGCAATACTGAACCACCCAGGCTTCGTTGTGCGGATTCTTGGGCCGACATCGAAAGGATACAGACGAAGGCCCACGAGTATGAATCATTACTTCGCGCGGAGATACTCAAGTACAACCGCGGTGAGCGCGTCAACACAAACGTTGTTGACGGAGGCAATGACCTTTCAAACTCTGGGGAGAACGATTCTGGCACTCTTGAGGGCATCTACGATCTACTTGACATGGAGGACCAACGCACAACCGGACTGCTGACTGGCCCTGACTCCCTGCAGAAAGATAAACTTGGTCTGCTGAGCTCTGACGTCGGACAATTCGAAGGCCTCGATGGAAAGTTTGGTCCGGAGATGACTTTCTCACTATACCTTTCATTCGCGCCGCTCCTTTCATCACAGGCACTACTCATCGACTTCTCATGTCTCCATATGCTATTCAAAGAACACGAAATCAGAAACCACCTGACACTCCAATGGAGGTACCAATTACTCGGCGATGGGTTTTTCGTGTCTCGCCTCTCTCATGCTCTCTTCGACCCGGAGATGGAAAGCGGCGAGCGGAAGTCTGGCGTGGTGCGTAGTGGCGTGCATACCGGTCTTCGTCTGGGAAGCCGTGATACATGGCCTCCGGCAAGCTCAGAGCTGCGGTTGGTGCTTATTGGACTTCTAACTGAAAGCTACAGCGCGGGGAGTGGCTCGGGCGATATGGACGATGCCCAGCATCACAGAGAAAAGGAACTCCCCGGTGGCTTGAGCTTCGCTGTTCGAGAGTTGACTGCTGAAGAAATAACAAAGTGCAAGGATCCCAATGCCATTCAAGCGTTAGACTTCCTCCGTCTCCAATACAAACCACCAAGTGTTCTGGAGATAATAATCACCCAACGATCTCTCGACAAATACGACCGCCTGTTCAAGCATCTCCTCCGCCTCATCCGCATGGTCTCCGTCGTCAAATCCATCGTCCGCGACTCAACCGCAAGAAACTCCCTCTCAGGAGATACGCACAACGTATTTCAGAAATTCCGCGTCCACGCGCAACACTTCGTGCTCGCCGTGAGCGACTACTGCTTCCACGTCGGTGTTGAATCCACCTGGAAACGTTTCCAGGATACCCTCTCCCGAATCGAGTACTGTCTTGACCGTGGCGACATCGATAGCACTATTGATGCAGCACATTCAGTCCCTAGACTCCGTGACTACCATGAAGATATCCTCGACGAGATCCTCTTTGCTTTGTTCCTTAGCAAGCGCCACGCGCAAGCGGCCAAGTTGCTTGAAAGCATCTTCGGGACGATTCTTGTGTTTGCTCCCATTTCGAGGATGGATAGCGTGAAGGGTGTGCGGCAGGAAAGCGAAGCTACTGTTTCTCATCTGTACAAGACTTTCAGGAAGCAGGCTTCTGCTTTTGTGAATTACTTGCGCGGGTTGGATGGGAGTACGGCATCAATGAAGTCCGTTGGGAAAGCCGGTGCAACGTTTGCTTCGCGATCGGGGCCTACGAGTGTTTTCGATCATCTTCTTTCCCGTTTGGATATTAATGGTTACTATTGACGACTGTGATGAGATAGTACAAATCATGAATTTACATTATTCGCCATATAACCAGTACAGCTTATCCAATCCATGTGCAACCTGTAAATACCGAAACCCTGTCCCATCATTACTCATAAACCAAGAAACAGTCAATGAAGTCGATCAAAAAAAGTGCAAACTCGACTCATCCCATCCCGTCCCCAAAAGAATTTCCTTCGCAGACTTCTCCATAGCCCCGGGCCCACAAATAAGCACCATGCTCTCACTATCAGCAGGCGCATACTCCCTCAACAGCTCCTCCGAAATCCGCCCCCTTCTCCCAGTCCAGGCATTTGACGCTTTGCTCAGCGTATGGATAATCTGGCACTTCTCCCCATTCACCGCTTCAAACGCATCAAGCTCGTCGCGGCAAAGGATATCCTCTTCTTGCCTGTTTCCGTCAAGTACAACGCAGCTCGTCGGATCAGATGTGTCCTGCATGACTGCGCGCAGGACCTGGAAAATGGGCGTGATGCCTGTTCCTCCACAGATCATCTTAAAGGAGCGTATGTGGCGCTGTCTGCCGCTGATGAGGACCTGGCCGTTTCCGAGGTACTCGAAGCGGCCTGTTGGGCCTTTGCATTCGATGATTGATTCTAGGGGGAGGGCTTCTAAGGCCAGGGTCATCTTTCCGCCGGGTATCGTGGGTGTTGCGAAGTAGATCTTGACAAGCAGGTCGACGAATCCTTCTTTTTCGGTTTCGGAGATGGGGGTGTATGATCGGATGATTGATTCGCGGGTTGACGGGTCGGTGACCTTTATCATGAAATGCTGGCCGATAGGGAGGCCTAAATTCTGTTTTTCATGTTCGAGTTTGAGGGTGAAGATGCGGGTGTCCCAGGAGACCTTTTTGATTGCTGAGAGAGTGGCTTTTGTCCATGAGCGGGGCTGAAGGAATGTTGGACGAAATTCGGTGGAGGATTCTTCTTGGGGAGTGGTGTTTTTTAGGGCGGCTAGGTCTGTTGGGTTTAGTGTTCCGATGTGGTAGTCGGGCATCATCTTCTTTGCCGTTTCGCTGTCTGCTATGTGTTAGCGGGTTGGAAGCTCCCAAGGAAGTAAGGCCACTCACGAATCTCGTTGAATTCATCAGAAACATCCTGTCCAGCAGATGAAATGATACTCTGCGCACCACCGGGATGACCCTCCAAGAACCCTGTGCCATCATACACCTCCCCATTGACAACAAACCAAGGCACACCATTAGCACTCTGGGTCTGCAACTCCTGCAGGCTGATCTCCTTGTTCAGCCCATCCTTCTTCATATTAATCTCCTGCACCGGCTCCGGCACCACCAGCTCCTCCCCTTCCTGTCCCTCACCCCAATTCCCATTCGTCAACTCACCCCCAGCCTTCTTAACCCGCTCCATCCAACCCCCAGGCAAAACCGGATGCGACGGATGCTCAAACTTCAAGATACCATCTTCTTTCGTAATAGCAACCCGGAACCAAGGGTTATTCATCATCCCCAGAACCGACCAGTACATATCGCGGGGTTGAATGGCCAGGGATTCATCCATTGCGCGAACAAGGATTGCGGAGCTGTTTTCGAGCTCGGTGATTGCGATGTCTAGGGACCAGAAGCACCAGCAGAAACATGTTTCACGCCAGTACATGTCGACTTTGCCGCCGAAGAGGTTGCCTTCGAAGTCGCGGTATTTGTCTTCGGCGTATTCAATGTTTGCTAGGCGCCAGGCTGTGGCGTGTTAATATATATTAGATGGGAAAAATGGTTTAATAGGAACGCACATTTGCCTTTGTCAAGGGAGATTTCGACTCTTGTGATTCGTCGTCCACCACCTGCGTATGCATAGCCTTTGGCTGTGTATGTGGGACTGGCTGATGAGAGTTCTAGTTCTTCATTATGTTGGGGATATACGGCGGCAGAGTTGACATTGAGGTCGTAAATGGCATATCGGTCGTCTGTCCACCATTTTGGGTTACTCGATGCTTCGTCGGGGGAGACCGATGTCCTGTCCTGCGTTAGTTCGCTTCCCCGGAATTAATAATCTGATGAACGTACGGCAACACTCTGTTATCATAGATGTGGTACCAATTGTCACTAGGGGCGTCGGTAAGGGTCAATCTCTTCAACCACTTGACACTCCGGCCTCCGATTTGACCTGGTACAACGGCTCTGAGGGGGCGGCCGTGATCCGGCCGGAGAGCCTCTCCATTCATCTTATGCGCAAGCATGATCCCCCTGTTAGGGTCCATGGCCCAATTCAATTTAATGGATGTTCCATAGTGGCCGTTAGGCTACACAAGTTAGCCTCGTATCCCATCATTATACTCGCAGTTCAGAGAGCGAGGGAACTTACCAGTTTATCCGCACCCTCCATGCACAGGTACTTGGCTTTTCGAAGCGGCTTCGCGGCCTTCAACACATCCGCCATCATCGGGCCTGTGAACAATGCCGTCGAGAGACCGGCAGGGCCCCATGAGAAACCCTTTGACTTCCGTACTATGTTCTGTTCTTTCCGTCGATTTCCGGCGCAGACGAGGGTAATGGGGGATGTGACTTGGTCGAATTGTTGTAGGATTTCTCGGAAGTTGAGGGTCAGGGGGTTCTCGACGAGTCTGGGTCAGTTAGTATCAAATCTAATGTGATAACTGATATATGGATGGTGGGTTTACCCTTCAATAGAGATCTCCCAGTTGGGAATATCTTCGTCACGGACATATGGTACTGGGCCATGATTTCTGACATAGAAAAGCTCCGGTGATGTTAAGAAGCCTTTCGATCATGAGTTAGCCTCACCAAAGAAACAATCAGTATGCAAGGATAACAACATACCCTCCTTATACAAGTCCGTAAGCGGCGGCTCGACATTGAACGGATGAACACCCGTTAACCTGATAAGACGCGGATCCCGAGGAACATGTTCGTCTGGCGTCCCCTTATCAGCGCTCAAGATCTGTGTCGGATTTTTCGATGGAGGAGGCAAGGGGATATCCGGCAACTCGGGCGATGGGGATGCTTCGAGCCTGATCTGGTCCGGGAAGATGGCGACAGAAGTCTCTGTCTGGACCGTTGTTGTGGCCATTGTATAGTGCGATAGTGGAATGACACTACACTGACCCGGGATAATGGACCGAGTCTGACTAGTCCGGATAAGGAGTCAGGTCAGGGCTTGTATATATACCCTGGGTCCCGTGACAAGGAGGTAGAGCAGGTAACTGAGTCGGGGAATGACGATTGTTATTCCAATGAAAGTAAATCAAATCAAGCGAGCGGCGACTGGACTCTACATCTTTTGGACTACACAAGCTTACCGATGCGGATACGGATAAGTGTACCCGTACCCGTACACCGTTCTCCATACCCACAGCTGGCCATACCTGCTTACTCCTTACGAAAGCTGAATCTCCGCGGCCCGGGATTTGAGAGGCCATGGATAATCGCAATAGTCACACAGCCCTAGCGTTATGGCAGAAAGCTTGGCTAAAGGACCGAAAGTATGTCGCATGGCCGAAATAAGCTAACGACGAATGATCGCAGGATCGGCCACACCTCCTGGAATGCGGGATTTTTCGGGGAGCAACAAGATTTGATCGCCATGTTACACCTCAATATTAGTTGATTATTTTTGTTTTCCAAATTATTCGTTACCGGTCGTGGCAATGGCGTTGTGTCCGGCCCGAAAATAATATGGAGCGCTGCTTATCTCCCGGAACGACGACTAAGGATCCGCCGATAAGCCACTAGCAGCTAACCAGATCTCCGCGGAGTTGCTGCAGTTGGTCTGTGTCAGGGCATGTTTCTGATAACGGAGACCAACGGGAAGCACAGGGCTCTCCCTTGTTAGGGCTTGTGGTGGTCCCTTCTTGCCTCTCACAGTGGCCGCAGGTGGATGCGACATCGCTGATTAGAAACTCGCATTTGTCGATTTGATAGAATCATGACTTGATAGTCGCCACATCCCGGTGAAATGCTGCGTCACGTCGCTGGTGTGGCTTGATGTATATGAGTAGAGGGGGTCTCGTGTGCGCGTAGATGCTGCCGTACTGCAGTTTATTCGGACACATTTGGCCCCGCGATCATAATGCCCTTGCTCGATGGGTTAAGAAACCATGATGGTGTTTCTGGCAGCGTTAGCCATGAAGTTTCACATGTGAAAGATATTCATGCCAGCAATGTAGGCAATGGCTCAGGAAGCCATGGCGCCCGACGACAGAAGATCGTGGTCGTGGGATTGGGAATGGTGGCCATTTCGTTCATGTTTGTGTTATGATGCGAAGGGAAAGAAGGCAATGATGAACTAACTATGCATAGCGAGAAAGTCATCAAACAAGACGCCGAACGACGCCAATTCGACATCCTTGTGATCGGTGAAGAACCTCACGTCGCGTACAACCGTGTCGGTCTTTCGTCCTTCTTCGAGCACCGTCAGATCGAGAATCTATATCTCAATCCCAAGGAATGGGTGAGTACCAATGAATTGAATATGGTCGCAACTTTTTTGACATATATTTAGTATGGTTCATTCCCTGACCGATCGTTCGACTACCACCTCAACACCCGAGTCACCGACATCTATCCCGACGACAAGACCGTTAAAACCTCTACAGGCGATGTAATATCCTACGACATCCTCGTCCTCGCGACCGGCTCCGATGCCGTCCTCCCCACACATACTCCTGGCCACGATGCCAAGGGCATCTTCGTTTACAGAACCATCCAGGACCTGGAACGTCTGATTGAATTCGCATCGCAACACAAGGGCGAGACAGGTGTCACAGTTGGAGGAGGTCTGCTGGGATTAGAAGCTGCCAAGGCGATGACCGATTTAGAAGACTTTGGGAGTGTCAAGCTTATCGACCGCAACAAATGGGTTCTAGCAAGACAACTCGATGGTGACGCTGGTACGCTTGTTACGCGAAAGATCAGAGAGCTTGGGCTTGAGGTTCTGCATGAGAAGCGGGTACGGCTCATCAAGACTGATGAGGATAATAATGTGACTGGGATTGTGTTCGAGGATGGGGAAGAGATCAGTTGTTCATGCATATGCTTTGCCGTACGTCACTCCATTCTCCTGAAGACTTTTATCGCTAACATGTTTCCAGATCGGCATCAAACCACGAGATGAATTAGGGCCTGGGGCTGGTATTCAGCGCGCCGGAAGGGGTGGTTTTGCCATCAACGAGAGGTACCTCTCCATGATTCTAGTAAACATCTCAGCTCAAGCTAATTCCGCCCAGATTACGAACATCAGTACCCGATATCTACGCTGTCGGAGAATGTGCAAGCTGGGAGAACCAAACATTCGGCATCATTGCGCCCGGTATCGAAATGGCGGACGTTCTGGCATTCAACCTGACGAACCCCGACAAAGACCCAAAGTTCTTCAAGCGGCCTGACCTGAGCACGAAGCTGAAGCTGCTTGGTGTGGACGTCGCTAGTTTCGGCGATTTCTTCGCAGACAGAGACGGTCCGAAATTCATGCCAGGCCAACGGCCATCCCTTGAAACGGAGCAAAAAAATGGAGAAGAAGAGCCAGTGAAGGCCCTTACCTATAAGGATCCGTTTGGTGGTGTCTACAAGAAGTATCTCTTCACTATGGATGGGAAGTACTTGCTTGGTGGAATGATGATCGGAGACACGAAGGACTACCTTAAACTGAACCAAATGGTTAAAGCACAGAAAGTGCTGGAAGTGCCTCCCAGTCAATTCATTCTTGGCGCTCAGAACGGTGGTGAAGAGAACGCAGATGATCTGTGAGCACCTCCCTTCTCCAGACTGTCCATTTTTCCTGATACTAACGGTGATTCAAAACAGAGACGACAGTACTCAGATCTGTTCATGCCACAATGTGACAAAAGGCGACGTCGTCGAAAATATCCAGAACGGTACATGCAAGTCCATTGGCGAGGTCAAGTCGTGTACTAAGGCAGGAACTGGATGCGGTGGTTGTATGCCTTTGGTTCAGTCGATCTTTAACAAGACAATGCTTGATATGGGACAGGAAGTGTCTAACAACCGTAAGTCTCCCGAAGCAATTATTACGGCTATCACTAACTCGTCCAGTATGCATCCATATCCCCTATTCGCGAGCTGATCTCTATAACATCGTCGCCGTCAAGCGGCTACGAACGTTCGTCGATGTCATGAAAGCAGTTGGCAAGAACCCAGAGTCCCTTGGATGCGAAATCTGCAAACCTGCCCTTGCTTCCATTCTCTCAAGTTTGTTCAACCAGCACATAATGGACAAAGAGCTCCACGACCTACAAGAAACAAACGACCGCTTCCTCGCCAATATCCAGAGAAACGGCACATTTTCCGTCGTGCCTCGAGTTCCTGGTGGTGAAATCACTCCGGATAAATTAATTACCATTGGTCAAGTGGCGCAGAAGTATGGATTGTACTGCAAGATCACTGGTGCCCAACGTATCGATATGTTCGGTGCTAAAAAGCAGGATCTTCTGGACATTTGGACGGCGCTCGTTGATGTTGGCATGGAAAGTGGTCATGCTTATGCTAAGTCGCTACGGACGGTCAAGGTACGTTTCAGCTCATATCTCTAGAGACAGGCAAACTGACAGTACGTACAGAGTTGTGTTGGAACAACATGGTGTCGTTTTGGTATCGGTGATAGTGTCGGCATGGCCATTCGACTAGAAGAGCGATACAAGAGCCTTCGCGCACCTCACAAGCTCAAGGGTGCTGTATCCGGCTGTGTGAGAGAATGTGCCGAAGCACAAAACAAAGAGTAAGTCTTGCAACCACCGCAGAGCTAGTTTATATGCTAACGATATTAGCTTTGGTCTGATCGCAACCGAAAAAGGTTTCAACATCTTCGTTGGAGGCAATGGAGGTGCAAAGCCCCGACACTCCGAGCTGCTCGCAAAAGATGTCCCGCCAGAAAAAGTCTTCTCCGTAATCGACCGCTACCTCATCTTCTACATACGCACAGCAGACAAACTCCAACGAACAGCGCGATGGATCGAGAACCTACCCGGCGGAATCAACTACTTGCGCGAAGTGGTGCTCGACGACAAACTCGGCATTGGCGCTGACCTCGAGCAGCAAATGCAAGACCTCGTCGATGGGTACTTTTGTGAATGGACAGAGACAGTCAAGAACCCAGACCGCCGCAAGTTCTTCCAGCAGTTTGCCAACACCGATGAAGCCGTCGACACCGTTGAAGTCGTCAAAGAGCGTGGCCAAAAGCGTCCCGCGTACTGGCCCAAGGACGCTGCCGCCAGCGAGGACTTTAAGGGCCACCAATGGTCCAGCACGTCATGGCAGCCCATGATCAAAGCCGATCACTTCTCCGATGAGCACCCGCAAATCTCATCTGCCAACGTCAAGCGCGGAGATACACAATTGGCCATCTTCAAGATCAAGGGCAAATACTACGCAACTCAACAAATGTGTCCCCACAAACGCGCCTTCGTTCTCTCTGACGGTCTCATCGGCGACGACGACGCAGGCAAATACTGGGTGTCTTGCCCGTACCATAAACGCAACTTCGACCTCAACGGCGAACAAGCAGGTCGCTGCTCAAACGACGAGGCCATGAATATTGCCACTTTCCCCGTTGAGGAGCGGAATGATGGGTGGATCTACTTGAAGCTCCCCCCTGTCGAAGAGCTGGACTCTTTGCTGGGCACGAAGAAGTGGGCTGTCAAGAAGGAGGAGTCTACGGATCCGTTCCAAAGGATGGATAAGAAGTATAAGGGGATTAGGGGTAAGAAGGCCGGGGAGATTGAGGGTAATGGGCAGAAGGGTGTTCAGACGAATGTTATTGATTGGTAGTGATTTGTGGGTTCGGTTTCACGGCGTTCATGTTTATCTCTGCAATTGGATGATATCACGCGGCATGTAAATACTCTTCTTAGCAATGAATTCTATGATGAAAATGACTTTTATTTATACTCCCATTTTATCTTAGATCAATTGACTATAAAATCCTCCGTAATGCCAATTTGGCGCGGAGTAAGTGTAATTGACATGATCCCTTTTGGAACAACACGTGCTTCCCGATGGAGATTAAATCCAGCGCGGCTGAGTTGTTAGTCAATATTGAATGTCAATTCGTTCGATTGTGCTATGTCATTCCCTGTATTTTGTATGGAGGATGGTAAAAAGCGGGTGTCATTGATATACGAAAGGAGAAAAGAGAAGCTTGGTATAAATAGTGGTTAAAGAGGGAATCCTATCACGAAAGAAGAATATAGACTACTTGTGCACTTACCACCATCCATCACGGCTTGAACGAATGATAAACATACTCTACCATACAACGCCATACCACACTTCAAATGCATCTTAGGGTCGGTGTCATCACGTGCACTATTGAACTCTGATTGGCTTGCAGTCCGTATCTATCACTATCTTCGCCTCGTGCAGCATCTCAACATCGACTCGCCAGAGATATACGGTGGAGACCACCATATCTTGTAAATAATCCACCGGCGGCTCCATCGCAGGATATAAATACTCGCCACCGTCCATCGAGTTCAGTATTTCCGCGGAGGTGTCTTTGACAGTCCTTATTACTCACGGGCCCAATAAAACGCCCGAGAGTTATCGGAACAACCCCTGTGGGCCGCTATCATTGACACTGGCCGTTCTCGGGCCCTGGCTCGGGCATGGCTGACGCATACTCCCATGGAACGGCCGATGGTTCGGTAGACTTAGTCGGTCTTATCTACGGTTTAGCACCCGATACGATCTTCCCCGGGCCCGGTCTATCATATCTTATCTTTGGTCGTTGTGCATGGGCCATGATGCATGCTGCAGAGCGCAGACAGCGTTTTGAGGATCATCGCTGACACCAAATGGGACTATGCTATGGACCAATCCTGGAGATCTGGTTTGTCAAGACCCGACAGGATGACTGTAGGCGAATCAGAGAAGAGCGAAAGATTGGGGTCTGGGGAGAGATAGGGTTTGTGTTACAATTTTCCAAAAGAGACGAATTGCTGACAGGGTCTGATTGCGCGTGGTCTGCTGGCGATTGTCTGGACAGAGTCGGGCAGGATGCTCGCTGCAATGACGGTTTGGTTCGAGATAACTGGGATTTTGTGTTCCACTATGTTGAATCATGGGATATCCAAATGGCTTGGTTATCTCTTGGTACTGGTTTCTCGGACGAGCTTCAAGCTCTATATAGAGCTGTCGCTTGCGCCTTTTTTATACGCTTCCTCTTTCAGATATCATTATCTTTACTATTTCCCGCTTAATTCGAACATAGCATCTCCGCGCAATTACCCTCCCCATCTCTCTCTCTCTCTCGATCTTTCTCCGCGGCATATACCTACAAACCTTACATACCATTGACAGGAATAGTGGATCGTGGGCAATGGACTTTGTGAAACTGCTTTTTGTTTCTCCGGAAGTCAACCCCAGCAACCGGAAAGCCTTGTCAATTCCCGTCTTCAATCCCTTTGACAAGTATGGCCGTGTTTTCACATTCTCATGGCTGGGATTCATGGTTGCGTTCCTCTCGTGGTACGCATTCCCACCCCTGGTACGTCTCGATATTCTCATCCCTTGTGTATTGGACAATTGTTAACATGAAAATGGTCATAGTTGACGGCCACAATCAAAAATGACCTGGGCATGAACCAGGGACAGGTTGCAAACTCGAATATCGTTGCTCTCCTCGCCACGTAGGTTGCCCGACATACAAGCGAAAAGAATAATTAGCAAGTAATTAACTCCCGCAGACTCCTAGTCAGACTCATCGCCGGACCACTATGCGATCGCTTCGGCCCCCGTCTCGTCTTCGTCGGCCTTCTCCTCTGCGGCTCCATCCCGACTGCCATGGCCGGCCTCGTCACCAACCCCCAAGGTCTGATCGCATTGCGCTTTTTCGTTGGTATCCTGGGAGGCACGTTTGTCCCCTGTCAGGTCTGGTGTACCGGGTTCTTTGACAAGAAGATTGTTGGAACTGCCAATTCCCTGGCTGGTGGATGGGGGAACTCTGGTGGCGGTATTACCTATTTTGTCATGCCTGCAGTGTATGACTCCCTCGTCCATTCTCAGGGCCTCGCGCCACACAGGGCATGGCGAGTCGCCTATGTGATTCCATTCGTTATCATTGTGGCCCTGGCTTTGGCTATGCTTTTCACCTGCGACGATACCCCAATGGGCAAATGGTCCGAACGCCACATCTGGATGAAGGAGAATAATCTCCAAGCCGCTAATGTGAACATCGTCGACATTACCCCCAGAAATCCCTCAAGCCGCACATCCGGCGCACCCTCCATAAGCCAGGTCGTCGCCGTCTCCGACGTCGAGAAGAAGGGCGCAGAAACACCCAACAACATTGTTGACACCGAAGCTCAAACAACAGGACAAGTTGGCATCCTCCACACAGCCACAACACCTCCAACTCCCTCCCATAAAGAAACTCTCAGCATCATGTTCAGCCTCTCCACCCTTGCCGTCGCAATCCCCTACGCCTGCTCCTTCGGCTCCGAGCTCTCCATCAACTCCATCCTCGGCGACTACTACGCCCAGAACTTCCCTTACATGAGCCAGACCCGGACAGGACAATGGGCCGCCATGTTCGGGCTGCTGAACATTGTCTGCCGTCCGGCTGGTGGCTTCGTCGCAGATTTTGTGTATCGATATACCGAAACAGTCTGGTCGAAGAAAATTCTTCTGGTGTTTCTGGGCGTGATAATGGGAGCTTTCCAGCTTGCGATGGGCCTTTCGGATCCGAAGGACGAGGCTACCATGTTTGGACTGACGGCTGGGTTGGCGTTTTTCTTGGAGGCGTGTAATGGGGCGAACTTTGCGCTTGTGCCGCATGTGCATTCGTTTGCTAATGGTATCGTCTCTGGTACTGTTGGTGGTCTGGGAAACCTTGGTGGAATTATCTTCGCGATCATCTTCCGATACAATGGGAGTCACTATGCGCGCTCGTTGTGGATCATCGGTGTTATCTGCATTGCTGGAAACATGCTTCTTTCTTGGATCCGGCCAGTGCCTAGGGGCCAGACAACGCGGTCATGATTGATTTAATATGTTTCATATGTCCTACGCTGGGTCTTTTACGGAGCACATGCTTGGAGCTTGGTAAGGCGTCTTGGTTTGGTTTGATCGGATTAGTTTCTGTTAGTCAATTGGTTATACCAGGAGTTATTGAAGCATAGATATGATACGCTGGACATTCTTTCTGTTCTTCTCGACTTCAGATAGAGCAGTGCTCTGTAAAGTCCTTGGGCTTATGATGAGTGGATACAACTCGCAAGGATGCAAGTTCAAGTAAGTGCCCGCAGGGTAGAGACAGAAACATCAAAGACGGAAATCGAAATAGATGTAAAACACAGAAAACAAGACATTGACAGTGAGTTTCTGGCTATGAGTACGGCGACCAATTCTACGTAACCAACGCAGCATATACCGATAACTACTTGGATTACTTGCGTGGATGGAGGGGAGTTGTGGTATGGCATGATGACTTGGAGATGCTAAAGTGTAGTTCGTGGTAATTATCAAGTGGCAGCACTTGAACAGCTTCGCCAAGCTGTTTTTTGCATTGCAGCTTTGAGCCGGGGGAGAGGGGTGGAGAGAGGGTTAGCTGGAGCAGGTAATTAGGGAATAAAAAAGGTTTTAACGTTCTTTTCTCCTCATGTTTTCTCGGGTTAAAGCACCCCGAGCATGAGAGGTACTTAGTATTCCGAAGCAAGGCCTTCCACTCACTAAATTTCGAGGAAAATAGACCTTATTTCAACGCTCCTTGGGTACCAATCGAGATATATCCAAGGAACCCGAAAGAAAAAGAAATGTCCACCCGTCGCATCGCCCAAATCGTCCACCTCAAGCCCTCCGCCGTCGAAGCCTATAAAAAATGCCACGCAGCTGTTTGGCCTGAAGTACTCCAACAGATCCAAGACTGCAACATCACAGATTGTACTTCACCTCACTTCAACCATGCTTTGTGTACAACTAGACTAATAAGTGGATGTTATGAGCGTGGCAGACTCGATTTTCTTCGATAATGACCGCACACTGTTCGCTACATTCAAATGGGTCGGGACTGATTGGGAGAGCGATATGAAGAAGATGAGCGAGAATCTGAAAGTGAGGGAGTGGTGGGCTATGACAGATGGGATGCAGGTGTGTTTCTTTTCTTCATCTGTTTTTAGCGGTCCTGAAAATGCTGATTCTGCGTAGGAAAGCCCTATTCCCGGTGCCATAAGCAGTGCAGAAGGCCCCGGCTGGTGGAAGGTTTTGGATGAGGTGTTCCATACGGACTGATTTACGGACTGGATAGAATGGCTCTCGAGCTTTGTTCTTTATTAATTATTTAATACAAAAAACACCCAACTGTCGACAGACACCCAATATCCAGGCAATTCCAGACTTCCGAATCGCAATCAGCATCCGAATATCCAGGCTATCCAGGGACGTTCCAGAACACAATGAGAGCTCTGGGCATCCAGACGGTCCGAGGACGACAGATCGCAGCCGCAATCTAGATATCCTAGTCCCAGATGCAGGTAGAGGGAGAATGACAACAAATAGTGTACACAAAACATAGATTGGGGTATCTTCACAAGGAAAATCTTGAAGAAATTCGCTCAAAACGCCCTGTCATAGAAAAGAGAGGGGCTTTTATCGTAACTCGTGGACGCTCATAAATATTATCGTGAGGTATGGCGCTCAAGTTGCCCTTTACTCAACGCTCGGTGGAACATCCTTCAGGATCTCCCAGCCGTACTCTTCCTCAGGCTTCTCCGGCTCCATGCCCAGGGCGTCACGGTAAGCGCGTACCTCATTCTGAAGCCCGGCGACGATACGAATAGGCACCTCTTCCTCTTCGCAGCGGAGTCGGTACGCAGTGCGGATCATTTCAGAGCATCTCATAGTCTGAGCGTGCCAGTAATCGCGGTCAAGACGACTCTCAAGATGGGCGTCACGCTCGGCTTGAAGAAGGTTGTTGTACTGGCGTTTCTGGGCCAGGAAGTGCATGTTGTTGTTCTGGCAATAGTTGCGAATTTGCTCAACCATCGTGCCGACCGCGGCCTCGTATTCACCGATCAACTTGGTGTTTTCGTCTTGTTCGTGCTTCAAAATCTCGACTGTGCGTTTTTCTTTGGCGAGAGCACGTTCGAGTTCCGCAATACGAGCAGCTATTTCTGTCAATTTCCTATTTATGATAAGATTATTCATATAGAAACTCACCACTGATCTCCGTGCTGACTTGCTGAATGCTGGGGTTCGCGCCTTCGGTAGCAGCACGGTTCTAAGTCGCTGTCAGTCTGTCCTGAGTCGGTAGGAATTGACCTGATAACATACCATGAGATCCTCCGCACTCGTAACAATGCTCTTGGTCATATCACGATTGTTCTTGAGCACATCGCTCAACTCCAAAACCATATCGTACAAGTGCTGGAGATCCATCTGGTGGCCAGCATTCATCGGAAGGCCACCGTTCATACCAGGCATGGCGCCCCCATTCACTTGCCCAGCCGCATGAGACATACCTCCAGAAATCGACTGACGAGGGACGTTACCAACGTTGTTGGGGTTTTCAACGTAGCCCGAGAACATGCCCGAGCTGGGGCTGCTTCCACTGTTCATAGACATATTGGCACTCTCAAAAGCCTGGTTCAGCTGCTCGAACTGAGGATCAGAAGAAGGATTCTGATTGGGTCGGGACTGAAGCTCTTCTTCTGGGACAATAGAAGGAGTAGATTCAATTCCCAACACTTCCCGTCGAAAACTCTCGAGATCGGCGGGGGTTACGTGAGTGGAGCGACGACGGTGTCCACGCCTCGGGTTCGGACGCGGCAGACCAGACTCGTCGAAGACAATGTCACCTCGACGGATGGTTGCGAATCGGTCGGGGTACAGATGGACGCGAGATAGGGTGCCCTGAGGACGCGGAAGAGGGGTCTCAGAAAACTGCTCACGCGTTCTCTGAGATTGAAGTTCAGGAGTAGGTAGAGGACGACGATCAGAATCGCCAACAGCGATATCGACGCGAGCAATAGAAGAACGACGGCGACGAGTAGGAGGGGCAAATGAGGAGCGAGGAGGAGACGAGCTCGAGGCGGTTCCTGAGGAAGCCAACGGGCGGTGGACAGCTGCAGAACTCTGTCTCTGGGATACCGTGACTGAGGCGGTGAGAGGAGCATCATGATTTTCCATGATGAAAGGGTGGCTGTTATGGCTATCACAGAGATAGCTGGATGAGGAGAAATAGAGAAAGGAAGAGAAAGAAATATTCACTGCTTTTTTTTTGTTTTTTTCACTGTGGACAACGCCGAGTAAAAGCAGTGTGTATGGATGTTATTTCCATCACTTCTCAATCTCAGTTACTGGAAACTATCCTGAGGGCTCCTCATTTATCCCTTGCACTGTCTAGGTATGAAATTGCTTGTACTTAGGACGTGTCTACTGCTGTATTGTGGAGATCATCGCTTATATTCGAGAAAAGTCATAAAAAGTTGTCGTTTTCGTATGAGACAGCTTGTATACAGTTGCAACACCCAAAACGTACATTCCCCGTTATTCCCACATCACGAATCCAGGTCAAGCAGCGCCTCCAACTTTTGGTCAGACCCGGTTGGGTACGAGACATTCTCAGTCTGCGAAGCATAATCGCTTGTTCGCTTTTTCTGTCCAATCCGACCCCCAACCCGGGCAACCAACATCCTCATCTTCTCCAGTTCTTGTACCAATTCTCCATCTCGAGTAATCAGGTTCGGCTGGATATTCTGTTGTGGCTCTAGGAAAGGTTCCAAGAGGCGTTGTAATCGTCGTAGCTGACCCAGTCGACGTTGTCGCTGCTGTCGTTGCTCATTAAGTTCCGCAAGACGTTCTCGTAGCTGTCGATACCTGCATGTCCTGCCGTTAGCCTAGGGAATTTATAACCAATGACATCGCTCGTCCTAACCTCATGCGCTCTTCTTCGCTGGCAGATGGGTGTTCTAGGCGCGTCGGTAATTTCGCGATGTTCCTAAGAGGGAAAAGATGTCAGTGGATTTGTCGGTTGTATTTCAGCCATACAGACGTACAGTTGATTTGACAGGTCAACTGTCTTCTCGACTCCCTTCTCATTCAATCCCAAGCTGCGCGCCTCCTGGCTAATAGCAGACCAATAGAGACTTGCGACCTGCTGCGCGACATGATGGATAGCCTGCGAGGAGTAAACGATGCGATTATGCTGCTTCAATATCGCATTTACTTTTCCAAGTCAGCCTCAGCCTCAACCCATACAGCATATAACAATCAAAGGTGCAACACTCAACCGCACCTTTCTGCATAACATCCTCAACCACCTTATCACTCAGATCGTCCGCCTCCGTTTCCACCGCATAAGCCCGCCAATTCTCCGCCGGCTCGAGACTCTCTGACAGGATTCGCACCTGGGTCCGGATAAAGGACGCTTTCAATTCGGAAACTGTGCGCGTCGGGTCCATGGCCCCATCTCGACTGCTGTTTCTTTCCTGGGGATTATGTCGGCGCCGTTCATTCGAACCGTTGGCGCATGGCTTGGCGCGTCGTTTTCCTTTTTTTATCGATAAGGTCACGTGTCATTCTTGCGAATGCCGAGGGTAGCTGAGCAAGTGTCTTTTGATGTCGTTGAGTAACAGGGGTTGGATTGACTAGAGTATCCAATCGTGGTTTGCAGCTTTGCCGTTAGCCATAATTTTGTCGCCATCTTTGACATGTCATAGTTAAACGACCTCATCTACTCTTGCCCCAGATATATATCTAACCTCGGCAACTTGGATAGACCGAGAGCTCCGCAAATCACTTCGATCTTCCTACTTAAACCTGACTACAGGAGTTCCAATTATCGATACTATTGCATTCTCTACACAAGACCAATATTCCAGCAGCAAGTTTGGACCAAACACCTACAATGGCAGAGGACAAGCAACCTGTGGGCCTACTCTTCGATATCGGGGGAGTCTGCGTACGGTACTAATTAATACCAATAGAAAAAAGTAGCTGACAATACGCAGGTCGTCTCCCCCTTTCAAGCAATCTTAGACTACGAAATTTCCCAAAACATTCCCCCAGGATGGGTGAACTTCAGCATCTCCCGAACGTCGCCCTACGGCAGCTGGCATAAACTAGAGCGCGGCGAGATCAAAATGGACGCCGACTTCTTCGCCAACTTCAACAAGGACCTGCGCAGCCCAGAACTTTGGAAGCAATTCAACGCCAGACTCCAACAGAGCAAGGCACACGGTACTGCTGCTGCTGCCACGTTACCGCCGATGCCAGAGGTAGACGCGGAGTGGCTTTTCTGGGAGATGATGCGGATATCTCGCACGCCGGATCCGTATATGTTCCCTGCTTTGAAGAAGTTGCGGGAGTCGGGGAAATTTGTGGTTGGGGCTTTGTCGAATACGGTCATATATCCTGAAGGGCATCCGTATAATGAGGATGCGATTGGGCTCAAGTCGCAGTTTGATTTCTTCATTTCGTCGGCACATTCGGGGCTCAGGAAACCGGATCCGAAGATCTACGAAGCAGCGTTGAAGGAAATGGATGCGTTAGCGAAGGAGAAGCGAATTGGGAGAGCTAGTGCGTCGGATGTTGTCTTTTTTGATGACATCGGCGAGAACCTGAAAGCTGCGAAGAAGGCTGGGATGCGGACTGTTAAAGTCATGCTTGGAAAGACGCAGGATGCCGTTAAGGAGTTGGAGAAGTTGACTGGACTTGAACTGTTGGAGACCAAAGACGAAGCGAAACTATAGATGCAGAAAACCTTGGATTCTATATCATCCGTACGTGAGAGACAGTACGTTGAAGGCATGATCAGCTATCTAGAAATGGATTATTGTACTGCACAGCAATGCAAATATGTGCCTAATTTCACTAAAGTAAGTTATCATCGGGGTATCTGTAGTAATACATCGTAAGAAACGCCAGTGAACAACACAGAATGTTAGAAATCATAAGCTTGAAACAATGGCTTTGGCCTCGGGTATGTGAAATCTTGCCCGGGGCATCCAAAACGGAAGTACTCATATCTCCCGGACATTGATATTGACCACCCTCGTGAGCCTGCTGTAAATCTTCTTTAATAACGATCACCGTAGAAATAGCAAGGAATGATGCATAACGTAGTAAATTGACCGAGTCTGTGGAGTGTAGTGAGATTATCAGTTCGCAAGAGTGAACCTGGAGATGACGACTTTATTGAGGCTGTCCAGAACTTCAACACTTGAGAAGTCATCCGAAAACACGGCTCTCCATAAGTTTTCTACCTTGCCTACTTGCTGTTAGATATGTATTCTCTGAGGGTGGGTGTACAGCATACCGTAGCTCCGAGGCTTGCTCGTCCTGCAATCTATGATTAACCATTCAATCAGAGATTTGTTTATCCAGCTTCCATAAGCCCCACCGGGATGAAAACGCTTGCAATGCTGGCTTAGACGACTGCCTTCTCGCAAAATCTCGACCCCCCACTTCGCCTCTGAGATCCAAAAATCGATGCGTCCTCCGTTATTACAATCTGTCCACTCACTTGATACCCGCGTTGCAAATCCTAAAACCTGGTGCAGAGCTCTATAGAATTCATCTTGGTAGATGAATTCAACAGGGCGGCGAAGAGAGCCGGTGGTGAGGATATCAGTGTTCGCGATAAGCTGCCTAGTCGAGAACCGTCGTAAGACTTCTGCACAAAGCGCTCGAAGATTGGTATTTTCTTTATCGAAAAAGGCCCAGTGGATGTAGTATAATACCGCTCCATAAACCTATAGATTATAGAAGAAATTTTGTTAGCTGTGTTCCATAGCAAATCAGAAAACGTCACCCACTTTGCATGTAACCGAGTTGGATAGACAAGGACGACCTGAGATGCAGAAATATCAACCGCTTCAGAGTGTAACCAACCCATCACATAGCATTCCTGCAATCCAGGCCGGCCGGGATCGCGCGGAATGCTCTTTAGAACAAGAGCTTGTCTCAGGACGTGAATTGCATCGGGAGATGGATTTTTTACAAAGCTTCTGGACACAGGCGTATTGGCGAGGCTGTGAAAAGACTCCTCTTCTTGGTCAAGTAGCTCGACTATATCCTTCTTTCCAACGGCTTTTTTCTCATCATATTTGAGAGCTTTGTGGAAGACCTACCAAAGTGATCGACATGGAAGCATTGAAGCATAAATAGTCTGATTTACGTTTTTCAGCATAGCAACTACGGATACTACAGCACCTGGATGACCCGATGTCAACATGAAAATATACTGCGCAGCTTCGGATGTGAGTTTTAAGCGGCAGCGATAATCGTCACATAACCAGAGCACGTCATCGAATTCAGCTTGAGTATAGAACAGAGATATCGCTGGTGAGCCGGGTAGTTCTGATCGGATAATCCGAACACACGGTGTTGGGTGCCGAGTTCTGCTAAAGGGCTTCCGACCATGTACTCGAGAGTTCCCGTGCTGGGAGATCCGTATGAACTAAAAGCGCAAATTCTCGGGCCGCCCAGCCGGCCATGCTGGTACTTAATGAATGAGATCCAGATCTCGGTATCGTCGTAGCACATCTGTGCCTCATCAAAAATCCAGACTATTGGCGCGTCCTTGATTGTGGAGTGGTCGAGTCTGACATTCGGGAGACGTTTGGATTTTTGTAGGAGAAAACCAATGCCGTCCGTGGCTTTCGGCCAAGCATCGATGATAATGACGGGTTGATGGCGCTCTTTGTAATAGGAATATAGAAGATTCGCAAGCGTGCTTTTTCCTGACGCTGGAGTACCGCGGACAAGAGCGATTCAATGTTCTTCGAGCATCTCAGCTAAGCTCTGCACCGCCTGTGCGTGTGGACAACGAAAGGAATCATCTATTCCTGTTAGCACATAGTAAAGCAGAAAAAAGCCGCTATAAACTGACCCATTTTGATAGCTGTTCCACCGAAAGATTGCCAGAGATAATTCACTTTGGCATAGTAGGGAGAAAAGCTTGTTCCAATCGAAACTTGTCGAACTTGGGTTAGGAAGGAAAGAGCTACCGGACAGAGCCATAAAAAAAAAGAGGGAAGAGGACAGATTGAAACCAACGATTATGCAATATACAGAGTAGTATGTATTACATAGGAGTAAATCGTGTACATGGCTTTGGGGAGTACGATTACTACTCTGTAAAATGATGCGCGTCACTCGTCGCCAACCCCATTCTCAAGCCCGGATGCAGCCAGTGCTAAGCGAAGTCCCCCACAAAGCCAGCCCACGAAATTCTCCCACTCTTCTTTTTTTCTTTCCGCAGCCAACGTCGACATATCGCCAGCAACCGTCAAAATGGTGAGTTTTATATTCATCGCGAACGATTGAATCGTTGTCCGCCATGCAGAAATGCATCTGTTTTCTCTCTCCCATCAGTTTTTGTGGGCTTGAGACGGGTCTTTGCAAGATGCTTCGGACGGGACTTCTGAAGCGCAAATTGCTGACTCGGATTGTGTGAAATAGGCCTTCCACAAGACCGTCAAGAACAGCGCGTACTTCAGGTGAGTTTTTCTCTAGAAAAATTTTTTTTTTGTTTTTAAATCCCGGAAAACCGAAACTAACTGTAACAGCCGCTACCAGACCAAGTACCGCCGTCGCCGTGAGGGTAAGACCGACTACTACGCCCGTAAGCGCCTCATCACCCAGGCCAAGAACAAGTACAATTCGCCCAAGTACCGTCTGGTTGTTCGCTTCACCAACCGCGACGTCATCACTCAGATCGTCCACTCTGAGATCTCGGGTGACAAGGTCTTCGCCTCCGCTTACTCTCACGAGCTCAAGCGCTATGGTATCACCCAGGGTCTGACCAACTGGGCTGCCGCCTACGCCACCGGTCTCCTCCTTGCCCGCCGTACCCTCAAGAAGCTCGGCCTTGACGAGCAGTTCACTGGTGTCGAGGAGGCTGACGGTGAATACAAGCTCACTGAGGCCATCGAGACCGACGAGGGCACCCGCCGTCCCTTCAAGGCCTTCCTTGATGTTGGTCTTGTCCGCACCTCCACCGGTGCCCGTGTCTTCGGTGCCATGAAGGGTGCCTCCGATGGTGGTATCTTCATCCCCCACTCCGAGAACCGCTTCCCCGGTTACGATATTGAGTCCGAGGAGCTCGACGCCGAGACTCTCCGCCGCTACATCCTCGGTGGCCACGTTGCTGAGTACATGGAGACCCTCGCTGATGATGATGAGGAGCGCTACCGCTCTCAGTTCATCAAGTACATCGAGGACGAGATCGATGCTGGTGACCTTGAGGACGCCTACCTCGAGGCCCACAAGGCCATTCGTGAGGACCCCTTCAAGAAGGACGAGGAGGCCGGCCCCAAGAAGACCAAGGAGGAGTGGAAGGCCGAGAGCAAGAAGTACCGCCCTGGCAAGCTTCCCCGTGAGGAGAAGAAGGCTCGTGTTGAGGCCAAGATCCGTGAGCTTGCTGCTTAAATGATATGTCACGATATGGAAGACTACGGTCGTGCTTGAGTGTACAACATTGGGTGCGATAATCAAAAAAGTTCTACTTTTTTCTCAAAATATCTTGACATACTTTTTTTCTTTGTGTTTTGTCTATTTCGTGTAGCTGGATGGATATGGATTGATACCACATGGAGTTCTGGATTTCTTCAACCGCACCGCTTTGCTTTGGAATCGTAGTCGTAGTAAACTCATAACAGCCCTACCCTAGCCCGTGCAGAAACTGATACCCCAATGGAGACAGCAAGGAAGATTGGACTGGTCTTAACCCAAACCATATTCTAGAAATTTTCATTCCCCAATACAAATGCAAGCGGTGTGTACCATACGGCAGATGTGGATCATATCTCCAACATGAAGAATTTGCTCCGAAACCTGATTTACTCAGAAAATCGATGAGAATCAGTGGTAGGAGCGTCTAGACTTTTCTGGCTTTTTTGTGGTGTCACCTGATGCCGATTCGGAGCTTGTCGCCTCAACGGGTAAGCAAGAGGACGCACCGACTACGGAGGCGTATGTACAATTCTACCAAGCGGAGTATTTTTCTACTGTCATTGGTATTGGTTCAGTGATCATTTACAGAGCACTTCATGTGTGATGAAATGTTCCCAAGCGAGACAGGCGATCTCAACCTCTCAAAACTGCAGAATCATGTGTTCAGTCCTACGGCAAAAGCCAGGGTCCACACATTGTCTGAGTTATCCACCATGATCTTCATAACCCAGATGGGCCAACTCTATGGTGGCGCACAGGTTCAGTTCAGCTAAATCCACTGCTGGATATCCGACCACCGAATATGGCACCGGTAAGCGTTGGTTTAAGAATTCAGATGTCATTTGCCAATCTGCATGTGTTCAACTAAGCCTTAAAGGCTTACTGTATCCGTACTCAGTACCGTATGAGCAGTCAGCAGAGCAGCGTAGATGTACAAGCACTCGTATGTATGTACCCGAAAGAAACGAGGCTATGCCATCAGCTGATTCAGAGATCAGTGCTCTACAAGTGCATACACTGTATGTACGCTTCTGCACGATTCCAGATATGGCCCATGAGTTAAGTTTGTATGGCGAGTGACAGCACATCAGGCCATGTTCGTACCCATCATACTAGTTCAGATCATGCACATAAATTTCCATTAAAGTAGTTGGCCGATGCTAGAGAATAGGGAAGAATACTCCGGGAACGGGACACGGCAAATAACTGGCTGTGGTCGAGCCGAAGATCCCGCCAAATTAGCCGTTAATTCGGCGGAGGGGTCTGTAGGAAAGTACGGAGTACGAAGTATTGTTATATTATGTATCCCAATCCTTGCTATTAGAATCCCTCTTTATGCTTTTCTTTTTATATCCTCATCGTCATTCTGCAGATGTACTGCTACTCTACGTCTACTTAAGGTAGTGGCTGATAGAGGTGATGTCATGGCAGAAAGCGAGCGTATCAGCAAAAATGGTAATATTGGTAATACAGGATGTACTGGTAAATGCGGGGCAGTATCTGTCCAATGGAACGACATATTATGCAATCCATGGTGATACTGAACCAGGTCGATCACTTGCCACATGTCTCTAAAGGCAAAGAAGCGCTGATAGTACTAGAAGGGGAAGATCTAAGATAAGTTGACCAAATGATTCGCATAGTATGGTTTACAGGGAGAGATATACGAAGTGCATTCTTTAGACTTCGATAGAACGGTAAAGTGCAAATATGATTAGTTTTGGTAAGTTTGCCAAGTGCCCCTTAATACCAAGGATATGATTGGTTGGTTAACGACAAAGTGGGGATGTCGTAGATCAAAGTTTCCAGCGTATCATATTGTATTATATCGTACCGCTGTTTTTGCACTTGGATATAGCCTTGGCAGCTGGTCGTGTGAGATATCAACAGATGGGCTATAGTGGCGATGTTTGTAGTCTAGAGAGATTTAGTTAATTTAGATTCTGACAATGCAATTCAAATAGTGAATAAAATATAAAAATTGGCCCTGGAATTAGGGTTGTGCTAGGATATCCTCCTATCCCTATGGACAGGTCATGCTAACCTCATTCTTTCTTTTCGTTGCTAGAATAGATACTAATGCTACGTTCTTCTCATGAAGGTGGTGTAGAATCGATATCCATGGTTGCAGATAGAGCCATACCCAACAAGGAAACTCCATACTTAAAATTACAGTAATACAGTACTTGCACATCTGGCCCGTACCGCCCCCCGAAGCCATACATAGAGTTCGGCCAGCAAAATCGATGAACTCCGCTGTCACGATTGGCCTACTCCAAGTACTTGTATTTCGCACTGGCAACTCTTCGCCTTTTGACTCTCTTCTCTCTCCTTTTTATTTTATTTTTACCCTTTCAATATTCTTTGTTCTCTTTCTCTCTCTCTCTCTCTCTCTCTCAATAATCCCCTACATACTACGCGTACCGACTCACTCCACCATGCCCACCCTCCACCGTCCCGCGACTATGGAACACGATCGCCGTATGTAACCATCCACTCTGCGCATCCACGAATTTCCACGGTGAATTATATCACCTCCTTTTTCGATCGATTGTACATAGCGCTATTTTTCGAAAACAAGCGCCTCGTTTTTGCTTGCAGCCTGGACATATCTCTTTTGCTTGCTGCTGCCTTAGTTGGGAAGGCTATGCTTTGTTCTATGTGAACTCCGCTATCGCACACCGACGGTCGAACCATAACGATTTCGAAATCATCGATCGCATTATTTATTCAGCATTTTGACCATGACCGAGTTACAAATACAAGGACATACGCCAATGGAGGGCATTGAGACTGTGGATGTGAGCTGGCTTCATCATTCACAAAAAGGTGAGTATATGATCGCGCTCCGATCCGGGGTACCACAGCACACGGCCTTGTCGTTGGACAGACTACACCCAGGATTCAAATGCGACTGAAATACTAATTGGATTCCATACAGATTATATCTCCCGTTCCAAGTCAGTGAACGATAAACCAGGCGCCGATCAGGATCCGCCAACCACACTGAGGCGAAAACCATCCACGTCAGAGAAGAACACCATTTCCAATGGCCATCACCCACAGCCTCCGTCGCCAAAATCTGCTTTTCCAGAATACAAAGAAACTCCAAATGGCGACACTCCTCAGACTGGAGGGGCACCGAAAGCCAATGACACAAACACGCCTCAGAAGTCTGGGAGCAAGCCGATTTCAATCAGGCGAAATTCGTGGATTTCAAACCTAAGCTCGAAATTCTCCTCTGGATCGACACCCCCTTCCCAGTCGAACACCAAAGGATCCCAGCCAAGCCCGAAGACAGCAAACTTCGACCCACCAAATCCATTTGGAGCAGCGTATTCCCCCAGGGACAAAGAGGAGGAGAAGAAAGATGAAAGCAACCCGTTCACCTCATCCTCTCCTAGAGGTTCATCGTTTCTCTCAAATGCTTTTCGCAAGCTTTCCTCGTCTGGGAGTTCTGGACTGGGCAAGGCGCCCTCGAATGGAGTTATCTGCGAACGCCGTGTGATGAACATTGATCGAAATCGTGATCGGTGTAAGGTGCCAGACTTGGACCAGGGAAAGCTGCGCCGTGTCGCCTTTTGCGTGGATGTTGAGATCGCAGGGATATCGCGAAGGGAGTCTGAAGACGACGATGCCGCTCCGAGCAACGCGCGACGATTATTCTCCGATTCGAACAGTTCGAAGTCCAAGAAGTCGAGCCAGAAGTTGAAAGATAAGAGTGAAGCCGCTGCGTTGAAAACCCCTGAAGCTGCAGCAGTCGATAAGGAGAAGCAGGATCAGGCCCAAACGAACAATACCCCGTCGGATTCTGCATCGGGTGAGCGTAAAGCAGCGGAGGGCGAGGTCAAAGAACCTTCGCGGAAACAGGAGAAGAAGAAGCGCTCGGAAGAGGAAAGACGGGAGCGCAGAGAGCGCAGACGAAGGCAAGCCGTGGCGAACGGCTCAATTCCCTTGCAGCTGAATGCTGATGATGAGTCCAGCGCTCCATCGCAGTCCCACCCGACGACTGATCCTGTGCGTATCTACCGTCGCTGCTGTCAGCTGCGTGAAAGCCCCGTCCTGAAGAGGATAGTCGACGAGATCTCCTCTCCCTCGTCCACTCTGGTGGAGTCACCTGGAACAGTGGCTGCCCTCGAACTCAAGAGTTTCCCGATGACCTCGGAAGACATCGCCACGTTCTGCGACTGGCTAGCTGTCGTACCTGTCCGTAAACTTATACTCGAGGACTGTGGTTTGACAGATGATTCGATCCGTGCTATTCTTTCAGCGCTGCTGTCAACCAAGACCGTTGAACAGATGCAGCACAGACGAGGGCGACCCGGAAAGGCTAAATCGCAGACAGTCACAAGCGAAGAGAGAGTTAGTGTCGTGGAGAAGCTTTCACTGAAGGATAACCCGAAAATTGGGCCAGAGGGGTGGCGCTACATCTGCCTGTTCATCCACCTTTCTAAGTCTCTGAAGGCTATCGATCTCTCGGGTATTCCGTTCCCCAAGGCATCTGTTACCGCGACCGTTCCTGCGGACGCAGGATCTGCGGCTACCGAGCTCTCCACCGTATTCGCAAGATCGCTGGCGGAGCGTTTCGGGGGCGATCATCTCGAAGAGTTGTTGATTAGCGAATGCAGACCCGCTACGGATGATGTGCGCAAAATCTGCGACGCCGCCATTGCTATTGGCCTGAAGAGGCTTGGATTTGCCAACAATAACCTGACCAAGGAGGGTTTGGAACACGTCGTTCGGTATGTCAAGACCGGTAAATGTGAGGGTCTTGACCTCGGAGGCAATCCTATCCAGGATCATCTCGACTTGCTTAATACAGCCATGGAAAAGGACCACCCACTTTATGCTCTGAGCTTGGCAGACTGCTCTCTGACGCCTTCCGTGCTTTATCCGTTGTTCCAAGGATTAACACGTCTGTCGAACCTACGCTTTATCGACTTCTCCCATAACCCGGGTCTCTTCTCTGCTCAACCGGACGCATTAGCTATATTCAGACGATTCCTCCCGAAAATGACTTCTCTCAAGCGCATTCATCTTGCAGATGTCAATCTCTCTGCGGACCACGCCATCGCGCTCGCCGAAGTTCTTCCTGATAGCCCAAGCCTGTGCCATTTGAACATCTTGGAAAACCCAGCTATATCTGCGCTTGCCTCTTCGACCGATGCCCGCGGCCAGGAAGAGGCATGTGCTGTTTATGCATCCCTCATGGCCGCCGTCCGAGTTTCACGGACAATCATCGCCGTTGATATCGAAGTCCCCAGCGCGGAAAACAACGAAGTCGTGAAAGCGCTGGCATCCCAAATCGTTGCTTACTCCCTTCGGAACCTCCAAGGAGGCGCCATT
Organism: Aspergillus chevalieri; assembly: GCF_016861735.1. Taxonomy (NCBI): domain Eukaryota; kingdom Fungi; phylum Ascomycota; class Eurotiomycetes; order Eurotiales; family Aspergillaceae; genus Aspergillus; species Aspergillus chevalieri. The sequence continues at coordinate 1,093,869 of NC_057364.1, forward strand.
GCAGAGGAACTCACCGATCCTGCGGAGCCGGTCGCTGATCGAGCCGACGTCCCAATTCCCGAGGTCCTCCAACACATTGTTGGCAATGGCTTTGGTTTTGGCGACGAAGGTGATGAAGAAGATGATGATCTTGCTCCGGATGAAGACTACGTCATTGGTGGTACCGGTGTGGTAAAGGCTCTAGGAGTGTGCTTGGGCGCAAGAGACCATCATACGCTTGGTGATCAGTCGGCACCGCCCAGTGGCACTACAACTCCCCGACACAGGAAGTCCAGATCTCTTGCTACTAATACTAAGAGGCCACGAGACATGTCAAAGAACTTGCTGGAGACAGCCCGCAATATCCGTACTAGGATTCAGTCGGCTCTTGTTCGCGAGGACAAGGCTGGCAACGAAGCGAACTACAGACGCCTGCAGTTCCTTGACTTTACACTACATCGGATGATCCAACGGTTCGAGGATGAGTATCCAGAAACGCGAGTCTTTCCACCTGTCCCCAGGGCTGTTGCGGATAGTAGCTCTCAGCATTCTGGGGATTCTGCCAACGGGTCGGGTACCAATAGTGGAGGCCAATTTAACCTCAATAACATTGACAACGAAAACGCTATTGACGATGAAGACACGGAGAATTATGCAATTGGACTGTCGCGCGCTAGCTCCATGACATCTCTCCACTCTCGTGCAATGACCTCCGAAGAAGGCCACGTCCACCGACTGGGCCAGAACCTCCGCCGCGACTTCCTCAGTCCATCTATCGATCAAGAAGCGGACGATGATGATGATGCCTCAGGCCTTGACGATGAATATATCGCCGCGTTGCGCGACAAATTGGACCGTTTGCACGAAGAACAAGAGCGTTCTTCTCGTTTCTCGGATAAGACCTTCGAGGAACTGGGTTCGACCGTGGACGATCTCTGGACGACCCAGAGACAAGATTCGGAGGCGTTTGAGAGGTTCAAGCAGAGCCAGATTGCTGCTCAAATTAACAGTGGCAGACGGAGTCGGCCTAGCACTGCTAATACCAGCCAGGGTGATCCTGAGCAGAAGTCTTCATAAGATTATGCCATGTACTGTATCTCTAATCGTTCATTTCGGGTATTTTGGATATTTCTCGGGGTGTTCAAACACAAGAACTTCTTGCTGTCTTTACCATTTATGCTTTCTAGGTCCGGTTTCTTGTGCAGCATCGTATATATTGCATTTCATGAACTTTACGATCTTGTTTTATGTTTGTAACCATATATCCTTGTTCTTTTTTTTTTTTTTTTGAATGCGTACAAGCTTGGTGTTTTGCTCTTTACTAGACGGATGGCGTTGGCCATTGCCAGACACTTCAACAATGATACCAACACTAGGCTCAACAGCATTCTTTCGCTGGATGTTTTCTCGCCAGCCTGTCTCCAGGAGGTTAGCAAAAGCGTATGAAATGTTTTGATACGGAGCAATAGTCCCATGTCTCTGGAACTCTTCCCCGGAGACCATCATGCATACATCATCCCTCATATACAATCCACCACGCCTGCTGAAGGTGTCCAAGTCAATCACTCAATTTCCCATAAACCATAAAATGGACCACCACTCTCACAAACACAAAGAAAGAATAGCCATCATTGGCACAGGATGGGCTGGATACGCACTTGCCCATGGCTTGGACCTGAATAAGTTCAGCGTCATCGTGGTCTCCCCAGACACGACATCGACAATGACACCGCTCCTCGCTAGCGTTGCCTGCGGTCTCTTCGACTTCCGACTAGCCCAGGAGCCCATACGGCGCAAAAGCCGTGGCATCAAGTACATCAAGGCCTGGGTGATTCACATTGACTTCGAAGAGAAGACGCTCAGCTGCTATCCGGCGTTTAGTCACCTGACGATGAGCGAGAGCAATGTCCACGAATTTCAAGTCCACTACGACAAGGTTGTCATCGCACCAGGAACAAGGATCAACACCTTCAACATCCCCGGCGTCGAGGAACACGCCTATGTCCTTAAAAAGGTAGCAGATGCACAAGCCATCCGCAACCGCATCAGCGAGATGTTCGAGATGGCCTCGATCCCAAACATCACCGAAGACAGACAACGCCAGCTCCTAAACGTAATCATCGTCGGCGGCGGTCCCACAGGAATCGAAATGGCAGGCGAGCTCACAGATCTCTTCCAAAACGACTACTCCGAGCTCTACCCGCACCTCCGCGACAAAATGCGCGTATCCGTGCACACAATCTCGCACAAGATCCTCTCCCCCTACGACGCACACCTGCAGGAATACGCAACCGAGTCCCTAAACCGCAACAGCGTCTGGGTCAAGTTCGACTCGCACATCACTAGCGTCACCGCCGACACCATCGAAACCCAGGACGAAGGCCGCATCGGCTACGGCCTCCTCCTCTGGGCCACTGGCGACAAATCCGTGCCCCTAGTCGACAGCCTGGACGTCTCCAAAACATCCCACAGCATGCACCGCATCCTAACGGACTCGCGCCTGCGCGTGCTCAAAAAAGACGGCACGGTCGACGTCAACTCCTACGCTCTAGGCGACGCAGCAGATATCGACGGCGAGAGTCTCCCGCCAACCGCCGAGGTCGCGTTGCAGAAAGCAGACTATTTAATCTATCAGTTTAACACGTTTCCGACGTCGGATATTGAGCCGGGCGTACCATTTCGGTATAAGCAGAGGCAGTTGGTTACGTATACGGGGAGGAGGGATGGGGTTGTTGCGGGGAAGAAGGATTATAGTGGGTATGGGGCGTGGTTGAGTTGGAGGTCGGGGAATTTGATGTGGACGAGGTCGTGGAGGAGGAAGTTTATGATATGTGCGACTTGGGTTTTGAATTGGCTGGGAGGGAGAGATATTGCGAGGAATTGATTTGTTATTTTATTTAGGTACAGGATTAATAACGGGTTTATAGAGGAACGTGACATTGCCATATTTAAGGAATTTGACACTATCGTGAGCCTCAATCTGACACCCACCTCATCACACAGCCACAGATTTCGCTTACACTTGTATCAGAGGTTCTGGTGCAAGTCGCCGCGGACTGCGATAATTCGGCAGCATATCTTGTAATCTGTGTGATTAGAGGCTTCTTGTTTTAGATACAGTGCTTGGTTATCCAGGAATACTAGGAATGGATAGCTAGGGGTTCAGCAACGCATCGGTCCTGTTTGTCTCAGATGGCAACAAGTATGAATTCATAACTGTTTTTCAGAGACCCAACAGCCAGCCTTGTAGGGATTAATGCTTCATCTCTAAGACACGTTAGTATGCGTGGAATATAACTAGGGTTTTCGAAAGGTATATAGAACACATGCCCATTTGGATCAATGCTTGCCAGTGTTCCGCACTAATAAGTGCGTTCGCTTCGATGACCACAAGATTTGTCTCCGGCTCTACACCAAGTGGAATAGTCGCAATTCCCGTTTAGTATCTGTAACTCATTCTTGTAACGAACCATTCCTCAAATTTCCTTCGTACAGCTATTTTTGGTCATTATCGAACATATTAGGTCCAGTATGAGCCAAAATCGCGCGTATGTGTCTTTTGATTCATTAAGAAAATATGGTGCAATCTAATCAAACCAATGTATCTCCATCGTGCCAGCCAACGTACCGCAACTCTTCATCACAATCACTTACTACTACTACAACAGCACCTTAACCAGCATGCTGGCAGCAGCAGAGTATAGTCCCTATGGGGCTACATGCAAACCCCTCCGTGTTACCTGGCCTGTCAAAAACAGCCAGCAACGTTCAACCTATTTGCTCAGCGTGCCGTATCAATACGGCATCTCTCTTCTGGTAACCTGTATAATCCTCCACTGGCTGGTTTCGCAAAGTATGTTTCACGTCCTAGTCATCCCTTACAATATGCTAGAGCATCCGGACCATAAATCGAAGCGGCAGCTCGATAAACTTTTCGCCTCTATCTTTCTGGCTCTCCTTGTTGGGGCTGTACGCACACCACCACGATGTGAAAATTGAAATAGTATATTGTACAAAAGCAGCGAAAGTCCTGATTGCAAGGCAGCAAGATGAATCTGTTTTCAATCCAGAAATGCATTATCTGGTCGTTAGGGTACAGTGCTTACTCAAAATTTATTCAGCGTTTGGAATCACATGACATGTTTCTCCGCGATGCTTACATCATAGTATGGGGTAACTTAACCACACGAAAGGACAGCGACAGAAGATGATTAGGTATTAGACTGCACCGCTATTTAGAAGAAGGGAGAAAGTGAAAAGGAAGAAAACGACGAGGATACGAAATAAATGGCGTGAGCATCACCACTACAGGACATCTCTAGTAAGCTCACCATTCCGATAAACACTCCTCGGGCCCTCCCGTTCACATGTCAGTCCGCGTGAGCATCTTCGGTGTTTTTGTCCAGCTTCATTCCTCCTTCTTTCCAACTCTCCATCCCTAAACGACAGTGACGGTCATGGTCGCTCTCTTTGATTCTGGCTAGGACTCTTCCATTTTCAGGTCCAACAGAAGACAAAAAATGGCCGCGCAGTCTAAACTGCTCCTCCCGGAGCGCTCCATTCGGCGTCTCCTCTCCAGCCTATCGAAACTCTACCTCCGCAACCGCACCCGCATCACTCGCACCGTCTATCTAGCCCTCTTCGCCGCTCTAGTAAAGCGCATCCATGGTGCTATTTCCGAGCAGAAAGCCGCCTCTCAGCAACAGGTGGAACTGCGACGACGACCAGGGACCAGTAGTCTCGGCAGCGGCGCCACGGGCAGCGGGGGCGGCGACCGATCGCGCAAGAAGGTCGAGGTGAATCGGGAGTTCTTTCGAAATTTGCTCCGGTTGCTGAAGGTTGTGGTTCCCGGTTGGCGGAGTAAGGAGATGCGGTTGCTTGTGGGGCATAGTGTGTTCTTGGTGCTGCGGACGTTGCTGAGTTTGTATGTGGCCGAGTTGGATGGTAGGTTGGTGAGCAATTTGGTGCGTGGGAAGGGGAGAGATTTCTTATTGGGTCTGGTCTGGTGGATGATCGTTGCGGTGCCCGCGACGTTTACAAATTCGATGGTAGGTGTTGGAGCCAGAGAGTGCAAACAGGGTATGCGCTGACTTGTCTAGCTTTCCTACCACCAATGCAAACTCGCTCTTAGTTACCGGAAACGTCTGACTGACCATATCCACGAGAAATACCTGTCTAACATGACATTCTATGCGATTTCCGCGCTGGATGACCGAGTCAAGAACCCCGACCAGCTTATCACGGTGGACGTCTCGAGATTCTCCGATAGCCTGGCAGAGCTCTATGGCAATCTAGCCAAGCCCGTTCTCGACATGGCCATCTATACCTTTTCACTCTCCAGGAGTGTGGGCTCAGAGGGTCTCTTTATCATGAGTTTGGTGGTGCAGTTATCTGCCAACGTCATGCGTGCCCTGACACCACCATTTGGCAAATATGTTGCCGACGAAGCCATGTTGGAGGGAGAGTTCCGATTCCTTCATACCAGACTCATTGATTACAGCGAGGAAGTGGCGCTCTACCATGGCCACGAGGCCGAGAAGGATACCCTGGACAAAGGGTATTTCACTTTGATCAAGCATGTGAATCGCATCCTGCGGAGACGATTGTACCATGGCTTCATGGAGGACTTTGTCATCAAATACTTCTGGGGTGCCCTGGGCTTGGTGCTTTGTAGTGTTCCTGTGTTCTTCAAAATCCCTGGGAAAATTACCCAATCCGCTGGGGATCGGACGGAGAGTAAGTCTTGTTTTCAATCTTGCAGGTTGACAGCTTCTGACAGACGTAACAGGCTTCGTTACCAACCGGCGCATGCTGCTATCAGCATCAGACGCTTTCGGGCGCCTAATGTTCTCCTACAAGGAAATCTCCGAACTAGCCGGCCACACAGCACGCGTCTCCTCCCTCCTAGAAGTAATGGACGACCTCCTCGCCGGCCGCTTCGAAAAGAAACTCGTCTCAACAGCCTCAACCGAAGAAAACGCCTCCGTCCTTTCCGGCCGCGGCTCAATCGAAGAAAGCTCCTCCATCGAATTCACAGACGTCCCCATCGTCTCCCCCAACGGCGATGTCCTCGTCCGCAATCTTTCCTTCGCCATCCACCCAGGCGACCACCTCCTCATCGTCGGTCCCAACGGCTGCGGCAAATCCTCCCTCTTCCGAATCCTAGGCGGCCTGTGGCCTGTGTATGGTGGCATTGTCAAGAAACCCCGCTTCGACGAGATCTTCTACATCCCGCAACGACCCTATCTCTCCCGCGGGACCCTCCGCCAACAAGTCATCTACCCTGATGGCGTGCGGGAAATGCATCACAAGGGCGTCACAGACGACGACCTCGCTGAGATCCTCTCCATCGTCGAAATCGCCTCCGTCATCGACCGTCCTGGCGGCTGGGACGCAGAGGAGGAATGGCGCGATGTCCTCTCGGGAGGCCTCCAGCAACGAATCGCCATGGCACGCCTGTTCTATCATAAACCCAAGTTCGCGATCCTGGACGAGTGCACATCCTCTGTGACCCTGGAGATCGAGCGTGTTATGTACGAGACTGCTAAGAAGTTGGGGATCACGTTGATGACTGTGTCGCATAGACGGAGTCTGTGGAAGTACCACAAGAAAATCCTGCAGTTTGATGGGCAAGGGAGTTATGTGTTTACAGGGTTGGATTGGGAGAGGAGATTAAAGCTTGAAGAGTATGTTTTTATCCTGTCCCCTTTTGGTTTACCTTGGTGAAGGTTCCATGCTAACCGCTATTACCAATAGTGAGAAAGATGACCTGGAGCTTCAACTGCGCGCCGTCCCGGACATTCAACGACGTATTGCCGAGTTGAGCTCTTAGCTTTCGCTTCGATCGTTTGTTCCGTATCGTTCTCTTGCCTATATAGAGCATAGAGAAAGCAGTGATTAATTCTGATACTTGATATCCCGTTTGTTTTGGGGTTTGATGATGGTTATATTATTGTTTTCATTACTTGGTGATCTATCTATACTTATACAGATTTGATTTGGCAATATATTTTATTCATCGAGCATGGATTTGAGCACGGCATACACCTTACTCTTGAAGATTATTCAAGCATTGTCTACGAATTGCAAGACCCACAAACAAACTGGCATCTGGACATCTCTGTAAGTGATAGCAATGACATATTGTATAGCAATCCAGACCATGATACCAGACTAAGTTTATAAAATAGATTGACATTGACACTGCACAGAACACATAGGAACCGCAGGAACCCGTTGAGAGTAAATATAAAAAAGACAGTCAGTCCAAAAAGATAAAAAACGAAAACAACTCGATGAAAACGAGTATGGATATCAGAAAGCCGTCTTCCATGGTACATGCAAGTTGTGCTGCATAGGCCAACAACTTTTTCGTAGAGAAATTAAATATAGAAGAGAATCATGAAAGTAATCCCGAGCTCCAGAGCAGATACGAAAAGAAAAAAAAAAAATATTCACCCAATGCAGACCGAATAGCCTCCCAGTATCGATTGTCGTTAAATCCCCCAGAGATGAAAGGACAAATAAGAATAATGAAATAACACCATACCACGGATATCCAATGATGATGACCCAATCCAGCGCCGGGAATATTGATCCGTGGGAAAGATAGCGCCCCAAACGCCAATGCCGAATTTGAAGACAGACAGAAGAAAAAGGAGAGAAAGAGAGGCAATTAGACGAGGAAAGAAGATAGAGGAACGGCAAGAGGGAGTCGGTGAGAGACAACTGGCGAAGTTGTCTCACGCTGGACAGCGGTTATCAGATAGTTGTCACAACTAGAGAATACCTGAATCTCTCAAGGCGTTCTGCAATATAGTTTCTTTGACTGCTGCAAATACCAGGCGAATATTTGTCGTATCGGTTGCTTGCGTTAAGCTGCAGTCACAAGTTAGACCATGCAACGGACCGCATACCGCATGAGACAGGACACTTACTGTGGATAAAGATTGAGGTGTGCTCGATTGACCTGGTTAAACCGCCAGAGCAGATACTTGGCCGCCCGATTCACGTCATTACCGCCAGAATAGTCGGGGAAGTAATTGCTTAAGGGCGAGCGAGGAAGCTTTTGGCGGAACAAATCGACTTTGTTCAGGAACAGGACGATGCTAGTTCGCTTGAACCACCGAGAGTTGACAACCGAATCAAAAAGAACTAAACTTTCCATCATTCGATTCTGCCAGCAAGTTAGAACTTGTCAGGTCAATTCCCCGACCCTTATCACATGACGTACCTGATTGCTCTCTTCCAAGAGTACTTGGTCATATTCACTTAATGCCACGCAGAAGATAATGGAGGTGACGTTCTCAAAGCAGTGGATCCATTTCTTCCGTTCGCTGCGCTGACCGCCAACATCAAACATACTATGCGACTGGTAAGTTATATGGTCATTCGAAGACGAATAAGGGATAGATGGTTTTCGCATACTGTATACTCAGCTGGCCCATGGTGAACCTAGTCTCGTAGATACCAGTGGTCTTTGTTCGCGCGCGAAGCACATCGTCGACATTGGGGATATAGTCTGGCGAAGCTATCCGTTTGGCCTCTTCAAAGAAACTGATAAGCAGTAATGTATTAGCAGACGTCCCTTCGGTAACAAACAAGGATTGAGTGCGCAAGCGCGCGCGTGCGCGCAGGGATGCTTACTACGGCGCAGAGTCCATCAGGTAAAACTCATTCTGGTGTTCGAGTGCGGTTGATGTACACGGGTCATTCCATAGGTAGGTGATGGCGTCCCCGACAGTCGAATCGAGGGGGGTATTAGGATCGGGATCAATGTTGTAGTCCGACAAGAATTCGATAAACTCTTGGACTTTAGGACTGGAGGGCTCAAGGTCGTATCGTTCGTAAGCACCAATGAGCGATCTGGCGCACTCGAGCAGGTTCTTGTAGACGGTCAAGCGATATAAGGCTAGTTCTTCCACGGTGTAGCCATTCTGATGGATGATCTTCATCTGCTTGACGATGGTGGATTTCCCGCTTTCTCCGGATCCTGTAACGGGCGCATATCATGGTTAGTTGACTCATGATCAATTGGATTGGTTCTGGGGTTGAAACATAATCTGAAACGAACCAAGAAGTAATATTTTGCATTCTCTCCGTAACTGTCTCGAATCCTCCTCTAGTCTCCGATCGATCATTTGGCTTCTCTTTTTCTGCTCCGTCATCTCCCCCGTTGCTTCTGTACTGAAGCACGAACCCATTTTGTTCTTTATTCACACAGCACACAGCACTCAGCACTCAGCACTCAGCACCTCAGCCTTGCTCTCTTTCTCAAATGCCCGGGATTGAAGTGATATATCGTGGCGAGATCCCCGATGGGGGCGCGGACCAATGCGCCGTTCGCTGCAGGTAGGACGGGGATCGGAGTACCTGGCGGCGACAGGAGGGAGAAAGAGCCCCAAGACTTGGCCGGGTTATAGACAGGGGAGGAAGAGCCTCAGCTCGTTGCGGACAACTTTCAGAGCCCAAAGCGACAAGAACCGATAAATGTCGGCTATATGAAAGGGAAGAGCGGCTAAATCTTGCGGGAGCGCGCGCGAGACGGGAACCGGCGGCGGCGGTCGAGGCGTGGAGGAAGTCCCTTCTTGAATGGGAGCGATCGAGGACTGCGCAAACCGATCGAGTCAGAAGAAGAAAGAAAAAAACAATAAAAATACAGGAGAGTCTAATAAGCACAGAATGGGTGGAAAAGAGTAAGACATACAGAGAGAAAAAAAAAAATAGGGAAAAAGAGCGAGAGGGGAAAACAAGAAAAGAGAAAGGACGGCGGACAGTTCCGGGGCTGCGGACGGGCAACAAAGGGCAAAGCAAAAGACGGCGCAGGCAATGGCCCGTGACAGGGTACAATAATGTCGAGGTAGTTCTTTTGCGTGTTGTAAAATTCTGTATTATATGCAGAATCTCTGGTTTTAATTTGTCTGTGTGAAGAGAATGAGGGGTGTGAGGTATATGGAGTGCGCTAAAAAGAGCCCGGATGGAGAAGAGCTGCAGACAGACGGGAAGAATGATGAGAAGGTGAAATGAGATCGGGTAAGCACGGTTATTTTATGATTTTTATGGTATGAAGAGTCGGTCAATGGGACAACACAGTATTTTTGCTTCACTTGAAGGAATAAGGGTACTTTAGACAAGTTCATAGAGAAGAGTACAGGTATGGTGGTAAGAGGTTCGCCGAGGATCCCATCGTCATGTCAAGTGGAGAAAGCATCATACCGTTAGTAGTCAGTATACATAGCATAACTATGAACATATATAATCTACATCTCTTGTGGGCATCCCTCTTCTCTCTCTCTCTGACTCTCGCAAGCACGCTCTCTATGAGCCTTTTAAATCAATACTCTGACTACGCCGGCAATAATCACGCTTGGCGTATCTTCAATTTGAATATCACGTGCTGCTCCGCCCCCCACGCCCAGGTATAAATAAACCGACATACCCCAGACCCTCAGCCTCGCAGAATTGCCCATGCAGTCATCTGCACCTGCAGAGTAACCAATGCCTCGATATCACTACGAAGTGTCTATTTCCATATGATTCTGTCAAGTCAGGTATGCCGATACCCGTCAGAGGGTGGTAACGATCAGCATCTGAGGTCCAAGATCACGTTTATGGACTGGTACTCCGGAGTAGTAGATCCATACCGTATTACTGTATCTGTATCTTACCAGAGCTGGTGACGTTACCTACCAGACTGTACTCCGGAGTAGTAGTGCTACTGCGACAGTACTGTTAACAATATTCTAATGGGAGCTACAATTGCAATTGATCAAAGAATCAACTTTGAGGATCGAAATAGTGTGGTATTCAACGGTTTATAAGCAAGGGCACTGGTTATGACGGTATCTCGGAAGTTGGAGTCCTAGCACAAAGTAGAGTTTGATGAAGGATATATATTGGACAGCTATGACCAAAAGTAATAGAATACAGCTGGCACTTTGGAGGACGTGATTCATTGACGGAAGACTCAGTCTTATACCCTTGGTATGCTATTCGGCGCTTGTATACGACTCTGGAAAAGAATTCCATGGCATCATCGAATATGAGGGGTGTACAAGAATCTAACAATAGACATGCATAAACTTCACCACTGTTATCCAATGGCGGAAAAAGAATATTTGATCCTCGAGCCATTTTCCTAGTGCTCCGTACTCTTGAACAGCACTATGTGTACTCCAGAGTGGTGCTATATAAGTAGCAACAGTGATTGATGTCATGGCTGCCATGCCTCTATTACGTCGCCGCTGATTTAGCAGGATATGTGCCCGGAAATTCCCAGATCTGGGAGTAGAAATTCTGGGAAACGAGTTCCAACCAATCTTCAACGTCCATCGGATGTTCATTTTCATTCACGTCATGGCCTTTTTCTATTTGTACCTTGTCGTAGATACTCCGTACTTAGAAAGTAGGTTGTAGTCCCGAGTAAGTGGTGAAGACTTCCCCACATCGTTGGCCGCAAGAAATCAACGCCACTTCTTCCTCATAGTACACTGCCCTTCTTTTCTTTTCCTTTTTTCTTCCTTCTGCACTAATTCTCTATTGCTATCCTCTTTCTGTATCTCTATAGATATTCCTTTCTCTTTCTCCTTCAAGCACTTTCATTCTTCTCTTGCGTCATCTTCAAGATCTTCCTTATTGGGACCCCTCAGGAAACAACCACCAGATTAAAAGTACTCCTGCTACCGCCTCCGGGCCTCTCATTTCCTCTTCCATTCCTCCTCACCACCCCTTATCTACCATTCGTTCTTTGGATTCTCGTCATCTTCTCGACTACTTCCTCCTGTTCTTTTTTTTTTTTTTTTTTGTGTAAAAGAAAAGAAGGGACCAGAAAAAAGAAACGATCTATCAGCAACCAGAAAACCCCAACGAAAAAAAGAAAAAAGTACAGCCTCGCGGTCCTCCAAAAATGGCGGAATTCGTGCGTGCCACGATTTTCGGCACCACCTTCGAAATCACCAGCCGGTACGCTTCTGCGCGGAATACCTAGGAGAGGAGGTTAGGGATTAGCTTGAGAATGGCGACTGATCGTTTCCCAGGTACACAGAGCTGCAACCGGTGGGAATGGGTGCCTTTGGTCTTGTCTGGTAGGGCCCCCTCTTTCTCGGCTGAATCTCGATCCCGCCAAATCGCGAAAACGTACCCTGGCATTATACCCTATAAAGTCGATTACGGGTTATTAACACGATGGGGCAATTTACAGTGCCGCAAGAGATCAATTGACCGGAGCGCCCGTCGCCGTCAAGAAGATCATGAAGCCTTTCAGCACGCCCGTCCTGTCCAAGAGAACATATCGCGAACTGAAGCTATTGAAACATTTGCGCCACGAAAATGTGCGTTGGTCCCGAGTCTGGTGATTGACATTACCATGCGCAATACTGACAACGAACAAGATTATCTGCCTGAGCGACATTTTCATTTCCCCGCTCGAGGATATGTACGTGTGCTGATTATTGCCCGCAAACCGACCCAACCAACCGAATCCTCCGGAATCCGCGGTAGCTGACTTCCACCGTTACAGTTATTTTGTCACCGAACTCCTGGGCACCGACCTTCACAGACTATTAACTTCCCGGCCATTAGAGAAGCAATTTATTCAGTATTTCCTATACCAGATTTTGGTACGCCGCTATCATACCTGCTTCATCGATACATGAAAAAAGCTGACCACCAATTTCTGTTACAGCGGGGTCTGAAATATGTCCACTCGGCCGGTGTCGTGCATCGTGATCTCAAACCGAGCAATATCCTGATCAACGAAAACTGCGACCTGAAGATTTGCGATTTCGGTTTGGCCCGGATTCAAGACCCGCAGATGACCGGTTACGTGTCGACGAGATACTATCGCGCCCCGGAGATTATGCTTACATGGCAAAAGTATGATGTGGAGGTCGACATCTGGAGTGCAGGGTGTATTTTTGCCGAAATGCTCGACGGAAAGCCGCTGTTCCCGGGCAAGGACCATGTCAACCAATTCTCCATTATCACCGAATTACTGGGTACGCCACCAGACGACGTGATCGAAACCATCTGCAGTGAAAACGTACGCTACCGATTTCTGCTTCTTTCGTTCGAATAGTGCTGATCCTTGCTTTAGACATTGCGATTCGTCAAGTCGCTTCCTAAGCGGGAACGGCAACCACTGACCAACAGGTTCAAGAATGCGGACCCTGAGGGTACGTATCATGTTCCTTCATAGAAGCCTAATGAATTACGCGCTGACAGCACATACAGCGGTCGACCTTTTGGAACGAATGTTGGTCTTTGACCCCAAGAAGCGAATCCGCGCCGGTGAAGGTTTGGCCCACGAATACCTTGCTCCCTATCACGATCCCACCGACGAGCCCGAGGCACAAGAGAAGTTCGACTGGTCGTTCAACGATGCGGATCTGCCGGTGGACACCTGGAAGATCATGATGTATGCCATTTATTTACCAAAGCCCTTGCGGTTTGCTAACTGGATTGCTTCAGGTACTCGGAGATCCTCGACTTTCACAACATCGACCAAGGCGACGATGCCGGGCAAGTGCTTGTGGAAGGCGTTGGGGATGGCCAGCAGGCATTCGCCGCCTAAGACAAGTTAAGAAAATAATAATATCGCATTGGCGCGTGGGATCCAGAATAGACAGATTTTTCTTTTGCTTACCCCTTCTATATCCATTTCCTCTTTACAGTGGCGTCACCGGGATGATGGACATATGGAGATGGGCTTTTTTTGATTTGTGATTACGAATGTTTGCGTGACGCCTGTACACGATAAATTTCATCTTCTCTTTTTTTACCCTCATGATTATCATTTTTCTTCCATTTTGCTTGTTTTTATTTTGGCTGTACCTGGATACGCTGGGGGAGGGTGATATGATTCTTGATATGATACACGGAACCATGGACGATAACCTGCTTGTAAAGTGATAAGTCTATACCAATCATGAAAAGATGTTTGAATAGCAAGAATTATGAATTATATCCTCTTCTGCTCTCTATACCCTATCGCTGCGTCGCTAATACGCGCCGACTCGGCCACCGCCCGCAAGGAGGGGGGCCATTTCTCCGTTCCCCTGATTCTGGACCCCATCATCGATATCAATTCCCATTCGATGCGAACTATTTGATTCAATTTTCTATTTTCATATACTGTTGACATGGGGGCTCTGCTCCCGGGGCGATATTATTCTTAGATCGGCTCAGGACGTGTCATTTATTTGTTCGATAATCCTCCGGATTTTGGTTTGCAAACACAACGCCCTACGCGGATTTGCATGACGATCCACCGCCATGTCTCCTGTTCAGCAGAGCCGCCAGGACCCTATTGTGATGGTCATTGATTTTCACCATGCTAGGTGAGCATACCTGTTAACGAGAAGGGATACATGCGTCCAAAGGGGAAAACAGAAAGTGTTTATTGCGCCGTGGGGATGCCCCGCGCATTTGCACTGAGCAGTCAGGAACGGAACAGATCGGCTAATATCTACCGTCTTGTCATTATCGCAGGGGTCCTGAGATTGAATTATGCATTGGAAACGAGAGAACCGATCCCGCAGCAGAGAATGACTGGTCTCTATTGCCATTCATGGCACTATCCGACGGAGCGCATGCGTACGATCAATCATCCCATCCCATTACACAAACCCAGGATCCAAAAAAAAAAAAAAAAAAAAAAAAAAACGCCATCCAGTTGACACATCCCCTTCTAAATCTCCAGATCAACCGAAGAATTCTCCTACTTCACTCTCCGTCGCGTCGAGACACCCACAGAACCCGCAACCTCGCTCTTCGGTATCGCCTGCTCCAGACAGATAGATTCGAATATCCTCCTCTACAGACCCCCCGATGTGACAAGGTCGACGGTGCAAAAGGCCGTTGTCGTCGTCACGGATAGTCCGCAGCGTGTTGGGCAGTTGAGGGAGAAATTGTCGGTTGTGACGTCAGCGTGGTTTGCGCAGCGGTATGTTCCTGATGGCTTATGGGGACGAGTGTTTGAGGGAAATGGGGCTTGGGTGGGGATAAGAGCTGACGTGGGTTTTCTGATGTAGGAATTTTTCGGATGTTGATATCTTGAGGGTGGGTGTTGGGCCTGGGGTAATCTGTTGAATGCTTGCTGACCAGTTGTACAGAAATTCCGTGAGGGCCTCGTTATTAGCCTCAAAAGTGATGAGGCGAAGAACGATCAGAACCTTGGTGAGCTTGGACCGGTAGCATCCTGGTTGGATCAATGCTGACCATACTAGGGCTCTCGCTGCGAGAGATGATTCACGAATTCAAATATCAGACCCTGGTCTTGTTCAAGGCTCTGCTTCTGCAACCAAAGGTGTGTTCCTCAAGTCCAGCATGGCAGTTTAAATCTGACTTCCGCAGATGCTCTTTTTTGGCTCGCGTTGTGAGCGTCTATGCATGATCCAATTCTCTTTGATCTCCCTGATACCCGGCCTCTTGAATCATCTCGAAGACTGCGCAGACCCAGCATTCGACAGCTACACACAGACTGCCGAGAAGCCAACGTCACTTAGAACCAGTGAGAGGAGCTCTTGTATGGCAAATCGCTTATCGTTGTCCTTTCAATCTGGTCGCTAATTCCGTCAGTGCTAGCATATACAGGTTTGCCTCTGCAGATATTTGGAAAGGTTTGTCATCCTTCTCTTGTTAAGATCTGGCATTAATCTAACTCTTCCCAGGGCAGCATGTTCGGTCCTTATACACCGCTCCAGCAGCTGGATCTGCTGGCAGATTCCGGTACCAAGTCCTACGTGGTTGGGTCGACAAATTCGCTTCTTCTACAACAGAAGGATCGTTACAGTGATATTCTAATTAATGTATGGCACCTGCCATTCCCTCGCGTCTTGAAATCGTCATCATCTAACAAACCCGCAAGCTTGACGAAGATACTGTTAATATTCTATCTCCCTCTTTCCGGAACGCACTCTCCCTTTCCGCAGCGGACAGGCGCTGGATCGATTTCCTGACACAAGTCATCAACGAGACCTGGGACGATGCTCATCCGCAACGACCCAAAACCCACGGCTACATGGGGTCAGAAGAATTTATCCGACTACAATTCGAAGAGTACCTGCTTGCACTACTTTCCTGCATGAAATACCACGAAGACCTCAACTCCTTCAACGCAGGCGAAACAGGGGCAAAAAGCAAGGCACAACTAGAAGCATTCAACATCGAAGGCGACCCAGCCTTAGAATTCAATGCTGAATTCCTCGCACACTGGCAAACAACACCAAACTACGCTCTCTTCAAACGACTCACTTCCGACGCGCTCCTCTTCTCAATCGTGGAACCCCGTCACCCTTGCGCCGGCGGCCTCACAATCGAAGACGTCCAACGTCGACTCTCCCAACAAGTCGCGGAACTCCACCTCGACGACCGTGTCCGCGAAGGCAGGGAAGCAATAAACCGACACCTCTCCACGGGCCAAAAGAAAGTCAGCGCCGTTTTCAACAGCTTCTGGTCAGACATCGACGCAATGCGCGAAGCACAGCGGAAAAAGAATGAAGAGAAAGAAAAGGCCTCCCAGTCGCAACGCTCCTCTCTGGAACGAATCAACTCCCCGCCGCTTAATGCCTCAGACACAGCCTCGATAACGTCTAGCACCGGCACGGGATCTACATCATGGTTCGCAAACCGCAAAGCCCCCACCGTCGATGTCGCTCAGGCGCAAGCCTCCGTCAGTGCCGCAGGCCAGAAAGCAGGCGCATATCTGAGCTCGTGGGGTAGCTGGGCCAGCGAAAAGAAAAAAGAATGGCAAGAGAAGAAGACTTCGGCCCCATCCTCCCCATCTCCATCGTCATCTTCCCCTACCACCGCTGCGGCAATCACATCGCCCTCCACACCAGCACTAGGCAGCATCACAGAAGCCCCCACCGAATCCGACCGCGGCCGCACCCGCTCCATGCCACGCTACAGCGAAGACTCAGCCAGTACGCTCTCCCGGAGCGGAAGTCGCCGAAAGCGGTGGAGCAATATCCTGCTGCGACGGGATAGTGGGGAATTCAGCCTCTCGCCTAGTCGGAAGGACGATAGTAATGAGAGTAGTGAGGGGGAGACGACGTATCCGAAGTCGCCTTTGTCGAGGGAAGCCCCGATGTTGGGCGAGGATCTGGAGAAGTCGACGACGGCTGATACATTGAGTGCCCAGTCTGTGGGGGCGAGGCATAAGGCGGAGAATGTCAAGGCGAAGGCGGAGGCTGAACATACGAATGGTCCTTCGTCGGATTCGTCAAGAAAGGAACCCCCTGAGAAAACACCATCTGCCACATCGTTGCAGGAAACAACAGGAAACTCTCACGCGAATGAAGTGAAGGATACCACTGAAACGCTGCATGCATCTTAAGATACTTTCCAGTTTTCCTGTACTCCGTACAGCGCAGTTATGACTTTTACCTGGCATTGTTGGATATAATTGTTCGAGTTGGGCTTTGATACCCGGGAGGACAGAGCTGTATTATAACATCTTATCTTTGGTCATGAAATGCATAGCATACAGAGATAGATAGACAAATAATTTGATACTCACTATGTACATCTTACCGAGACATGGCATAGCCTACGGCAATCACTGAATCTTAAACGACCCCTCCAACCTAAAATCCCTACTACTAGCCCCCACAAACACCCCGTACTCCGCCTTCTGCAATCTCCACTGCTGCACCTCCACATCCCAGATACTCAAGTCCCTTCTCGTCAACGGGAACTTAACAGTCTTCGTTTGCCCGGCCTTCAAGGAGACCTTCTCGAACCCTCTCAACTGCCGAACAGGGGCGTTGGGAATGGAGACGTATAACTGCGGGACTTCAGACGCTGTGACATTACCGGTGTTCGTAATAGCCGCCGTCACAGTGTACAACTCATCCCACAGCTGCGGATGGCCACCCTGCACTATCGGAATCCCAAAATCCGGTAGCTCAGCCGTACTGCTGCTCCCATTCTTCGCCCTTGTAGCCACAACCCTCAACCCTTTATACCCAAACGTTGAATACGTAAGCCCGAACCCAAACTCGAACCGCGGCTCGATCTCCTCCTTATCAAAATACCGATAATCAATATACAAACCCTCTGTGAAGTTCACCTGCGGAAACGCGTCGAAGGAGATGGTCGAGTTAAGCAGGTGTCTGTAGTCAGACTCGTTCTTGGCGATTGTGTAGGGCAGGCGGCCGGACGGGGACGTTTCGCCGTAGAGCACATCGGTTACGGAGTGGCCGCTTTCTTGGCCGGGGAGGCCAGCGAAGAGGACGGCTGTTATGTTGGGGTTGGTTATCCAGGTATCGACTGTACGGATTCCTAAACATAGCCTTGGTTAGCATTGATCTTGTGACGAGGAAGGGTGGGGGAGGGTACCGGCTGAGTGGATCACGACGATGGTGTTGGTGCAGTTGCTGGCGACGTTCTTGACGAGATTGTCGCTGAATTCATCTTGGAGAGTCTCGCGGTCGAAGCTTTCCGATGCATACGCATTAATGAACACGAGACATGCATCACTGTTCACATACGCTGGGGTAGGATTCTCGGACCAGAAATCCCACCGCAACGTTCCACGATCCCGAGCAATCCGTTCCTGAATCGCTTGAATAGGGCTCACCACGTACGGAGGCGTGCTGCCCCCGGAACCACCACCAGTAACCAACGTGCCGTTGAAAGTGTTCCAGCCGAAGTTCACCTCATACCCACCACCGTAACGAGATGGGTTTTCCCAGGGCGATGGCGGAAGAGTGGCGTCGTAGCCGTAGACACTCAGGAAGCGGGTAGAGTTTGTGAAGGGGAGGGTATTGTTGGTATTCTTGACAAGGACAATGCCTGCAGCACCGATTTCGCGGATCAGAGAGGCGTGGTCGCCTTGGACGTCGACGGGATCGTGCTTCTCGTCGTTGGCGTAGACGCCATTTGATGGGTAGTCTTTGTTCTGGTCGAGATAGTACCAGCTTGCCAGAATCCGGGTGGCCATATCGTTAATGCGGTCTGTGCTGACACTACCGTTGTTGACGGCTTCGGTGAGGTTGTCGCCCCAGAAACCTTGGTCTGGCATGACGATGTCCAGTCCTGCGTTGGCTGATGCGACACCCGCGTGTTGTCCCTCCCAGTCACTGACCACGAAGCCTTCGAATCCAAGTTCTGTCTTCAGGATACCGTTCAACAGCTTCGAGTTCTGGCACGCGTACGAGTTGTTCACGCGCTGGTATGAACAAATCACACTGCCGACACCATCTCTCAAAGAGTCCATGAAAGGAAAAGCGTATAGCTCATGGATAGTCCGGTCATCAGCATTCGAACTCTCCGACTCCCCAAGCTCACCAGGGTTCCGTCTCCATTCCTCTTCGTTTAGCAACCAATGCTTCGCAGAAGCAATCACACCAGCGTCTTGAATACCTCTTGTGATCGCTCCCATTCCCGCCCCAGCAAGGTACGGATCCGCACTCAGACCTTCCCAGTTGCGACCTCCCCTAGCGATTCTACCAAGCGGACCCGCGACAGGGCCCAAGGCAACATGAATCCCTTTATCATGATACTCTTTTCCTAGAGCATTTCCGTACTGATACATCAACGAGCGGTCCCATGTCGCCGCGACGTGAATACCCGCAGGGAACGCAGAGGCGAACTCCTGGCCGCGGATTCCGTCAGGCGCATCCTGGAAACAGAGTGAGGGAATCGACAGACGAGGGACCGCGCCACTGTTACCGACACATGGGCCGTCAAAGCCACCGGTGACGTTGACTTTCTCTTCGAGCGTCAACTTGGCCACGATGGCTTTGGCGTGTTGGTACGCGTTTTTCCAGGCATTACTGGTTGTTCCGTTTCCGACGGCTAGAGTCAAGCGCAAGTAGTAGTTAGCATATGCTCGATTGAACTGCCACTGAATCACGAGCTGGCAACATACGAGACGGATAAATCGGTGGACTAAGACCATAGTACGGCACCTCCGACTCATTGGTATACCCTTGAGCCGCGCACAAAGTGCTCTGCGCGAGAGCAACCGAGACCAATGGTGAGAGCACCTTCATTGTGATTAGGGAAGCGTAGCAGCGTATTGCTCAAATGGCGCACCGGTCCGCCAATCCCTGGGGCATCCATGCCGTATTTAAAGCTTCTCCTCTTGGCTCAACATCCTGCAGCTCGAATGAACAGACTGAGCTCGGAAAAGGAGCCGAATCCAATTGACCGCATTTCTTGACTTTCTCGACTGAATCCACCCGTCGTTCTTCCATTGTGCTTGTAGAGGAGAGGCGGACTGAGAGGTGGCCGGGTATTCTTCGGGCTCGGGAGTTAGCCGTAGAAGGGTATACACAAAGGGTGATATGCCCGAATACATTGGTTGTGGGAAATCAAAGCCCGATAGTGCCATCCGGCTAAAGGAATGGCGATATAGATTCAGTGGATGGAGTGACAGACGGGTCTCCGCAATGGGCATGCGGGGAAGCTCGGCGCCAAGAGTTCTTATAACTTGAAATTATAGAGTATAGCACTTATATCTCTGCTCAAAGGGGTTTGGCTGCTGTTTTATATCACTTGGCAGCTTGCAGGTGACATGCTATACATGTGAAGCTGGAGTACAGGGAAGAATCACACGTTATCAATCATATCACTCAATCGGTAAGATCCGAACCTACTCCACACTTTATCCCCAGGTCTCCGTCATCGGATGGACACGGAGCAGCAATATCATTCGGGATTTGGTGAATCTGCAAACGCGATTAAAGTAGCAGGCTGAGCACCTACAGCGCTGATATTAAGGTGCTCATTCTACGCCTGCGGGCATTCCTCTTAGCCAGCAAATGGGTTATCATTGGTCATATCAACGCTATGGGGAAATACACAATAAGATTCGTCGATGTAAGCCGCCAAAGTTCGTTCTTTTCCGAGAAGACGAGAAGAAAAGCAACACCAACGCTAAACACAATGAGAGAGAGAGGGCATGTAAAGAAGAGGTATAATGTGGGAAACTTCAAGCGATGTACGAGATCTCGTCGCCTTCCAGACGCTCGATATAATCTTTCTCCATAAGAGCCTCGATGTTTTTCTTGATATCCGGGATCTTGGGCGGGAAGCGGGCCTTGACCTGCTGAATTACTTCTTGGACGAGTTGCACGTGCTTCATCTTCTTGCGCGACTTCATGATACGGACAATCGCAGACTAGCGGAGATGTTAGAGAGGGAATATGTTGCCAAACATGGATAAAGCAGAGGAAAACTCACCTGAAGCAACAGCTTCCGATCCTCCTCGACTGTCTTGTGCGTATCGTCCGACTCGGTCTTCTGCTCCGATTTGATCTGAATGTTCAGGTTGACCTTGATCTTCTTGTTCTTGAAGTTGTGGTTCAAGGAAAAGGATGTCCCCGGGCCCGGTTTGGATCCTTCGGGGCTGGCAAGGAGAACTTTGGCTTTCAGGAGGATACTAAGATTAGGTTGGAGCATGTCAGGTGCAAGGGAAGTAGAGTTCTGAATGTCCTCATATTTCAGAGTGTCATTCTCGTTGAAGAGCAAGAGAATGCCCATCTGGTATGTCGACACCTGGAAGGTGTATGGCACCTTGGCATTCTTGATGTAGTTGGCTTTGATCTCGCCTTTGCAGAGTTGCCAAAGCCAAGTCAGCTTCCGACCACTATGCTTGTCAAAGTAGAAGTTCTGGAACCGCTCGGCGGTTTTGACGATCTCCGGTGGCGCGAGGAAATCCGTCGATGGCGGATTAAGTGGCCAGAAACCGGTTCCCAGAATCTGGAAATGAGAGTCCACCAGCTTCTTACGGTCGTCGTCGTCAAGGACCTTGTCCTGCCAGTCCTTGTAGCTAGCATTAAGATCCTTGGAGATCTGAATATCCTGGAACATGCGCTGCAGCTTATTGGTATATTCGAAACCACAGGCTTCCTTAAGCTTGCTGATCATGCTAGTTTCCGCGTCATCAGACACCGAACTGACATGCACCAGACGCTTAGCGAGCATCTTGGAATAGAATTTCTGGAAAACATCTTTGTCTTCGATATATTTGAAGACAGTCATGATTTGCACCAGCATCTCCTCCAGCTCGGATTCCTCCGTTGCCTTCGACCCTTTCTTAAGTAATGAATCGGTGTAACGAGCCAACAATTCTGGTGACTTTGTCGAACTGGCTTTGCAGACCTTGTTCCGATTGACAAACTCCCGGCAGGCATTATCCAAGGACCGAACGAACTCAGATTCACCGTTGAATGCTTCGTTAACCAGATTCTGGTATCTGGTGTGTACCTGTAGCAGCGCATCAACGTACATCTTGGGCTCGAAGTTCTCGCCGTCCGCAGCAACCTTTTCCACTGCAGCCAAACCGGCTTTCCGCACGTGAGTCTCGAACTTGGTCCGCAGGGGATCCAATCCATCTTTTATCCGCGACAAGAGTCGATACATCCGAGCCAGATCATCCTGACGCTCGTTGTCCATAAGGACCTGGAACTCATCCCGCAATAGGTCTGAGTGGGCTGTGACAAGGACTTCCAGACAGGTGTCGGTGAGGTGTTTCGTAATGTCAGGGTGCAAGTATAGACCAACGCGTGCCTTTTCTTCATCAAGACGAGCTTCCGCTTTCTTCATGTATTCAACCACGCTGTTCTCCGCAACGAACTGACGCGACTCATTCTCGTAGTAGACTCTCGTAGCAGCGATAAACGGCTTCTCGAAGTAGAACCGGTAGACTTCCAGAGTCGACTTGGTGCTATCATTCTCATCCAAACCGAGCGAGACGAATGAGTCGACGATACTTTTGATCTGCGATTGTTCGATCGTTTCGCCATTTCGTTGCTTCTCGATCAAGTTTAACACAGCCTCCATGACCTTTGCGTGGACCTTCAAGAAGAAGTCATCCTTCCACTTGACAAGGTGCAAGGTGTATACATCGTACACATTCTTCTTGCCCTCATCAATCTCTCGCTTCACCCAGTGACGGTTGAGGTACCGGAAGAGATGGTTGATGTACTTGGCGGCTGTTGTGTAGCGGTCCCACTCGCGGATGTAAAATACCAGTAGGGCTTCTTCGGCATGGCTCTCGGACTCTTTGTAAACCGCGTCGAGATGACGCGAGAGGTACTCCCCTAATAGCCTATACAGCTCCTCGCCCAGAAGATGGGCTATACGAGTCATCAGTATAAACCGCCAAACCATATGAATAAACCGAATATGGGAGACTAACCGCCACGGTGTGCTTGTAGACCCTGACCACTGCTAACTGCTTTTTGTGATGTGCAAAAATCATGGACGGCACTGGTACATCATCATGTCAGTCGACGCTGAGATAGGACGGAGAAGAACGAGGCAGCGTACGTGTATAATGCCATGTACTGTACAGAAGAGCCTCAGTTAGCATCCCATGGCCCGAAAGAAGCAGGAAACATATGGAGCATACAGTCTTCATATCCACCCCTTGATCCAAGTTCAGCATGACACTATTGATCCCCTTCTCCAAGAATGTCCATCTGAAGATCAATAGATTAGCCACAACCGCCGCATACCACCCGATAAGCGGTGCCGATGAACTCACGTTTCATCAACGTCATCCTTGTGAGGCGTTTGAGGCATTAACGCAGGCATCTTGCTGGAAGAAAGTCTGTGTAGAGGCCTGGAAAGCAAGGCGCCAGAGAGGTTGTTAGTTTTGGACGTGGACATGGTTGGCGAATGCCTTCGTCAATACACAGGATGCGAAACAGCAAACTGGCAACATATACCTCGCTAAACTTCTCCAGGGTATCGGGCCGTTTCCAAATGTCAACAATCGAAAGCACCCTCCGTTGGGTACTGAGGCTGGAGGTAAACTGGCTAGAATCGGAAGACACACGCACAGGGAACCAAAAAAAAAAAAAAAAAAAAAAAAAAACGGCCAGGACAGCCTGTAAAAACACAAAATAAGCAAACAATCAGAAAATCCCAGGGATCAGTTTAGACCCGTGAGTCAGAAAAAGGATGCAGAAAGACCTGGTAATGCGTGAGAAGAGAAAAGGCGTGGCGGTTGGTAAACTGGGCGCCGTGGGGAGACTTCGGCGTTTTGGGAAGGCGGTAAGGGCGGCTGTCTGTAGCGCCTCAAAAATAGATGACGATCGATCGTTATCGTGATCAGTTGATTTACTGCTGGAGATATGAAGTCTCTGTCTAGACACAATTATGAAGAAATAGTCGTCTCTTTACGGTAATTTGGCTCTGCGTCGATAGACCTGGCAATACACAATTCAAAAATATAGAGCACAGTAATACGAACGCACTCCCACAATCAATAGCAAACAAGGCATACTACTAGGCTACCCCTGCCTGCATCCTTGCTTCCATTGATAGCGAAGAATCTTTACCGAAATACTCAAGCGATCCCAAATCGCTTTTGCTTCTTAGAGAAGAAGAATAAAATACAGGATTGATAAAGATAAAGAGCAAGATGACGTCATACGGTGGACTAAATCTATACAACGGCGAATTCCTCTTCCTTCTCCTAACTGACAGCCGAGCAATTCAAACGACGCATTACTCCATCAACCGGCAAACCGCTAGAAATGTTCAGGTCTCCATCTGAGGTCCGAGTCACCTCTCGTCAAATTCCCAAATGGGAGCGCATCCCCAATACCTCCATCCAATCCAAGCCCCTCCTTATCTACCACGGAGCGTTCAATGCCTCGCCATCTGAGCTGAAGTCCCATTTTGAAAGCGTCGGGGAAGTCGAGCCGCAATGGGTGTACGGCATGTTCCCTCAGTCACACTTCCACTCCACGACGCATGAAGTCCTAGGGGTTGTTTCGGGGAGTGCTCGTCTGTGTTTTGGTGGTGAAGGGAATCCGGGTAGGTTCGAACCAACGGTCAAGAAGGGAGATTTGATGATTGTTCCAGCTGGTGTTAGCCATCGACTTCTTGATGAGTTGGAGAACTTTAAGATGGTTGGTGCGTATCCAAAGAATAAGGAATGGGATATGTGTTATGGGAAACAAGGAGAAGAAGAGAAGGTCAAGGATTTTGAAAGGGTTGATTGGTTTCATCAGGACCCTTTGTTTGGCGCAGATGGGCCGGCGTTGCATGTTTGATAATGGAGCACATGGTTATTATGTGAAGGCATGTATTATGTATATATATTGCCCAGATACGCCAATATTCAAGCAAGATTGAAGTCAGATCACCCAAGCCATTCCAGTTCAGCCGTCCCAAGAAAAAGCAAAAAAAAAAAAAAAAAAAAAGTTAGACAAGCATGTACATGGCAAACTGAGCATGAAAGTATGCTCAAAAGTAAATGAAATTAGACAAGAAAAGAAGGGAAATAGATGCGATGGAATATAGCACGCAATTCGGGGCCTAAAATCAACAGCTTCACGCTGGAGTAACCCTCTTGACGAGCCTGTTTGGGATGGAAAGTCAGAAAGACCATACAAGTTTTATGGTTTGGAAATGCATACCTGAGAACGCTGATTGCAAACGTAGTCAGCCATGCCACTAAAGCTATCAGCAAAACAGAAGCCAATGCCTTTTGTCGGTCACAGATCGCATCATTCTTAGGAGTAATTTCTTGATTGACCTCTGCAAATGTACAGGAGCCCCTCACTGTTGACAAAGACTCGAATGCCAAACTGAGATTCGCTGAGTCAAAAACGATAAAGAAGATATCCAAAAGAATAAGTCGTGCTTTGGCCGATGGAGAACGCAGGCCCAGCGGCTTTGAGGTGTATTCGTCAAAGGTGATGTACACGAGGTACACCAAGGCGACTGCATCGACGATAATTGCCATAAGAGCTGACGGGCCCTGGGGATGGATATATTCGCTTGACATGTGCTGTATAGATCCTCCAAGCGCAAGAGCAATCAGCGAGAAACACCAAACAGTCAGTCGGAAAATGAGAGGCACTATCGGACTCTGCAAGAGCGTGTTATGGAAGCGCTTGAACCACATTTCTCTGCGACGATCCTTTTTCAAAGGGTCTTCTGCATCTTGGCTTTCCTCGAGCTCGCCTCGCCATGGTTGAGAATAGTCGCCATGGTTCTCGTTTAACCAATCCTCTGTCACGAGCTCTTCTTCAACGCCTTCTTCACGAGGATATGCTATCGATCTGGAGAATGTTTGCCAACGAGATTCGCGACGCGGTGTGGTAGATTTTTCGACATAGATGCCGTCCGCTTGCTCAGAATAACTGTAATTAGGTCTTGAAGCTGTATACGGCGAGTGATTATGTTGAGCGATAATAGCATCGTCGGGTTGCGAAGGGAGGAGTCGCGATGTGACACCGGCGTCTGTCTCATCTTCTTCATATTCAACTGATCGAATCCATGCTGTATGTGCACATGCGCGCGTTAGCTACAGCTCCTCAGGAAACCGGAAAAACCCGTGTGTGACCGCACATACCTGGTATAGTCCGTGGTTTAAATCCAAATTGATGGTCGCTCTTTCCCTCTTCAGCGTTCAAATTCTCTGACACTCGCAACCCGGTGGAAGACGGTACAAAGGAATGGCTGTCGCCATTTTTGCTATCGTTAATGTTACGTTCGTGAGAAGGAAATTCAACGGGGAGAGCGTTATGGTCATGCCCGTTGCGCGACTCATCCGGCGATCCTGTCCTCCGTTCTGCAGATGATTTCTCTTCTAACACTTGATTTTCCAAGGCGTCACCAGAGATCGGATCTTGAGAGTTCGGATTGTGCTCATCATGCGCCATTTCCTTTCGTCAGCGGGCTGAATCAGTGAGATCGAGTCGGGCTCTCGGAGGTTGCGGCAGGTCAGCGGCTTTCGTAGTCTGCATCGCCCACGTCCCTCATGAAACCGCGAAACGAGGAGGTGAAGGCGAATTGCGAGTCCTTTCAGCGGCCACCATTCAAATTCGAGAGGATGCGTACGGATTAGACCAAAAATCAAAAGTAATTTCGGCAAGGGTCGTCGTCGGAAGGGAGGTTGGTTCGCTACCAACCTTAAGATTATTATACGAACCGGAGGGACTCGATTCAGAAGGCGGAATACTACGTCAGAATAGCAGGCATAAAGGTAAACGGTTACAGTTTCAGAAGACAGGAGACATAACATAGAGAAAAAAAGAAGGGAAAAAGATTCTCGGAATATGTACAAACGTTGAAGAGTAGGTTATGTTCGTACAGGGGCTTCGGGGAACGATATCGGCATAGTAGATTCGCTGCTCATACACAGCCCACATTCAGCTCCAGACTCGCCTCGAATACGGTCAATTGCCCCTCAAAAAATAGATCTTAACACTGTTAAGCTTCATATTTTGCTATTGACTGATTCAGTGAATCTATACTCAGCCATGCTATTGACCAACAATGCAAACATACCGTAAACGGCAAAACTAACCGTATATAGAAGTGCTTCGGCGTGGAATGACGTTGAGCGACGAGCACACACTGTCACTTAGCAAGAATTTTATCGCCTCCCTGATGCCTCAGTACATCCATTTAATCTGAACTAAAAGCAGCTCGGAAGAAGCCAGCTCGATTAAGGCATGCCATTGGTACACACTTCTTCGGACCGATTGCTCTGTCGCGTCTATCGATAGTTTCCCGTCCTTGTGGCCGTTCCTCCCCTCGCGAATCATACCAGTGCCTTTACTATCCATTCACGAATTACCCTCCATTGTCGATAGAACGGCGACAGCTGCGATGCGCCTCTTCCTCGTTCCGATCTCGACGAGACGAGCTCTGATCTATTCCCAGCCATTGAGCAAGAATCTCTCGCAAAAGCTATCGATAACTGATCGGATTACCAATAAAGCTGCGGAGACATGGGCCAAGTGGGAGGAAGCCGACAGAGGTTGGAAGAAGCATCTCGTGTCTTGGGGGAATAGCGTGCAACAACGCATACCATTCGAAGAATGGGGACTCAAAAGCGTTCCGTCTCTAAATGCCCAGCGCCGGCTCAGCCAATCGGACGCAGATAAGAAGGTGGATGTACTGTTTCCGGGAAATGCAATTCGGCGAGAGAAGCTTCGTCCGGTTCTGCAGGCCATTGCAGTAGGGCGTCAGAACTTGCATAGGAACAAGATGTGGTGGAGCTTTATCATAGCTCCTTTGACGGCGCCCATTGCGTTGCTTCCAGTGTACGTCTTTGTCGAATGACCGCTTCCTGACATGGACTGATAAATGAACAGGATACCCAATATTCCGTTCTTTTATCTCGTTTACAGGGGATGGTCGCACTGGCGAGGTGAGTCCTAACCATTCCGCGGCCTTGTTCCAAACTGACGGCCTCCAAGCACTGAACGGCTCTAAGCATCTGGAGTTCCTCATCAAGAAGGATCTCTTGAACCCTGTACCTTATCCCGCACTCGAACAATTATACGCTGAGCGTGTCTCGGGTGCCCTTAAGACCACTCATGCTGAGAAATCAGCCCCAGACGTCGTGGAGAATAGCGACGACAAACTGCTACTTGAAATGTCTGATGCTAAGCAATTGGCTACGATACTTGATGCGCCAGAGCTTGCATTGGAAGCGGAACGAGCAATTGTGCAAGTCGAGCAGCAGCTGAATGCACAGCAAGGGAGACACAATGCCGACTCACCTAAGAAGGACTCTTGATTAGACCAAACATCAACAGCAGAACGAAAGGAAACTAGATACGACATTACGATCCCTCATTCATTATCCTCTGAACGCTTGCATGTACAGTGACGCAAATCTATGGAAATGGCATGAATCACATGTTTCGTTGCAATGAATGAAAATACCTCGTAGAATTATCCGAATTAACATGCTATTTCTCGAATATGGTGCACTTCGTCATCGTATACTTGTCACTATACGAACTTGATTTTCTAGAGCCACTGGAACTTTCCCCTTCTGGATGCCATCGCTTTTATGAGGGTACTCAGGGGCTTGCTCAGTGAGTATTTTCTGTCACAGGTCAGTATTCAGTGGGCACTCAGGGCCTACTCAGGGCACGCTCAGGATCAGTCACGTGCTGATCGTAATTTGACCATAGCGCCATATTCATCATCCTAAATTCAAGAAATGGCTGATATTTTACTCTTCAAGCGGGGTCATACAACTACAACAACTGTTGGAGATAAATAGGTCTATAACTTTATAAAACGTCATG
Source organism: Aspergillus chevalieri (assembly GCF_016861735.1). NCBI lineage: Eukaryota > Fungi > Ascomycota > Eurotiomycetes > Eurotiales > Aspergillaceae > Aspergillus > Aspergillus chevalieri. The sequence goes on from NC_057364.1 coordinate 1,122,869, forward strand.
ACATGCTTGAATCCCGATCCTCCCGACGCTATAACCACCAGCGTGCTAAGTGTAAGGGCCCTAGGATCATCAAGAAGCGGTTTGATCGGGTGCAAATTACAATCATGCAACATGGGATTGTGCTTGAAGATATCTACAATTTTGATGAGAAAAGATATGCAATGGGCCTAATAGCTACTGCTAAGGTAGTTTCTAGAGCTGAAATGATTAGCCGGCCCTTTCTTGTACAGCCAGGGAATCGGAAATGGGTGACATCTATTGAGTGTATCAACTCTACTGGATGGGCTCTCCCGCCATGTATCATCTTCAAAGGAAAGGTTCATATTGAGGGATGGTATCAAGCTGAGGCCTTGCCAAAGGACTGGAGAATGGAAGTCAGCGATAATGGATAGAGAACTGATCAGATTGGACTATGATGACTTCAAAATACCTTTATTCCAGCTACACATGGCCGAATGATTGGAAATACCGCCTCCTGGTTCCTGATGGCCATGGAAGTCATTTAACGCCTCGATTTGATGAAATATGCAGTCAGAATGATATTATACCGATCTTATACCGATCTGCATGCCTGCTCATTCATCACATTTCTTACAGCCTCTTGATGTGGGCTGCTTCTCACCTCTGAAAGGGCATATGGTGCCTTGGTTGAGAACAAGGCATGGCGCAACTTCAACCATATTGGATTTTGACAAATTTGACTTTCTTGAAGCGTACCCCCAGGCTCATACAGAGGCCTTTAAAACAGAAAACATAAATATAGCTTGCAGCAAGCGGCCTGGTTCCATTCAATCCAGAAACAGTGCTTGGGCGACTCAATATACAGCTCAAGACCTCTACACCACCGGGCAGTCAATCTGCCAATTCAGCACCTAAAACACCTCACAATCTCAAGCAATAAATGATGCAATAAACCGGCTTGCCAAAGGGTGTTAAATTCATATGAATAGCGCAATCCTTCTTTCCAAAGAAGTCCAGGATTTACGAGTTGCAGATGAGAAAAAGCTGCCAAAAAAAAAAAAAAAATAAGAAGAAGAAGCGTTCTAAGCGACAGATAGCTCATACAGGCGGCCTGTCTATCCAAGAAGGCATAGACCTTAATGCAGCGCAGGAATGAAGCCCAGGAAACTGAAGATACTATACAGACGGAGACCGCAGCATCTACATCTCAACCACATGTACGGACGCCACCACGGTGTTCTGATTGCAATGTTTTGGGACATAAAAGGGACTCATTGTTCTAATCGCAGTAGTAATTAGTTTTCATATAGAAATTATTTGTTGGGTTGAAAATAGGCCATGTTTTCTGACCTCCGTGGGGAGGTGGGCGGCTCGCTTGTGTGGCCATGACAACAGTCATTGAACAAAAGTTTCCCGTAACAACGTGCAGCAAATGAAAATGATAAGGAAAAGAAGGGGATAAGTCATCAGCTAAGCAGCTTGATGACGTCCGTGGATTGTAGCAATGGCGCAAATCGGTTGATCGCATCATTTCCTGTAGCACTGGGTCCAAAAACCCATTCGGTACTGGCATAGACATCGGTATGAACGCCTACATCCAGGCCCGAAACCTCAGCTAGAGAGTAGACATGATGTGCGTCCTGGGCATTCTCAACGTCCCGGGAATTCTGGGCATCCTGGACGTTCTGGGCGGTTCCGTGATTGTCTTTGTCGGTGGCGAGCTTCTTGCGATCATTATGGTCGGACTCATCATCGCTCCTCTTTCTCTTGTGGTCAGCGGGCGGAAGGTGGTACAATTGCACAAGTTTCTTATCAATGAGATTTTTGTCATCGAAATACAAACGGCGCAGCGTGGTTAATTCATCTATCGTGGTGCGGTCAAGTGCATAACAGCGGGCACTTCCTAATATGGCGATCCCTCGTCGAATCGCAGCCAATGGGTGTCCGTGCCACGGCTTGGAGGTAGTAAGAAATTCGAGAAAGTTGACGGGGGTGTACCCATCGTGGAGGAAATTTTCCAGGTAGTAACCACGATACAGTCCACCAGTTGCGTTGTGCGACACTAGGCCTTTTAAGGCGAGGTGATCATGGTACTTCTTGACGGTTGGGACGATTCGGCCAGATGGTGAACCAACCTGGGCACGGCGCAGCTGATCTTCAATTTCGTGTCGTATGAAGAAGTTCAAATCCGTCGGAAGGAACACCCAGCAGGGGTCATAGGAGCGGTCGAAAGCACAATGGCAGGAAGAACAAAGCGGAATACAGTTGATCGCTGCTTTGAATGAAAACGGGAACAGACCGGCTTGGATCCAATAATGGGCCTTGAGGCTGGTTAGCTCATGTAGGAAAGTATGAGGGTATAGTATACATACTTGACCATCTTTCTGTGCAACAACATGGGCGAATTCAGGGTCGTTGTTCAAACAACTCCAACAATTCGCACCAGATAAGCGGACAACCTCGAGCTTGACGGTGTCACTGAACGTGTTCGAAATGTCTGTTCGAGGTTGTGAATCTTCAGAGCGACGAGGGGAGCAGGAGGGGGAAGCAGACAGAGGCATCAGACCCCGGTCGTTCGATTTACCTGCCATCATTAGCTGGTGGGGCTGGATGGACTTTGGAAGCCATCTCACCTCTGTAATAGACGGCTAGTAGCTTGATTAAATTCACATAGGGAAGCAGCCATCAAGCTCAAATGCGACTGCCTCGCAATCCGAACAGTCGGAAAGAGGAAGGAGTATTGGATATAGCTCACATCGACGTAAGTTGGTCGGAATAAGAATTCACTGCCATGTCTCTCACGTGATATCGACACTTTTGGGACATGTCTGTTGAAAAGATGAATAGCGTCAGAGCTGTCTCTAGAAAAACATGAGGCAGAAGAATGAAGAAGAAAAAGGTAATGCCCAAGGGGAACAATAGCCTATTTATGCCAAATAGTCTTTTAGAAGTACTGTTTGGTTTTGCATGGCCCTGCTCACCCATTCATGTTAGGGGCTCAGCCTGCTGCGCTAATGACTAGCTATCATACGAAAGATTTTGTTGAAGAGAAGAACGGATGTCTGGTCGGACAGCTCTACGTACGAATGTGCATCGTGCGTGGCAGATAGCCTGGTAACCCCTCCGATCATCCCTCCGACTAACATATCAATTTATTCGACATGTTAGGGGCGCAGCCTGTGACAGCTCATCGGTCATCACCATCAAGCAACAAAGAGAAAAGGGGCAAAAATAATACATGCTCCCTATGGCAGGGTGCAGGGTCAGGTACAGATATATATTAGGAGTTGACGAACAGAATTAGCTACAGGTCAGGCTATCTACAGATATATAGACAAGACGTGTGACGGTCCCGTTCAATATAAAATACATTGGTAGACTATCTCGCGAAATACTAGCATCAGGAGGAAAGAAGAAAGAACGCTGTGCCTGCCAGCGTTGAACTATTTAATGTGCGAGGGGTCCTGGCCCTAAAACAGAACAAAGGAATCAACAAAGGAATCAAACATGTCATGTGACTTAGCGAGCACCCATGCCCCGTGACAAGACGCAGCTCGAAAAGCTGCAACAGGATGGACGTCGGCGCGGAGAGATATTGATGAAAGTTAAAGATGGATTAATAGTTGGTTCGATTATTGGAAATGGCCTGGTTACCGAAAACGGAAGATTCCTATATATATATATAAATAGGGACACCATAGCCATATGCTTTAGATGGCTAAGCACTCATTCTACTATCAAGGTCAATATCATACTCTTTCTGATTCAATATGACTGTCATATAGCCTCGTACAGTCCGGATTATCGACATCCCGATTCCCCGATCCTGAGCTACCCACTCGTTTCATTGGTTATGAGCCCGGGCTTGCCTACTACCGACGTCTAACAAACGCAAGGCACCCTGGGGGTTCTATACTAGCTTTACCGCTTATATAGACCGATTGATAAATCCCGACTGCGAGCCTCACCCTCGATATTCTTCCCACGTGATTATTGGCCAATAATCCGCTCGGCGAAGCTCATTGAGTCGTGAGAACGTCATCATGGCTGGAGTACCCAAGGAAGCAATAAATACACCACTTCCTCCAGATGGGAGGAAACCAATGAAGAAGAATGGCATCAAGATATACCAGTTCTTGATTGATAGATTGAATGAGGTGGAGCTCGATACTGGCTCCATACAATGGAAAAGCAGTTGAAGGTCCAATTCTGCTGGCAGACAATCCAATATTTCTATGGGGTTGGAAGCGCCAGATATGGATCAATTATTGACGAGGGATATGGATTGGTTAAAATCGATTTGAAAGCCGATTCAATCGTTGAACAGGGGCTCACGCCAGCAACCATCTTGGAAGTTAAGGACCAACCGAATGCAGGGTCAAAATGGGATTGTCTGAGAGAGATGTTCTTGAACCCGTCAAACACAAAGAAGGCTATGAAGTTGATGAAGATGGCCAATTGGATTTGGGAACGATCAAAGCTGAATGAGAAGGAAGCATTCCGAGAAATCAACCAATTGAGAGAGGAATTCATCGACATGAATGGCAGTGAAATGGTCATATCAGGGAACTGATCGTACTATGGTATTTTGCCCGGTATTGTTTGCAGTCAACCACTGTGGTAGTAGCTTGCCTTTATGTCTGTCATGGGATTCCTCAATGCATTTTAGCCACCTCTCTTTCTGGTGGCTCAGCCTGAACAAAGCAAAATGTCAATTTTCGCCGTCCCACTTTTTGAGTGTGTTTTGGATAGCTCTCAGCCGCCGGCTCCTTCAATTTTGCCCAGAATTTCCTGTTTTTCTACCATTCCTCTGATGACTCCTTCCCCCTGTTGCTGCTTTAAGCAAGAGTTTTCCTATTGAACATTTGCAGACCATCCTAGTGTTAGTGCTGCCGCAATAAAATTTATGTAAAGATACTATTGGATATCTGTAGAGTGATTTCAAAAAAAAAAAATGAGGGGTCATTGAACAAAGATACCTGTCTGCTTTGATTCATCAGTCAGTCCCGCTTTCAACTCGATTGGTGGTGAAATACTCATTCGTCAGACACGGCCAAATGATTCTGACAAGCACAGGCAATTTGCCCATCTTACCTTTTCCCCATGTCTATCTGTATTGTCATCTTAATGTGATGGCTCAACGCCTCAGTAACTGGTATTGACAAACAATGCCATTCAAGCAAACAAAGAAAAGCTCTTAGCGAGGCCACACAGCACTGATATAAAAACTCCGTTTCCCGTAGATAGAATTCCTCTTCCTTTTTCTTCCCCAGATTCGATATTCTCGTCGATGGCTACAATAGTTTAGATAGGAATATCATTTCGTTATTATCTACTATTCCGAGCTCATGACACTTAAGCCCCCGGCCACTTGAATATAATGCCCTTCAATAATGGTGATATACCAATTCTATTACGTCCACACGAAAATGAATGCCAGTCAGGATAACATTTTGAGAATGAAAGTTGAAAAATGTTGTATGTTCTTGCTTTAGCACTGCTGGTCATATTTACATCACTCCATGAACTTGTTCAATACTCAATAGTCCAAGTGCACAAGATGGTATCCCCCCCCCAAGCTTGGAAAGCTACTCCTTACTCACGTATTAATTTTTTGAGGCCTGTTCTTTGTCAGTGTTAAGCATCAATGTCCATTTCAACTGGCGGTCTCTGCAGTCAAGGCGGGTCTCAACTATCATCATCCAAGAATCAAAGGGCATATAAACTTCCACCGAAATGGTTGGAACATCACCCTCCCCCCTGCAAATTGAACGTGTCCTGTCAGAAATTACGCCCACCTCTCATTCAATCCAGCTAGGAAACATATCGGGCCGAGTGTATGGCATGGCTCAGATTGGGGATGGGTGGCAGATGGTTCAAGGAATTCCATCTGTTAACTACTGTAGCTCGGAATGATGTTGTCGTCACTATTCGGAGTGAATAGAGGAAGAACTCTGATTGAGAAAACCATCTATCGTAAGGCCTATTTATAAACAACCTGTCGGCCATCGACTAACTACTAAAGGAAATCGTTGCGAAAGAAGGCCAAAGAGTCAAAGTGAGTGCAGAGTGCATAACATGTATATGCGCTGGCCATAGTCAGGATGCTGGCTGCATAGCTGTAGTCCCCCGATCCTATCATCTTCCATCATACCTGTACATATATTTTTTCGGGCAGCAGTAAGTCGTACGTTTTGGATAGACGGGGAATAAAGCTCTGATTAGTCAATTGGAGCGGCCGACATCAAACGGTTTCATCCATATATGGAAGTCAACACCATCTAAGTTGAGATGGGCATTTGATCAGTGGGAAGGGAAACAAACCATCGGCAGTGAATGGGCAAAAATAGGTAGGGAAAGCTAGGCAAAATATGAACAGGGTTGAAGTAAATGAGCAAGGACAAGACAGGGTAGATCTTCATGACAGACAAAAGGAAAAAGAATGTGAACTCCAATGCCCACAAACAATACCGGGTATATCAGATCATTGGCAAGAGTTGCACGTCAAAATTCCAGACAAGGGCCAAAGTCAAACAAGAGCAATATTCTTAGAGTCAGAGATGAGTTGATGGATGAGAAGGTGGATTTGTACCTGGAAGTGAACATTAAAGGTCCTTTATAAACACTATTGACATGGTGCTTATCCAGTCAACTCCAATACACTAAGCCTTTAAGAACTAAAATTAGAGATGATAGAAGATAGTATCTACACATCTATAGTTCCGAAACTAGAACCCAGATGTGATGGTTGGTTATAGGAGCTTTGCATGCTCCTTGGACTCAAATCGTTCCCAGTAGCAGACTGGAATTTCACCAGAGCTCAATCTAGATATTTTGATAAGAGACAAAGACATGGCCATAGTTGACCGTCAGATTGACGATGCCAGTGCAATGACCAGGGGGAAAGAAGTATTAGTGGTGAGGAGCAATACAAGGGAAAGCAGACATGGGTTGAAATCCTAGCATGGTGCATTTTATTGAGGCTGCCTTACTCAAGTTGCTCACCCATCGACTCACTTTCTGCTCAGTGATCGGCTCAGGCTGCTCAGGGAGGGCTTAGGGCGTGTTCAGGGCTACTCAGTGAGTCAAAAGCAGCGAGGGGTGAGCACCAAAACGGAAAGGGCAAGCCTTCAATGTGTCGAGAAAATCAAGTACGTATGCAAATAGTTTCCCCTGAGCGGAACTTCCTTGTTCCGACTACCCCATTAGGCTCCGCGGGACGCATACAACTACAGTAACTACTCGACATCATCGCAGCTATAACACCTGAAGCTCCCCCCCTATTTATCTATCTCGCATCACACAGTCACCATGTCGAATAAGAAAATCGAGCAATGGGAAATTGAACGGTACTGGGAGATCTTCGCATCGCTGTCAAATGGCCAAACACATTTGAATAGCTCCCAAGCGGCCTCGGTGCTCAGGAACAGTCGGCTCCGCGATGACCAGCTTGAGAAGGTCTGGGATTTGGCCGATGTGGATGGGGATGGAGAGTTGGATTTTGAGGAGTTCTGTGTTGCTATGCGACTGGTCTTTGACTTGGTGAATGGAGTATGTTTGCTAGCTACCCTTTCCCTTTTGATCGGATTACGTCTCCTCCAATGCCCGTTCTGTTCGCCCAAAGGGAAGGAGAAGCAAATACTCTTGCGCTAAACTCAATGTCATAAATAGGAATTACGCACCGTCCCGCAGTCACTTCCAGACTGGCTTGTTCCTGAATCCAAGGCCCATCTCGTCCAAGCGACCCGTGCACTGAGCCGTCCAGAGGAGTTCGAGCGGATAGAAGATGAGGATGATACCCCTGGGTTGAAAGACGGCTTCGATTGGTACATGAGCCCAGAGGATAAGTCGAAATACGAAGAAATATACACTGCCAACAAGAACCAACGGGGAGAAATTGCCTGTATGCCGCAATCCACGTCCCTCACGCGATCTCCATGAGACTAACGAATCCGCTTGATATAGTTGGATCATTACAACCCCTCTACGACTCCCTCGACGTCCCAGATACTGATATCCGTTCCGCGTGGAACCTTGTCAACCCATCTGCATCACCCGAGATCAACAAGGACGCTACCCTCGCATTCCTGCACATCCTGAACTTCCGCCACGAAGGCTTCCGTATCCCCCGTACCATCCCTGCCTCTCTCCGTGCCTCCTTCGAAAACAACAAGATTGACTACCAGCTCGACAACAACCGCCCCGCACAGCGATGGGGCGCGCACGGCGATACCGAAACTCCATCCGGCAGAAAGGCCAAGTTCGGAGATACGTACCTGAGCCGCCTGGGTGTCGGAAACAAGGCTGGATATACACCAAAGGGCACGGACTTTAGCGACACCATCCAAGACGAGGAATGGGAGAAGGTCCGTCTGAGGCGAGAGCTGGCGGAGATCGAGAAGAAGTATGAGTCGGCGACTAAGGCTTCCCAGGGTAGCAGGGACCAGCCTCGCCATGACGGCGGACCCAATTGGGCGATGATCAAGAAGGAAGCGCTCCAGCTTTTGGAGTACAAGGAGCGTGAATACCGGGAGCTGAGGGAAGGCGTGGGAAGGTCACAGGACGGGCAGAACCTGGAGCGACTTCGGGAGGATATCAAGACTGTTGGCGAACAAGTCGATGGACTACGGGGCCATCTTGCGCAGCGGAATGAAGTCCTTGCGGATCTGCGGAGGCAAGTCGAGGAGGAGAAGCTCAGTCGGTAATGTGCGATTTCCTGTGTTATCCTGTAAACCAGGGCCATTGTCGTTCCTTTGCTTTTTCTCGATTCTGTTGTCTTGCTATTCTGTATAACCATTTTGGTGAGGAGCATCAGGCGCTAATGGATATTTTCTTGCGGGTTTGAATGGGTTACCTATCGGCCTGAGCTGGTTTGCATTCTAGACCTAATCGTAAATTGATATTCTATAACTATTGTACATAACAACCTCATAATAAAAACAAATTAGAGCCTGGAATCAGTCCGTCTTGTATGATACAACCTCCAAACGCCACCAAATATCCTTAAAAGATGAAACCCTAAAGATAAAACCATTGAAAATTAATATTACTTCCCAGCAATCTCAGTCATAAGCCCATTCCCCTCTCTCTTAGTCTCAACTGCCAAAAACGCCGGCCCACTCTGATCCAAGCCCTTCTCAGCACGCGCATAAGCCTCCTCGCTCCGATCTGTCAAGATATCAAGATCCTTCCCAGAAAGAATCGAACTAGGATCAGCACCGGCCTCAAAGCGCTCGAACTCATCCTCGCCAAGTGCCTTTTTCAGATCATCGACGTCGTTCTGGGTGCCCGAGGCGCCGGTGTCGAGTAGGCTTTTGAACTTGCCGTTTTGGATAACGAGTCTTTCTAGACGGCGCTTTGAGTCTGCTTTTTCGAGGAGGGTTTGTTCGACTGTTCCCTTAGTTGCAAGACGGTATACAATGACGGGTTTGGTTTGACCGATACGGTGCGCCCGATCTTGTGCTTGTAGGTCTTGTTGGGGGTTCCAGTCGGAGTCGAAGAGGATGACCGTGTCAGCGGCGACGAGGTTGATTCCCTGTCCACCAGCGCGGGTACTTAGAAGAAAGATCTTGTGCGCGGGACTAGTGTTGAATGCCTTGATCTGTGCGTGGCGGTCTGTCTGGCTGATCGCTCCGTCGATGCGGCAGCAGTGCCAGTCGCGGAGTTGGGTGGCCCAATCTTGGAGAATGTCAAGCTGTGTCTTGAACTGGGAGAAGATGAGGATCTTGTGGCCCTTCGATAGGAGGCGCGGGACGAGGCGGTCGAGGAGGAGCATTTTGCCCGAGGAGGTGATGAGGGATTCGTCGATGGTGGATGGGTCATTACCCCATGGCCAGTAGAAGTTGTGGGGCGAGTTGCAGGCGAGCCGGGCTTGCATGACGGGGTTCTGCATCTTCTTCTGGGCGATTTCTTTCTTCGCGAGCTTGATCGTATTAGTCCTCTCTAATTCCTCCTGCTCGGTTTCATTAGGATCCTCAATATCAAGTTCATCCTCGATGCCTTGCTCAATCTTCCGCAGCTTGGAAAGGAACTCCCGGTCACTGATTTCTCTATAACTCTGCGGTCCCCCGCGTCTGCGTGCACTAGAGCCATTGCTAGCAGGCGTGGAGGCACGGCTAGATTTGATACTCTTGTTAGGGGTTGACGATCTGCTGCTATCAGCCGCGCGTTTCCGACTCGTTGCGCGTGTAAGTGTCTTGTTCTGCGCCATGATCCTCTCCTTTGCTTTGTTTTCCAGATACTGGCGACCAGTGCCGTTGAGTATTTCACGGTACAAATCTTTCTGCTCGACCGTCAGAGGTGCGTAGAGGATGTACTCCCGTTTCTTGGGTAGCGACGTCTCAACGTCAGTCTTAACTCGTCGCAGGAGGAATGGCTTCAGGATCGAATGCATCGTCGAGACCAAGGTGCGCTTTCGGCGCTCGACCAAATCCGCTTGGCCATTGTTGTCCAGCATTGAGGAGAAATCGAACCAGCCCTGAAAGCTGTTGAGGTCGTTGAAGATGTCGGGGAGGAGGAAGTGCAGTAAGGACCACAATTCAGTGATGTTGTTTTGCAATGGTGTACCGGTGATGAGAAGTCTGTTCGCGGAGTTGTATGCGAGAAGTTCTTTGATGAGACGGCAATTCATGTTCTTCAGACGATGTCCTTCGTCCTATGACTCGTTAGCATAAGTCAACACGCGAAGGTGTATCAAGAAACATACCACAATGATGTACCTCCACTGATACTGCGAAAGGAACTTCCGGTCATTCATACAAATCTCATAAGATGTGCAAACAACTGGAAAGTTCATGCTCTTTTGGTCCTTCAGTTTCATTTGATCCCTCCTGATAGCCGCACGCTCCTCCTTCGACCCATGGTACAGAACCGCATTGATATCAGGAGTCCATCTCACAAACTCATCCACCCAGTTGCTAACGGTACTCAACGGCGCCGCAATCATAAACGGCCCGGAGACCTTCTTCTCCTTGAAGAATGCAATCAAAGAAATAGCCTGCACGGTCTTTCCCAAACCCATCTCGTCCGCCAAAATCCCACACAATCCATTCATCCATAGTGTCTTAAGCCACTCCAGTCCCTCCAACTGGTACTTCCTCATCTTACCACCAGTCACCAGCTCCGGCTGCTGAGTGGCAACGAGCTCCTGCTCACCAAGCACGGTGGGGTTGGCTTCGAATTCATCAGCAGCTTGCACGAGTGCCTCCTGCACTGACGGCTTGTTCTCCGTGACGCCTGCATCTGCTGCCTTCTGGAAGTAATTCGAGATGTTATTATTGCCCTTTACAGGAGCCCTCTTCCCACGGCCTGGGCCCTTCTTCGGCTTCTCCGTATCCGACTTCGCAGCTTCCACGGCCGTCTCCTCTTTGACGGACGAATGCCTTGCGCTCGAGCGGGTCCCACGCTTTTCGGTCGATTCGTTCTTGGGGGTAGGTTTGGTATTTTCGTCTGCGGCCGCTTGTTGCTGTAATCTAGCCGCCTCCTGTCTTGCCTCTTCTTGCTGCTTCTTCATCTTGTCCGCCATGATAGCCACGAAGACCTGTACGTTCGATCACCGAAACGTGAGCCCCAATCCATCCTCCTTAACAAGGCAGGGAGAGATACTTCACTGGTGTTCAAAAGGTGCATCAACGCCTTAGCCTTTGTGTCCATCTCCTCCACATCCTCAGTCGTGTCCTCTGTTCCATTTGCGAGACTATCTTTCGAGTCCTCCATTTCTTGATCAGCGTCTGTCATTGGGGACGATGGCCGCGTTGATTGTGGTCGTGGTTGATTCTTGTCCTGTGAATCCACAGGCGTAACCGGGATGTCCGGGTTCGACATATGGTTTCCTTTGGACTAGCTCAATTAACACGGGTGGATAGCAATTTTAGCAATTGAATCAAAGTAGAAATAGTATTCGTGAGATTATGGGGGAAGGATAGAACGTCCGGCTGCTGGTCCAGCGTGATACATCGGATGAGAGGGAGAGCAGTGCCAGAGTGAAATTTCAGTGACAAAGAAGAAAATTTCCGCAATCTGAACCAGGACTGGTCCCAGAACCGCCAGCTGCCTAGTTTCGGCTTCTTTGTGTAAGAATGGGACTTCTTTTCGTCTTTTGTTCGTCTCTTTCGTCGCGAATTCTAAACGCGGATTTTCGCGTCGGTGCACGGACCAGCTCTTTATTGATTTTCTAATAATGATAGAGACACCGAGAGATTACAATTGACTCTGCAGAGTGACAGTAAAGCATGTATTTTAATGGATGAAGATCTATTCACAGTATGTAAAAGCTGGTTTTCACTTCTTTATTGATTAATTATGGTTTCATCCAAGATGCCACATTAGGCCATATCATTTCAAATGAGCCCATATATCACTTCCATAGTTACCCGCTAACCAGATAGACAAAGCGCGGTCATAGACATGCTATCCCTTTCTCCAAACCCATATCAGGACCTTGTTGTCAACTATTCGGGTTAGATGACCTGTAGCGCTTTATTCCAAAGAGCGAAAGATGCCGATAGCCGTAGTGATCAATTGTCAATGATTCCCCATTGAAAGTTCTTTCGTTGGAGAGGGTGTAGGCGTTGGCACCAGAACCACCTCATCCTCTTCTTCATCGGATTCACAATCAGAAACTTCAACTTCAGGTGTGGTCTCAACATAGCTCGTCATTGAGTGGACATTGTCGCTGAAGCCCAGACTTGACGGCGATGGGGAAGATGGACGCGAGTCTGAGCTGTCAACCATAACCCCGTCATTAGTAGCATTTTCCTCAATTTCTATCATATCATCAAAGTCCATAAATTGCTCATCCGCCTGGACGTGATCTGGGTTCCTTTCAAGGATAACTCTTCCAGGGGGCGTCAGTTGCGAGTGGCTCTCGAATGACATAGGCTCCGGTTTCATTAAAGGAAATGCAGATAGCCACTCGTCGTCGCTGCCGTCTTCCCACATTTTACCTTCAAGGCTTCTGGAGACCCCTTGTTCTACCTCCAATCCAATTTTGTTCAGTTTGTCCCTTAGCCATGTAGATACAGGCACCGGGTTCCCCCTTACGACTAATTCCGCGAGTCTTCCTGTGCTTGGTTGCGAAGGCATAGGTTCAACAAGATGATAGATAATAGGAAGAGGTGATGTGACTGCCTTTAGCGGCTTGATACAAGGATGAAGTAATGTGTCACGATGGGCGATGCTGTATAGTCTTAAAAGATCCGGATCACCCTGCCGCTCAAATATGTCTTTTGGTTGTCCGGGTAATATGGTTATGCTGAGATGCGGTCGTTTAGACGTGGGCATATCGAAATCGGGAGTTTCCCCATCCATGCAACCTTCCATAGGAGCAAAGCCATTCACCAAGGGTGAGCCTGTCTCAGAAACGGTATACTTATTTTCGTCCTCGGTTGCTCTCCAATCAGCAATGCCGTCGCTCCACTTCCCAGCGTAGCCTATGTCTATACTGCGCTTATCTAGGAACCGCTGAGCGCTCACCAGCTCTCCGGGGTAGCACGAGAAGAAGTCCATTTTGATGGCGTCCGATAGTCTGCGGCCGTATTGTCGAGAGGCCCGGCGAAACACAAACTTGTGAGACTTATCGTGTTTCAGTGCGCTATTATCTATCTTCAGGAGGGCCTTGAGCTGCTTTTCTCGCATTCGCCCTAGTTGCGCATCCTCCAAGTTCATTTGCTTCTCACGTTGATTCATATACTCTTGTGTCTTCTCGCATTGTTTTGCCGTTAACCCAAGCATATGAGCGACTGTAGGCCAATTGTAATGCTGGAGGAGGTTATCAGCGATCTCGACCTGAATCCTCGGGGAGAGGTCGCTCCATTCAGGGTCATGGATTGGGGTGGCTTCCTTTATCCGTCGTCAGCAGAAGATATCTAAAGTCCAAGAGAGCCGCCCAACTTACATTCATACCTCCTCCATCAGGGGAATGATCCATCTCGTAGTCGCTATCCTCCACTTCACAGTGCAAAGGCGTGTTACTGTTTGCACTCGCCATAATGTCCATATTCCTGGTATAGATGGGATTACAGTCCCCGTTGCTCGCAACCCAGCTCACGGAGATGGGGCAATCATTTCCATCAACCAAAACCCAGCCCTCCGGCAATTTATCGGGTGCGGCTTTCACATCCACTTCTGCTTTCATGGTTTTCCTGCCGGACCCATTATGAATCTTGCTATCTTGGTTCTGAGGCTCACGTCTCGGCTCATCTTGGCGCTGTGTTGTGTTCCCCTGTCTGAAAGCCTTTTTGTCCCTCTTCTCAGCCACTCGTGGTTCGTCCAGGGTCGGAAATGCAGCAGGGGGTAGATTTGGATTGTAGTCGACGTATTGATGCGGTGGTGGAGCCCTAGATCTGCGTAGTGATTGTCTCGGATGCTCCTCGTAGGCGGCCCCGTCTTTCAGACGTTGGGGTGCGTTAACGGTTCCTCGAAGTCGCATGGTGGAATTGGGCTTATCACCTGGTGACTGTCACATTCAGGAAAGAAGGAGTAGATATCTGTCAATAGACGCGTCTGGACGCGTAGCTAAGGATATCATATGGAGCAGGCAGGAGATAAAACATAGCCTCATCAAAATTGGTGGATGATAATAGTCAATGGAAGATAATAGAGATGCGCTGGAGCAGGTGAAGAGGATATTTTGCGGACTGGATAATTGATTGTAGGGAGAACGTTTTGGTTGTAGACAAAGTGACAAAAGAGGAAGGTGGTGACTAAGTAAGTCAACATTCTTCTGTGAAGCCTAAAGACAAGTCACTGTTACAAATACCAAATATAATGGCAAAAATTGGAAGCAAACAATGGCAACAAATTCACATTAATACAAAAGTCTTCAGCTTGGGTATCTTCATACAAGTCTAGAAATAGGAATAAGAACATAGGGAATAGGGAATAGCCAGGGCAAGAAACAGAAGAACAAAGAGTGCGCCAGATTATCTCAAGACTCTTGTAACAAACAGTTTACTCATCCTTAAAAGCGCCCGCTATTGTTCAGGACGAGGCAATTATGTGCGGTCCTGGAATGGAGCCGATGGCTTCCTAGTATCCAATTCTTCGCTCTCATCCACATCCATGGAACCGCCTTCTATTTCTTCATCGACATGAGAATCAAAATTTCTTTTCTTTGGAGCTGATACTGGAGGAGGAGCAAGGTCTGAGTCCGCAATGGATACACGCCTAACCCTTTCCACGTCCCGTTTAGCCTCGAGAATCGATTCGAAGCTCATCAGTAGCTGACTCAAATCATCCTCGATACTGACACAAAAGCGCCGGTTTTGCAGGGTCTTAAGCGCAGTCATTGCATCCAAATTGAACATGACCATCATATACGTTATCAGCACCGCGGCTGAACGCTCGTTGCCAGACTCACAAAACACCAGAACCTTCCTCTGGATAGGTGATCCGAATCCGCCCCGGCCCTGGCTAGCAATGTGGTCATTAATACGTCGAATTGCGCGAGGGAAGGCGGTTATCAGCTCTTGGTTGCCGGAGACATCGACAGAATCGGCTTCAATATCCAGTTCTGAAGCTGCCTTGTCACCGGATACGAGACGTGCTTGAGCCGATCGCTGATTTCGAATCGCCAGGAGCAGTGTGAATCCTTCTCTCCGGAGGTACTCTCTATCCCGTAGACATGCCATTGGGCCTAGGTAGAGGAAGGGCAAGATCGGTTGAGCCACTCTCCTCATGTGATAATTCCAGTCTTGAGTGAGAAACCGATGCACGAAGCAGTCTGGGTTGACCATTTCAAAGAAGCCAGGACAGACAAAATCGCCTTCTTTGAAATCATGAGAGGTAATTTCAATGCTCTGCTCCGTGTCTGGCCCGCCGTCACCGAAGCATAGCAGAGTTGATGCCGGTAAAGCGGGTTGGATCTTCCCGGACGTATATTCCTGGCTGCGAACATATTGCGAATTTTCCTTTTCGGACATAGGAACTTCTTTGGTGGTAAATAACGGCGCCATCTTCACACTTTTCAAACCCCCTGAGTGACTGTATGTAGGCAGTGCGCGTGTTGTTCTCAGCAATTTGACGACAGGGAGAGACGTGTAATTCCCCGTTCCAGCAGCCAGTTTGAACGAAGAGAGTTCTCTTCAAATAAGTTTCTGACGAGAAACGAGATCATAGAAAGCTCGGAACCCGAATTGATGATGCGCAGGGACTAGGGCATTTTAAGACACGCTCCCCAGTAAATATCAAATGTGTCTAAGTTCTGTTAGTCCAGCCTTCCGCTTTATTTCCCAAACACGTAGCAGTTAAAAAAAAAAAAAAGAATGATGTGATATGTGATTAACCTTCATAAAGTTTCTGATTGACGAAACAGAAAGTTGAATAGGCAATAAGGCATTGACCAGGGGATGGTCAGCTGACCCTGCATGTGCCAAGAAATTATACATAAGTGTGCATAGTGCATAAATTCAACTTATCCAGACCTACAACCATGTATAGCTTCTGGTGCTACAAACAAATAAACGGATAATTGAAATGGCTGTAGGCAGCACAGCCAATAGCTCTCAGCTCCAGTAAATATGCTAGGCAACCAGTCAGGTGATACAAGACATGGGGCTGCAGAGCAACATGACCATCCCGTATTCGTTAGGATGAACCATGGAGCATAGGATCACAATTATTTTACATTGAGCCATACTACGGCTAGAGTCATTCAAGAGTCAGCTGAATCTAACTATGTACGGACACCGGCTCGAAGATCGAGCCTTGGGCAAGACGCATCACAAAGGTACGAGAAGAGCACGAGTAGGGGCTACGAAGCACCGGATGGGTGGGTCTTAATACTTATAGCAGCGAAACTACACTTTTCAGAATGCATGAACATTAGAGATACATAGAAAACCTGTAAAGGTAAGAGCACATCGCATTGCAAACTATCAGAGAGCCCAACCTAAAGCTATGGAACAAGCAACACATGGGAGAGGATGATGGCAACAAAGGAAATGGAGTGTAAACGCCTGGGTATATTTCCAAGAAACAAAAGCAACATAGCAAGCCATTCATGAAACACCTCTTGGTCCGTATCATTGGCTTCAAGCAAACGCCATATTCTTTTCAAAGCCACCAATTCCTCCCAAATAAAGTATAGTAGAATCAGTTCCACGTTGAGACAGACCAAGCCACAGTAACTTCATTGGAGTATCCGACGAGGAACCTTATATATTCAGAACAGACAACGAACGCCCATATTGTGCAAAAAGTAATGAAGATCTAAAAAGACCTGAACTGTAGCGGGCATTTGTGGACAAGGAACGCGTAACGTCTCATGAAGCAATCTCCACTGGTCCGTCTCCCTGCGGAGCAGGAGCAGGAGGCTGTGGAATAGCTTGTTGCAGCCCCGCAACAATCCTTTCAAGTTCTTCTAGGCGACGGTCCTTCTCCCCAATCTCGCGTCGTAGTCTCTTGAGTTCGTTCCGCATGTCAACCCCGTTCTCTTCCTCCTCCGTCATTTCAACAGAAGGGTCATCAAGTGAGTCGCGCTTCCGCTTAACGGCCGGAGGAGCTGAGAGGGACGCGGTACCGTCGAGTTCGGACACGAGATTCGGCAATTCTGGCGAAGGGCCATTTTCAGTGTGCATGTGGCGTCGACGAAGGTGCTCTTTCAAGTTCTCTTGGCGCGTAAATCCATGGCCTGTGCTGCGGTTGCAGTCGGCATATGGGCACATCAAGGGCTTCTTGGCATTGATGTTCTTCTTGTGTACTTCGCGCTGGTGTCTCAACAAGCCGCCGGAGTATGTAAATCCTTGGATCTTATCACAACCCGGTTCCATGCACTTGTAAGGTCGATCATGTTTATCCATGTGTTTGCTGTCCAGACGCGTTATGTTAGCTGTGTTTCCTTAAAATCGAAAAGAAGTAAAATCAAGAAAAGCACTTACTTCCATTCACATGGACGACGGAAGGTAGGAGGCGATTGCTGGCATTCAGGGTGATCGCAGTAGATTTGACCTGCGGCATTCTTGGGCGGATCGCGCGTTCTTCTGACCGACAAACGCGGGCGAGATCCTTCCATAAAGCTCGTGGGGATTTGGTCATTCATTTTCGGGGAGAGAGATTCTTGAGCCGTGACGAGAATAGATGCAGGCCCAGGGGGACCTTCGCTTCGTGGGCTGGGATAATCAGACCCGTCACCCATAGCGCAATTGCAACCCCGCCGTTGACAGTGGAGGGTTGGTTCTGTTGGGAGTGAAGCCGTCAAAAAGGCGGGAAGGCAGTATCAATAATTCAGAAATCTCTCTTAAAGATGGAAATAAGGAATGGAAAAACGTAGCGGCGTCGATATAACGGCGTCCTTCAGTGGCGTAGTAGTCCTTAGAGGGTAAGAGTTGGGAACCAAAATTTTCAGGTTGAAACAAGGCATCGGCGTTTTTGCCAAGGCGCTAATGACTAAACATCCTTACTGGGTAACTATGTATCGCCACTCGGATTTGGAGTCGGAATCGTAGTTTAGCCGATATACCGAGCAAAGGAGACGGTGAAGTCGGGGATGCGCTGTTCTTATATAGAGTCGGATTTCTGATATTTATTAAGAGTCAGATGAGATGAAGGTTGACTGTTTGGATCTGATCTGGTCGATCCTCCTAGGATGTCTTGCACACGTGATGTAGCCTGACAAAAGAAAAAGGGGCGCGTTTAGTGGTTTAGCTAGTATAAACGCCCAATCGGGTATAGTAGCAACTTGGAACTGAGGCGAGGTTATGAGCCTTTTTTTGGGCGGCAGTAAATGGAGTGACTCATTAATAGAAATAGTCAGGCAACGATCGGGACGATATTCAAGCCCAAGTCATCGTGACTCCGAGATTGTTTGCACCGTCTATGTGGCTGGAGAACGCCACATCTGTGGCGGCTAGTTAGCCGCCAATCACGTGCCGCATTTTGACCGCTCAGCTTCTCAGTTTCAGCATCACTGTCGATGGCGATAGAGGTGAAGCTGAAATGCACAGCTAGCCAGTTCATGTGTGTGCGTGGTAAACATGGCAGGCTGCCCTGTTGATGCTGCTGACGCTGTACTGAACAGCCCTGACCCATGTCGGCATTTCCGCCTTGCTTCGTCGATCCATTGATACCAAAAGACTCCAGTCTTCAAACACGACTCATGTTTGCCCGTAATAAAAGTTTGTTTTCGATAGTGGGCAGCTGCATGCGCAATATGAACTTAGCCAGGTTCACTATCTTCCGAGAGAAGGAAAGTCAGACCGAATCAGATACAGAGTGCAACTCCATAGTCCAGCACGGCTTGGTATGCTGTATTGGCATGACAGTTGCAGGAATAGCAAATAGCGCTAATATGCGTCAGTGACCGGGATGCAGCTGCTTGGCTTGTGTTATTTTTGTCTTCAGGCAGTTCCTAATGTGGATCGAATAAGATGCCAGCGAACGACGGTACATGGTCCACGAACATCAATGGCACCGTGTCATTCTCAATTCCATATTATTCTTTCAAGGACAATGAACAGTTCTTCGGCAATTTGAGTAGGCATCCGAATTCTTTGCGTTGAAATTAGCATAACGTTGGTACGTTGACTGTGGCGCAGCGTCCCAGATCTTCCGAGTATCTCTACAGGGTTGACGAGTAGGGCACAGTAATGCTTGGCCGTTATATATCAGCATGTTATAAGCTCAATAAATTGTGGCGGAGTTTGCAGGATATGGAATCTCCGATGCCTGTTTGATTCTATCGAAAAAGGCTTGCGTTTACGGCAGAGGCATATATACATAGTGATAATATAGCAGCATCGAGGAGCCAAGAACACTGCCCTATCTGAAAATCGGGTACGAGGAATATTCTAAGAATGTTCTTTGGAATTATCAAAGCAGAATAATAACGAGCGGAATGGTTGAATTCATTTGCCTTTTTGAGGTAGCGGCTAGTCTCACCTCAGCGGCATTGCCAGACATGTTCAACTTGACACAATACAGAGTCGATGTCGATAACAGAATATTTGGAGACACAACCGCAAGAGAATATCCGCATGTGGACCATTCCGAATGACCATGGCGACTCCTCCACTGCCTTGGCAATACCGACTAAATCAACGAAAAAGCATTAAACAGAAAGCAGATGTAAAGAATTGATGAAACAAACAGAAGTCATGGAACCTGCACTATGGACCCTGCTGTCCATCGTTCGCGGGCAGGTTGAACTTGTCCAGCATGTCCGAGAGAGATCCGTGGAACGCAGCGTGAAGCCGAAAAAGTCCCCAGAAATCTCGTTCGCCGTATGAGGAAGTGGCAACGGCAAACAAACCGTGCTATCAATATTGAATGGTTCTGGACGGCCCTAACAAGCCGCGCACAAGCTCCCCAGACAACCCCATCCCCTCAAAATCTTGGATATAGCGACTTTTTCAACCTGATAGAGCGCATCTTAAGCACCGAGAAATAGATAATCGTCCCTGAGATATCAAAGTGGATGACATGATAACTCCAGGTCTCCATTGTTTCCCGCCAGCAGCTAAAGATGTTCCCTATCAGTCGGGAGCCTGGAAGAAAGGCACCGAAGAGACCTTCTCATGTCCAACGAGACGAACGAAAGATGCATGGAGTCCAAATATCTGAGCCATGACTGACGCGACTCAAACATTTGCAAGAACCATTGGGTTGCTGGTTTATAAGAACGGCTATCTGCAACAGGCCATTCTCAATGGTGAATAACAGGTTAATCACAATCAATCGTAGTTACCCCCAACCTGGCTTGCAAACGCCGTGGAAACGCTGCGCGCATCATCATCATCGTGCATATGACCAGGGACGCCACGAGTGACACGAATGCTAGCAGAGCTACCCCCAAAGATGCTGTTATTGTCAGGGACCCCGGGCTTGTAGGGCTCGCGTCCTCCAGATTCCACATAGCGCTTCAGTCGGTCTGACTGGCTAAGGCTGGGCTGCTTGTTCATGTCGTTGATGCTCAAGCCAGCAAGACTGACACCGCCCTGGTCGACACCCTTACCATCGATGATGCTGGTCGTGATATCAGACTCCGTAGCGGCAACAGACTCTCCAGCAACACTGGGTACTCGCTTCCCACGGCTGCCATTGGCCTGTCGGCCTCCAGGGAGGGCAGGCCACGAATCTGCAAAGTTCTGGAACATGGGAGGATACCCAGATGGAAGACCAACTCCACCGAGACTTGACGAGTGAACGGAGGAGACATCATCGGGGATGTAGCCGACCATTGATCCGGTGTCGTGGAAATCGTTCCTATGGCCATTCCGTCCATTCATCATACCGCTAGTGACATTCGATGCGTGGCTGTAGGCGATCTGGAAACGCTGGGGACCCCTGTACGCTTGCTTGGGACGACTGAATTGAATCAATGATTCCTGAAGGTTGGTAAGAGGCCCTTCGACGAGACAGTGTCTTTCCTTGAAGTGCTGAAGGAGGAAGTTCCACAGAGGATGCTTGGACAGCACCTTCGGATTTCCGAGGATAGCCAAACCATACTTAGCACGGGTGAGGGCAACGTTCAGACGACGAGGGTCGCTCAAGAAACCGATACCCTGGTGGTCGTTGGAACGCACACAAGAGAGGATGATGAAATCCTTCTCTCGTCCCTGGAACGCATCGACGGAAGCAACCTCAATTTCCTTGTAGAGCTCCTTCTTGAAAGTGCCGTTTGCTTGCATAGAGCTGACAATGTAACTGCGCTGACCCTCATACGGTGTAATGACACCAATGTCTTGTGGCTTCACACCGGCTTTGAAAAACCGCGTAACGATCTTCTCCACATTCGTCGCCTCTGTGCGGTTGAGATACGAAGTTCCAGAAGCCGCAATCTCTTCATTACCCAGGTTTGACCAGAACATCATGGGCTGATCGCTAATAGGCCAAGGGAAGTCGATTTCGGGCTTGAGACGATCGACTCCAGTAATACCATTTTGCAGAGAACCTTCGTAGAACATATTGGATGGAAATTCGGACAAACATGGGTTCATACGATACTGCACGGCCAACCGAATAGGTGAGCAACCAAGGATGACGAGACGCTCAAAAAGAGACTGGTTGAGACCGGCCTTGGCAGCCTTCTTGTTCATAATGACAGGGCCAAGCTGCTGGTGGTCACCAACCAATACGACCTGCTTGCAACCCATGACCAGGGGAATCATGCACTCTGGCTCAGCAGATTGCGTTGATTCATCAATCAAAACAGTCCGGAATTTGAGTTTAGAAAGACGAGGATCACCCGCACCGACACAGGTACAGCAAATAACATCCGCATTGGCTAAGATTTCCCGCTCTGCAGAACGTGTGAGCTGCTTCAATCTTTTCTCGTCCTGGCTAGACAATTCTCCGAGCTCAGATTTCAATTGATTAAGTTTGATGAGCTCAATGTTGGTGTCATTCAAGCGCACTTGCTCGTGCAAGGAGAGGAAGCCAACAGGAGATTCCACATCTTCGCGGGACTTGGCAGTCACACGCACTGTCTTGAGACCGGTTCTATGAATGCGTTCGCAGAGCTGATCCACCGCTACGTTAGACGGTGCACAAACCAAGACTTGACCCCCATTTATCTTTGCAAGGTGGTAAATGATAGTCGCAGAAGTAACCGTCTTACCAGTTCCAGGGGGGCCTTGGATTAAACTCAAGGGTCTCTGGAGCACGCTCTTGACTGCATTGATCTGGCTACCGTTCAGCTCTGGAAGACCAGGGACGCTGAATTTCTTGGGTAACTGCGTCTTCATGGGCGCAGCTGCAACCTCGTGTCCAAGGAGACGGTGGAAGATGTAGCCAGAGACACTCATCTCATCGACCGCAAAGGTCTTCATGGCGAGCTGCATACGGTCGAATGAAGTCGATTTCCAGACATAGTCTGCGGTGAAGTTGTGGGTACACTCGGTAGGGACAGACTTGTGTTCGCCCTTTGTGCGCAACTCGATAGTCACCTCATCAGACTGATTGTTCGGAATCTTGATGACATACCCCATTCCTTCCCACTTGGCACGCAATTCACCGGTATATTTCAGGCGCATCTCGTCACCAACCGCTAACTTCACATCTCCAAGCTCGAGTTTTGGGAGAATAAAGCTTGCCAAGTGCTTGTTGTTAAGACCCAGATCCCAACGAACAATCAGCCCATCCTGCGATTGAGACTCTTTCAACTTGCGGTCGTAGTCAGCCTCGATTTTAACAAGCGGCCCGAAGATGTTCTGGTATTGAAAGGGATTATCGTAACGCAAGAGAACTGGAGCAGGTTCGTCATCCACTGCTTGGGCCTTTTCAAGGTCCGAAAATGTTGCCTTGGAGTTCTCTTTCCACATCTCTTCCAGTTTAGCAATCATTTGCGGGCTCAAGTGACGGGCACGGAGTTGTTCTTGATCAGATGGCGCAGCCACAAGCCAGGACAGAAAAGAACGGTCTTCAATGAGCGGATGCCAGCGTGATGTGTCCCAGTTCATATCCTTCGAAGACGGCATAGCAGCACAGGGCTGGCGGCACAGCAGGACAACGACTGTATCGGACTTCGCGGGAATGAAGCCGAGAAGAAAGACATTCTTCGTACCGCAGTTATAGCATTCGAGAATCGTGTCTCCCAGGGACGAGTCGGGATGTAGTTGAACTTCCTTGTGCCGAGCTCGAACGAGGTGGTTGACAATATGCGAAGAGGACGTATTGCCACGCGCACTGCAGAACCATTTGTTGCAAGCTAGACATTTGACAACGCTGCTCGCGTTATGGATACCGCAGTATCTGAATGGGAAAGATAATCAGTAAAGCCGTCTACACTTGGCCTTATTGCCTTCCAACAAGAATACTCACGCGCATGCATGTGAAGGCAGCTCCTTCTCTTCTTCTACATTTCTTGAAATCTTCGAGTTCTCAACAGCCTGTGCGCTTGTTGTGCTTTCCACGTCGTCGTCGACATCCGAGCCTTCCTCGTCATCATCGTGTCGTCGCGGATGGTGGGTAACGTTGATATCGTCGAAGTCCGCCGTGGCTCTATCATCACCTACAGCTCCCGCGGTCGAGGCCGCTTCGGAAGCCAGGCGATCCTCTGAGCGTATATCCATGACGGGCTATTGGACTGCGAATGGGAAAGAGTCGATTAGGCTGAAAACCCGTGTTCAGAGCAACGAGTCGGTCATAGACGAATTTCTTGGGATGCGAACGTTTCGAAAGAAATGAATGAAAAGGGCAGAACCGCTTGATCAAACAACCAGGAATACCCTGTCCTGTTTGTCGACTGAGACAACAGGGGGGCAGAAGCTTAGGCTTCGTTAGCAATCGCAGATAGAGCAAGGGAACGCCCGGACGAGTGTTACACACTTTGTTTTCGAAAATTGCAAGTCCCCTAGATTCCTCCGTCACCACAGCACCCGATAAGTGAATGAATGGTCTTGTCCCTTCCTATTGACTGTTAGGTTGTGTCTGGACGTTATGGTTTTGCGATCGGTGATTGATTTATCGGACGCCACATAGTGTCCGGATGGCGTCACGGACCACAGACGCAGTTAAAAAAAAAGTTGCCCGCTTTTGCAGAGAATCTCCGACGATCATTTGACAACTATCCAAGACTGCAACAAATATGCTGGTAAGTGATGCGCAAATTACAGTCTCTATTGGTTTCGCATTGCGCGAAATAACCTAGCTAACAGCCCATAATAGCGCCGTCAAGCCCGTGAACGACGAGATTATCTGTATCGGAGAGCTTTGCTTCTCCGCGACGCCTCTATCGCCGAAAAGCGTGCGCAGTTGAAGGCTTCTCTGGCCTCCGGAAAGCCCCTGGATCCATCCATCGCAAATGATAAGAAGCTCCGCGAAGATTTCAAATATGACGAGTCGTTGCCTGCATCAGAACAAAAGAACAAGGAAGCCGATCTTTTGGACATCGACGATGAATACGCCCTAACGTCCGGATTGATTGACCCTCGTCCAATTGTTACCACCTCCCGAAATCCGTCTATACGCCTGAGCACATTCGCCAAAGAAATCCGTTTAATGCTCCCTACATCGATTCGTTTAAACCGTGGAAATCTCGTTCTTCCAGACTTAGTGTCCAGCGCAAATGCAGCGGCGATGACGGACATGATCCTCCTCCACGAACACCGTGGAAATCCCACGGCGATGACAATTTCGCATCTCCCTCATGGCCCAACAATCAGTTTCTCGCTGCACAACGTCGTCCTTCGAGCCGATATTCCCAATGCTGCTCGCGGAACCGTCTCGGAGAGCTACCCACACTTGGTCTTTGAGGGATTTACGTCGAAATTGGGTCAACGTGTTGTCCAAATCTTGAAACACATTTTCCCACCGCGTGAGGCTGGCAAAGTCGGTAACCGCATCGTCAGCTTCGTGAACAAGGAAGACAGTATCGAGGTGCGGCATCACGTTTTCGTCAAAACTGGGTACAACCACGTTGAATTAGCAGAAGTTGGACCTCGGATGACTCTGAGGCCGTTCGAAATCAGAGGCGGCTCGCTGGATGTTTCAAGCGGGGATATTGAATGGAGCCTCACCCAGTACACAAGAACAAGCAGGAAGAAGGATTATCTTTAAGTCTTTACCAGGGGTACGTTCTATGTATCAAATCTGGCACCCAAAAGAAAAATGTTCCGGTCCGGCGTATGATGGTGTTCAGGGGAGCTTGAGTCAATGTTTTGATAGTTTCTTTCGGCTAGTTTATACCCTTATTAAAACAATTAGACACTTACACTTTGTTTTTGTATATTCCGCATTTCCCGTAGACCTTGACATATGCTTAAAGACTGCTAATTTGATTGTAAACGAAGCATATATTTAGAACGATATGTAAGATTGGTCTGGAGTAAACAGACTCCCAATGAGAACACTGAAAACATTCGTGGCATATCCAATGTACCTATGAAACCCGAAATAAGAACCCAGAAAATAGACAAAAAATGAAAATCGTGAGGCCGAGACTTCATCCATAAAACTCGTCACTTCATGTCATGCACTTTAGGTAGATGTGCAACGGCATATCCAACATTGACGAAAGCACAGCGTAGTTATTGTTGAAGACTCTTTACAGCCTGGATAAAAGCACGGATTTTGTCAGGGTCTTGGGAACCATTCGATTCGACACCTGAGCTGACATCCACTCCGGACACCTTGCTTCCCAACTTGCCCAGTTGCTGCATAACGGTGAGAACGTTGTCCGGACCCAAGCCACCGGCCAAGATGACCCGCAAGCCCTCATCGCTTTTCAGAACTTTTTGAACTTGCGACTTATCAAGCTGCTCACCAGATCCACCTGCTCCAGAGTCTAGTAAGGGCAGGGTGTGATAGGCCCTGCGTGCAATTCCGGGCTCGTCCAAGGAGAACTTACGGATGACAGGTACCGGAATCAAGCTGGCCCATTCCAACGGTTCAGATCCGTGCAGTTGCACAACATCAAGTCCCAGTTTCTGCTGTTTAGCCAATACATACGACAACGACTGATTCTGGAAAACACCAACAACCAAAGCGCGCGTCGGATGGCGAAGAAGCTGGGCTGAGTGATCAAAGTAGTCCGCTGAGGTCGTCACTGTGCCTTGAGCAACAGGCCGAGTTGTTGATTTGACGACATTTGCAATGCGCTGGGCAACATCATCCGGAACAGTTCGCTTCCTTCCCTCAACAAGGATGATACCGATCAAATCTGCGCCAGCCTCAACGGCAGCCCTGGCTCCTTCTTCAGTACGGGTACCACAGATCTTAACCAAGGGAGAGCTCGATGCCTGCGCGGGTTGAGCTTCGCCTCCGAGAAGCTCTGCTACAAAGGCAGAAGTATCAGCTGCGCGCATGAGAGCCTCGCCAACCAGAATAGCTCGCACTCCTTCCTTCTTATAAGCTTCGACATCTTTAGGCCCAGAGATTCCACTAAGAGCACAGACAATGGTGCTCTCCGGGACCTGATCCATCAGCCGACTGGTGGTACCGAGATCGACTTCGAAGCTCGTCAAGTCTCGGTTGTTGACACCAATGACCTGAGAACCAAGATCAACAGCAATCTTCATCTCCTCGGGAGTATTGACTTCAACTAAAGGCTCCATTCCAAGGCTGCGAGAATAGTGGTATAGCTTGGTTAGCTGATCAACACTAAGCATCTTCACAATGAGCAAGACAGTGTCAGCGCCGGCCAGCCGTGCCTCCAGAATTTGATACTCGTCAAAAACAAATTCCTTCCGCAAGATAGCAGGCCGATTAGGCAGACCCTCGAGGCTCTGTCGAACAGCACGCAGATCATCAATGCTACCCTTGAACCACTCTGGCTCCGTGAGGACAGAGATGACACTGGCTCCTGCTTTGGCGTATTCACGGGCCTGCGCGGGAGCACATGCGTGCGCAGCGATCATGCCCTTAGAGGGAGAAGCACGCTTTATTTCCGCCATGAGTGAAAGCGGGTACGGTGACTGTCTGAGACGAGCAGGGAAGGGAACCTGTGGTGGGGCAATATTGAGATAATACGCCGCCTGCAGATCCTCTGGGCGTTGCGAAGGAATAGTCTTCTGAATGGCAACAGCGGCCTTGCGATGATCGTAGATCTTCTCCAGAATAGAGACCTTCTTCTCCGGCTTGGCGGCACCGTTCGCGGTCATTGCGGTATTCGCCGCGGAGGTGCTGTTTGGTTGAGCAGAGTGCTGTTTGTTTTCCTCCCAGGTACCCGCCGTAAGGTTGAGGAAGCTTCTGAACATCGACCGTCCATATTCGGTGAGGATACTCTCCGGGTGGAATTGAACTCCTTCGACAGTAAGTTCTTTGTGTCTCACACCCATAATGACGGTCTTCCCGCTGTCGTCATTCAGCTGTGCCCAAGAAGACACCTCCAGACATTCAGGAATAGTCGAGTGCGTGCCAGCAAGCGAATGGTACCGAGTAACTGCAAGAGACTCAGGCAGGCCTTCATAGACACCCTTCGAGTCATGCTTCAGTATCGACGTCTTGCCATGCAGGATTTCGCCGGTGACATCCACCTTTCCGCCAAACGACGAGATAATGCATTGCTGACCCATGCACACACCAAAAACAGGAATCTTTCCGCTGAAGTGCTTAATTGCTACACTGCTGATACCAGCATCTGTCTCAGGATGACCTGGGCCAGGGCTGATGACCAGCTGAGTCGGCTTCTTCGCAATCAAATCTTCCAAGGTAATTTCATCGTTGCGGAAGACAGTGACCTTAGCACCTTCGAGGACCAGATACTGGTAAACGTTATACGTGAAAGAGTCGTAGTTATCAATGAGGACGACGTTGGTTGCGCTGTCCAGCTGCGCGGCTTTGGTGGGATGGTGGGGGGAATGGTCGACGAAATCGGAGGCGCCCATGACTGCGTTTGAAGCGGATAGTTAGAATTGAGGTATTCAGATAAAGTTCATATACAGTGACTGTCACACTCACCTTCACCTCGTTCTCTTCGCTTTGTACTAGGAGAATGTTTAGTAGAAAGAGAAAGAGGGGAGAGAGGGAGATAAAGAGAGTCGTACAAAGAAAGCTGAGCAATTGGGGCCTTTCCTAAACCGGCAATTCTGTCAAACCGTGCAAAACTTCGCCTCACCGCCTGGCGCTAACCCCAGATAGGTAATCGATGTTGACCTTCAACTGCGCGCCTTGAATATTCTTTAGTGAATGTCATTCACTCTGTTTGCTTTCTTGACAACGCAAATCTCCTTTTTCTCTGGGTTCAAACACCCGTGGCCACCTTCCTCTGCCTTTAATATTTTGGTACATATGATGATATAATTGGTTTGCCAAATGGCTCCCCTCCCGGAAGCCTATTTTCCGTCCCTGGACAAGTGCTTCTCCGGGGACATCCAGCTCTTGTAGGCCACTTTTCGCTTTGCCTGAATGCTGAGAAAGAACAAGTGTTAATTCTGGTGTCGTCAGGTCCTGGAAGAGAGCTTTCCTTTATACATGCAACCCTGAGGGCGATCTCGATGATACTGGCAACGTCCACGCCTTCTTGTCGCATCCAGATAGTATCCATTTACTTTCGAGCGCGTTGAACCCTTTTCCCTCCCGGTCCACCAAGTCGAAATCCGATTTCGAATCGAAGACTTCCGCAATCCATGCCGAGACCACCACCCAAGCTTCGTACGATCTGAAGGAAATAAAGGCAGATGCTCTATGGCTGAGTGAGAAGGCTGGCATCGACGAGATTACAGCGCTACGGATAGCAATCCTGGAATGGCAGAATCGACCTGCCGCGCGCCTTTTAGCTCGATTTTCCGAGGAGGAGGTCACAAGTTTGCAAAGTGCTACTGGAGTGGACAATTTGCGTGTTTCCCTGGCCGGTCCACACTTCACCGAGATTCTAAGGCAAGAGGCGGGAAGTGGACCTAATGTCTCTGATCTGGCTTCCGAGAAGGACAGACGCCTGCGGTTGCGCGATCTTTATATCTCTGAAAGAAGTCACGTTGTCAAGACAGCTCGTAAGCTTCTTACCCTATCACTGCACAATAGCCGCCAGGATGAGCCTGTTTTGCCTCAGACACGTGGGAACGACCGGAGAAACTCGCTACGTGAACTCGGGGCGACTATTTTCACAAGCAAGTCCGGCGGGGAAGATTGGCGCAAGTTCCTTCAAGAATGCATCGACGCCGTACGCAGTCGGTTATCGTCGTTGGAGGGAGATGGTGGCTGGTTAGGAACTGTTGAGGGTAGTGAGGAAGTGGAAGACACATGGAGGACAAGTACCGTTGAAGAAATTGTGCATATCATTCAAATTTTGTTCCTTCAACTGCAAGCTTCCTCGGAAATACCGACTGCGGACCTCATGGTATCATGGTTGCGGTTGATGGCCGACTATGGCTTTCTGGAATCATTGCAAGTGGTAAGTCTTGGCTTACCTCTTTCTCTTTCGGTCAACAGACTAAACTAACATCATGAAGCCTTGTAGCGATCCGGCAGAGGTCCAGCTATCTCTCCAGGGCCTTGTGTCTATAACAAGTCTTACGTTCTTGAAACTCCCGCTTTCTATTCCTTTCATAGTCGACAAATCCCAGCTGCAGGCATCATCCAAGCCACCTTATTTCCTCTCAAAGGACGAAATTTCGCAGCTTAACGAATTGTTCATGACAGCATGTGTTGATTTCAAATCTGCTCACCCGGCCGCATTTTCCTGGGGACTAGTACTGCATACCATGCGAGAACTAGCATTGAATGATAAGGAGACTCGAGAGCTAGAACAGTTCCACAGTGCAGTTGATTCCTTCCAGTCAAACACTCCCCATGCCAGCCCGGGCCGAGAACTGGAACTGTCTCTGTACGAGGAGTTGCTCGACTGCGCTCGGACACCCAAATACAACGTGGATGATTCCATTACACTGCTGAGCTCAGACATAATGAAGGACACTGTGTTTGAGACCGTCATTGCGTTGGCCACCAAAGTCGGGTCTACATCAGCAATTGATGATATCTTGGCAAGCCGATGGATTCGCGTGGCTCTCCTGGACCTCATCCGGGTTGTAATCATGTTTTTGGATTATTCTCCCGAAATTGTCGAGTCCGTCCTCGCGATACTAACGGGGTCACCTTTGCAATCGCCCTGGGCATCTGACACGTCCCCATCTTCCTCCAGCGACCCGAGGTGGATTTTCATGAAAGATCGCCTTTTGATGGACAACATATTTCACATAGCACGCTCCCGGTTTCCATACGAGACAGTTCCCTTTTTGAAGCTCTGTCGTGCTCTCGTTAGCAAGGATCTCGTTAATGAGGATGGCTTACCAGAAATCGTGAATGAGCTGGAAAATCTGGAAACTTTCACGCAGGTCGTTCCACCAGATTTTCAGGGTTACGAAACTATTCGAGAGGACGAAAATGCGAACTATGTCTCTCTTATGCAATCTCTTCCGATGTTTGACTCTTCACTGAAGAGATTACTTCCCGATTCTCAACCGAGCAACGCATTGATTGTCACAGGCTCGTCCGAAATTCCATCGACAACTGAGGGTCAGGTGGTTTCCGAGTCGAAACCGGTGGTAGTCATGTGGCATCATCGGTACTCTTGCTTGAGCTTTTTGGGGAGCTGGTTAGAGGAATGGAATGAAGATGGTGGATATTCATCGGGATGGGGAAAAGATTCGATTGCGGAGGTCATAGGGCTTCTAGCAGACCTTGTCACCACCGCCAAAGATGTGCAATCGCCGGGTGACGTGGGGTCTGGAGCCAAGAGAATCCTGGAAATGGCCAGTGATGGGTTGTCCCGTCAAAGTGATGTGGTCTCATTGGTTTTTGAAATATTTGAACGCAACTTGCAGAATGTCAGTCCTCGGGCTGCTTTGGACGGTATTCTCGATTCGACAATTGCTTGTTTGCGGTTCATTTGCAGTCTAGTCACAGTGTTGCCCGGCAGGGTATGGCCGTTACTCGCGCGGAGTAGCTTGCTCGGAGCTGATGGAAAAGGCGGAGTATTGACAGCAATCGTCTCCGCAATTGAGGTACCATCTGGGGATTATCCGTTCTTGCTTACCTGCGTCAACTTGTTTGAACGCCTTGTCAACGATGCGGCTTCGCGGGCCGTTCTACGGAGGAGTCCGAATAGTGTAGCGACTAAGCTGCCTGTTGCTTCGGATTGGGGCGCCGGTGTTCCATCACACATAATGAGAGGCATCCTGTTGAACTTCGTTCGAACAGTGGTCGAGGTTTACAACAGCAACGTCAACTGGCGGTTCAACGCATCGGAGCAAAGGCTCCAAATCAACACCACCCTTGCGCGGACGTTTGAGAACATACTCTACTACGCATATGGAACTAACCAGACTGGTAAACTGGACACGAAGATCACTGGTGTTTTCTCTGCATCTGCATCATATCTCCTGGACATATTACGGCCACAGTCAGCTGCCGACTTGCCGTTCAATCAAATTCTACGGTTCATCATCGATGGCCTTCAAACGCCTCCCACATTATATCTTCGTTATCTTGCGTTGGTGGAAGATCAAGTCAAGTCGACCCTTGCACTTTCCATCAAGTTGTTGCAGGCAGCCCAGTTAATGGAATACCCAGTGTCGCTACTCGAGGACCAATTATTTAGGGCGACACCAGCCCTGGTCAAGCTATACGCACTACATGATGCCTATCGTTTGCCTGTCATATCGCTTCTTGACATGCTCATAACAAGGGCAGCCGCTGATTCCGTTAATGAACCTCCATCCCTGGTTGGTCACCTTGGGGCAGAGTCGTCGTGTCTCTTCCTTGACGTTTTGTCGCGATTTGATCAACCACTGAGCCATCGTCCTCTGCACCTCGCAGTATGGCACTTGCTCTCAGCGCTCGTTAGCAAGCGCCAACAGTGGCTGTCTGTTTACATTCTCACTGGATCATCCCCGCGGCAGTCATTGAAGAAAGATGATGCACAGAAAGCCCCAGCAATGAGGGGCACTCCATTTTTGCAAATAGCCCTTGATAAACTGTCTAATATCGAGCAGCTTGATTTACAGGTGGCGGTTTCTTTACTTGAATTTGTTTCGAATGCGCAGGAACACTGGCCATGGGCAACCCCGGAGTTGAGGAAACATCCTGATTTCTTCAACAGCATTGTGAACTATGTCTCGAAGTTGAAGATATCTTCCTTGCCCGTTGTCAGCCAAATCTTCGCGACTCGAGTTGCGGCAGTGGTTGCAGATCTCTGCGCCGTCTACCTACATTCTGCAAAGGAAATGCGAGATCGGTCATTTATCAAGACTTTGATTCCGCTGGTTTCTTGGTTTGCAAAGGATGCCGTCGAAGTCTCCGGATACAATGCATCACTGCATGCGAACCTGAAGAAGAATTTCGAGATGAGATATGCCGGCTGTAAGCTTGTTGACTTCAAGAGGTCGTCTCTTGAAGCTCGTAGCTTGGGGCAGGAATATTATTACGACATTTCTCTGGGGGAAAGGCTACTTTCTTATGACTTCGCTTGGGCCGGAAACAGAAACCAAGGGTTCGCAGAGGAGTTTGAGCGTGCCAATATTAACCTCTCCCTCGTCGAGGCGCAAGTCGTATGTTCTACCTAGTTGTTTTCCATAATGTGTGTGCAGCTACTAATACATTCTTCAGAGCCTTCTTCATGGCTGGAAATTCTTCGCCATCGAGCACTGCGCGGACTTCATGACCGATCGCGAGGTTCAAAGATCGATGGCATTGGTCGTTCAGAGTTCTTTGGAAGCCAATACCCGAAGCGTTCCCCAAGAACCGATTTTTGAGAGGATACAGCAGACACGGGTTGACTTCGCTCAAGCTCTGCTTCAACGACTTGTTGAGGTTGAAGCAAAGGGCGCTGAGGTCTTTGGCTTGCTCCGGTTCGTTTGGGACGCCTTAAGAACACGCCGTGCAACGTATGAAGAAGCACTCGTTAATGATGATACGGAGTATTACCGATCTCTCCTTAATGTCCTATTCCTGGCCCTTCAATTTCACGTTGATGGGCCTTCTAGGGCAACCCCTGAGACTATCAACAAGAAGGTCGAGCTCTCATCTGATTTGACACAGGTCATCGAAATCACGAAGGTCGTTGTGGCACAAGGTTTCAAGGCCCTGACAACGTATTTGCATGATGATCCAGAAAAATGTACTCCGAAAGATTTCGCCATTCTCACCGCCATTTTGCAGACTTGTCTCCAGGTCAAGCATGCGGATCGGCTGCTTGAGCATATCGTGTTCCACGTACAGGATAATGATACTGCCCGGTATGCTACTACGCTTTTTTCGTGGGCTGATCAGTTGGCGGTGGCTGGTGATCCCATCTATGGCGACCTTAGTATCTCGTTCCTCGTTAAGCTGTCTACGATTCCTATGTTGGCAGAACATCTTGCTGTTGAGGGTGTCTTGATGAGACTTTCCACCTGCCGGTTAACAAATGTTCTCCGTCAGCCCAAGGGATTTGGGCCGTTCGACCCTGTCCCCCGATTATACACTATCTGGACCGGCGGTATTCTACCGCTTTGTCTGAACCTGCTCTACCACGTCATGCGGACTGCACCAGAGGTGGCAGCGTTCCTCAATCAATTTGAAGGTCAACTAAACCATGCGGCAGGTTCATTCTCTGCTGGTCGCGCAACTGCTGGCACTTCAGTGTCCGCGCCCCGTCGCATCTGCCTAAGCATGGCTTCTGAGATCTACTCTCTTGCACTGATCACCTTCATTCTGGACCGATTCCGGGAGGCCGGCGCCAGTGCAGGTGTTGATGCGTCGTCAATTCAAGAACTCAAGTGGGATAAGGGACAGGTCAAGGAGGACATTGAGGAGTTGCTCGAGCGGAAACAAGCTCTTCGGGCTAGGATTGTAGCTACGAGTGACAAGGAGGTGGAAATGGCGCGACAAAAGTCTGTCAATGCGTCGTCTGGTGCGGAGAATCGACTTGAGGAGAAGATTATGGGTGAATTGAAGGCTGCATTGCTTTGCCTTGGGGGTGAAGGGTAATGGAGTGATGGGTTTTGTTATGTGTTTGGTGTATATCACATTCTAAATCTGTCGTACATTGCTATTTTCTGTTCTATTGATAATCACTTTTGGATGGACATGCTTCTTTTAGCCGTATACATATTATCTCTCTTGTATCTCCTCACTTGTAGCGTTACTTGTCCGAGGTCCATGACTCGGATAACCTCGGGCACTTCCTTTCTTAGCAATTGCTGGGTACGGTATTGCGGGGGCGAAGCGTAGGAAAGAGGAAGGGTATTGTTAGTGAAGTCCTGTTATCTCAGGCATTTAAAGATATGCATATCTCCGGTTCCATTTGACATCAATATTTTTTTTTTCAGGGCCACAACATGCCGCTCAAATCTCGTTGGCAGACAGAAAAAATCCCCGACACTCACCTAGCTTCCTTACTCTTCACCTCACCTACTCACCCTCTATCCAAAACTCGCCAGTGCTACATCGATGCCGATAACCCAGAAACCCGCTACTTCACCACCCATGACTTCCGCCTCTGGTGCCAACGATTCGCGGCGGGATTGCGCAAATCCGGTCTCCAGACAGGGGACCGGGTGCTGCTGTTCTCCGGCAATGACTTATTCTTTCCCGTTGTCTTTCTGGGAATCATAATGGCTGGTGGTGTTTTCTCGAGCGCAAACCCGACATATGTAGCGCGGGAGCTGGCATATCAGTTTCAGGATAGCGGTGCGACTTACCTTCTCTGTGCGGAGTCTAGTCTGGATACTGGCATCGAAGCGGCCAGACTAGCTGAAGTGAGCAAGGATCGAGTCTTCGTTTTCAACAGTGACGTCTATGACGGGCTGGGTCAGGGGCAGAAAGGCTGTCGCCACTGGGGAGAACTGGTAGCATCTGCAGAAGAAGGAAGCAAATTCGTCTGGGAAGAACTGTCAACCCCAGAGATGTCCAGCCGCACACTTGCCCTCAACTATTCCAGCGGAACAACAGGAAAGCCTAAGGGCGTGGAAGTTTCGCACAAAAACTATGTGGCTAACACACTGCAGACAGCATTCATGTCGCAGTTGAGCCCGGAGTACGAAGCAAAAATGGCCAAGGCGCGGTCGCTCTGCTTTCTGCCTATGTACCATGCTATGGGACAGACACGATTCATTGCCAACGCTTTGCGCTCTGGGACGCCGGTGTATATTATGCCCAAGTTCGATTTTATCAGGATGCTTGAGTATGTGCAGAAGTTCCGCATTACCGAACTTGTCCTCGTGCCTCCGATTATGGTAAGGCTGGCGAAGCATCCAGCCGTCAGAAGTGCGAAATATGACTTGAGTAGCGTGGAGGCAATCCGTTGTGGTGCGGCGCCTGTGGGACGGGAGATTTGTAGGGAAATCGAGGATTTATGGAAGCCCGGGAGGGTTAGTATAAAGCAGGCATGGGGGATGACTGAGTACGTTTCTCCACCTCGCTTCCCGTTCGTATATTGACATAAATGCAGGGTGACATGCTCGTTTCTGGGATGGGACCCTAGAGACAAGGCCGATCCGGCATCTGTGGGAGTGTTGTACCCCAATTGCGAGGCCATGATCATAGCCGATGATGGTAAGACGGAATTGGGCACGCATCAACGTGGGGAATTGTGGGTTCGAGGGCCAAGCGTCATGAGAGGATACTGGCAAAAACCTCAAGCCACACAAGAGACCAAAACAGTGGACGGATGGTTGAAGACGGGAGATATCGCATATATGGATGATGATGGGAGATTCTATGTCGTGGACCGGATAAAGGTAAGAACGCCGTTCCTCGTAAGGTGCTTCCAGGATACATACTGACTTGTTTAATTATAGGAACTGATCAAAGTCAAAGGCAACCAGGTAGCGCCAGCAGAGCTGGAGGGACTCTTGCTGGAGCATCCTGCAGTCGCCGATGTTGCCGTCATTGGAGTACCTGTGTAAGTCCTCACCCATTCTGGCTCGACTCTGTAGAAGAAAGTAGCTAATCTGATATCAGGAATGATGACGAACGTCCTCGTGCATACGTCGTATCGAAGCCCGACCATGGCGCCACAGCAGATGATATTATCAAGTTCATGGATGGGAAAGTGACCGCCGTCAAACGTATAACTGGTGGCGTTGTCTTTATAGATGCTATTCCTAAGAATCCTTCAGGCAAAATTCTACGTAAGGAGCTTCGTGAGCGGGCCAGGAAGGAGTTGAAGGGAGTTACTGCGAAGCTGTGATAGACAATGCATGTACGACTCGATGATAGAATGGTCTTGATTTCTATTATCTCGCAGATAAGATATACCTAAAAATAACATTACTTTATGAATGCTTAAATGCATAATATCTGATACGCCGGTACTTCATTGCTCAGATCGATTCGGCGGCTTAACTCATCATTTGTTGGAGACTATCAAAAAAACCCCGAATATCATCGGGAAAGTCAAGAATATTCGGAAGAAACAGTAAGGCAGCACAAATATGTGCCAAGAGGAATTGCTTCACATACGAACAGTGTGGAATACACGATCTTCTATTATTTGACTGACTGGGTCTTTCCTGCATGAACTGGTCATCTTATGTGCATCGGGACGCATTAGCAGTTCAATAGGACCTTCAAGAACCATCCGGGGATAATAACGTAAAAACAGCAGTGCGCCCCATAAAAGGAAAAAGTCAAAGCTGGTAACGCAGTGAACTGTAAATAGTAGACCCTATTCGTGCAATTAAACTTGTTGGTAAGCGTAATCTGTACTTTTTTTTTTTTCTTTTCTTTTCTTTTTTGGGTAAGGGAAAATTGACCGGCTCTTTTTCCCGGCCGAATTGAGAGTCCGAGGCTAAACTCGTTTAACTGGAACGCGTGGGGTAATTATTGCTTTTCACTATGTATTTGGAATTCGTTTAGTAGGCTCAAAGTCTGGCGTATCGAACTAGTCTGTGCGAGAAAAGATCATCCGCGTGCATATCATCTGGTCCCGGTTATCGGGTCGTACTATGGGCAGTACCCAAAGAGGCTGGTTCAACAGAGCGGATATCCTAATTGAAAATCCGTACAATCTATCGGTGAGATTAGTGGCGCTGTTGGCGGGATTCAGGATTTGCTTTTGTGCCCTAGTCACCGAAAAAGATAGTAGTAGTCGTAGTACTGTCCGTTCCGCGCGGCCTATTATTATGCTGGGGGAGAGACAGCAGCCGCGCCACAATCGATTATTCAGCTTTCACCGCCATAATTGTCATTCTAGCCTGACGGTTCGATTAGATCGTGTCTTTGACGTGTTCTGTGTGGGACACCATGATCGATCGGCTGAATAGATCTACTGTTGGCTTCTGCTGGCTTAGGGTACAATAACCTGCGAGCGGTATGTCCGATGGGTCCTCAGCACAGCCATTGGCGATTCGGTATACTAGCGATTCAGCAGGGATCTGCATTGACAGGAGGTAAGGTCGAGATGAAATGATGGATTCAGTGGACCAGTGGTTGATTTACTAAGTGACAAAGAAGCCTCAGTGGGATGGCTGAGCTGAACTGAAAAAGTTGAAAGAAGTTGGAGGTGCGACATTGGCGTCTGTGCGTAATTTACACGCGGTATTGATGTGTATTTGGCGCTTAAGGCCGCGGTAAGTATATCAGCAGATCACCACCATCACCACAACTGCAGAGTGTATGCTTGGGTCCACGAGGGCAACTATTGAATACTGCATTTGCCTCTGCGAGTGCATAATTTGCCTCTATACATGATGGATCGGATCATCGTCAGGGACACTTGAAAAGGAAAAAAGGAAAAAAATTTCATGCGGCGCTATGTTGGTGATAGGATGTATGGTGGCGCAAATTCTCAACAGCTGAAAAAATTCGCCTCGCATTGGAGCTACCACATTCCCTACCCCCCCTCCCCCGTTTCAGTCCACTCGGATTCTCTAGTTTATTCCGTGACAGGATGCTGAAAGAGGTTTGATTCGTTTTTCTTGCTAGTGTTGTGCCATCCAGTGCGAGCACAGCTGGAACCTGCGTTTCTCACCCGCACCCCTCAGTTCTCTCCCCACCTGTCTAGGAAAGCCTTGTGATTATTTACGATAATGTGAAGATGGTGGGTTGACATCAACTTGAGTCATGCCAACCAGGGACAAGGAGCGAGAACAAGAACGAGAAGAAGAGGTCTTCGCCGACAATGGCCGTTTTCCTCTCTCGGATAGTGAATGTTGACGAGGACCAGTTCTCCTGAGCCCGGACTCTGCATATCATACATCATAAGGAATTGCCAACACTAATAAGAAGATCCTGGTCTGTTTCGGTATTTGCTGTGGACCGTGCCGCCATCGCTCTATTCATGGTCTTTATATAGCCGTCTCCCTTCTAACCCGGAGCAAGCAGGCCCAACTCCTCACCTTTGCTATCCCGAACAGGAAGATTAAAAACAAGATTTTCGTTAAATTGTCACTTGAATTTCACATTCAGCAGACTGCTACATATCTCTGTTGCACCAGTTCTCCGAAATAATCTCAGTTTGGAGCACTTCTTTCCAACCGGACAGAGACAAGCCACACAGTTCCTGCGATGAACAACGAGGACGGCACATCATTCATTCCCCGAGACTTGCCAATCACATCTACACAAATTCTCTGTCCGATCCTCTGCTTGATTTGTCTCCTAATTCTCGTCCAGCGCATCAAACACCGCAGCAGGTGGCCCGCACTATCCCGGAGGCAAATGGACTCGCAAAAGTCCCTACCCGAGAGATTCGGTGCCGGTGGCAACAAAGAGAAGACAGCTGGCACGGCTGCAGTGGGCCAGCAACAACAGCCTATGTCCAATAGTCCTCCAAAGGATCTATCTTGCGATGTCCGCGCCCCGTTGCCATCCGCCTGTGATATCCTGCAACCCTTGTCCCGGTGCACGCCACTGCCGTCGAGTGGTCAATTGGCGGCCAAGCTAAGCCAGGAGCGGCAGGCTGGGAATCGACCATCGTTGACGATGAAGCCGGAGACACCGACGTCTCCTGAGTCGTCGACACACGCCGCGCCAGCTGGCAGTGTTCATGCAAGCGGATCGCACCAAGGATTCTCCGAATTTGCAGATCAGGAGGTAAACAGGAGCCCTAGACCAGGGTCAGGGTCAAGCGAGCCAGTGAAAAATCCACAGAGTGCGTTTTTGCCTCCCTCTACCGGGATATCAAATGATAGGCGGTCCCATGTCCCAAGGGCAGAATCTAACGTGGTGTATACGGCGCAGAAGCGGAGTGAAACCGTCCAGCATCTTCAAGATACGGACGAAAATGGCGTGCGGAAATGGAAGCGGAGGGTGGTTGAATATAGTTGACCTTTTTTTCTTCTTCTTTCTTTTTTCTTTTCGCTTTCAATTTTCTTTCCCGCTTCTAGCTCTCATACCATGAGGGCTTCTCATGCTACGATACGCGGCACGTGATCACGACGCATTGAGGAATATCATGATCTATTGACCCCTTCTCATCTACTAGTAGTGTTAGCGTAATGATACTTGTCACTCTCCATCTAAGCTCAGCTATAACTGTAATACATGATTCATAGCTCATCCGTAGATTGCTTAGTAATCAACCCAGTGACATCGGAGATAGCCTCGCTGTCTACTCTACTCCGTACAAAGTACGGAGTCAACTATCAAACCCTGAACGAATAAACCAACAAAATGACACTAACAGTATTTCCCCCCTCGACACCAACACCGTCCACAAAATCACCGATATCACCCGCCTCCACCGATGCCGACCTAACACTCCTAACGATAACCCGCCTTTTCGCGCGCCTGGAATATAACCTTCTCAGCAGTACTGCGGATTTGAGGCCGCTTGTGCGAGATGAGTTGCAGCGGATAAGGGTGCACGCTGTATGGTTTTTCTCCATTCCCCCGGGTTCTGGACTGCACTGCAACGCAGTTATAATAGATGATGATTGGGTGTTAATGTAACAAACAGAACATTGACTACGCGCGCACGGCTCTGAATATCCTCGAAAACTCCCTCTCTGGCGTAAAACGTGTTGATCGGCGATATGAGATTCAGACAGAGGTTGGGAGGAAGAGGCAGACACTGAAGGCGTTGGAGGGCGTGCTGGAAAATATTACTGCGCAGGCGGAGGCGGAGGCGAATCTCGACGATGATATCGGGGAAGAGGATTACGAGGGGGAAGGGGAGTTGGTGGATATAAGTGACGATGAGGGTGTTGATGAGAATGCGCCGGAAGATGCCGCGACGGAGAAGGATGCGCAACCGCCATCACCAACGAAAGAAGAGCAAGAGAAGGGAGAGACAAGTCGAGGCGACTTTACGAGCATCAACCCTTCCCCATCGACTCTCCGAAACCGCTATCTCCAGCTCCAGCGCCCGACAGCGACATCAACCTCCTATCAAACACACGACCAACCCCAACCAACATCACCGCCGCAACCAGACCGCACCCAAGCGCAAACAGCAGGACAATCCCTCTCTTCCTCCCGCCTCGAACAAGAATCCCTCACTGAATCCCTCCTCTCCCTCGCCACGCAACTCAAATCTTCCTCCTCAGCCTTCCACACTTCGCTCGAAGCAGAGAAATCAGTGCTGGATCGTGCTGTAGATGGGCTAGATACTACGACAACGAATATGAGTGCGGCGGAGAAGCGGATGGGGACTTTGAGGAAGATGACGGAAGGAAAAGGGTGGTGGGGACGGATGATGCTGTATGCGTGGATTCTGGGGTTGTGGGTGGTTGCTATCTTGATTGTGTTCTTGGGGCCGAAGTTGCGGTTCTAGAACTTGGTTATTTATCCTACTATAATACTGCAATGTGGATTATATTTACTAGACTACAGAAGTATCATTCCACGATCTCAAATGCTTGCTTTACTATGACCCAATAACCGACCGGCATGACACATGAGAAGGGACATGATGCGTACTATGTCGTTCCCGTGTCCATTGCCCTATCGCCGTCGTTTTTAATAGGTAAAAGAAAAGAAAGGAACATGAGATAAAAGGAAATGATGCGTGACATAATGAGTTATACACAGGATTTGATGACGAGGGCAGGATATCCAGCTTTCAAATCAGACAGGCACATAAAAGGAAATACCGGCAGAATGAGGGTTTGGGGTAACCAAATCAAAAAGGGAATCAAGGAAAAGGAAAAATTTTCACCAAAAACACAAGGCGGGCCTCCCCATGGACGAAATAAAACCGTAAAACCGGGGTCCAAAGCCCGGTGAAGAAATCCACAGAAAAAAGACCCACGACTCATGCGTAGAAGAAGGAAAGAAGAAACCCCTAGGCTCTGGTCATGGAAATGGATATCGCTGATGGATAAAGAGCCGCTGTATGTCATTTGAACAAGGGGA
Source organism: Aspergillus chevalieri (assembly GCF_016861735.1). NCBI lineage: Eukaryota > Fungi > Ascomycota > Eurotiomycetes > Eurotiales > Aspergillaceae > Aspergillus > Aspergillus chevalieri. Next base: position 1,164,479 of record NC_057364.1, read on the forward strand.
ATCACAAATGAAAAGGAAATATTAGTAAGTGGAGGAAAGGGAATGTCTCAACGCCAGGATCAAATGAAAAAAAGACAAGAAATAGAAAAGAGAAAATGGCGACAAGTGGTAAAGAGCATCCAGGCAGATAAGAAAAATGGCACACTTGATATCCGTATTAAAAGCCATGTAACGTGCGATCTAAATATCGAGACATCCTCAACTCCATAAGTTCTTCGCGAGTTCATTAGATGAGACCGCAGAGTCTGAGGTTCTCCTGGATGATAATATCTGAAAACAGTCAGCATTGAAGTGTCATGAATAAGACAGTGGCGAAGGCATGAGACATACCGTTGACCGCAGCCATGACGAAGCGGATTTGTGTGGTATCAGTGGCACATGTGAAGTGAGTGTAGATCTGCTTCTGCTCGGCCTGGTTCAGAGACACGAAGCGGTTGAGGATGTAGTCACAAGCGGCGGCATAGTCGGCACCACCCTCGTAGTCGGGGAAGTAGTTCTTCATGGGGCTAACGGGCAGCTTCTCCTTGAAGCGATCGATCTTGTTAAGGAAGAGAATGATAGACGTTTTGACAAACCACCGCGAGTTGCAAATCGAGTCGAATAAGGTGAGCGCTTCCTGCATACGGTTGACAGTCTCATCTTCGAACAAGAGCTGGTCGTATTCAGAGATAGCGACCAGGAAGAGAATGGTGGTGACGTTTTCGAAGCAGTGAATCCACTTCTTACGCTCAGAACGCTGACCACCGACATCGAACATACGGTAGGTCAAGTCGCCAATAATGAAGGTGGTCTCGGTGATACCGGTGGTCTTGACACGAGAGCGAAGGACATCCTGGTCGGTGGGGAGGTAGTCGGGCTGAGCAATGCGCTCAACAGCGTCGAAGTAGCTAGGACAGTTAGCCTGGAAAACAACTACCTGTGTAACCTTTGAACTTACTATTTAGCAGAGTCGTTTAGCTGGTATTCGCGCGAACGCTTGAAACACTCCTGAACACCCGAGTCGCGCCACAAAGCACCAATGGCATTGCCAAACTCCGGGGGAAGGCTGTCACCTTCAATCTGAGCGGGTTGCATGAAGATAGTCTGCACGTGGTACTCATGACGGGCGTCCTCGAGGGGCAGTTCGAGCGACTCCATGGCTTCCAGAATGACACGCATGGACTGGACGGTGTTGCTGTAGATGATTTCCTTGAAAGATTCCCGCTCGTCGCGCGAGTAGCCGCCCTCGTGAATGAGCTTCATCTGCTTCAGAATAGTCGACTTGCCCGATTCACCAGCACCTGCGATGGTCAGAACCTCACTTTCACCACAAACCGGGAGAGATGTGCCTACCCAGCAGGAGCATCTTGATCTCGTTTCTCTGCATCATCTTGTCGCGCTTGAGCTGGTTCTCAATCTCCTCGTTGCGGGCCTTGCCCTCCTTGTCCTCGGTACTCATTCCGCAACCCATTTTGGCGGTAGTGTCGTGGTGGTGATTTATTAAAACGAAGAATAGTAAATTCGATAGAAAGGTCGTGAAGGAGAGGCAAAGAAGCGTCTCAGAGACTAAGGCAAACAGGCAAACGTCAACACTCTGCTTAATTCTCCGCGGCGACGTGCCCGTCGTACAAGCGCGACCAAGCAGATTGACCGTGCCGGAAGCAAGGGCAATTGGCAGCTCCGACGGACCAACCGGATAATAGACTTTAGGGGAGAGATAGCATTCTGCGAAGCTTCTTCATAAGGAACTTACATTTCTCACTCGGAAGACGACGATAATCCAAAAGAGAGGATAAGTGGATGGAAAGTATTCAGGGAGTTCGAAAGAACGGAGAGGAAGAAGAGGTATTATTATTAAGGCGTCGCAACCTCGGACGGGAAGTGGATAAGAGAAAAAGGAAGGCGACAAAGGAATAAAGAACGGGGGTCTTTGAGGAATGAAAGAAGAACCCTCAATTCAGCAGTTTGAGAACTGATGAAGAGAAAGGAGGAAAAAAAGAAAAAAGAGGAAATAGGAAAGGATGAAGAGAAGAAGAAAAGAAGAAAGACAAGGCAGAGACACAGACAAGAGAAAGCCCGAAGAGTGAACAATTGAGAGTAAGGGGCGAGAGGAGGGGCTGCGCTTTGTGATTGGCTCGTTGCAGAATCTCTTAGCGTGGCTCCAGTGGAGGGTTTTCATTACGCGGTTTTACAGGGGCCAGTGTTACGAGTTTTATTGGTGGAGATGGCTAAGGGGCTCCCATAAGATCCGCTCGGTACATTCCTTCGCCAATAAGACTCAGTATCCCCTATTTAGTGGATCAAGTCTAATACGGTCTAATACCATACTTACAGCACCCACCTTCGGAGACTACTGTACTCTTCTATCACTCTATGCAGAGTAGTTATAAAGACTCTGCATACTACTCGTATAAAGTGAAGATAGCCGAGATGAGGCCAGAAGATCCGGCATCACGAACGAAAAAAACGGTTGTTCTGATTGAGAACGCGATAGATCACTTGCCCTCTCACTCTCACTCTTACACACACTCTCTCACCACTTTTCAGGAGTTGAGTTGCTGATGGTATTTCCGCAGATCTGGTTAACTCCGTGGTTATCTTGCTACAGTTAGAAAGACGCCTAATTGCCCCTGTTATCCACTGCCACTTACTCAGTTCCCGGGTGACTCGTCTTGGATTAACTGAGTACGGCCACAAAGAGTGAATTATTCATTTCTCTATAACTGTATACAGTACCTGTACTTGTACGTCAGGAACGAGGTGCAAGTGATGTGTCCAGCCAGACATGTGGTTCTGACTCGTCTCCTCATACTCGCATGGTACCTTACCCACCTCCCCTTAACTGTCCGTCGATCTCTCCGCAACAATCTTGTCTTGCCCAGTAATTGGGCCCTTTTTACGGGATACGGAGTCAGAACAAAGCTTATGAAGCCTGCAAGACTAACTCTGATATGTGTATAATCCAATTGTTTTAAGTCACTGTTTGTTCACTGGGTATCTCGCTGACTCGGAGTGCAGATACCCCTGATGCACATCTCCACCACCGCCTTCTAGTCGCCTTCGGTGCAGATGCTGACATAAAGTCCCCTCCGTGACTAACTTATTGGCGTCCGTTCCAGAGTTTCAGGTCACCACATGGCATGATCTTTACAGGGCATTTTATGCTCGGTAACTCTATTAATATTAAAGTGGATGTGATTCCTCATTTTCGCAGATATTGACCCACAGTAGAGTCGATATGAATTCCGGAGTACGACATCCTCTAAAATATCCAGGGGAAGCAGTGCTTGCATCCGATCCATGAGAGGACATGCTCAACAACTTGCAGGCGGGATGTTATCGATTGAATGATCCCGACCGACTTGTAGAATCTTTCCGTCGTGCTCGGGATCAACAATGAGTCGATCGCTACGTTATATTTGACCATGGTGGGTACATCGCAAGCTCAAATAGACCATCTGCTTCAGGCACCATTGGCTCTGGGTTGCTTATCAGTACGAAGCGAATACAGAAATAGATTCCAGCAACTTCTTCTTCGTCACGCTACAATGACTCCGACGATGGATCTACTCCGATCGGTAATCGACCGTACTCCAGGGTCGTGAAGCACTGGACCCCCAAGCTGTGCGACATGTACTCCAATACATAATACAAGTCAACGTCGCATTCGCGAAAACTCGCAGAACCATCCTAGCCATGGTACCCTCATCTACTTGGAGCAACATTGGGTGTTCTCTGCCAACCACGGTACCGGGTAATATTCCGTAGATGGGGACGAACCTCCATGTTCCATGGTTTCGGGGGCAATAGCTGAAGACTTGGGTTTTGAGTTCGCAGCAGGAACAGGAAGGTGTTTATTCTGTATCGGGCTCCAATTGGCCACGCAAAGTATCTGTACAGAGCCGAAATGCAGTGCGCGCAGTACCACAAGTACAAAGTACGGTACAGCTCTGTGGAGAACACCGGGTGTCCCCAATACTCCAGTCAAGGAAGTCTATTCCGGTATCGCAGCATGGTGGCCACATGCCCCAGAAATTTCGAATCTTACAGGGCATTACATAGTACAGACAAAAGCAACCAACTGGAACCTCAGTCAGTCATCGTAGCCATGGAAGCGGTAAAGAAAATGTACTAAAAGGAATGCTCCAAGCAATCCACGGAACCGAGGTCGACCCAAAGAAAAAAGAAGAAAAAAAAAAGATCGGAACGATCGACCGCCGATGCTCCGATTCCCCTTGGGTCCCAGACCAGATCTGGCCGGACTCATTTTCTCTTCATCAAAAGCCTCATTGACTCAATTGACCCAAAATTGGGCCATTATATTCAGTGTATAACGGCATACCTATATAATCACCATGCACCACGAGATGTCCCACATGGGCCCTCGGGGTATGTCCATGCCTATTGTTCTGCCAGCGCGCGTTCTCGTCTCGTCGCTAACACTGCCCAACGCTATGCAGCCTTCAACCATGACCAAAGCAACGACGCAGAAGCCGAATATGACCGTCTCCGCGACTTAGCCAGACAAGAAGCCTCAAAGCGCGGTTCATGCTTTCAACGGGTGCGCCTCCTTTTTCACAACACCTCGACCAGTCAATGTTGATTTGGAAATTGTCTAGTCTCAAGAAGCCTACTCCAGCGGCGATGGCGCTGCAGCCAAGGAGCTTTCAGAACAAGGTAAAGCGCACGGGCGCAAGATGGAAGAATACAACAAACAAGCGTCCGAGTTTATTTTCCGTGAAAACAACGCGAATGGTCGTGTCGCAGCGGATACTATCGATCTGCATGGGCAGTTTGTTGAGGAGGCGGAGGATATCCTAGAAGAGCGGATTAAGTACGCTAAGCAACATGGGCAGAATCATCTTCATGTGTATGTTCTTTCCTTCCATCAGGTTTGGCCTGTTGCGACAAAAGAAAGTAGCTAATGCGAACTGGTAAAACAGCATCGTCGGCAAAGGAAACCACTCCGCGAACCACGTCCAGAAAATCAAGCCCCGTGTTGAAAAGGTCTGTCGCGAGATGGGCCTGCAGTACGCCACTGAGGAAAACGCCGGTCGTATCTACGTTAATCTCACCGGCGGTGCCGCCGATCTGGGCGCCGTTCCTTCGCCTTACGACCACCAGCACCAGCAGTCCTCGCACCAGCAGTACCCCAGCCAGCAGTACCACCAGCAGCCGCACCAACAGCAACAGCAACAGCAGCATGGCGGGCAGAACCAGCAGCAGGACCAGGTCGAGCAGGTGGTCAATGCCATCTTGCCGCGTGTGTTGCGCAAGTTGGAGAAGGCTTGCTGTGTGGTTATGTAAAGGCATCTAACAACATGTCATCATTTTGCCATGGTTTTGCCATGTTATTGTTCTATATTGGCATCTTTACTTGGGTACGATTAATGCTTTTTGGTATGATGAGGTTTTCATCTCATTATTGGATTTGATATACCCCCGGGATCTTTGGTAATCTGCTCAGTTTCAGTATCTACCTGCGGGAATGGATTTCTGTTTACTAGGTTTTAGGCACTTTATATATATATATATATATATATATATATCAAGTTTCTCATTTCTCATGTTTTCAATTCGCTTTCAGAATACAAGTCCAGGCTTATATCAAGGGTATATCTAACGGCAGCCAACGGCAAAACATAATCCAAACACGTCCGAAAAAAAAGCAACAAAAGAATCACCGAGCCTCGTTTAACGTGGTCTCCGTAATTTTATCCAGAATAGCTCGCACCATTGCCCCATCGCCTCGTGCGTTACCACTGGAGTCGATCTCATCGATCAAAGTCAACGCCCGATCACGAAGATCCCGAACCACCTGCCGCGTATATGCAAAACTCCCCGTGCTCTCCATATAACTTGTGGCATACAGCTTCACCTCCTCATCCTTAGTCTTCTGCTTCAGGATACTGATGAGCTGGTGATTCCCTGGATCTGACTGAATACTATGAATAATAGGGAATGAGAACTTTCCCTCTGTCAAATCCTCGCAAAGACCCTTATTCTTGGTATATGTTGTATTTGAGAGATTCAGATAGTCATCACAGATCTGAAATATCAACCCCATCACATTCACCAAGCTCACACAGTCTTTCCCTGTGTTGCTCTGAGCTTGCATCAATTTCACTGCAAGCCTGAAAAGTCCACCGGTTTTGTTCCCAACCATCTCCAGGTATTCATCTTCGCTGGGGCAGGTGAGGGTTTCGCGCCAGAAGAGGTCCATCCCTTGGCCGCGATGGAGGTTTAGGAGTTCTTGGGTGTAGATGTCAATAGCAGTAGGGCTGTTGAGCTTCTGGGCTTCTTGGAGGGCCAGGAAGTAGACGTAGTTGGCGGAGTTGATGGTTTGCGCGGTGCCAAAAATGTTATGCGCTACAGGGATTCCGCGTCGGAGGATGGAGTTGTCTTCGACGTCGTCAATACTACATAGCAGATCCATTAGTCTCAATACCAGGATAGAAGAAACTTATTCAACAAGGCAAACCTACAGCAGAGAAGCTGTATGAAGCATCGCCACCACCCTGTTGATGATAGTCAAGCTTTCTGGAGGGACCTTCAGCCATGCGTTGAAGGCATGGATGAGCTGCCGCCTGATATCCTTCCCTGGATGTTGCTGCATATAATCGTATGGCCCCATAAGAATCCGCTCATTTTCTTCCGACCACTGTCCATCTTTATGTTTGGTGCCGTCTAAGCTTGACCGATTCCGCTTGTGTCTGCCCCCGCTGTCTGGGACAGAGGTATCTGTGGTCTGCAGAGGCCCTCCATTTAGTTTTGTTGGTCTAGAGTCCATATCATAATCCTCAGCGTTTGGTATAATCATGTCTGCAGCGTGATTTGTGGCCGAAGCGTCTTGTTTGCTGAATCGCATGTGTTGGCGGAACTGCCACCGATGACGACAAAATGCACGAGGCGGTCAGCGAATCTGTGTTAGAGCAGTAAACGTCCTAGCGCTGTATTGATACTTCAAGTCTTGTTGTTTGTTAAAATTCCATATAAAAGAGAGATAGAAGATGCGCGGGAGAAAAGAAAACGTCTTGTATCTGAATGGAGGGGCAGAGATTGGATATCACATGCACCCCGCATATGCGCTGCGCAATGCAATGCCATTATTTCTCCCTCTCGTGACATCCCAAGACAGCTCCTAATACTTCGGAGCCGTCATTATCTTGAATGAAGTCATTAATTGAGCCGTTTTATGTCGATGAAACCAACTGCTGCAAGGATAGCGTAATTGTATGACTATGGTCCGTGTGAGGACATTCCTCCTTGATAGACCGCAAGGTCAGCCACCAGCTGAAGAAAGACAAAAAGCCATTGCCAGCTGGCAAAGAATGGGCCCTGTTCATTAATATAACCCAATAAGCCCCCTCCATTCATACTCTGATCCATCAAGGACCCTTCGACTGGTCCAAACGGGAATCCATCGACAAACAGGGCGCTGGGTCACCCGGGGCAACGGCATTGAACAAGGAAGCTAAGATAAAAGAGGATCCATGATTGACGCTCGTCCCGGGAAACGAATCAAGGCATTGGAGAATTATTATCGGAGGTGAGCGCAAAAAGAAGATTGCCTTTTAGGTGGGAATGAAAAAACTGGGGGACGCGGTGAGCATCGACTATCCGAACCAGATCTTATTTATTTTTGTATAGTTCCCGCTCATCCACTACGATCATTGCTACTATTTCTCTCTACATATTTCTTCTTTTCTCGGGTCGTGCACCTTATTCTTTGCTTTATTTTACTTTCCTATAGTTTTCTTAGCTTCATCTACTATCCGGTTCCCGTCTAGTGTTACTCTGAAACCTCATGGAGACGTTGTTGGCCCATTCGTTCGATTACCTCTCTTCATACGAGCCCAGCAAAGTGCGTAAAGGCCTGCGCCAAGTTGAAGGTCTTCTTGCACAGATATGTCTCTCCAAAGCGAAACAGTCGCCAATCGTGCGGAAAAGGTCAATGATGGGAATGGGTTCACCCCAGCCGGCTGCTAGACCGTTATCAGAGATCAAAGACGACCCTGCGTTCCGGGAGTTTTTCAAACTACAAGAAGGGTTTCAGTGGAACGGTAAGCCTCCTCGCACGGTCTTCTTTATATCTCATATAGATTGAAACTGACGAACCTAGTGGCGATGCGACTGGTCACTTGTCTAGAACATCTACTGGGCCGAGGGAGCAACGGCACCAACGACCTGCTCATCCTCGCAACCTTAGACCTCATCCAAGGCGCTCTTCTTCTACATCCGCCATCGCGCACCCTCTTCGCCCGTGAAATTTACATGAATTTGCTCCTTGACCTCCTCGATCCGATCAATTGCCCTGCTATCCAATCCACAACACTCCTCACTCTCGTGACGGCCTTGCTGGACAATCCGGCCAACACGCGCACCTTTGAACAGCTCGATGGTCTGTTCACAGTGACATCCCTGTTCAAGCAGCGCGCAACATCGCGCGAGGTCAAGCTGAAACTTGTCGAGTTCCTTTACTTCTACCTGATGCCCGAGACCCCCACCAATCTCCCCGCAGGCGCCAATGCGTCCAGTCCGGGGATGCAGCGCAGAGGTCCACATTTGCGAAGCCCCAAAGGAAGTCGTCAATCAGCAAACGGGAGCCGTGCTACGCGCACGACAGATGAGAAACAAGCGCTGCTGGGCAGATATCTCAATAACGTGGCGGACTTGGTCGAAGATCTCAAAGAAACTGCGCCATTCGGAGCGACCGTCTATTGAGGCTGATTATGGCACACGATATGCTACGCACGATGTTAACGGTTTCGTTTATGAGCTTTGCATTTGAGCGAGGGAGTGAGTGCATTTTGCTTGCGTTATTTGGATTATGTCTGTTGGGCTTGGTTGCACTTTACCTTTCTCTTCCATTTTCTTACTTTCTTTTGGATTGTTCTATTCCCATTCTATTCGCCCCGTCAGGCACGGAATTTTGCGTTCTCTTATTTATTGGTCTTTTGGTCTTTACTCGCCTGATCATTCCGCTATGGAATCCCAATCGAGCCGGTGTCATTGGTTATGATTCTTATCTGCTTGATATTGTTTGCGCTGGAAGATCATATCATCTATTGACGATATCATGTCCTGCTACATTAATCCTCCGTGCCCTAGGGCTATGATAAATGATGGTAGCGGAAAACAGCACGAGAGCCAAGTGAGGATGGCGACTTAGTATTTTGATTGATGTTTATGATCCATGAAATACACCAAACTCAAGTTCAAAAGTTTTTGTATCCTTCTACTATCACTCTTCAATCACCAAAGCTGAATCGTAGTCGACAGTGTTGAATATTGCGTTAGTAGATAGAGAAATGTATCATGCCAGGAAAAGGACATGTAACTTATAAGAGTGGAAGTTAGTTTCCGCATGACATAGTATCACATAACGCTGGTAATATACATGAGAAAGAGGAAAGCAGCTTAGAAGTATCTTAACAACCGCTCCCGATGCTGCACTAAATTCTTATACTTCTTCAACAACTGTCCCAACCGGTTCTGTTTCCATCCCATTCCATCATCCAAGATCAGATGCGTGTATGCGAAAACGCTAGCATCAAACAGCCCGGGTTTAGGACGGTCGAAGAAGTTCTGCTGATTCCCTAATAGTGTCGATAGAGCCTCGAATGCATTATCTGCCTCCGCTTCCAAATCACTGACATCGATGTATTTGTACGATTTGAGGAGCTCGTCGCCCGCGGCTTGTTGTAGTTGGATGCTTAGAGCGGACCGGACTACCGAGCTGGTAGTGGCTGGCTTGACGTACAGCCGCCGTGCGACGGCATCAAAGTTCTCCGGGTCTAGATACAAGGCGTATAACTAGGTGGCCATACGTTAGTTCGGGGAAGATATCCGAAACTAGTGGTGAAATAAACGCACCCAAGCATTCCGTATCCGGTGATCCAGTAGCGATGCATATACGTCAAATCGTACATCCAGCTGCTGCTCCTCTTCGCAATGGACCTGCTCAATGGCCCATTTTTGTACTTTGCTGGCTGGGATCGGGACGTGTGTGTTCAATGGAAGGGCGGGAAGGACGAAAGGAAGGGCTCCCGTTGGGGATGCGTGATTGTTCGAAGGGACGATCTCGAAGTCAATTCCGACAAATTTCAGATATGCCTGTAGCGATCATCGATTTGTTCATTAGCTCTTCACGAATTTGCCTATAGATAAACAATGGAATCGCACTAACCTGCCACTTGAGACATTGCGGGTTGAACGACGGTCTCCCACGCCGGGCACTTGCTGCGTCTGTGAATATAAACAACCGATTTCCCTGTGCGTTCGTCCCTGTCCGTTCAGGAAGGTCATTCGGAGGATATGTGGTCAGAGGAAACCGGTCGAAGATGCGTTTTATCGGGGCAGGGACGGAGAAGAAATCGCGGGTGCGCGTAACGACATTGTCCGACATTGTGCCTTCCCGGGTCATGTGGAGGGAAGTATATGAAGCTTCAATATGTTCCCGACAGGGTCTCAAATGTCGAAATGTCTCTGCTGAGTCTAGTGGAAATGAAGCTCACCACGTAACATCATAGTCGTTGGAAGTTAATTGATTACGGCTTGGTTCCGCGGCGATGATAATTCACCGCTTTCAGGAACCGGCAATTGCGAGATCCCGGCAGAAAAACCGCGACCCCGCGGTTATTATTGAGTGAATCAGCATACCTACCACCACCACAGGGATTATTTATCCAATTCCCCTCTCTGGACGTTCGAGCGTTGCTAGCGGGGTTTTCGGGTCTTCCCGCTGGCTGTTTCATTGTGGTTCGCGTCATTCCTTTTTATCTTTCCCTGACCTTTATTACTCCGGCGCTTTCGCCGCATTATCAGATTTGGCTGGGATCCGCTATCTATCGACCGACCTTTTGTCACACCCCAGTAACACATCTTCCGGGGTTGTTTGGATAGAAGCATTATCTGTTTTTGATTTCTTGGCTTATGGCCAATAACAACTAAGGTGGTCTATTTTAAAGAACTGGGGTTCTATTTTAACCCTGTAAAGAGCCGACCGCCCTCCCATCATGCCGCTCGACGAAGAGGGTGCAAAGTGGTCCTGGTACGAGTCTTTTGTCTGCTTCAAGATGTCTACTGTATATACTGATCTATAATCTTCTGGTCTCTAGTGAGCCATGTATTCGGGGCCATCGATCGTCAAAATGCCAGCATTTCGATCGACTGATGATGAAAGTCCCGAAGGCTGGACGGCCCTTGGCCAAATGTCCGCATCCCAAAGGAACGTGTAGTTGTAAGAAGACATACGCAGTGATGATTCGCATTCCAAAAGGTCAGTCGCCCAACCGCTCTCTGTGTCATGTTCACCCATCCTTACTTTTGTCCTAGGATCAACCTGCATGTGTCGACCGTTGTACGAGGTACCTATCGAAGATGAAACCGATAATGCCTCTACCCGTTCGACGACAACACCAGTTACGATCGCTCCGGCCATTACTCCGAGCTCGGTAGCGCCGACTCCTCCGCCCACTATAGGAAAGGTCCAGAAAACTGGAAGAAGGCAGAGTAATCTTCAGGCGGCTCCCGAAAATATTGCTAGAGCATTGGAATCCATTGCCAAAGCTGAAAACGAGCGTTCTGACAATGGTACATGCAACGATTTGCCATCATACGCTTCGCAGAATCAAAGCTTCCCGACTCCATATGGTCCTCTGGCCCACCAGCAGCCAACTGTGATCCAGGGCCAAGCTCATGACATTAGCACACCCACGGCACCCGAGAGTAACAGCTGTTGCTCGGGCAAAGCAGCCGCCAAACCAACTCAACCACCAACTCAACCACCACCTGAGCAGCCGCCTGAGCAGCCGGCTCAACAGGGTTCTTGTTGTGGAGAGCAGGGACCGAAATTGGAACAACACGCCGCGTCCGAACCTAGACCAGAAGAAAGTGGCATCGATCATCGTGCAATGGCAAACGGTTCAACGGCAAATGGGTTATCTTACCCTTCGTTCCCTGCTCCAACTGTTCCAACTTGGCAGAATTTCCATGCTCCCGGTCACGGTAACTTGGTTCAACCCTTTCCGGTACATCAACCACGAACTCAAGCGCCCGTTTATTATCCTCCATACGCAACAGCGCCCAGCTATCCGTATCAAAACATACCACAGAGTGTCGGGTTCACACCAATGGCCATGCCAGCTTTCCCGCCGACCCAACCTCAGAGCCTTTCATACACGTCACCCACTGCTGAATGTTCGGAGCACGTATGTCACTGCGGTGATGGTTGCCAGTGCTTGGGGTGCGCCTCTCACCCGTTCAATAATACTACGAGACAACACGTTCAAGAGATGGGTCTTATAGTAGGCCTTAATGGTGAAGAGCAGAACCAGCACTCTCCATATTCCACAAACGCTGCTCCTACCCCGCTGGACTACTCTGTTACCGCCATGAACCATTACTCGGGGCAAACTCATTCGCACCACATGGGCAATGGCTTCTCGCCTCACCTCAGCTATGCACCAGATCAGTTCATGGAACCCTCCGAGTATTACACTCTGGAGTACCCTGTGGGATTGCCGAGCTCCTGCTCTGATGTGACTGGCAGTTGCCAATGCGGAAATGACTGCAGCTGCGTTGGCTGTCTTACACACAGCGGCCATAACGGCTTTGCCTTCCAGCCGGTTTCAACAGAAGGTGTTAGCTTCCACGCCAGCCCACCGGCTCAGCAATCAAGCCCGAGATTGTCGAGAGATCCGTCTGTTCCTTCGCCTAGTCTGTAATCAGTCTTCGTTTGATTCCACGGCTTGATGGTGATGCTTTCACTTTCCACAAATATCCTGTTCGCATTAATGATTATCATGATACCCCTGCAATAGATACCTAAAGCCAAGGTTGTTGGGTACGTTTTTCTTTTCCTCTGTCTTTTCTCTGTCTCGTGTCTCTTTCAGTGCTTGGGCTCCTGGAAAATGGGAACATCTATGGGCGTTATTCTCCCCTCTTTTGTTTGAGTCTATTTTTCATTTTATATATCTTGTTTGCATTGATTTACCATCTTCAGAATTCCTCATCAAGTCTTATAGTCAGAATTGGGCTCCTTGGGAGATTTTCTTGATAAAACCAGTTAGCACTTGAATATGTAAAGCTTTCACTCATTGAGTTGGTCTAAAGATGCATCGTTCAACATCATTGAATGGGATTTGTTCCAAAAACAACGTTTAATTGAAAATACTGGATCTATTATTGGATAATACTTATGATAGAGAGCAGAGATAGGGGAAAAAGTAAATTGTCGCCACGAATTGCATGCTAAAGCCAGGCTCATACAGAACTAAAAAAAAAAAAAAAAAACAACAGAAGCAAAGATACCTCATTTTGCCAGAGGATCTCCATCTAACTTGTTCGCAGCTGTACAGGTATCGTACATAATATTTTTGATCATCTACCGACGCAGCGCATCTCTCAAAGGCGAGTCACCCCGGCGGAAGGAAGCTACATCATCACATATGTTAGTCACACGCCTCTCTGAATCTGATCATACCAAACTGGTCCGTAAGGTCTCCGGGGATCGTTGACATACAGTCTGCCTCCTCCCACGCACGTCCAGCTCCGAAACCAAGACCAACCCACGCGGGCCACGCTCTGCGCTTGAACAGGAGAACCGAGAAGACAACACCGAACGACAGACCGAGCGAAGAGCGGATAAGCATCGAGGAGATGGCGCGATCCCACTATACACAGAAAAGAGTCGTATTAGTTGACTGCTCGGGGGAAGGGGCACGTGAGTGAGTGAGAGTGTGTAGTGTTCAATTGGGCATTGTGGATTCTTCTTCCGCCTGTCCAATGCCTATCGAGATATATATCTCGGGTATGCCACCGAATTGCAAGAGATATCTAGCACAATTTGACGCCGTACCTTCTCGTTCAGCAGGGCCTCGCTGACGGGCTTAGTCGATCTCTGGACCGGCACAACCGGCTTGGATTCGTTGGATTCGGCCATTGCGACTGTAACTCTAGGCGAGGAATATCTCTGTTAGTCCTTGCGTCGAGCCAATCGAACGTGAGTCCACTTACTATCTGCAGTAGACAAGAAAATACGGCAGGGTTTTGGTGATGGCGGAGTAGGAATAGGTCGGGTGCGATGTCCGCCTCGGGCAGAGCTTCTGCCGGGCAAAGGCGGTCGGAAAAACTAGGCGTTTTGGGGCGGCCGGCGTTTCTGTCGTCAGTCGGGCTTCTTTTTTTTTTTTCTTCGGTACTCCTGCTCTTTCTTGCTATATACATACTGCACTCAGACAGTATAAAGCAAGACGAGTTGGTTGCTGATGTGCCAGAACCTTGAAATATCTGGGAGCATACTTTAGACCGACTCGTCTGGTTCTTCTTTCGTGATGCCGTCGTTTGCGGAGGTGAGTTTTTTGAGTTCCTTATTAGAGATTCACGTTCCTGTGAGCTGGGACAAGAGGAATGTGGCTAATGGCTGTCTTATTCGCAGCGTCCGCGCTCGTCGCAAGAGGCCCTGCTGCGACTAGAAAAGGGCACCGCCTCCCCGACTAGCCAACTCAACGAGGCAACCCAGATCATTGGTCTTGATCTGGCTTTATGCGCCAGTCACCCGGAGATCAATAGAGCCGCGCAAATCCGACACAATGCGGCCCCGAAGGAAGAGTGGGTTCTCCGGTGGCTTTTGAAGAAGTTGAGGACAGGGAAGAACTATCGTGTTGAGTCAGCTTCTTTCTTACTTTTACGGCAACTCGTGGATCTTATCCCTCCGAAAACCTTGGCGACGACGTTGAAGGACCAGAAGTTCCTTGTGATTCTGAACGATACGATTTCCGATTTGGAAGAGGATATTTTCGCGAGCGTTGAGAATGGTACGGCAGAGTTTTTGTGCTCGGAATCGGAGTCCAGTCAGACTGTGGGAGATACGCCGGAGCAAATATCGAAGCGTGATAAGAAGGGGACAAAGAGGAAGAGGGCCGGTGAAAATGGTGATGGGGACCAAGGGGATGCGATGGATATCGATGAATCGCCGCAGTCGCCAGCCTCGTGTTTCTTGACTTTCATCCGCTTGCTGGACTGCCTTTACAGCATTGTGACGCTTGCGAACCGTACGCTTGAACTTGACGAAATAGCCAGCTCTCACTTGAAGCATGCGCTCAGGGGTGAACCAGAGTCGGTTGCTACGTTGTTGGCAAAGTCGTTCAGATTGGCTGCTCTCGTGACTACCCAGTTCTCACACGGACGAAAGACGACCGATCTACAGCATTTGCTCTACGTTCTTCCGGCAATTTTGGAACTGTGGGAATTGAGGTCATTCCGCCGAGACGATTCTGAGAACAATTCCAGCAACGATTGTTTTGCGAAGCACAGTTTTCAACATGCGATGCGACTTCAGCATTGCGTGCGTTCCACTCAACTCGACACTGATGAGAGAGCGCAGGTGCTGCAAGGAGTTGAGCGCCTCATTGCACGTCATGTTGTGCTTCCCGCGCGTGAAGGTTTCTTCAAGAGAGGAGGCTCAGGGATAAACTATTCTGCAGGCGACCCGGACTGGACTCCCGTCAAGCCAATCACCGATGCATTAAGGCCGATTCTTTGCGACACAATCTCCGCCAACGAGGAGACTGCGGACAAAGTTGATGCTATGAAGAAACAAGATCTTTGGAAGACGGCCGAACTCTTGCCCAATTTCTTTGAAATTGCGTCGCGTTCCGTCCCTCGGGACACCTTCCGGCTCCAGACACACGAAGCTCCTTGGTTGGAGACCTTGTTTGTTGCCGTAGCTGAGCTTGCATTCTCCATTGCGAAAGAGGAGAGCCCGGCTACGTACTCTTCCGACTTCGTCCTGCTTCTCGAACGACTCTTCCGTGTGGTCCTTGATCGGAAAATCCAATTGTCTCTGCACACCCTGCTCACCCATGCTGCGTACACCGGCCTCCTCAGGAACGAGCTAACACAGGTCCACTGGAACCTGACAGCGTTGCTCATCGAATTGGGTGTCGACATTTTCCTGCCGAACTCGGGCCTTCCGGATGCTATCAATCTATTGAATGCTTTACTTCAGAAGATCTTGCTTAATTGGCAGAGCAACATGTCCCACCTAGATCCTAATTACGAACTGATCAAGAGTGGGATTGTGATTCCATTGCTGCAGGGTTTCACAGCTGCGAGAGATTTGCCGACATTCATGCAGCTTTGGTATGAACAGCTCATCGCCGTGGAGGAGACACGCTCTCAAAACAATAGCTTGAGCTCTTTCACTGTGTGGGAGGATGATGATCTATGCAACGTTTACAGTGAAGCGATGCGGAATCCTCTTACCAATGCGCACTTCCAAGCGCAATTGCGAGCAGCTTCGGTTGAGATTCAGCACGAAGATGGCCGGGTTTCCGACTCCGCCGGCTCCTATGCACAGTTCGTGATATTGGAAGCGGGGATGAGAAAGCGCAATTTGAATTTTGAAGATGCCAACGAACCTTTGCAAAATATCCTCGGAATCGCAACATCGACCTTATCCTCCAAGCAAACGCTTCATTGGAGGTGGCGCCTGTGGAGATTTGCTCGGGACCTGTTGGAGAACAACCTGCAGTCCACTGACAACCCCTTTGGTCATGCCGTGATGAAACTGACCGATGTTTCTGCGAAGACCATTCAGCGGCACAGGAAAGACCAGATGAAGAAGCCTCGTGCAGCATTGGAGTCTTTCGAAGCCTATCGATTCTCTCTCCTGGCTATTAAGGAGTCTATCGATTCAGCTGGTTTGGGCAAATTCAGCGCACTCACTCGCGAAATTGCAGACTTCTTCAAGGTCATTACCAAGGAGGATGCAGTGGCATCCATGGCCTCGCCATGGAATGGTCGAGCTGAAACTCTCGAACTCCAAGTCTCACTTGCCTTAGGATATTTCCTGGCGCTCGTGAGAAGCCCCAGTGTTTGGGGTTTGATCAAATACGATATTAGGCGCTCTTTGTTTGAACACACACTGTCTTTGGCTGCTTCGCAGTACCACGCTTCCTCAACCGGGTTGGAAAGAGCCCCCTTCCATGCAAGATTCCTCCAAGCCTGGGCCAGTGTGGTGTGTCATGAATACCTCCTTAACGCACCAGCTATCACCAGTGACTTGATTTTCGTGCTTTCGGAGCGCATAAAGAGTGATGTTTCCAACCGCAAGCTTTACGTTGAGAGTCTGCAGAGAATCCCCGCATCCTTGGTTACTCGCCGCCAGAGGGCGGTTCTTTTGGACTTGCTGCAAGACGTCATTCGCCAAGAGGATAACCCGCTGGAAATTACGGTCGGTATGCTGTCGCTGATGGCTAAGTTGGCTGACATGCCCAAATCCGGAGCGGCTTTGACCAGCGACTGGGAACCCACATGGAACGCTGCCAAATCGGTTACTCTGCAGGGCACCGAAGTCGATCTCCAGATTATGAAAGCCTTCCGGCACTTGCACAAGGCGGTTATCGCCAAGTTGCTTGTTCTCTCGGACGAGGAACGAAGCAAGCTGTTCAAGAAGATGTATCGTAAAGTCACTTCCAAGGCGTCCAAATTGAAATCCGTCGACCGCGACTCCATGGACTGCTTCTTCTTGCGGATTTCACTGTCGCAGCTGTGGGTCCATCGCCATCAACTATCAGGTGTCTTAGACGAGACGGAGCTGGCAGCTTGCCGCCAGAAGGTGTTCGACTTGGTTGTGGCGGAAGTGAAGTCTGTCAAGGACCAATGCAAAAAGCAAAAGTTGGAAGACACGATCACCCTGATCAAGGTTCTTGATGCGCTAGAAGACTTTGAAGACCTGGCTACCGACAACGTCGAGGTAGACAAATTCTTGTCGAAGATTGAGAGCTACGTTGAGAAGTCGATCGACTCCGAGTCTCCCTTGAGGAGGCTAATCCGGCGTCGGGTGCTGGTTGGTCGAGGAGGAGCGGACAAAGATATCACCTTACCTGTCATGCAGGTCGCTGAGACTCTTCCCCTGCAACAGTTGTACGGCGAACAGCAGCAACTATTCATCCGCGCTACGTTGGAACGGTTCCGATCTATGTCTGTGGATGATCTGACCGGTGTCATTCAGCAAATTCGGAGTATCGGGTTTGAAGGGGACAACGCCGCCTACCGTTTGCTTGTCGCCAGTTTGGCAGTTGCCTCAATGCCAACTGTTGAGGACAAGGAAAGCGCCGCAGCAAAGGAACTATCGTCACTGTGCACTGCAGTTACAGAGTCCATGCCTCATAGCCAGAGCATCGAGCATTTCACATTCGCTACAGAATGCTTGGACATGCTCCTCCGTACTCATACCCGATGCATCGCGCAGTGGAATATTGACAACGTTCTGGCTGCGATTGCGGTCGCTGCCTCCAAAGCAGGACCCCGGATTAACACAGATTATGCCGCCCCGATTTACGTCCGTCTTTGTCGGTTAATGGGTGTGCTTCTGGGCCTGCATCGCCAGAAGCTTGGAGGCCGTTTCCACCTGATACTCCCCGCCATGCAACGGTTGCTGAACTGCCTATTTGCGCGATCTCGGAAACGGACTCGATCCATGCGGTCGGAGAAGGGATCGACAGAGCAGCCGCTCTGGCTCGCACCGCTGCAGGCATCGCATGCCGTGCACTTTACCCGCCTACTCACCTCCCTCTGCGATCCCACCGTGTCCGCTGTATCGCGGCCCACTCAATCTGGTCCCGGAGGACAAGAAGGCTTGACGGATCAGACCAAGAAAGCCAAGCGGATTGCGGGACAGTACCTTCAGTACCTGATTATGGAGTACGCGCAGAGCTCTCTTCGTGGTTCTATGACTCCTGAAGTGAAGACGGCGATTCTTCCGGGATTGTACACGGCACTGGATGTGATGTCGCGAGAGACAATGCGGGCACTGAATGCTGGGTTGGACGCATCTGGACGGTCAGTGTTCAAGGCCTTGTACGATGACTACATGAAGTTTGGAAAGTGGAACAAGGGGTAATACTGTATGCATACTGTACTTCTGGAGACTGTATATTTTGCATGAGATACCATTAATGCATTAGGATAGAGAATCAAATAGTATTATTAATGATTCTAACGCATAGACCCGACACTACTACTATTACAGTACGGCGAAACATCCCACCCATACAGGATTCATCTATATCCAAGGCCGATCTTAGTGGGATGGACTTAGTTCAGCTCCTTGTGACCAAGGCTATCCCGATTGCGTTCATTGGTCAATTACAGGACGACTCCAATCGCGTGCCGGAGAATATTAATCGTGCCCACATGAGTATCTTTGCTGCTTTCGATCCTGCAGACTATGTAGGTGGTTTTTCTGCAGAACTACGCGGGTCATGTCCGGCGCATAATCAAGGGATTTAAGTAGCGCAATGGATGATGCTTTACTGGGATCCAGCATCCCCCTGTTTCTCATCCTTTTCAGAACTGGAGGGCAGAGATAAATCCAGTTAATCTAGTATTCGATCGCGATGCTTTCGATTCTGATCGCCACGCTTATTGCGCTCTGTTCCTGGTACTTCCTGAGCCCAAAACGACGCCTCCCACCCGGCCCCAGCTTCATCTCAGGCCTCATCGCGGGAAACAACGACTTTAAATCTTTCCAAAAATGGACCCAACAATACGGCCCGATCGTCAGCGCAAAGATCGGCACCCGAACCTACATCATCCTGGGCACGCGACAGGCAGCGCAAGATCTTCTTGAAAAACGCGGAAATATATACAGCGATCGTCCACCATCGGTGCTGCTAGACAACTATCTGTCTAAGCAAATGGGCGCGGCGTTCATGCCGTATGGTCGTGAATGGAGACTTAATCGCCGGTTGTACTCGTCGCTGTTGAGCTCGAGGGCGGCGGATTCGTATCGATACTTGCAGGATATTCAGAGTAGGATGCTGCTGCATGGGTTTTTGGAGAGTAATGAACTTGAGAAGTTTCATCAGTACACTTCCGATGTTATGTTCACGCTTGTCTATGGGAAGGGGCAGGGGAGGAATGATGACGACCATCGACGGCTGGAGCATATTAACGAGATGGTTGCTTTCGTGCTGCAGGGAACGTCGCTTGGGACGGCGTTGCTGGAGCTCTTTCCCGTTCTGGATCGTCTTCCGCATATCTTCATGAAATGGAGGAAGAAGGCGGAGCAGCTGCATGAGAAGACTACGGACGTGTATACTGAGTGCTGCAATACGGCTCTTGGGGTGGATTGTTGGAATTGGTGTCATGAAGCGGTGCAGAAGAAGGACGTCGTCATTGAGCTGCCCTGGGAGCATCTATGCTATGCGCTTGGGGATCTCTACGTGGCTGGAGTTCATACCAGCAAGATGGTTATGGAGATCTTCGTTCTGGCTTCTATCCTCTATCCGGACACTGTGAAAAAGGCGCACGAGGAGCTTGACTCTGTTATTGGCTCTGAGCGTCTGCCCGCGTTCGAAGATATGGAGCGTCTCCCATACGTCAATGCCTTCATCCTGGAGCTGCTTCGATGGAAGCCCATCTCCCCTATTGCCGTCCCTCATGCTGTCACTCAGGATGATGAATACATGGGCTACTTCATCCCCAAGGGTGCAACCGTTGTCGCCAACCAGTATGCAATTAACATGGACGAGAGCGCCTTCGAGAATCCTACAGTTTTCAAGCCCGAAAGACATATTGGCAACCCCGATCCTCCCATTTCAGCGTTTGGTTTCGGTCGCAGACGGTGTCCAGGTGAGCGGACAGCACGGTCGACCTTGTTTATTGTCATTTCTCGTGTGCTGTGGGGATACGATATTACTTGTGCTGAGGGTGCTGAACAACCAACTGAAGAATCGAACGCGGGTTCTGTGAAAGCTGACTTTCTTGTGAGAAGCCCTGAGCATCGGAGAGTTATTGAATGGGAGTTTGAGTCGGCTGATAAGGATGAAAAGAGGGTTTTGGGAAGTATTCGGGAAAGTATGCGGGCTAAGATATAGCTTCACGGTATTCTACACTACCTTCCTTATATGTTAATGATATCAGCAGCTAGCGACTTTTACTGAAGATGAGAAGATTATGCCCAATAACATCCCATTCATTTCATTTCAATATTTCAATAAAGTGTTACTCCATTATTTGTATTCTCTGCTTTTCACGTTCACAACCGGAAAACCAAACCAAACTGACCCAACAAGACGATATACATTCAACAACAGCCAGGAAGATAGCAGTCAGCAGGTGTTCCTCCAAAATTGGCAGTCCAGTCCACGCTTAGCAGTTGTTGGTCGGGCAGCTGCCATCACCAGTGATGAACCGGTAAGATCCACCTTGGAAGTCCTCAAGAGGAACGCAGCCACTGGCCGCGTCGAGACTCGGGTGGCAGCCTCTCTGGCAGCCGCACTGGTCGTCCGGGGATGCAATCAAGGTAAAGGTGTTCCAGAGTGGGTCACCATGGAACTTGATGGCCTTTCTGCCGGTCTGACGCATACAACCCGGGTTAGTCAACGAAGCTGCAATGCCGCAGCTGGTGCAGTCGGCGTTGTCACAGAAGGAAGCCCAGCCCTCAGTGTCGCCATTGTTGTTGAGGGTGCCTACGGTGGCATTGGAGGAGTCGATGACCTCGTTCGCAGAGGCGGTTGGGGCGGCGCGGATAAGTTTGGCTGCGGCTGCGAGGGGGACGATAGTCTTGCTGGTGAAGATTATCTGGGCGAGGTATCTTCGTTAGTATCTGTTGATATCAAAGAGGTGAAATATGGGGATGACAGTCAAGCTTACTTCTTACTTTGAAGTGGCCTTGTTCACTTTACTGTGAGATATTGAAGAGGAGAGATGAGAGATAGAGAGATGAATAGAGAGAGAGGGAGGAGGGGATGGATGAGGAAGGGTAGGAATGAGGGTCTTTATATAGACCAGCTGGTGAGCTCATTCACTGCCAACCCTATGGAGCTGTTTGCAAACAAAGCAGATTAGAATGAAAACTCCTTTAAAGTGTGCCACCAAGCAGTAAATGCTTGTTTATTTCCTATAAACCCCATGGAGCTATCCCAAGCTAAGCCAAATTAAAATAAATATTCCTTTGTGATGTGTCTGGCCAGCGAATTTCCCCCTAACCCACTGCAAGAACCAGCAGAAGCGCAGACCAGCACAACTCTGCAAGCCAATGCCTTTGCCTCTTTATGCTATCCTCCTGTGGAACTTGAAAGTAATTTGCTGACTGCGAGTAGCTCTAGTGGTCTAATTGGGTAATTCGTGCCGCTGTAGGGATTTGTTGGGTCCTCCGGCGACTGAAAGTTTCCTTTTTCAACTCTCTGGAAAATCAATTCAAACTTCGGTATTACCGTGGAAGATTACGAAAAGACAGCTCAACTTCATACGGAGCATGAATGATACTAGACGTGATATTATTAGGTACTGAAGACTGCGCCATGTCCAGACAGTACAATCATACCAAGCCTTGCAAGACAATTGAAGGCTTCCAGATTATGGCCGTCATAATATTCTTTCCCCCCTGCATATACACCCAGGTCCTGGTGAGTATAACAAGTGCTGGAGAAGTAGCGCTTTGAAGCTTCAAAGATTAGGGTATAGTATTGTCGGGCTACTTTGAAATAGGGTACCACTACCGGTATTTTCTGGGTCACCAACCTTCTTCTATCCTCGCAGAGTGATAGAAGTGGATCTAACAAGCAAATGGCAGCTACTTTTGAACGAAATATCGAACCAACGCGAAGATAGAATTGCCACTACCAGCGGAAAGGCTTTCGTCAAGTTGCTTGAGAGAAGCCTTAACGAGATGTTAGTCATGTTTACGCTTTAATGGGAGGATATCGCTGGAGATGAACATAGATGCGCCTGTTGACAATACAGGAATCAAGGTGCCGGCCCCATGCCCGGAGGTCAGTATTGGCCACAACAGCGCGAGCTTCTCGGACCTTGACACAACCATTGAAGATCTCCTTCCATTTTTTCTGATCCGGCGTATTATATCCCGTGTACACATTGGAAGCTAAGGGAATACTCCAATCTGGCTTATTTCCGCGCGCACAAAACATGCATGCACAATAGTGCCACGAGCACACGGTGAAGAAAAATGTATGTAAGAATTCGATCAGGAAAAGTTCGTTTTAACGACCTCGGTCGCGTGAGATACACATCTGCATCTTTGGATAGCTGGTCCATGCGCTCTGCCAGCTGTTGGCCAGGCATCATTGATAATGTCTTGTACACAAGTCATTGTCGGAGAACAAACAATGGGTCAAAGAAGCACTGAACCTGATCCATTCTTGATCAGCATCGGCTTTAGGCAAGCGGGCTAGACCTAGTCAGCCAGAGCCTGCAAGAAGATCAAAACTGCATCCGAAGACCTAGTCATACCGACCCCTGATTCGTAGTTTATGTGCGTTTTTTATACGGATTATGCATTTGATTTGCTAGTCCGTCCAATATTCTGCCCTGATTGGCCGATGTGATTACTCGATGAGATCGAGTCACGGTGAAATTTCAGATTAGATAGCGGAGATAACGGCCATGTGCGATAGCAAAAATCCGGGGACGAATCGAAAACAACGAAAACAACGCCCGATGAAGGCGATAAGACGTTCAGAATGGCAGGCGGTGGTCGTGCACTTGGCTGTAATGGGTTCGTGCTACGGAATGTCCTATCAAAGAGCCTTGACGGAGGACGGGTGACAGCTATGATGTCGTCCGGCAGGGATCCTTTATATCATGGGGGTTTCTCTCATATCGTTGATTTTAACTTTATATATATCGTTTGTCTCATGTCGAGCTGGTTCTCTTGCCATCATCTCTATTATTATCTACTATGCCCCATTTAAAGGTCAAGCAGCTTTTCAAGAAGCTCGAAGTCGCCAATGAGCCCGGGTTGAGTAATGGACAGTTGATGCTAACGAATAATGACTTGCGGCCAGGTAGGTTTTTCTACTGATAACAGAATAAATAAAAAAGGCAAGAGAAGCTAACACTGCACAGTCGACCCCGAACGACGTCAATGGAAATGGCTCAACTTTGTTGCATTTTGGGTGGCAGATTCATTAAACATTGTGCGTTCCTCATCACGTACAACCTCAGGAAAAGAAACTAATGGAGACTGGTCAATAGAATACATGGATGATTTCATCGTCGATGATCCAAGATGGCTTGTCCTGGTGGCAGTCGTGGATATGTGTCTGGGTGGGATACTTCATTGCGGCCTGTTTCGTATATCTTACAGGTCGGATTGGAGCTGTATACCATATCTCGTTTCCCGTCACGGCTCGAGCGTCCTTTGGAATCTGGGGTTCGTTCTGGCCGGTTCTTAACAGAGTGGTCATGGCTGTGATCTGGTTTGGTGTGCAATCATACATTGGAGGTACGTGGCTATTCTTCCGACAGATGCTCTGGATATTTATGCTAAGATGAACAGGCGAATGCGTGACATTAATGATCAGATCCATCTGGCCCAGCTACGCAACCCTGCGCAACACCCTCCCATCGAGCGCCGGCGTCGACACAATGAATTTTGTCAGCTTTTTCCTCTTCTGGCTCTGTTCTCTCCCCGCCCTCTGGTTCCCGATCCACAAGATTCGCCATCTGTTCACCATTAAAGCGTACTACTCGCCTGCTGCAGCCCTCGCCTTCTTTGCCTGGGCTATTGCCCGTGCCAAGGGCCTTGGGCCAATCGTGCACCAACCAAACACCGTTCATGGGAGTACGCTAGCTTGGGCGGTTGTGAAAGCATTGATGAGCTGCTTGGGAAACTTTGCAGCCTTGATCATGAACAACCCTGATTTCTCGAGATTCGCGCGGAAACCGAGAGATGCTCTGTGGTCGCAGCTGCTTACCATTCCCTTGGGTTTTGCTGTCACCTCGTTCATTGGAATTATCGTTTCGTCATCCGCTTCGGTCATTTTCGGTCAGTTGGTTTGGAATCCACTCGACCTGTTGGGAATGTTCTTGGATGGTGCTAGCTCTGCGGAGCGATTTGGGATCTTTGTTATTTCGACAGGGTTTGCTCTCGCTCAGTTGGGAACCAACATCGCTGCGAACTCGGTGTCCGCTGGTACGGACATGACTGCTTTGCTCCCGCGCTATCTCACGATCAGACGTGGTGCGTATATCTGCGCAGCGGTTGGTCTGGCAATGTGTCCGGTATGTTTTCATTCACTCCTCCTATTGCTACCACATAAAACTAACAGAGCTTAGTGGAACCTTCTCTCTTCATCAAACCAATTTACCACCTACCTCTCCGCCTACTCCATCTTCCTCTCCTCCATTGCAGGCGTAATGCTCTGCGACTACTACATCATCCGGCGCGGCTACCTCAACATTCACGACCTCTACTCCGCTGAAAAAAGCGGAACATACTACCACTTCTTCGGCTTCTCATGGCATGCCTATGCCTCCTACATTGCCGGAATCCTCATCAACATTGTCGGTTTCGCGGGAGAAGTTGGCCGCGATGTACCGATCGGCGCACAATATATATACAACGTGAATTATTTCTCCGGATTCATTGTCTCGGGCACTGTGTACTTTATCTTGACGAAAATTGTCCCCATTCCGGGGAAGAGTGAGAAGTGGCGTGAGGTGGATATTGACGAGGAAGTTACTTGGGGATGGGATGTTGTGGGTGATGATGTTGAGAAGAGGACTTCGTTGGAGTCTGGACAGAAGAGTCCCAAGATTGACTCTAAAGCATTACCATAGACAGATGAGGCATTGCATCGTATATTAAGTTTATTAATGATTAATGACTTCGAACTATCTTTGCCGGTATTGCCGGAATTGTCTCATAGTGGCATATCCGCTTCTATACTCTAACAACCAACAGACAGCAGCTCAAAATGGCAGCCCCATTCAGCGTACCTGCCCTACAAGGAACCTCACGCAACATCCATATATTTGATGGAGATGGCGATTACTCAGGGGGTATGTGTATACCAAGTCCTGATGCTAGGATATATAACTAGCCAATATATGTGAGCTAATACTTGAAAAGGGGGGGGGGGGGGGGGGTACCAGAGTAATCCTCCCCATATAACTACCACTTTATTTCACGACATGTGTGGATGTGTGGGCATTTCTTGGTGCTCAAGAACATTGAGTTAGAATGGCATCTGCATAGTCTCGGAGAAGACAATGGCTTCGGACAGCGCGTGCCACGAGACAGTGCTGATATGGTTCCTGGGATATATGTCGTGTTGGGTAATGGTATGTGCAAGAACCAAAGTATACCCCTGAGGCCAATGCTGATAGCAATGGATATAGCAACTGAATCAGTGACGGATGAAAAGCGAAAAACCGCTACGGAGGACACATTTACCCCTCAGCACTCAACGCCGCGACTACGGCGAGAATGTACGTTTCCTAAGTCCCAGAAACTGGGTTACTTTCCAACCGATCGGTAGCAAGCGTATTTCCGCAATGTAACCAGAAACAGAGACAGCGTTTGCGCAATGAGCGGCAGACCAGGGCTGCCAGAAAATCCATGGCTTGGTTTAACTCCCACACATACTTACCCACCTTCAGAGCTAGATATGGGAACGAGAAGGGCTTTCCTGGGTTGGATTACGGATACCATGGGTCCTAAGCACATTGGACCGAGTGATCTGTTTCCTGCTCAGAATGACATCCTCATCGAAGACTATGCGTTCCTTTTTCGATTTGTTTTTGGTATCTGTGAGCCCGGATATAAGTACTCCCTCTGGTTCACATGATATCTTTAATGTGCTCATAAATGAATAACACGGACATAAGATAGTTTGCTTCACTGAAGATCTGGAGCAAGTCGGCGGAAGAGTCCTGAGCTCTATCACGAGACTCGCCCAGAACCAGAACCTGACAGTCAGCGATGATATTCTGCGATGGCACTCCCACCAGTGCATTCTGACGAATATGAAAGGTACTGGGCGGAGAATGTGGGATTTGAGCACCTCTGAAGATGACTATTGATACACTTCTCGATGATCCGGATGCGGCTGAGATTATCGATGTTGATATACGTAATCGACTGGGTCCTTATGTTGAGATTGATGTTGTGCATTAAACAGGATAGTGGGTAGTATGGCACACTGTTAGATACTTCTACTGATTATAATAGGGTATGGTAACAGAGAAGAGCAACGTACTAATTTATAGGATTTTTTTTGCTGTTCTAGAAGCGAATTTCCATCCGTATCATAAAATGAAAAACTCACCGAACACAGTCCTCATGGGCGTCTTGCAAGATATTTGGATATTCCCAGTAACAACCTTCAGTTGGTTCTCATCACAAGGATCACCGGATATCGATTTATGATAAACCCTCAAGTCATGATCAATCTTGAGGAATGTAAAGCTGTACGTATCAGTGCAAATGGCGTATACCGGGCTATTCTGCTCTCCCCTATCTTTTCGGTTCCTATGAATGACCGCTCTAATGATAATTTCACGGTTAGCAAACCCTACTGAGAAGGGAATACATTAAGTACGTACCCATGTAAGCTAGAACATCCACTCTATTCTCCGTGACCTGCCCTATATCTGCCACACATATAGCAACACAATCTCTGACCATCTTCTTTGGCGCGCTGGAAGTAAAGGCGTATTGACAAAAAGCCATGAGGAGCCGAATTTCTCCCTTTTATTGTACCCCCGTCCTTTCCAGAGAACCCTACGAAGCTTTAATGGGAACGGGTAATTTTGGATGTTGCAGTCTCGACCTTCGATGAATAGAATTCTGTTAAGTAGACTCTTCTTCCCTGATATCGCATCGGCACAGAAAACGAGGATAGTTCAAGCCTCTTAAGGATAATTGCCGACTGCGTCTTACCGCTGCCATCTACCTTATCAGGCTTCAATGCTGTATTTGACAGAAGTTAGTTCTTTCTTCAAATTGAATGACGACAACGTACCTAGTTTTCCATATCCATAGGATAAGGCGTCTCGTCCGTCAATTTAACTTAGCTGGAAGATCCTCCACACGTCTCGATCATCAAGGTGCCGATTCTCTGAAGTCTGTGGCAACAGAGAATTAGTACCTAGCTTAAGTTTCTTACTCATTCCATATTCAACGACATTTGGGAGCAAGATGTGTTGGAAGTAGGTAGGACTGAGATGGAGGTGCTGTGGATTAGGCATATCAAGTGCCAGGCAGTAAGTGTATACTATAAATGTCCTCACGAAGCAAATAAAACGACTGCAGCGTATACCTCCTTCAATACTCAGACGCAGAGCTGAAGGAAAAAAAAAGTTTATCCATTAGTAATTGACCAAAAAGGTGTCCGCGTTATAGAAGTGGCACAAGTACATTGTACCGTGTTTGCAAATTTCCTCATTGGGACGCCGAAATCGCCCGACATCCCAATGCCTGGCCCATTACCGTGCTATGATGCTTTTTAATGGGTCAACAACCCAATTGAGCCAACAAAGTCTTAATTTGAGTCATTCGGGGTCCTCCTTTGGAGCCCTTCTTTATGAGTACAATGTCGGGGAGCTGAAAGTGGAAAGAGGCTTTTAGCCTGGGCAGGTACTATAAAAACACTTCCTCCCCCGACGAACCACAATGCCATTCTTCTTTTCTTCATCTGTCTATCTCTCTCTGAGACTCCACTGTCAGCGTCGAGTGCACGATACCGAATACACCATTCAAGCCACAAGCTCCACCGCATCTCCACTGTTCAGCTGATCGTCGCCAGACCTCAGCTTTCATCTTTTCCACATCGGACACCACGACATCATCACACATCTGCACCAAATTGAAGAAAATGTCGTCTAGTGCTCTTCCCCAGACTCTCCGCTCCATCACAGCCACCAAAATCGGTGAGCTTTCGAAACAGCGTGCTCTTTTCGACCAACGAAAAACCGAAATCGCCAATGCTGCTGCTGCCGCCCCGGACCTGCGAGCCAAGGCCCAGGTGCTGCTGGAAGGCGTTACCAAACTTAAGGGACACCCGAATGATGCGTTTGACGGAGAGCAGCTGGATGCTGCGGAAAGAGATCTCTCCAATCTGTTAATTGACGATGGTTCGGAGCGGGCTGCCCATATCAACATCCGCCGTTTTCTCTTGCAGGGCCAGTATGATCCTTCTGTTTCCGACTGGGCGCTACAGGATTGGATTTCTGAGTTGGAGCAGGAGATCGAGCACTTGGTTCTGAAGCATCAACACGCTTCGTTTTACAGTGGCTTGGTTACGGAGTGGTTGGGGAACCTGGACGAAACTACTTCGGAGGAGTCTGAGACTGGCAATTCTGGCCGGTCTGAGATGCACGAGCAGCGTGCGACATGGGAGGGCTACGTTTTCAACAAGACGAATGTCGACGCGGGCCGCATCCACAGCTATCTGGACGACCTTTTCACCAAGACTCCTCTGACGCAACAAGCGCTCAAAAAGCTGTGCGAGAGTGTTAGTCGCTTTGGAAGGGACCTCTCCGGACGGAAGAAGTGGTTCACCATGGATGTACTCAAGACGGTTACTCAGGCGTTGTTGAAATCGGATCTTCTCACCAAGGACAAGACGATCATTCTGAAGGAGTTCATGCGCAATCCGGCAGTCACTCAAGAGGTCGTCGACGTGCTCAACATGCGTCTTGCGGCTCTGGACAGCTGGGATTGGCCCGCAGGCGAGGCTATCCCCTTGGAAATGCGTCGACAGCTCAACGGCAAATACCGTGTGTACATGGACGAAGACCTGCTTGACAGTATTATGTTCCAATTCCTTGGGCTTGAGTGGTCGGTGAAGTTCCGCGAAGTGTTCAATACCTTTCGCGACAGTCAGGCTTGGTATACATTGCGTGGGCATATCTCCGAGTCCGAGAAGAACCGTCGCCGGTATTATTCTATTGACCAAGGATCGAGAGTCTATAGCACCAACAGTGTCAACGACCATCGACAAAAGATATACAAAAACCAGTATTTCATGACTCAACTTCCCACTTCAATGGATTCAAGTGTTCCGGACTACGACGGTGAAGAGAGTGTTGACTCAGCTTTGGGAGGAACGCAGAACGAAAAGCAAAAGAATCCCCTAGAGACCAAGCACTCTCTACTTCACCTTCTGGTAACCGAATCGATTATCCAATCGACCCTTCATGGCCAGTTCACAGCCATCCGCTCCGACTTCAAGTACTTTGGACCGTCGCTTCCCCACGAGACTATCCTGGCCGTCCTGTCTTACTTTGGGGTTCCCGACAACTGGATTCGCTTCTTCAAGGTCTTCCTCGAGATGCCAATGAAGTTTGTCCAAGATGGACCCAACGCCACGACCAGAGTCCGACAGCGCGGTGTCCCTATGAGCCATGCACTTTCGGATTGCTTCGGGGAGGTTGTCTTGTTCTGCATGGATTATACCGTCAACAAACATACTAATGGGGCTTTCTTGTATCGTCTACATGATGACTTTTGGTTCTGGGGAAATGAGGCTACCTGCGTCAAAGCTTGGAAGGCGATGTCGGACTTTGCCAACATGGTGGGCCTGGAATTTAACGAGGAGAAGACAGGTACGGTACAAATCACGAACGGCAACAGTCAAGCACCGCCAGGAACTTTCAGCAAAGAACAGGAGTCTACTGACGCTGCTACCGTTTTGCCCGCCGGCGACATTCGCTGGGGCTTCCTCAAACTCGATGCGCAACAAGGCCGCTTCATTATCGACCAGGAGCAAGTGGACAACCATATTGCAGAGTTGAAGCACCAGCTCTCGTCCTGCAAGAGTATCTTTGCCTGGGTACAGGCGTGGAACAGTTACTTTGCGCGCTTCTTCCCCAACAATTTTGCCAAACCCGCCGTATGTTTTGGGCGAGACCATATCGACATGGCTATCTCAACCCTCGGCCGCATCGAGCGCGCAGTCGTCCAATCCTTCACAGGCTTGCCTAGCGGCGTAACGGATTACCTTCGCAAAGTGATCGCAGACCGGTTCGGCGTCCACGATCTCCCGGAGGGATTCTTCTACTTCCCGGTTGAACTCGGGGGCTTGGAACTCGCCAATCCGTACATTCCACTTCTAGCCATGCGCGAGGATATCAAGCAAACGCCCCAGGGCTGTCTCCAAAGAGTCTTTATCGAAGACGAAGCGAGATACAACGCGGCTAAGAAGAGGTTCGAGGAATCCGGCCCTAACACCTCTGTTGTCGGCGACATCTACAACGACAGTGACGACGAGGAGGCGAGACCCCGATCATCCTCATCGACCAACTTCCCCTCTCTAGACGAATACAGACGCCACCCTGAGACCTACAGCGTTCCTCTCCTCAATGCGTATCAAGACCTCACCCGCATCCCCGAGGAAGTTAGCATCAAGCAGTCTCCGAACTTCCGAGGCACGCAGTCTTCTCTGCAGCAGAAACTGGTGGACGATGGCAATGTGAAGATATCTGGAGAGTGGGATGACATGTCGGCGTACTGGCGCTGGACGGCAGAGTTGTATCACCGTGAGATGGTGGCGAAATATGGTGGATTGGCGGCAGTGAACAGGGAATTCATGCCATTGGGTGTTGTCAAGACGTTGAAGGAGGGACGCATGAGGTGGGAGAATTAGATTAGGCTACGAATTTACTCCGGAGGGGGCTTTGTATTACGAGTTATGATAAACAAAACTGCAGCGCAGTATGAAATGATGAATGATATCTCCTTTCGATGACAGATCCAGATGTAACATGGTCACTTGACTTGGTCACCTGAGTAAATGCATAGTACGACTGAGTAGCCTAGAACCATGCCAGCAACATTCCACGTAAAGGTACCAGCATCCCTTGCTGAAACATCGACTGTCATGTATATTTATAGCGACGTTATGCATAAAGTAACCATACCAACCAGCCTACAGTTCCTTACAGTTAATCCCAATTAAACTCAGCCAGCCACTTCAATCCTCAATTGGCATTCCGAGTCAGTAGAGCCAATAAAACTGTAACAGCTTGATGGAGGACAAAAATGGATGAATGGCATGATCCAGCCAGTGGCATTTGCTAAAAGACGGCAGGGGGAAAGTTCTAGAAGGATTCTGAAACGTTCGAACACTGTACGGAGCATGATATGTGTTAATGACTGAATCATTTGTAGAGTACTGACTCCAAGGCCGTGATAATGGAATGGCTCAGTGTGGTGACAGGGCGGAGCAAAGTAAGATGTGATCTATACGATGCGAGGATAGCCTACAACGGTTTTATCGGATGAGCGGAATATCGGGTGCATCTATTGCGGAAAATACCAGTCACTAGGTACGATAGTACTGTCCTGTACATACTATGTACGAGGATATCTGCTGCGTATGCGAGTCTCGAAGCGAAACGAGACGAAACACAGCATAGCTTGCTTAAGT
Organism: Aspergillus chevalieri; assembly: GCF_016861735.1. NCBI lineage: Eukaryota > Fungi > Ascomycota > Eurotiomycetes > Eurotiales > Aspergillaceae > Aspergillus > Aspergillus chevalieri. Next base: position 1,196,644 of record NC_057364.1, read on the forward strand.
GAGCAACGGTTGGTTATTCGCCGGGAGCTCAATAGCTACGATAATTATGGCCTCGGGTTAGGTTTCCAGCCGTCATTGTATTGCACGAAGCGGTCTACGTGCTCACAAAGGTCACCAGATAAAGAATTCAATAGAAAGTGGATCGTAACGGCGAAGGAAGCCCCAAGAAAGAAAAAAGACTTTTACCTTATACAGCTGAGCAGGATGCAGTAACTTTGAGTTAAGAAATCCTGCAGCGTCGTTTAGCGGATATCTCCGTGGGAAATTACCGAAACTGGCAAAAACAAGGTTTTTTTAGCACCAAGATCGCTTTGCCGAAGATCGGTAGACAAGGAAGATGGGAAATGGGAGAAAGCCACCGCACGGATAATTACCAACGCTGACCAAGGCTGAAGATACCATGCCCTAAGCACGGATGCGGCGGAATATTTTTAAAAGCCAGCCACACGGATCCCTCGCTAATGATAGCCAAGCTCGGGGCGTATTTCCGGAAATCAAAACTTGGTTTTCTGGTACCGCACAGTGTGCAAGCGAAGGTTTCTGGAAAGAGGAAAGCACGGGGTCCTGGGAACGGTCGTTGATTGGATCACTGGGGTCACTGCTATTTTTAGCCAGAGATTGGAGATCTGAGATGAAGTTCGGAGATCCAATTGATCAAAATGTAACATCTGATAATGCGTCTCATTTCGGTGCATTTGATGCCGTTGTCTCTAGCGAGTCAGAGATGTAACACTATCTGGACCTTCTGTAGAGCACCTGAGCACTTACTGGAAAAGTTGCCGGGGTATGACAGGCAACATCGTGGCCTAGTGCTGACAGCTGAGCTCAGGTGGCTTGTTACCGGAGCGGACCGTCACAGCCTGGAAAAACGGCCGAAGGTAAAATACCCCCTTCTGACAGTACCTCGTATACATCCACAACCTTGTATCCACAGCTCATGATTCGAAACCGGCGATTCCTGAAGGTTGATATTTCCCAAAAGCGAGACAGGGTGGAATTCCGGAGTCTCAGCCTCAACTCGGTGCATCCGCAGCTGCTGATATTATAGAATGCGATGACTGTACAGGGCACATAAGGATACGAACGGCGAAGGCTGGAAGTTGGTGTTGGATTATTCAGATCTCACATTCAAAAGTTTCCTCCCAGCAACAGCGGTCTATGGCCCATAGCTCTGACAAGAATAGGTCGCCATGGACATAGATCTGCTAGTCTTGTTCGATAATATCGTAGCGGATGTAGCAAGTAGGCGGGAATTCCCGAGTTTGGGGACGGTTTTCGAGGATCAGGGTAGTAGGTCTAAGCTCGTCAAGTTAGCCAAATCGGAATAGAGCAGCAAGTATGAATGATACAAGGATCTTATCGACAAGATCCCAGTAAACCCCTCACTCACTATCACATCGTCTCAGGAGATCACACACAAGCAGCGTCAGGGATGATGGGCAATCGAATGACACTTGCAGATACCCAATAATATGAGCAGTATAATGGCGCAAAGAAGACAATCGATAATGTTGACGATGACGAGAAGTCGATTTTGGATGAGGCTGAAGCTGCATCTATCCCCAGACACGTGCTTCGTACGTTGCATCCTGGACAATGTGACTGTTGAGTCAAACACGTCATCGTCGAGTAATCCCAGCACTATTATCGGACTTAATTACCTTATAATGATGCCTGCGGTATTATTATTTTGTACCTGGTGCATACTGTCAATGTCCAGTTGTTTTAAGATGACCATGTAATAGACTGACTGGTCTTACCATTATGACAGGAGATCCTGTCCCATACTGTTGGAACTGTCATGTATCAGTCTGCCGTACAGCGTACAATACCAGGTGTATTTTTGTAATACCGTGCAGTATCAACGCATTAACGTCCAAATGACTCATGCAGTGGTCTGTAAGCGATCTGTGCAAAAGGGTGCGGGAATCGGAAATGCCAAGGGATGCGCATCATCAATGCAAACATCCCCGGATTATGTCTACTATTGGCGTATAAGCAGGCGATAGTAGTGAGGACTGTGCGGGCTTATGGCCTTTTTCTTTTTATCTCCTGTAGATCGCTTTTATTTGTCATTAATATTTGCTTGTTAAATAGAAGATATTACATTGTACAGAGGCTTCCCCATAAAAGCGTTTCCCCCTAAGCCAAACCGAAGTAAGCTTACAATGTTACAGGAAATACACATACAAATACAGTTATGACATGACAATGGGCGTTGTAATACACGCTAATGCAGCATATGCAGTAACCAGTATGGCGGGATGCAGGGATTGTCAATTTTTTTTTTTTTCACCATTTGTGCTCTGCCGCGTCGGAGAAAAAATGAGAGGCTTTATCGAGGACTATGACGTCACTTTTATTCATTGCTTAATTTTCTTTTTCGATTGTGTATCCCTTTGCCTTTTTTTTTTTTTTTCATCCTTCTTCTGTCGCATTTCTTAATTCACAATTCACAGATTTCAAAATAAAGCATGCAAGTACTAATCATGTCACAAGAAGGAGATTACTGAGGTAGGTCGGTCGCATTAGGGGAGGGGAATGACCGGGGCACTTGCAGCCAGGAAAATGTGATGATCATAGCCAAGGAGTTCGGATGCAAGATCACAACAGAAACACTGTCAATTGTGGTCCATAGCGTTGAATTAAACATCAATAATATGAGAAATGCCTGTAAATCGCTCAGGAGAAACAATCGTATCCCTGTAGCCAACCAAACGGTAGTGGGCTGTACTCGGCAGTACTGCTCCATACTACCGAGCACTAGGCCAGTTCATCACAGCTTAGGGCAATGGATTATTGAGGTCTGAAACACCAGCGTCAAGTCACGGGGCAGGATTCTGCATCTTAGGGCTTTTTCTCCAACCACTCATATTGTCGCTGTTGCTCTATTCCCACCCTCCTTGGCTTCGTGGCACGTCACAGCACGGCTTGATCGTGCCGTGGAAGAAGCCCGGCGGCAATTTGGTAATCAACCAGGCCGTGTTTTTTCTTTTTCGTTTTCGTTTGATCAACAGGATTGTCAGCGCACATGTCGCTGCTGTATTTGTACAGTGTACGGCGAGTAATACTGGATGGAGCACACACCGGCAGCGCCGAGTACGCTGAGCTGTGTGCGGTCAGACCCAAATAACGCCCCCGCCAGGAGGAGCACGCGAGATTCCACGATAACAGCGGCGAAAAAAGATGATCAAGATGATCGCATACGGGCTGCTCACCGTACGGAGTACTCCGTCCATGAGCGCTTACCTGTACAGGGTATTCCGTCCGTACGGCGCTGCTTGGGAGGGGTAAGTTTTTTATATAGCGATATATACCGGTATTGACCTCTTGAACCACTTATAAAATACCCTACAAGGCAGGACCCTGAAGTGATCCGCGAACAGTCAATCAATTCAATCAATCACTTTCGTTCGTTTCTTCCCGATGGTCCGCAGCGTAGTTAGCCGCTAAGTTCTTCAACCCCTCTCGGCCGCTCCTCTCCGGGCGCTACGCCGCTGTATCTCTGCTATGACAGCAGCAAGATTTCTTCGGAATTGATGACATATTACTTTGATAGATTGATTGCCGTTCCGCTACAGCCGCGACTTACCCCATACTGCAGCTTGTTATGGAGTACATAGGACAGATCACGTTGTGCACGGTTCGGTCGGGAGCGGTAGGACCGGATGATGGCGGCGCTTTCATCCAAAATACTCCGTACCAAGCAGTGCAATAGTACGGCGCTTTACTCTTTGAAGGGATCTCATAGATGGACTAATGTGCGCTTCCCATGAAGGCAGCAAGCAGTGTGTGATGAATCAAAACCCGAACGGTAGGTTTTTTTTTTTTAAAAAAGAAAAAAAAAAGACAGAAAGACGGTAAAAAGATAGCACGCACTAAAACCTCTTGATGAATACCGAGCGATATGATAAATTGCGATAATTGGCAAGAAGACCCGACGATTGCCCGAGTACCGACCTCTTGTACACGGACAGAATACGATGCCCACCCATTCTTGTGGATGCAGTTGATAAGGCATTTACATTTGCGTTCCCATCCCACATGCAGCGTTTCTTCTGCTTGGTTGGTCAGCGAACGATATGACATATCCACTGACAACTGACAACGTACTGCAGTCCTACGATATCTTTGCATGACATCAACCGGTGTACCGTGCCGGCATGCATACCGAAAAGGATTGTATGGAGGGCAGGTAGATCACACATGGCCAACTCAGCAACGCGGTTTCAACGATGCGGGGTTGGGATGCACTTACAGTGACCTTGAGATGATAGGTGTATTCTCAGCCGATCGCATTGGGTACCTACTAGCAGAAACTGCAGTATGAAGAACAGAGGATTTTATGTATAAGGCAAAGATCTACCAATATGTGCAATACTTTGTACCAGAGACTGATGGTACGTATTACCTGTATCCCCAAGCGCCTAGGGAGCGGACATGATTGACGGATGTACCATATCAACAACAGGTCCAGGCGTACAATATGGTCAAAGTGCCGCGTTGGTATCCGAATTCATCGTCCACCATCCTAGAGCGGCTTTCCACTACTTTAGTAGAGAATTATTTGCTGATACTGTTCGATTCGATGACAGTACGCTTCACTTGACTCGTCACCCGCCGTCGTGCCGGATTCTATGGTCGGTCTGAGACCGAAATTCATGATGCTCCGACGTCGTCTATGAAAGATTTGTGTCATGGTGCAGGTCGGCCGGCAATGGCTCAAGCCACCAGGCATGATGTCTGAGAGACACGAGGCCTGTTGTTACAAGGTTTCGCGTATATAGTTGAGAGGATAGCGGCGAGGCAGGTCCGACTGGATGGTTCACCTTTGAATGGCTTAGTTATAGTCAGTCCTGCATCAACAGTCTCTCATGCACACATGGTCTCTCCAGGAAGGAAACCCCGATAACAGATGAACGAACTAGTTGGGACAAATGAGCCGGCTACTGCGAGCTTAGCATAGCCGCAGCTCCCGGGTCATAATGAGCTCCCTGGACGCTTAGACCCTTGACGATGAACAGTCGGCCTCGTCTTGACTCTTGATGAGAGTATGCTCGCACCCAGGACGATATCATAGTCAAGTTCAGAACTAGTCAGTTCTCAGTTCCATAACACGTCTCTTATGGCCATATAGAAGATGACATATCTGTTGGTCTCTGCGTTAAGCCAGGAAATGTGCGAATTGATTGACTTTTTCTAGGGAGTTAAAGTGAAAATGAAAAGGGAAAGTTGGGAGAGAAACTGGACCGTAGGAGGCGGAAGACACGAGCCCTGTCCTATCACATGATTACTTGCGTTTCAAGAAGGGCTTTATCCGTCTCGCACACCCAGATTTAGCCACCCAAAGTTCTTTCTTAAAAAGACTCACTTGATGACGTACTTCGTACTATGGCACTTGCAGTCCATACTGCTCAAGCGCTGTGGAGATCTCTTCTCCACAGCATATGAAGCTTTCCCCTTTGCCCTAACAGGCAGTCATTTGACTTATGCTTTGCCGCTAACCTGCCACGGACTGGATGATCCCAGCTTCAACGGCACAAATGGTGATCGATTCGGAAATATGCTGGTGATTATCGGCCCTGGCTGAACGTTGGACGATACACAAAAGTTTACTTGGTGTACAGAAAAGGGCCCCAGGCACCAACCACTGTGTCGGGAACAGTGAGGGATCCCTCGACTAATGATGCTGTATTTTACATGCACAATTACGGGCGGTTACGTGCACGTTCGTATGTTGGTAATAATCACGATACAGCTCTAAAGAGTGGGGAAAACAGCAAAAGGAAACTCACCAGGCTCCATTATTGTTATTTTATGTCGTCACAGATCTTGCTTTTTTCTATCTCATTTTCTGATCTCCTATCTATTTTATGATTATTATTTTGTAAGAAAAAGGTACAATGTAAGAAAAAGAGAATAAATGATGATACGGGCCAATAGTTTCGCAGGGGGGCATGTTGATCATTATTGCCTAAGAGAGCCACAGAACCCAGATGGAAAAAAGTGAAACAGAGTCTCAGCCCTTTTTTCTAACTGCGAGATTGACAGTGACAGGATCCTTTTCTTGCCCCAGGAATGATCGTCCAATGGAACGGCAGATCGTGGGGTCGTCCAGCGATACGGTATGTCAGGTATGTCAGGTAACTTTCCGTAATTTTATTACCCTTAATTAGCAGCTTTAGCGTCAGAAAAGGGGCAATTATTCTGTCGTCCTCGCTGTAGTACTGTGAGTAAATGCCACCGGTTTCAGAAGGTATGCATTCCCTTCACCCGTTCTCCTTTTCTTGTGTTTCCAGGGGAGTCAGTATGAAGTTCGAGAACTTGCCAGCAAAGTTCCAGATCGTTCTGTAATTTGAGAAATATCATCACTGTTATGGCACACTGCCATCATCGCGTATCCAGACTTGCTGTTCCAGCGGCAACTGGGGAGAGCAATAATGGCAGGTAATTATCAATACTACTTGTACTCGTTTCATGCATTTTTCATTACGTACATCAAATAGATTACATGAGTATAAAATACAAATTACACACATACATACATACATACTCCGTAACTGCTTCGTACGTCAGGGGCCCACCCCAGCTTTTCTCTTTTCCTTCCAATTTCCATCGAAACGGCGTCTTTTTCGCCCTCCACCAATGCCTATTCGTGCCTGTTCTTTTTCTCTCTGACTCCTGCCCACTGATTTCTCTCCCTCTTGAATGTTTTAGTATATTTTCCTTCTCTTTCCCTATTTATCGTCTGCTTTCACTCATCGTCATCCATCGGACGGATTGCTTGACATTTTCGCGAAACATTCCACCATCATATTCTTCCGTCGCATGATCGCTGTCAATCCGTTCTGCTACCGCTGCAAGTTCTCCTCCCACGTAATAGTGCAGCAACTTCCGACATAAGCAGCCAGCCTTCTTTTGCCCAACTCGGTCCAATCGCCGACTCGTTTTCCTTGCCTTCCTTGTTTCCGCTTTGGACCGCGTGCGTCTTACAAACTACGGTGTGTTGGCAGGCAGGTCATTCCATCCTGCACGCGCCTTGTCTGCCGTCGGGGCCGAGTCGTCTTGGTGCGATCATAGCCCTCTCTATCATTCTTTCTCAGCCTTCCTATTTATCGGTCTGCGTCTGCTGTGAGTGAGTGAGTGAGTGTGTTCGTATCTACCCGCATGCCCCGTCGCATTTCCCGCACGGTGCCTTGAGGTCTGCCTTGTTGGAATTACGCGGTTATTTTTACAAACCCCCTCATATATACATATATGCACATCCCCGGACAAGGACATCCTGTTGACAACAAAGCATTTGTGCAGTACAGGATCCATACGGTCTTTGAAACGTGCGTGCAACCCGGTACTTTCTCCGTCTCTTTCCGCCTTTCTGACGAGTTCCAGTCAACCGGACTGTCCGCTGCAACCCACCCAGTCTATCTGTTTCTGTACGTCTTGGCTGTCTGTTTTCCTGCAGAAAGACAGCTTTCCCCGCGTGTCAGAGATCGACAATCCGAAGAGGGGTAATCCAGCGAAACGGGAAGAAATCTTGATTGAGGTTCAAACGGAAGCGTTGGAAAACAACGCGCAACAGGAAAATCGATATATAAAAGACGCAAGGCTCAGCCGATCGCCCGGGAAATAAGCAAAACGGACTCGGCAGATTTTCCAGTCATTGTCGTGCCTCCTCTTTCCCTTTTGATGAGCTGAACAGCCTTGTTTTATCCCGGCTATTGTCGCAAGTGGGCTATTGTCTCGATTCGTGCGAGGTCAGGTCACCTCGTGAAACCTTATTGTCACACAACATCTGCGCCCGTTTCCAACTGCTCTTCAGGAACGCCTGCTCTCTTTCCTTTCCGCGAGCGCTCTCCGGCAGGGCTCTTCGCATAGCATCAAAGGCAGGCCAAGATGCAAAGGACAAGACCCGTGCAATTCCGTTAAGGACATAACTCTTCATCTTTCTTTCGCCTAAATCAAGACACGTTCCCTTTCTGGCTCTCCCTCGGCTCATATTGAATCCTATCACGTTAGCGACTACCTCATCTGTCTTGTGTCACAGAGTCCAGGTGACTCAAAGCCATTGACACGGTTTCAATCGCATTCTTAACCCCGCGTCTTGCAGTCAAGTGTATAGTTTATCAACATGGCTTACGCTGCTGCCTCTCCGTCCGCCTTGAATGGCGAGACTCAACCGGATCCAAAAGTCCCGTCAATCTCGAAACCTAAGCATACAAAACTCCCTCGTGTCATCACATCTCTTCCCCTAGCTCCGGCTCCTGCTTCGGCTCCTGTTCCTACTCGTACATCACCTCTTGCGACCACTCCGAACTCCTTGTTTCCTACCTACGTTCCTTCCAATGCTTCTAGCCCTTCCGGTACCCCCCTACAGACTGCCGCAGACGGGTCTTGCTGTCGTGTTCCATCTTACCCACTCGCCAACCCAGGTCCTTTCGAACTCGGTGATTCTATGATGGGAGCTCCGGAAAATGACAATGCTTCAGGTGATACCGTCATTCCCAACCCGTTCAGAGGACCTGGTTTGATGCGTCGTATATCTCGAGGCGCAGCCAACAAGCTCACGCGGAGGAGGGCATCGGCTTCCCAAAATGAAAAGCGCGACCGCAGCTCCGGTCCCGTCATCATGCGTCGTCGCAGGGACAGTAAAACCAGCACACAAGGTCGGGAAAGCGCCCTTGATTCGAGTAACGAAGATGACAGTATGGAGGCCCTCGATTCTCTGGGTGCCTGGCGCGGAGCCGAACCGTGCAGTCTTTCTAATGAAGATATACTACCTACCCCTGGTGGCGCTGTGGCAGCCCCAAAGGCTGATTCGGCCATCCAGCGCGGTACCCTGTTGACGAAAGTAACCAAGAAACGGCGGAAACAGGTACAATTCTTTCTGGACCTCGACACCGCCAAAGTCTACTGGGATGTCTCCAACCCAACCAAGCGGTTTTACATCGACGACATGAAAGAAATACGCGTCGGGGCGGATGCCCGCAACTACCGCGAAGAACACCAGGTCTCCGAAGATGCAGAAAGCCGCTGGTTCACGATCATCATTCTCGACTCTGAACGGTCTAAGGGCCGTACAGTCAAGACATTGCATCTAATCGCTCCAAACCGCCGCATTCTCGAGCTTTGGACCACAACTTTGGAGCACATTTCGCGATACAGAATCGGCCTCATGGCTGGCTTGGCTGGTTCCAGCCAGAGTGAGGCGGTTTTGAAGGCTCACTGGCAGCGTGAGATGTCGAGAATTTTTCCACAGGGCCTCAGGCCTGATGAGGAAGAAAGCCTCAACTTTGGAGCTATTGAGAGCGTGTGTCGCAGTTTGCACATTAACTTCTCGAAGAACATGCTTCGCGCTCAGTTTTCCAAAGCAGATGTTGGCCAAAAAGGGAGACTGAATTTCACCGAGTTCAAGGACTTCCTCAAGCGGCTGAAGGAGAGGAAAGATATCAAGGAGATCTACAAAGCGCAAGCTGCAGACCATAAAGCCGGTCTTACAGTCGATGAATTCCTGTCCTTCTTACGCAACGAACAGAGGGAAGATGTTGACTCAGATTGTGCTCACTGGGTTTCGATCTTTGACAAGTTCGTTCGGAAGTCGAAGCCGCGTGGCGCTAATGTTCCCGAATGCCCAGTGACCCAGGATTCGCCGCGAATGGGCCTGGATGCTTTCTCCTCCTACATAACATCGGCTTGCAATGGCATCTATGCATCCAAGCCACCCCAATCAAGGTTCGATCGGCCCTTGAACGAGTATTTCATCTCAAGCTCTCACAACACCTACCTATTGGGACGTCAAGTGGCTGGAGCGTCCAGTACCGAGGCGTATATCACCGCTTTGACGCAGGGCTGTCGTTGTGTGGAGATTGATTGCTGGGACGGTGCCGATGGCCGACCGATCGTGTCGCACGGCAGGACCATGACCACCAGCGTTCTATTTGCGGATTGCATCTCGGTCATTAACCGTTATGCGTTCGTGGCCTGCGATTTCCCCGTCATTTTGTCCCTCGAAGTTCACTGCAATCCAGACCAACAGCTAGCAATGGTAAAGATCATGAAGGACACCTTCAAGGAAAAGCTCATTCTAGAGCCTTTGATCGCGAAGACCTTTATTTTGCCATCGCCTGAAGAACTGAAGGGTCGGATTTTGGTCAAAGTCAAGACGTGTGATGAAATCGAGGGAAGCATGCGACAAGATTCAGCACCCTTCTCGACAGCTACGACCGTCGCCACTTCACCCATCACGGGGCGTAAGCGTAGTTCGAGTTCGCCTTTCCTGCGTCCATCAGCAGCCGATATTCCTATTCCCGCCAGCCTTCCCCCTCTTTCCAGTCCTCCCACTATTCAACCCGATGGACCAGGTCCCATGATAACACAAGAAAGACGGTCGCTCACAACGACAAGCATGAGCAGTGCCACTGATGACAGCGACAGTGCTCTGATGTCTATCACACAGGACAAGAAACGGCGCCAGAAGAGCAAGATTACCAAGCCTCTCTCGGACTTGGGTGTCTACACTAAAGGTTACAAGTGGCACAGCTTCACATCTGTCGACAGTCAGCGCTACAACCATGTGTATTCTTTTGCTGAACGGTCGTTCGAGAGCATTTGCCGTGAACACGAGAACAAGGTCATGTTCGAAAAACACAACCGAAAGTACTTGACGCGAGTCTATCCGTCTGGTTTCCGCTTGCGGTCTTCCAACTTTGATCCTCTCAAGTTTTGGCGGCGCGGTGTGCAAATGGCTGCCCTCAACTGGCAAACGTACGACATTGGTATGCAGTTGAACCAAGCTATGTTTGCTGCAGGCACCGATCGCACGGGGTATATCCTCAAGCCAGAGAGTCTTCGCGTCTCCGACCCATTCGACGCCGAAAAGAAGCTCAAGGCCGAACGGAAGCGTGTCGAGTTCTCGGTTGACGTGATTTCGGCCCAGCAACTGCCCCGCCCAAGCAGCATCGGACCCGATGACAACATCAATCCGTATATCGAGATTGAAATGTTCAGTGCTGATGATCGTGGCCAGAGTCGGGTTGTTGGAGAAGGGGGCATGAATGCTTCTGCGCGCAACGGCATTTCTGGACTCGGTTTCCCACACAGGCGGCGCACCAAGATTGAACAAAGCAATGGGTACAGCCCCATCTTCAACGATCGTTTCAAGCTGTCGCTTGACACTAAGTATCCCGACTTGGTATTTGTCCGTTGGGTTGTCTGGAGCTCTCCCGATGGACGCACTCCTGGCAACAACAGTGTCCAGTTGGCCACCTTCACGGCAAAGCTTAGCAGCTTGTCTCAGGGCTACCGATATCTGCCCTTGTATGACGGCAGTGGTGATCAGTTCTTGTTCTCGACCCTTTTCTGCAAGATCGCCAAAAAAGAGCCCGTCCCTGTTGCGCGATCGGAGGTCGAAGAACTCAGGGCGGAGAGAATGGGTATTCTCCGACAGATCAGTCAAACCGTCTTCAAGCGTGGTACCTCCACTGAACGGGATAGGGATCAACAGTCGGAGAAGGGCAGCGAGTCTTTCGCGAGCCCGGAAGACAGATACACAACTTCTCCAGTTTTAACTCCTACCGTTTCTGCTACATCAACGACATCATCGTTGCCCCTATCATAGATGTGCGGTTAGCCATCTATTTCTCGTTCCATCCTTCTCTTTCAACATTTTCATTATACTGTTCGATTTTTTGTTTTTTTTTTTTTTTTTTCGATTATCAAGACTCATCTTCTCTCATCTCCAACCATGTGCCAATAAAAGGAGCGGCGTTTTTGATTTGATTTTTTTTTAAATGGGAGCTTATGGTGCATTGCGGTGACTCATGGGCGAAAGCCATGGCATTTGACATCTTCTTGTCATATTCTTGTTCATTTTCTGTTACCAACGGACTATGCATGGAGTGTCTTTCACTTCCATCTATAGCATACCGTTGGGTTTCTTTTTACTGCCATTTGTTTTCCACTTCTTCCACCTTTCTTGCTACTGGATGTGCTTTACTATACCTGTCTGGCGATACCCTATGTTTGCATCTCCTTTGTCTTGCTCGAGCTATACTTTCGTTGCATATGTTATGTTTATTTCGGGTATGGGATTTCGGTCATCAGGTTGGTTCAAGGGAATCGGTCAGGATGGACAGCATTTGTGGGAGTCACCAAGGAAAAAATGGGTTGCATTATCAGAGATGCATAGCGGTGGATCTCATACATATAAGAGGGCGTGAAGATACACGCACCTCAATGGCGAGATTTTGTGTTCGATTATCTTGCTATGGTTCACCGGGATTTTGAGAACACATCTCGCCCCGGCCATGGTTCAGGAGTCATGTCGGTCTTTATACTTTCTGCTACTTGTTTTATTAATATGATCACGCGCGACTGGATCGCGCTTTTATATCACATCATGTTACTGTTCTCTGCTCTTATATTGTATGATTAGATTATAGTAGCTTGATGCTACTCGATTGTTGGGCCGTTTTCGGGATATAACGAAATCTGACGATATCGCATGTTCATATATCTTTCCCACAACTATGCATGAATTGATTCGCTTTCGAGGGCTTCAGTTTTGCTTCTATATCCTCCTCTTGTGGACTTATATCGTGGCATAGTCCAGTTGACTTGCCAGGCTGACCGCCTCGGTCAACCTTCCTGAAGTGGTTCCAAAAGGCAACGTGACGCTTGTTGTTCATCAACCATCTCAGGAACGACGATACCCCAGACCAATTACTTTTTGCTCAACTTTACAGCCTTAATCAATTCAACCGCAGCCATGGATCCTTTTTCAGCAGAGGGTGGTATGTCTCTCCAAACCACATTGAACCAACCCCTCTTTCAACCCCAGTCTCCGTACTCCGTGTACACATAGCCAAAAACTAACTCCCTTCCCAACAACCAGAACTCATCAACATCCACAGTGCCTTCCACCAAGGCCAATACCAATCCGTCCTAGACTTCGACACCTCCGCGCTCTCCCCCGAAAACCACCTTCCCGCCCGCGTCCTGCAGCTCCGCGCCAAAATCGCCCTCGGCCAGCCCGACCAAGTCCTCTCCGAAATCCAGAACGAAGACGAACCGGACCTCGCTGCCGTGAAGGCGCTGGCGCAGCATTCGGCGGGCGATGAGGAGACTGCGGTGAAGACTGCGCAGGAGCTGGCTGAGAATTATCCGGAGAACGCGAGTGTGCTGGTTTGTGCTGGGACGGTGTTGGCGGCGACGGGGAGGGAGGAGGAGGCGTTGGGGGTTTTGAGTAAGCATCAGGGGAGTCTTGATGCGTATGTTTCCTCTTTACACTGCTATGGGAGAAGATTTGGGGAGAGGCTGATTGGGTATAGGGTCGCTTTGATCGTTCAGATCCATCTCCAGCAGAATCGGACCGATCTGGCGCTTAAGGAAGTGCAGGCTGCGAAGCGTTGGGCTCAGGATTCGCTTTTGGTGAATCTGGCTGAGTCATGGGTTGGAATGAGAGTTGTATGTTCAATTTTCCTTTATGCCTTTGTTTGATTGCGAATTGGTTCTAACCATGATTACTTCGTACAGGGCGGCGAACAATACCAATCCGCATTCTACGTCTACGAAGAACTCGCATCCGCCCCTAGTACCACTGCTGCGGTGTCGATTGCCGGCCAGGCCGTTGCGGAACTGCATCTGGGACGGATCCCCGAGGCCGAGGCTGCGCTGTCGGCTGCTCTGGAGAAATACCCCGATGACGTGGAGTTGATTGCCAACACGATTGTTCTGAATGTGCTGGCTGGGAAGCCGACTGAGGAGTTGGAGTCGTATGTCCCCCTCTTTCCGCCCATTCTTTCCGAGTATCTTGTGTGAATCTTGAGACTAACTGTTTCACAGACGTCTCCAGCAGGTTCAACCGTCGCATACCCTTTTGTCCGATATTCAAGAGAAGAGCGAGCTGTTCGATACGGCGGCTGCCAAGTATGCTCCGCGGGTGTCTTCATGAATTCTGTCTTGATAATTTCCCGCGATTCGCATTTGCTATAGATATACCAACATTGATTGCCGAGTTACTTAATGAATTCCATACGACGGCTCAACTATCCCTAGTGTAGTCGTCAGATGCATAGCAAATACCTCATTAACTGCTAATCCGATCAGCCAACCATTTCTCTATCGCTCTTCCCTGCCGTGTACCTGTTTCACCACCATACATCATCGGCGCATGGGTCTCCCTGTCACCAACCACAAACTCAATCTCAGTCCCCGACGACCGCACCTTATCCACAAACGCCTCGATGGGCGAAAGCAAAATCTCGTCCCCGCCAGCCGTAATCATCAGCGCCTTCGCCCTGACATCTCTCCACCACTCCGCGGGCACCTGTAACGGCTCGCTCCAGGGATCACCCTCACCGTTGCGCGCATCCAAATACGCGGAGGACCATTTGTCCGTGTTTGCGGCCGAGATGATGTCGCTGTAATGGTTTGTTTTTATGGTGGGCCAGTCTGTGCGGAAAGAAACCCAGGGTGCTATGCCTAAAACACCTGCTAGTGATGCATCTTCCTCATCGTCAGTGAGGGAGAGTGGTTCGATCTCGGAGTGTGGATGGGCAATGTGCGTAAGAACAGAGAATGCGAGGTTCCCGCCAGCGGAATCACCACCTAGGAAGACGTCAGATGGCTTGCGGATGGTCAGGATATAGCGCAGGGCATCGACGGCTTGGGCGAGTTGAGTCGGATACACGGCGTTCGGAGTCAATGTGTAGGTAAGGAAGAAAAAGGCAATGTTTTCACCCGTTGTATTGAGGGAGTTGAGGAGCTGTGTGCAGAAGGCGAAATGTTCAGGTGTTCCGGGGAGTGCAAATCCGCCTCCTGTACAGAAGGTACGAAGTTAGATGTATACTCTGTCAAGGGTAAGAGGGATGGGGAGCAGGGACGTACCGTGATAATAAATCACCACCTTTTTGGCATTCTTCTTACCAACCCAGTGGCCAAAGGCGCCGTGGTTCAAAGAGATTGTAACCGGCTGGACTTTCTGGCTGATAGACCAGTCCTCATAGTTCTTATTCGTGGAAGGGGCCAAATACCTTTAAGGCCATGTCAGCCATTTCATTCAGACAAGTTCAGTAGAGGATATAAAAACTTACTGGGTTTGCCTAAACGACAACCGCAGAATGCCCTTGTGTATAAGTTGACGGAAGATATGGAGACGATATGTCCTTGTACCGTTCTTTCCTCGAAACAAGCCCGTAACTGAGGCGTAGAGGGCCGAGGTGAGGATGGAGAGAAGGGCGGGGAAGAGGTCGATCTTCTCCCAGAGGGAAAGACCGGGAGATGAGGATGGTTTGTTATCTGCTTTCATTGTTGAGGATATGGTGGTGATAGTGAAAGGCAGGTTAAATGTGAGGTGGATGACTTTTAATATGGAAAGAGGGGTCCCTCGCATCAAACGGGCGCGTGTATGCCTTAGCCTTTCTTTCAATGTGTGATATTGACCGTACTTCGGCGTCCTTGAGATGGCGAAATGAGGAGAAAGCTGATTGACCTCGGTTGTTGCCGATCCTAAGAAGCAATGCATGATTCATTGACCATACATGTTTTCCGCTTGACTTTGTCCAAGTGAGAGTCGAGTCACATAAACATGATCTGTCGTTTATTGACCATAGGATAATCCATAGAAATAATGTTACATTTGTGCCTATTCCCACTAGTTGCCGTTCGCCATGTCTTCCTTGCCCGTCAAATCGCAGAATGCCCTGAAGGTGGTGAAAATTCTCTCGTCCTCCTCCCCTCCATCGGTGTTCTCAATGATACATTCAGCAGTCGCTCCGATGAAAAACACATATCCCTCCTTGATTTCCTCCGACTTGTTCGCAACCCGAATCTTACCCTTTCCACCAGTGCAGATCAGGATGCTGGGCCCAGCAAGTCCATCAAAAGTCGCCTTAGCTCCGGTTCTGTTCAGGTCAGTCTTCACCACGCTGAATTCCTCGATCGGAGGATCGTAGAGAAGGCAGGACGATCCGCTTGAGTACGCTGGCACATTCAGCACGGCATACGGATAGTCAACAGGTTCCAGCTTCTGCTCCTCGATCGGTGCGTATGAGTAGGTCAACATGTTGGTAAGAGTTTCCACATCCTTGAACTTGGGGGTAAAACCAGCGCGCACAACGTTGTCAGAGGATGCCATGCATTCAATGATATCTCCGGAGATGTACGCATGAATGTCGTCGGCTTTCAGGAACATGGCCTCACCGGGCTCCATGGTGACAAAGTTGAGGAAAAAGAACACAAACAGCCCAATGTCGTTGGGGAACTGGCCGTTAAGACGGCGGATGATGGCGGCCAGCTCTGTGGGACTGCTAGGGCTGCCCACGGGGAAGCCATTCGAAGCAGCAAAAGTCTCTGGGGAGCTCTCTGCAGCGGCAATGGTGTCCTTTGTAGCTGCCTCAATCTTCTCCGGGGTTGACTGCATCAGCGTGTTGAAGACAGCGCGCAACGCGTCTTTGTTCTTTTGCTTGACGTCGGAGTCTTCAGAGTCTTCAGCTCCTTTGACAGCGTTCTCGAACTGGCTGGCTGCCTCTTCGCCCACAAGCTCCCGAAGCGGCTTCAGAGCGTTAAGGAAATAGACAATCTCTGTCAACGGACGGAACCCACACAGTCCTTCAAACGGCGTGACCGCGATAGTCATTTCCGGTTTGTGGTTGTCATCTGGAGGCCGGTAGTTAGGATTGGAACAAGAAACCATGTTATAGTACCACAGGACTTTACTTACCAGGGTAATTTCGGGAATCTTTAGCGTGGAGTTGCTCCGCCAATTTCTTGTTCGGGTGCGCTTGGATACTCAGAGCTTTCTGGATCGAAAGCACCTTGAAGAGGAACGGGAGCTTCCCACCATATCGCTCGCTGACCTCTGTGGAAATCAAGGCCTGATTATCTTGGACCAGGTCCAACAGTGTCCTCTGAGTCTCAACATCTTTGGACGGCAGCGAAGGATGCGTGCCCATCCACAGCTGGAATCACAGTCAACGCAGGCAGTCCATTAGCATTGTTTAATGTATTTCCCCCCTAGGAACTCACCTCAGCATAAGGCTTCTCTGCCTCTATCGAAAAGTCCGGGGCAGCTGTGGTGGCTGCAAATCTGGCAGCAGCCGACTCCTGGCCGATCTTGCCTATGACGATATTCAGTACGGGGACCCCACGGAGAAATAACCAACATTCTTACCCCAGTCATAGCTGTTGACACCTATTCAATTGACATGTACAGTTAGTCTCTCACTATAGCTACTACCAGTGAATTCACAACACATACCACACTGGAGACGAAGCAATGGGACCTGCATTGTTGGCTGTTGGTTCTGAGTAATGACTTGAAGATGAGTGAATGCAAGTTGTAGATAAAGTACGTGGCCAGTAGAAGAAGTCTCTGGCGCCCGTAGGATATCTTCTCTTTGTCTTTGATGTCGCTCTCTCTTTCTTCTTCCTTGCTCTCTGTTCTTCGATATTTTCGTGGCTTGTTGAAGCTTGTCCTCTTTTTGATCGCCGTTTACTGCTTCTCCCACCGCAACCCCTCCATTCCTCTTTTGGAAATCTATCCGCCGCACCCCGTGACTGTCATGGCCTCGACCAATCACATCATCACCTGGCCCATGAAGCGCCTACCGCCCAATAACAAATTGGCTAATAGTGCCAAGAAGGCGGCAAGCGACATCATTGGCCAGGGTAGCCGCCAGCCTGGGGGTCAACCGCCATCCCAAGAACAACTGCCGGACAATACGCGGTTTCTGGATCAATATCAAACTCAGACATTGAGCCCGAACCAGCGGCAACAGCATTGCAAACAGCCCGGCGGACAAGCGCCCGATTCGCAAAAGCAATTTACGCCTGCATCAGAGCGTCAGGCTAAGAAACCCCGTCCGCATAGTCAGAGACAGGGGGCAGCCCGTGGAACACGCAGCGCTGCAAGTCAGGAGATTGTGTCCGCTTTTGAGTGGGAGGCGCTGAAACTTGAAAAGGAGCCGCAGCCTCCAACCCTCGTTGCAAGCGCCGGAAACGGCAAAAAGGCGAGACGGTCAACGGCCAAGGCCATGTCACGGAATCGTCCCCGAGGGCCCCCATTGCTTCGGGATAATGGGCTGGCGGCGAATGAGGAAACTGACATGTGGAACAAGATTCTGCAGGATTTGAGAAAGTCCAAAGAGAAAAATGATAAGCAAAGATCTCTGGCAGAACAGATTGCGGCTCTTAATGAAAGGATGGGCAAAGAGATAGGCAGTAAGTTTGTTTAATATTTCGTTTATTCTCCCATACGCATGTTGCGCCTTTAGGCTATTGTAACTTATGTGGGCATATATTGTGCTTTCACGAGTTCGGAACACTTTGTTTTGATTGGGTTAGGCTTAGACAATTTTATGGATTGGTATTAACTGTTGATTACAGAGACCACTCTCAATGACCATGACGAACTGGACAATCTGCTTCGACAGATGGCCAAACTATGTGAAGAAGAGAGAGCAATTCTGCTAGACGAACCCAGTGACGTGGTCAAAAACTTGGGACTTCTCACTGCCCTACGCCAGGCCTCGGAGGCGGAGGCACCGCTCAACCGGGCCGTATCTCTTTCCAAGTCGCGCAAGAAGCGAAATGAACTGGACGGGTCATCTACAGAATCTCCCGGGCCCACCGGTCCGTCTGTGTCGGACAAGGCCAGCCGCATCAAGGGCGCTGTTCCACGTAGCGGTAGCGTATCCAGTACTCAGACCCGCGATAATCGTGAAGTCCGAGACAATGTGGCTGTTAAGATTGAAGAAGGGACAGAAAGCACCAAGGGCACCATTGCAGAACGTAGTGGTCACTTAGTGATTGGTGCTGAAGTTGTTTTTAAGCATAACAAAAACAAGCAAGGTGTCGAAGGAGAAGGGATACAATGCATCATCAAGAATATCGCTGGTGAAGGACACAAGAAAAGGTATGTTAGCTTGGCCCTTTCCGTTATCCCCGGTGAATATCTTGTTTGACCGCAGGGGAAAAAAGGTATGATGTTCAGGACCCCGAACCGAACGAGAATGGCGAACAAGGCGCTGTCTATAAAACAACAGCAGCCTCTCTAATTCCAATCCCACATATCGGATCCGCCTTGCCTCCATTTTCGCCAGGGAAGCAAGTATTGGCCCGATATCCCGATACGACTACGTTTTACCGCGCGGAAGTCACGGGATCGAGGAAAGATGTCTATCGTCTCAAGTTTGAGGGTGAGGAAGATGACAAGGAGATGGAAGTGGACAAACGCTTTGTCCTAGAGATTCCTGGGAAGTGATGTTACGAAGCCTACGGCATAGACCTACTTCTACTCCATACCGGCTCACGCTTTCCCACGTTTCTTTTTTGTTCAACATTCTGGAGGCGAATTCGAAACGACACAAGGCTCCGGGCCGGCAGGAGAATTGAGCCATGATACCCTTTTTGTGAGCCAAACTGCTTGTTTTTTTTTTTTTTTACTGTCTTTTTTCTTTCTCCGATTTGATCGCTTGATGCATGTACTTTCTAGGATCCGAACACCGGATGATGATGTAGATCTAGAGAACTCATACCGACACCGGTCCTTTTGGAAATACTCTATGTCTTGTGCAAATCGAATATCATCTCTAGCTTTCTTGCTTTTCTCTTCTCCGTCACATTTTGCCCCTAATACTAGTCTATTATTTTCATATATCTCTTTCGTAACGCAAATTGATGAAACAGAAATCCCCTGGAGATCTCTTCACACCACGCTCCCCCCACTGCCATACTACTGATGAAACTCGGAGACCAGCGGACGGGACAGTCTGACGTGCGGGATGTCAAGCTCTAACTAACCACGCGTCTCCATCAATCTCAACTTTATTGGCATTCAACTTGTTCTCTTTCCGGCCATGAGATCGGTTATCTTCATATAGACAACCGCGGCAAATAAAGCATCTCGCCGATCATCCCCCCCTTCTGGGTGACTAATACCTTTGAAACCGCCGCTTCCCGATGACTCAGCACTGGACTTTGCCTCCTCTCGGACAGTCTGGGAATTACCACCACCACGAATCCACGACGTCTATCACCACCAACCAGAAACCGTCTGGCGGCAGTTTGATGAAGTTCCAGATCGTCCCCTCTACGGAATGATGGGCTGCGTCGTCTGGCGTTCTTCCCGGATTGTTCGTTCCTCCTCGCCTTGAAGCGCTGCTCCCCGTATATGTATCTGGTCTCGTCCCTTCTCTCCTCTTCTATCAGCCGCCATCTTTTCCCATTCATTGTCCCATCGCTTTTCTCCTCCCACAATGGCCGACGTACCTTCTCACGTTTCTCCCTTTCTCTCTCCGCAATCACTTCGGCCTACTTCTTCAAGTGAAGCGGTCAATGGCATCGATTCCTTCCGTCCCGTCCTGCCCGGTGCGGAGTCGGGTAATAAGAGACCCGACCTACCCCAAGACCGAGCCAGCCCTGCTAGTAGCACAGAACATGACCATGTCGATATGACCCCTGGGGTACCTGCATCCTTGCTCTCGCCATCTTTTACGCCGCCCGCTACTCCCGGAGGTACCGTGAACTCGACGCAACTCTTCCAGCAAAGTCGCCAACTCCCCAGCAACGGATTGACGAGCATGCATATGCATGCAAAACACCCGAAGCTTCTTCCCCGGCTTCCCCATGTCGAGTGTATTGTTCGCGCCCGGATCCCCACCACCACTGGGACTGAGATGTTCCTCCATCTGTACCATAATGACATTGACAACAAAGAGCATCTGGCAATTGTGTTTGGGAACAACATCCGGAGTCGAAGCTTGGATCAAGTTCGTCCGGGAGAGACGGAAATGGACCGGATGATCCGCGGTGCATATGTCGGCCGCCTGCATCCGGGCCGTGTAAGCAGCTGGTATGACCCTGAGCACGCAACAGCGGCGGAGTGTGCAACCGACGTTGCGGATGATTCATCGGAATCGGGATCGTCTCCACCTCCATCGTCGGCATCGTCGACTTCGCCAGCGGCTTTGCAGAGCAGCCTCAGCCAGGCACCGTTAGTGAGAATCCATTCGGAATGTTACACGGGCGAAACAGCCTGGTCGGCACGTTGCGACTGCGGTGAGCAATTGGATGAGGCCGCGCGCTTAATGTCCCTTCCTATCGACACGTTATCCGAGCTCGCGACGCAACGGGGCCTGTCTGTGCCATCCAATGCCTCTGGCGGCGTTATCATTTATCTACGGCAAGAAGGCCGTGGAATCGGTCTTGGCGAGAAACTCAAAGCCTATAATCTTCAGGATCTGGGATCCGACACTGTAGAGGCGAACCTGTTTCTACGTCACCCCGCCGATGGACGAAGCTACGGCTTGGCTACTGCCATGTTGGCTGACCTGGGCCTGGGGGTGGACTCCAACCCTCATGGAATCAGACTGCTTACGAACAACCCGGACAAGGTCCGGGCTGTCGAGGGTCCCAACAGAGAAGTGGTGGTCAAGGAGAGAGTAGCAATGATTCCTCTGGCATGGAGTACCGGCGGGAAGACAGGCATTAAGAGCACAGAGGTTGAGGGTTATCTTCAGACAAAGGTTCGTGTCGCGAGCTCTCCCAGTACCAGACTACAATGGCTAATATTCGTATAGATTGCAAAGATGGGCCATATGATTCGATAATTCATATGTATCGTTAAGATTCAGTTTGTCATCTACTAGTATATGTTCTCTTTACCATTTTTTTTTATTTCCTGTATATTTGGGTTGGCGATTGGCATCTCTCATTTTGTTACATTCTAGGCGAGCAGGCATCTCTTCATTCTGTACATGCACACTTTATACTGCGCACATAGACGAGCAAGTATCGGCTTTTCTTTTCTCTTTTTTACCCTGGTGACTCTGCTTGATACCATTTAATACCGGTCGATCCTGAGATGCTTGATCGAGTCGATGTATATTGAGTTTCATTTTGGATGTTTTGGGCAGTTTTGGATCGGTGGGCCTGACTCGTGCAGCAGTTAATGGGCGTTTTGTTGATGCAAATTTGTTGATGATATAAAAGAAAAGAAGAATATAAAAAGGGGTTTCTTTTCTACGGGATTCTACGACTTAAACTCATCTAGATTGTCCATCTAAATCGAAGATCGTGCTGTTGCATTGGGACGGGTCCCACTCCGTTGGGTTTGGTGAGTTCCAGCTCGTATCGCATACCTCTTTGCATCATCATCACAGGCCAAGTCCCTTTTCTCTCTCTCTCTCTCTTTCTTTCTTTTTTTTTTTCCTTGCGTCTTTACCAAATTGCCAGGCGTTGATATATCCTTCAAATCATTTTCTCCTTTCAGCCTCCCATTGGATGGCTGTTTCTTATCGATTGTGCGCACAGTGAGGTCATGGCTACCCCCGGACCTCCTGTGGACAAAGAGGAGGCGGCTCCAGCTTCCACCCCAAACGAGTCTTCATCATCCAATGCGATTCCCGAACCTCTAAGCAATGACGCGAGTCGACCCCAATCAACAGTGCCTCCAGCACTAGCCACAAACCCCAGCGCAGACTCCGTGAAACTCGAAGACTCCCCGGCTCCGTCCCGACTCGAGTCCGCCGAAGCAGAGACCCCCCAAGCCGACAATGACAGCAGAAAAAGGCCAGCAACAGCCGGGCGCAAGCGCAAGCTGAACAGTATTTCTGCTCGCGGCGTGGCGAACCTCACTCCTGATCAGTTGGCGAAGAAGCGTGCCAATGACCGACAAGCGCAGCGGGCCATCAGGGAACGGACCAAGTCACATATTGATGCTCTGGAGCAGCAGGTGCGCGATTTGTCGTCGCAGAAGCCGATCTTGGATTTGCAGGCGGCATTGAAGAGGAATGAGGCAATACAAGAAGAGAATAGAGAGTTACGACAGAGGTTACAGGCTGTGATGGATATTATCCAGCCGATGATGGGGAAACGGGAACCTACATCAAGTGAGCACGGATCCTCCATTGTTACATTTTCTTATTTGCGAGATATATATTCTATGATATCAGTTGTTTCGATAATCATAACTAACTGTCTTAGACGGTCCAACAGCTGCTCCCAACATCCAAACCCAACTCGTCCCGCCTCCGTCGAATCCATCGCCACCCCTAGATAACAATCGATTCACTCCCAACAGCCAGAAGTCAGCCATGGCGGATCAATCGTATCCAGAATCGCTCGCAAGCTTAGGAACACCGTCGCCAACGCCCACGCTGGGCGGTGCTCGCAGGAGCAGCGCTGACGGGAACGCTTCGTTTCGCATTGCTCTCGACTATCAACGACATAATCTGACACATGGGCTTGATTTTGGGGCGGATGAACGACTGGGATTCAACTTCTTGGTCGACCCTTCGAAGACAGTCCCGAAGGTGGACAATTTCAGATCGCCTGCGCAAGTGAATCAACTTCCGATCTACGCGCCACCGGTCAATGCTATGACTGAACAACCTCCTCCCGCCTATTTGACACCGGTCAGAAACTCTGCACCTACATGTACACTAGACGCCATCTTGTTGGATTTCCTTCATACTCGACAGCAAGAGGCAGCTCAGGGCGTACCTAAACAGAATTTGGTTGGGCCTCCATACCCCAGCGTGTCCTCGCTACTGAATCCGGAGAAAAGCATGTACTCCCATCCAGTTTCGAAAGTGTTCACCGATATCCTACGGACGTTCCCTAATATCGCGGCACTCCCGGAACAAGTTGCCGTCCTGTACTTGATGTTCCTCATAATGCGGTGGCAGATCTACCCAACGGCAGAGAACTACGATCGATTGCCCGACTGGCTCACGCCTCGACCGTCGCAGCTTATCACGCCGCACCCTCCCTGGATAGATTACCTGCCATGGCCGCGGATGCGCGATCGTCTCGTGATGCGGCACGCGGAATATCAATTCGAGAACTGGTTTGTGCCATTCACGGAGACATTGTCGGTGAATTGGCCATACGAAGCTACAGACTGTTTACTGTCGACTAATGAATGCGATGAGCTACTCGTTAACCCAGTGTTTGAGAGGCATTTCCGCAATCTGGGGAATTGGTCTTTGGGACCTGCGTTTGCGGAGGCGTATCCGGAGATGGTTGAGACGACTAAGATTAAGGCTCCGTGGCGGGCGCCATGATATCCTGTCTTTCTTGCTTGATTTCTTGGTTTATATATATTGGGTGAGTGTGTTTGAAAGGCAAAAGAAGGGCTATGTTTATATGGTGTCTGAGCAAGAGGCGCTTTGGAGGTGCTTGACTACGAGTATAATTTTCATCATCTGCTCTGTGGATAATTTGGCGCATAGAAAGCGGGTTGGCATTTTGTCATGTTTTGGATTATCATTTGAGGCTACTGAGCGGAGGATCTGTTTTTTCTGTATGTAGAACAGAACACTATATATATTTCTACATAAATGTAAAGTTAATCAAGACCCTCCCTTTCTACTCTTCTCGTTCCAAAATTCCATTCCCGCTTTCTGACGCAGAACACCATACATGGAGCTGCTATCCAGACACTCGCCGCCGTACTCCCTGGCAGCTTCCATGTTCCCCTGGGCAAGTTGGAGAGCAGGGAGTTCGACGTTGTGATCCTTGGCCATGGTCAAGGCGTGGTTTGCGTCTTTGATGGACAAAGACACGCCGAAGCCGGGACGGGAGTCGAGTGGGGGTGCGTAGGCGCCGGTTGTCAATCTGCTTTGATCAGTTGTGTCTATGGAGATGGGAGGTTGGGGAAGAAATACCTCTTGGAGTAACCGCCAGCAACGGGGCCAAAGGCCTCCCCGATGAGTTCCTCCATGGGACCCGTTCCGAGGCCGGTACGTTCAGCGAAGACCTGCGCTTCACCAACAGCTTCCATCATGTTGACGGTGACAATGTTTCTGCTCCATTAGCTTTTGCCTTTTAGACCTCCCATCCTCATTTCTAGTAAGTAACTCACCCCGCAATCTTCAACAACGCAGCCTTAGTAGCATCCTCCCCACACTCAATAACCCTCCTCCCCATAACATCCTGAATCAACGGCTTCACCACCCTAACAGCATCGTTCGGCCCACCAATCGCAAAAACCAATTTCCCATCCACAGCAATCGGATTCCCCCCAAACACCGGAGCCGACAAAAACGACGCCTGCTTCTCCTTCAGCTTGGACACGGTCAATCCCACTGTTTGCGGGTGGACAGTGGAGCAGTCGACGAAGATCTTGTCGCGAAGAGACTGTCCGGAATTAATAGCAGTGGAGACCAGGTTGCTCAGCACGGCGTCGTTCGAGATCATGGTGAAGATGATCCCGCACTGTCCGACGACTTTTTCGAAGCTGGTCTCGGGAGTACCGCCCAGTGCTTGCAAGGGGTTGCCCCGTGCCATTGTGCGGTTGGAATAGATCATTCCGGGGACTTTTTTGGTGACGAGATGGCGTTGGAGGTTGGTCGCCATTGCTAGGCCCATGGAGCCGAGGCCGTACTGGGGTTGTTAGCTTTTGTCCATTCTTACGTGTGGGAGTGTGGATGGCTTACCCAGCCGATTCGGGTCATTTTGTGGTGATTGTGTTTGGTCTACTTGGGAGGATGTTTTGGTGAAGAGTTGATGGGCTCGACGAGATAAAGATTGATAACCGAATCGCCCCGATGTCGGCCGAAAGGCACTTGATGTCTTTTGAAGCTATGATCTGTATACTTCTAATTGCTGTGGGCGATGCCCAGGTCTCACCGGGTCTATGTGGAGTAGAGGAATGGAGATAGGCTTGTTTAAATGTGTCTGTTTAATTTGCTTGACTATGTGAGGCACGCTATCACTATCCTCATGCCTACAGATTGACGGACATCCCCCTGCTTTCTGCAAACCATTGAATTAAAGCCATTGCTCTCTCATCTGGCGATTAATGATATCATCCCTGAAATACAGTTGTTGTACAGGCCGTTGAACTGTTGAGGCCTCAGGCCACCAATCAATGCTTGATATTGTCTTGGTCCAAGCCGGTTGCAAATGCATTTGCATAATCTGTGCAGTATGCATTTCTGCTATTTGATCTATTGTACTATCAAAGTGCATTTGGCAAGCAACTGTATATAGTATCGTTAACTGAGCTTTTGGTTGAATGTTGACGTTGTATTTAGTGGCTATTAACCTCTAGCTTTCACTAGTAATCAACACAATTATGTAGATGGTGCTTTCTTCAGCATATTTATGCTTGTATCAAGCAATTGGATTCTATCAAAGCAATACCCACAGGTCGTTGTCTGTTGTTGTGTTGCTGTTGACAAAAGAGAACTGATGGCCATTTAAAACTCCTGCCAAGACCCGCACCTGACCACCGCCGGAGTTCCCCATATCGACCGTGTCCTCGACTCTCCTGCTTCTCCTCCTCCCCAGGTTTCTGTCATTCTTCAATCATCTCTCTTTCTTTTGCATCTCCTTCTGCTCTTTTATACCCGTCCGCTCTTGAATTAAATAGTATCTGAACGACACGCACTCATGGCGGACATGCCCATTGGTGAGCTCCTCTACCTCTCCGTCACCGCATCACATCCCCGAGCATAGCTAACTAGCTCCCAGTCCTCGACGGAGGAACTGGTTTCCTCAAGGTCGGGTATGCTGCACAGGTACGCTCAATTCTTCTCGATCCCAGTATTCCATTCTGACCTCGTCTCCCCTAGAACTTCCCAGAGCACCAGTTCCCCTCGATAGTGGGGCGGCCCATACTCCGGACGGAGGAACAGGCTGGCGACATCGTCGTCAAGGATATCATGTGCGGAGATGAAGCAGCCGCCGCCAGATCCATGCTCCAAATCAGTTATCCTGTACGTCTTGGTCACTTGCGCGTCCATTGCGTCTCGTTTGCCCTACCCCGCTTGCTTCCCCCAACGGTGTCTTGTCAGTTGTGTTAATCTGGTCGCATCGCGAATCGCTATGCGGAATTCAATAGATGGAAAATGGTATCGTCAAGAAATGGGATGACATGCAACACCTATGGAACTACACCTTCTACGATAAGATGAACATCGATCCCACGGGTCGCAAGATCCTCCTTACCGAACCTCCTATGAATCCCTTGAAGAACCGGGAACGGATGGCCGAGATCATGCTGGAGGGATACAACTTTGGGGGTGTTTATGTGGCGATTCAAGCGGTGCTGGCACTGTACGCTCAAGGTAGGCCGTCCTGCTCTTTTGGTACCTGGCAGGAAGAAACTAAGTTTCTGCAGGTCTTAGCAGTGGTGTGGTCGTTGATTCCGGTGATGGTGTCACCCACATTATCCCCGTTTACGAATCCACAGTCCTGAACCACCATATCCGCCGTTTGGACGTTGCTGGTCGCGACGTTACCCGGAACCTGATCGCCCTACTCCTCCGCCGTGGATACGCCCTGAACCGTACGGCAGATTTCGAGACGGTGCGCCAGATCAAGGAGAAGCTTTGCTACGTTTCTTACGACCTGGAGTTGGACAAGCAACTCTCCGAAGATACCACCGTCCTGGTCGAGTCGTACACCCTTCCCGACGGTCGAGTTATTCGGGTAGGAAGCGAGCGCTTTGAAGCCCCTGAATGTCTCTTCCAGCCTCACCTGGTCGACGTCGACCAACCCGGAATTGCCGAGATGCTCTTCAACACTATCCAGGGTGCTGATGTGGACGTGCGTTCTAGTCTGTACAGGGCAATTGTGCTCAGTGGTGGTAGCAGCATGTACCCCGGTCTGCCGTCGCGGTTGGAGAAAGAAGTGAAGCAGCTGTGGCTTACGCGGGTGCTGCAGGGGGACCCAGAGAGATTGAACGTATGTACTCGCTTCATGTTCGAAGAAGGCAGGAACTGACGAAAACAACAGAAATTCAAGGTCCGCATCGAAGACCCTCCTCGACGGAGACACATGGTCTTCCTGGGTGGTGCTGTTCTGGCCAACCTGATTGCCGACAAGGAGGACATGTGGGTGACCAAGGCAGAATGGCAGGAACAGGGTGCTCGAGCTTTGGAGAAGCTCGGTCCCAGATAATTTCATTTTCTTGCTTGTATCTCCTATTTTCTCTATTTATTCGCCTTCCTGTCGATATGTCTATCTACGTTGCCTTAGGTCCCTTGATTCTTTCTTTCTCTTCAGCAAGCGTTTGACTTGGTTGATGTCACATAAGGTTCTAAGGATTATATTCCTTGCTTCCGTTTCTTGCCAATTATGTAGCTAGTTTCGTATAGAACATCTCAGCGAAATTATGCACTAGCACTGATACAACGAGAGATAGCCATTGGGTTCACTATGTTGATCTTCTCTGGACGGTAAGAACTCGAATCGCGAATTCTTAGAAGAATGAGCAGCCGAGTACGCTTAAGGCATACTGTTCGACAAAAACCATGAATTCTTTGCATAACGCAGTTAATCCAGCAGTTATTCGTTGCTTAAGCGTCAATATAATGTTAGCTCTCAAAAATGGTAATCTCCTGGGCACCCATGTGATTTCAGGAGTGCCTGTGATCTCCCGTCTCGGACAGAGCTTCCACGAGCTTTTTTTCTTGTTGGCTATTAAGGATATAGAAGGAAGCTTTGTACGCGTAAAATGTCTTTATCGCCTTCTCTGACAAAGAGAGCCTGGGGGGAGCAATGGTTTATTGTCAGCAATTTCGATGTTTCTCCTCGCGTTTCTGCGAGCTGTCAAATACTGAACGGCGCACGACATCATCGCTGTGCTGACGTTTAGTAGTAAAAGGACGCAGAGAATGCATATGCGTTCTTGTAATTGTGAGCGAAGGTATTGTCCAGATGACTGGAGTTCCTCAAGCATAGGACACCCAGGGTGCCTCGTGATAGACCCTGTAGAGCTTGACGCTCGAGCAGTAATTTGTTTTGTGAATATAGAATACTAGGGTACATCGCTCGTGTAGTTGAGGGTTTCTCTATCACAGACAGAGCACAGCAGGACCCGTATAAGACGGAACTGGGTGCTTAGAGCATAATTTGCCAGAAGACGACGTTCGAGTCCTCTGCAGTCTTGTCCATGAAAAGGCCGTCTAGCGGGAAATTAGTCCATTGTCTATTGCTCGAGTTTTGATTCCGTATAAAGTGATCTCCCAGATTTCTGGCTTATGATCCCTGTTGTTGGCAGCTTCAATCAATTTCACTCTCGTATCGTTGCGTCTGGGGACTATATCTTCAATGCATGGGACATGATTTGTGTAAACTGCTAGCGCTCTGTTGCGGAAGGCTGCAGAAGACATATTAATGAGTTGGAATAATATCGCTCGTTGAAGTTGACGCGCAAAATCCTTTGTCGATCATGTTCTGAATTACTGCTTCTCACGGCTGTCCCATTTCCTTCCATGCCACAAGATTGAGGGATTGCCCAGGTATGGTGGATGTGTCTCGAGGTAATTTGTATCAACTTAGTCTCTTTTAGGCAGGTCTGTTACCTGCGTGAGTGCCTCGTTTACTTCTGGCGACACGTGAGATGTGTATGTGCTTGGGCTGTTGGAGTATAACAACCCTTATGTTAAAAGTTCTCTCTACCACAAATGGAGCATGGCAGGGATTAATACACTCCTCATTGACACAGGGTCTCTTCTCCAATAGAGGCAGCGCCATTGTCAAATATTTCGACAACAGTCGAGATCCTCAAATGTCCACTTCCATTCCTAGAGACTGCTAAGCTCAAAGTATATCTGGATGTTATTGGGCATATTTGGCCAGTCACTCAGGCTCATTAGTGGCAAACTGCCCAGTATTGTGCACTTATCTTGGACCTTCTGCTTTTCGAGAACGGTTGTATAGATGCAAACCTGAATTGTCTCCGTCAAAACCGATAATGTATGTACTCCAACTTCTCTATCAGAAGTTTTGGTTGTCTCTGCCTCCCCATGTGTTGCAAGGCGAAGACTTCAATGCGAGGATAAATTTGCTTGATGAATGTCCTTGAGCTCACTGTGAACACAGGAAACAAAACCGACGTGTCTAAGGCAACTGGAAAGGCATATCTTCATGATAGATCCAATAGTGGCAAGGAGGCTTGGGCCAATTTAACTGAGTGCTTGATCTCCGACTTTGGTAGAGAAGTCGGCCTGTGCTTGTTTGCGCTGCGCCGTATCTGGCTGTTGAAGTTACCAACCAAAAATATAGACCACACTGGCAAGTTCTTTGATGCCTTTTCAAAATGCTTTTTGTCTTGCGGATTGAGTGAAGAATCGATGAAAAACGAAAATGGCAACCAAATAGAGGCTGTCTCAAGAACGAAAACCGACCCTTCGTATGAGCAGTCCGACAATTGGCGGCGCAACAGTGATACAGTCAGATAAAGTTACTTAGGGGTCTATCACCACAGAGCTGTGTGCATTTCTGTATACACCTGGATATCGGTCTGGTCAAGCATTTGCGGTTTCTAATAGGAAATGCAGGGGTAGTTTGACACTCCTATATATTGCACTAGAGATAAGTTCTCAGGCGCTGTTATAAGAAGAGGGACAAACCAGCATATCTACCATGGAATTGCACCCACATTTATTGTAAAGATGCTGGTAACTGAGTCTAGCAGATAAACATTGTATTTTGGACTCTTAATGTCCTTTTTCTGGAGCCCGATTGTTTAAGTCGTTGTTCATCCGTCAGACCATAAACTGCCTGCTGCAGTAACTCTGCAACTTCTAGCATCTCTTTTGAAATGGGCCATGAAATGATCGAGACTGGTAAGCAATGAGAATGGGGTCTGAATGTGTCATGAGCATGCTTGAAATGCTAGTTTTATCTGAGATTTATTTTCCGGTGGTTGTAGCCCCGCTTCATCTCTGCGACCAAGACCATGTTGTGTATGAACCAAGCCCGTTTGTTCATAAGTAATCTAGAGCTCTCCCTCTCTCGCCGGGACTGAGCATACGAAGATGGTTTTTGGACTTTCCTTGTTTACCCTTGCTTTTTATTGGGACAAGAGTGGTGTGTCCTTTGGTATCTGCATCCTGGAAGCATATGACATGAATGGCGTGAGCGCCCCGTTTGCCGTCTTAGGACTGTTGTGGACTCAGCCTGTGTGAGGGTAATAATTGTAGGTTATGGAAGGGTGTTTAAACACTTCACAGACATGCTGTTTCCCTTGCAGGCTCCAAGTCTCATAACCTTCTCAATGTCACGTAATATTATATCGATCACCATCAGCAAACCTAACATCACGCCCGAGTCGGCCTCTGCTGTAAATCGACCGAAATCATTGCTTAGAAAACAGGCATGCTGAGTATGAGAGGCTAGTAGACTTTTGGTTTGAGGAAGGTCATTTCTAAAAATCGCGCGGCGGTGCACTTTGTCAACCAAGGATACCAGCCATTCAAAATGGGCGCAATGCTCTTTGCTGCCGTATGATTAACTCCTCATAGCAAGTGTGAGGATTCTCAGAATCTTTGACATAGATCTGGTAGGTTTTCGCTGCATGGTTTTTGATTAGGCTCCCAATTGATATTGGTGCCCCAGGTCAAATGACCGCAATGAAACCGCGAGTTTCTCGGAGAAATTGTGAGCGCAGATGAGATGCAGGGAACTCGACTAACAAGCGACGCGAAAGCGGAAGACAATCCGCCAATTTTTCACAAATATATCAGTATTAGCCGTTGTTGAGGTAAATACCGTCCTAATCCCTTTCTTATCAACAGCGGTGCCGCTGGTTGAAGCCGTTTAAAGAAGTTCGCTACCTTGGCCATCGTTTGATATACTTAGTAGACTTGTAAGTAACAAGGACGGCCCCTAACTCGTCTTACACCACTCATATTATAGTGTGTCGACGAGCTGATCGGGGTGATGCGTAACACCTTCTTGTGGT
This sequence comes from Aspergillus chevalieri, assembly GCF_016861735.1. NCBI lineage: Eukaryota > Fungi > Ascomycota > Eurotiomycetes > Eurotiales > Aspergillaceae > Aspergillus > Aspergillus chevalieri. The sequence continues at coordinate 1,228,340 of NC_057364.1, forward strand.
GTCACCTTCAGGGATTGAGTCAACCACCTCGTACTGGTCGGCTTTCCTGGTCTGAATCCACCAGTGGTACTTGCCCCTTGGCTGGAATCAGCAAATATTCTTCAACAACCGTTCACCTTCTTGTGAACACTCTATTGCTTATTTCATAGAAGGGACTCTGAAATCGACCCCGGCCTTCTGGTCCCTCCAGTCCGCTCCGCTTCCTCTTCATTGAGTAAAGCTTGAAACTTGCGTTTGCATCCGAGCAGTTGATTCTTTTCCTTGGGGATCATCACTTTCTGTCGTGCATTCTTTATACATGTTGTATATCTTTCTGTCATTCTGGCAAAGAAAGATTGATATATTTGCGGTGCAACATGTCGACATTTGGAGTTTCTCAATTCCATATATGGGTATTTCCAGGGGAAGTATGTCTTGCCGTGAATTCCTCTTGTGATTAAATAGACACCAGTCCACTCTCGCAAACAGGCTAGGAATTCCCAGCACGCAAAGCACGATAGCTTGGACACGCCTATGTATGGTAGAGGAAGTGGGCCCTTGAGTCTCGGCTGTAGGGAATGGAGTACCACGGCGCATTTACAGTGAATTGGAGCCAGAATATCATTTCTGCTGTGAAAGTTATTAGCGATTCCGGGTCTTTCATCATTCAGGAGTAATGCATTGCAGCTGCGAAGGGCTGTAGAGCTGATTGTTGTCCATTCCTCTGCTAGCTGAAGTATACTCGGGCGGTGAATGTTTGCGACACGTTCAATCTCAAAGGTTTGTTCTGCAAAAAACAAGCGTCAAAGCTTGGGTGCGGCTGCAAATCATTCCAATTCCTCAACTGAGCAGGGGGGAAACTATCTTATTCAGGTACCCGATGAGTGGGAAATCTTGAAGAGATATTAGCACTGCGTATTCAAGATGGAAGAAGCCTTACATACTAAGATGGTTTGTATCAAGTTTCTCTTGATAAATGCGTGTTCTTGAAATGGTCCTTCAACAAGTGCGTCAAACGTAATGCACAGGTCCTGGAACTGTGCGTTGTTGGCCGACAGTGCCTGTCATGATCGAACCACAGCTTCATAGATATACACATTTCATATATTTCTTTTAGCTCCTGCACTATTTCGTACTTATATCCACAGGAGGGGACATTATGAATCTGCCAAAGGCATGAGATCTCGAATCCATTGCCCCATACATTTTCGTAAGTCGCCGCTAGATTCCAGGAACGAGAATCTGTACACAGCAAATTCAAAGTCATGGATGTCACTTGCCATTTCAACAGGGAGTTCTTCATCAGAATCAGCTTGATAAATATGATAGCCCGCTGCGAGTTTCTGGTGGTGCCATATAGCATTGACATGACGGACATCCTCATTAGATGCAGCATTGTTACTTGCCAACATCAGAATCACGTTCTGTTCGTCAGTCTGAATTCCGGCGGCTATAGTCTCCCCGTTGACTGGTCCTACGAGGACATTTGCCAGTGCATTCAGTATGGGTAATGCTCTTTGGGCTTTTATGTTGTTGACTGTTAGACCCGCGTCTTTGGGCGGGATCTTGTAGTCTTGGGGTGTCGTCGACTTCGCTTATCATCGCAATCAATGGTTCGCCATCCATTTTGCTAGCTTGAGGAGAGAGACCAAGTATGTAGTTAGCTCATACTGCTTGAGCCTGAGAGACTAAAGCGGTTTTCAGTATGAATGTGTCATCAACAGTGCATCAGATGCCAAAAGCAGCATGCTGCAGGCCATAGTCCCTGAATTCACCTCTCATCCTCAAAGAGCTACACCTTCTCCCACAACCAAAAAACCTCACTTTGAATAGTTAATAATAGATAAGAGGATTGTTCTTGTTCCAATTTTAAGGCACATCTCTAGTTGGTTACTTGATTGTTGTACATTTTGAAATCCCGATGTCGGGCATCTTGTATTATCAAATGATGTCTTCTGCTAGCGAAAGCAGTGAATAAGACAGCAAAGACTCTATAAAATCTGGAAATATGCAACGTTCCAAAGCAGTAAAAAAAAAAAAGAAAGAAAAGTAGGCAACCAAATATACATGAAGAATATGGAAGCATGTGTAGGAAAAGGAGAAAGTCAACGCCTGGCAGGTTGACAATGATCCACACAACACCAAAATCAAAGGTGAAAAGAGCCCAAACGTGTTCGCGCCTTGCGCCTTGCTATAATTCAGAGCACAGAAGGACAAGGCAAAAATGAGAGAAAAAGGAAGGAAACGAAACACGAAGTCATCTATGTCGAGTCTATACTCCCTTTTATCACCCTCTAGTCGTCATTATCAGAATCCATCTCATCCTCAATAGATTTCTTCTTCTGCTCCTCTCTCATCTCTCGAAATGAACTCCAGCTGAGAAGGAAGAATGCGACGATAATTAAAAGACCACCAATGATTGAAGCGAGGGAGAGGGGCTCTCCGGTGCGCATCCAATCGACAATTGCGACAAGGAAGATAGTGAGGAGAGCCGCAACGGAAGAGAGAACCGGCGATGTGAGGGAAATGAGCACCAAGAAAGAACCGGAAAATGCTGTCATATCGTCAGCATCGCGAATCTCAAGAAAGATAAGGTGAGAACTTACTAGCATTGGAAATGATAGAAACCATGACCATCCAGCCAACCTCGCCTGTGGGCCATTCGAATCTCTCCCAGCCCAAGACGTGCAAAATAGGCAAGGGAATCCACAGAACGAACACAGTGAAGCTCGCAAACAGACTAGCAAAGGTGTTGGCAAAAATCATGCTGCGCACCGGGTTGGTACCCTCTGGGGGACACGCATATCGCTTATACAGCACTTCATACAGGCCATACAGCACACTTCCGATGCCAATGAGAACATTGCCTAGCAGCCGGTGCTCAGCCTCATCTTTCGCTTGTCCAATCGTGCCATCCGGTGTATCCTTCGCCTCATGCTCATCCGGGCCATACGCGACGATAAGAACACCAATAATCGCAACTCCAACCGAGAGCACCTTGTCCCACCGCAATTTATCTTTCAAAATAGGGATAGAAAAGGCGTATGCGAAGAAAGCAGAGCAGTTGTAGATCGCCGTCAAATCGCTTGCCGTAGTCAGGTTGACTGCGACGTACCATGAGCCGCCGGCGATGGTAAGAGCAGTGGTGACGAATGCCGTTGTTCTGAGCAGGTAGGGAATGATAGATCGGTTGTAGTGAGGATTGGGGTGTAGTTCTTGAAATTCGGCCATCATCGCTGTGGTCCGGATCTGGTAAACATGACGTCGCCAGAACGCATCCCACGAGAGCTTCCGTTTCTGTAGTCGGAGAATAACGAGCTGAATTGGCCAAATGACAATCCAGGAGCCGTGCGTAAGGTATCTTTTCCCGTGTGAGTATATACCCGTTCCCTCAATAATACTGATTATTCCAACTTACAGCATAAGGTACGGCTTATCATATTTCAAATCATGCTGAATATAAACCGCCGCCTCGGTCTGCGCGACGAAGCTAACCAAACTCAAGACCAAGAATATCGCTGCGATGATATATTTCCGACGAGTAGCCATGTCCGCTTCATGACCTGGGCTTTCCGTTCGAATGGACGCATGGTGCAGCATAGGCCTGCCTTCGACGTCGCCATGGCCACTGGAATTGGATGATCGACCGCGGCGCTCCTCCTTGAGTAATGGGTGATGCGAATGACCGTCGACGGGGCGGTATGAGGGTGGGCGACTGGTAACCATTTCGTCGTCAGAATCGTGGTCGTGCGCGGGACCTGCGTTATCCCCTGAGCTCAACAGATGTGAGCGATCTGAATCCATCTTGAGTTAATCCCCCTTTTTTCTTATATATAAAAATGTGAAAGGATATGAACCTTGTAGTCCAATTTAATCCTCAATTGAGTGTTAGATGAATAGATAAGTGGTGGTTATGGTTGGGGGAGGCGAGTGTTATCGGGAAAGGGTGGAATGTGGAGAAAGCGAAGTAGCATCCATGCAGCGGTACTTGAACATAGAAAGAGGCGATGCTTGAGAACGGCAAAAAGAATTCGTTTTGCTCAATAGATAAGTAAGCTGTGGATGCCTGGGAAATGCAAATAATATGTACTGTAAAGAAAGGAAGAGCAAGAGAAAGGCTGTGATGCTGCTGCGGCCACGTCTGCCAAGAATAGCAGTAACCAGCAACAGGACGAGGATACACGGTCCAGCCGCAACAAGGCACCCTTTAGAGCAGGGATCTAGCAGAGAGATAGTGAAGAAGTGAAAAGAATAGTCAGAGTAATGAGTTGGACTATCAAATATTTAAAAAGAAAAAAAAAAAAGAGAGAGAAAGCAATGACAGGAAAAAGCTGTCAGGGTGCGGAGAGCGACACCGTCGAAGAACTCCAGAAGAAAAGAATACGCGGGCGACAACTGAGGCACCGCTCGCGCTAGTCTACTTTCAGCTAGTGGCGACCCGTTCTGCACGTGAGACAGGTGAGACCGCTTTCCGAATACGAGCTAAGTTCTCCGTTAATTTGCCCAATGCAGCAAGAAGACACCTGGCCCGAGATGGAGAAGTCCACGCAATCTCTGGGTTGGCATGACTAACACCTGCAAATTTGTGCACAAAACCCATTCCTGTTATGTAGTACTGGATTCTCGCTTTCTGGGCGTGTTGGATATGCCTGGGAGAGCCTAGTATGTAACCCTGTAAGGCGGTGTCAGTTCTCCAGCCTCCTTGGCGTTACGTGAGCTGCTATGCTCTGGAAGACCGCCCAGTATACTCAATGCGCTTAGTATATTAAAATCCCAAGACTACTTTATACGAAGTAATTAATCAGTATCTTTTGCGCGAACATACGTAGTACAGCTTGACTTGTATGTAACCCGTTCCTAAATGCTACCCCTGTGCTACGTGAACCCCACTGTTTACTCCCTGCCGTTCCCAGATACTATTCCCGATCTGCACTAGCCCAAAAGAGCTTATCCGGATAACAGCCAATTAAGTTACAGCTATCCGTCATAGCGGGTCGCCTGCAGCCATTGTGCACAGTACTGAGCACATATTCTGCAGTAGTAATGCTGGATCAAAGCAAAAACAATTTTGATCTATTATACTATACAAGTCCATCCCGAACGTTATTAAGTCCCAACGCCGTATCAGGATCCAAATCGTATCTCATAGAAAATAAAAACAAATACATCTAATCTTTTTCTATCTCAAATACGCTGAAAGCCTCTTTCTTTCTTGTTTATCCCTCATCTCCGCCAGAGCAGGGTCGACAAGGAGCTTTCCAGATACTGTTCCTCTCAGCGTGCCCACAGACACAAGCATCCAAAGAATGACGACACACAGTGAAAGTATCTAGATGTTTCGGTTAGCAAAGACGTTCTTGTGGGGTCCATTTGTTTGTTGGCATACCGTTCCAACGACTTTGAAGAATGAAGAATCCATCTCCAATCCGAGCTGACAGGTGGCGAGGGCATATGCTCCCAGCGGGAAAGTAAATCCCCACCAACCAATGTTGAAGGGAAACTTCTTGCATCGCAGAATCGACGCGGATGCGAAGAAGAGCCACACCAATCCAAATGCCCAGAAGACAAGTGCGGTCATAAACCCCATGGCGTACACAGTGGGAATGACAGACTTATCGAGGAGGAAACTAGTCTTGGCGAATGTGTCTTTTGCAGTAAGTCCAAGTTTCAAGGCGCTAGACGCAAAAGCTAGAGTCAGTCATACCGTTCTTGTAAGGTCGGTGGCGGGCATAAGACTTACGAGAAAGCGCCAGATCCCAGAGGACCCATTGGCAGGAAGACGCTCACAATGGTCTCCTTCGGGGGAAGCTTATGGATCGTGAGCCGTTGGAAGTAGATGACAAACACCATTAATGACAGAGGAACTCCGATTCCCCATAGGATATAGCTTGCGATAATTACCCCGAATGCTTGGTTCGAGTCCGGAAGAACTTGGGCGACAATGCCGCCAGTCCCAGAAGCAACGACGCAAGTGACAATCGGCATGAGCCAAACGGCTGTCATGGTCGAAAGGTGTGTATCCTTGTTGGACAACATGCTATAGCACGGTCAGTTTAAGGTCTTCATCAAGAGGGTGATACTCCGGGGACGCACAGCGAAAATGGCAATGACAGAGCGCACATAACCGAAATGGCAGCGTCAAGACACCATAATGCCAATCCAAAGTCTGCAGCCCATGTTCCCCAAGCCGGCACACACACAAGACAAAACATGTTGACGATAGTAGCGAGACCCATCGGGAAAGCGCCAAGGAACATCGCTTGCACAGGATGGAAGATGACAGCTTTGATCGTTTTGGGATACATGGTGTATCGGGTTACGCTGAGTATGCATCCAGCTATGAAAAGAAAGACGTTAAGAGCAAAGATCACAATCGAGATCCATCTCAGCCAGTGGCCATTGTAAGGAAGGATGTTGAGGAGTATCGAAACGATGCCAGTTCCCATAATCACGGAGAACCACCTATTCAGCTCACGTCTTGTTAGCTTTTATCGAAAATCCTGATGGATGAGGGTGGCATACGAAGGTGTGAAATTTTGAACCATTCGTCTCCATCCCGGGTCTTTGACCCCATGGTTGAACTGCCCCGACTGGACACGAGCTTCATAAGTCACCTCTGGCTGGTACCAGGATGCCCTGTTGTCGGCATGGTAATCATCTCGTAATGTCTCATTGCTGAGGGCGAAGTGGACGTCTCTGACGGTGACTGTGTTCCCACTGTTCACAGTGAGAGAGGAGGGCGGCGGTGTCAGGCGAGAAGGCGTTACTTTCAGCTCCTTCTCCTCGCTTATCGGCAAAATATGGTCCTCACCCATTATCGAAGCAGGGTCGGCGAGTTGGAAGGAAGGTTAGTACACAGCGAAAAGAAGATTTGCTATAGAACAATGAAGAATTGTCCTTCTCTTCGCCGGCACTTTTATCTTGTTTTTCCCCTTCTTCCTGATATTTGAAGAAGAAAGAAAAGAGAAAGAAGCCCGACAGTCCGTTGCATTTCTGTAAAAGATGGATCGGCCCAGGGGTACGGAGAAAGTTTGCGGGCACGACCAAACGACGTGTGCTCTCCGTTATTGGTATCGACAAATCTATGGTACCAGACGGCGATTGATTCGGAGACGGTTCCTGCATTATGGAGCCATTGCCCTGGAACCGACCCAACCGCAGAGCTTGATACTCCCCGAAGCTCAAAACTATTGTTTTTGATTCCACAGAGCAAAGCCCTTCGGAGCAAACCTAGTTTCCGGGATACGGGATCGGCTCCGCTATTGGTGATAATAGGGTTAAACCAGAGAGTCTGTCGCCGAAAAGTCCAATTTTAATCTCCACGGGGGGAACTCTAAACGGAGAGTATTCCGAGTAAGTCACCCTATCAAACCGGTCAATAGCTGGCTGTCCATTATTCACCAGCTTCTTTTTCTGTGCTCTGCCCGGTTGCTTCTTCCGTTAGACCGTATTATTGAAATTTTTTTTTGTCTCACTTGGTCCGAGCGGAGATCTAAAGTTGTTGATCAAAGTTTGCCGGTTCGTTGTTCGTCTAGTTTCCAGGAAGTACAATAACTAATGAGATAATGAGATGCATCCTGCGGGCACAGTACTAAAAGTAAAAACGTGCGATCTCCTGCGATACTCTGCACGAGTGTAAGGAATGTGTTTGGAAAGAAAAGCTAAGAACCGGTCTGAACATTGTGTTTCCAAATACTATTGCAAGCTGACAATGGAATCACACTCAAAGTTGAGAACAATCCTAGTTCTGCGATCGCCAGTTTCCAGTTCAGGATCTTGCATCAAACGTATCGTAGGTGTACTTCAATTCAAGATGCCAATAATTCGGGGCGGTGGGTTTCGCAACCAACCACGCCTTATCCAATGCTTCGACTACCTCCTCGGGCAACGGGCCTTTTTGAATGTCTCGAAGGTTGCTTTCCAACTGTTCAAAGCTACTCACGCCAAGGATAACACCGTCGCGACCGTTGCCATCCATCTTTAGCAGCGAGTGGTGATGGACCCAGCGCAGAGCAGTCTCGGCCATGGTCAATCCATGCTTCTCCACGGCCGGCTCGATAATTCGGAGCGCATCAAAGGTCGCATCTTTGAAGTAGCGTGACCGGTACAGTGCGCCCGTGGCGGACTGGTCACTGTACCGTCCCTCCGCAGGTACATCCTTAGTCTTGTATTTACCAGACAGGATACCACCAGCAAGAGGGTTGTAAATGACAATGTCAATCCCGTAACGTCTACAAGCATGCACGAGTTCGGTTTCGATGGAGCGAGCTATGGATTGACGTGCCTTTGGTTAGCGTGGGTCTAATGCAGAAGTCGCTTTGCCCGAGGTTCAACTCAAGATTTGGGACAAACTCACTTATGGCATTGTACATCGCTTGGTAGATGGTCGGACGCACCCAACCCCTCTCGTTGCAGATTGTCACAATCTCAGCGACCTCGAATGCCGTGTAGTTGCTCAATCCCAGTTGCACAAATTTCCCCTCCTTGTGCAACTTATTGACCTCCTCCAAGGTCTCCGTGAAGGGCACGGACCGATCGGGGGCATGCAGGTAAAAAATGTCGACCTGATCGGTCTGCAGCTCCTTCAGGGAAACCTCCACGTTCTCCCGAAGGATGTTCGCCTTGTGATCCCCGGGTGTCTTCGGGTACCACTTGGTGGCCAGCGTTAGGCCGCGTTCTTTCCATTTGGCCTGGGCCGTGAAGGCTTCTTGCTCGCCTGCTACGTATAACCGAGCAGTATCGACTTCATTGAAACCTTGCTGTTGGAAATAATCGAGGCACTTGTCGAGCGACGATAGGCGGGCACCCTTGGACTCGGTTCCCTCCGGACCAAATGTCATCAATCCCAGGATCGCCCTGGGAACGGGATTCTGCGCGATCAATGGCATTATCTTCTCTCTCTCTCTCTCTATCTCTTTTTTTTTTTCTTTTCTTTTTTGTGTGTGGTCAGTAAATTGACTGTAGAAAAAAAAATTATTATTCTAAGAACGTCCAAGGTTTGTGTTAAGTAAGTCGGGGTTTGGAGCAATAGCGGGGCAGATATGCTGTCATGGGGGTATTCCGGAGTAGTAGTCGGCAATAGAAGCACTCGTCTAATGGAAGTGTTGCATTGATAGAATTGATATTTCTATTCTCCAGGATCTTTCAAGGTGCCTACAGAGGTGCACTATTCACTATTCATTGAGATGGCGCAGGAAGATAGAAGAAAACCAGGAAGATCAAAGATATAAAAAGCACAAGTTACCACTCCATATTAGGCCACATGCTGGATGTTAATAGAACACTACTAAAAAGAAAAGGTCTCCATCGAAAAAGGGGCGAGCATTGATATGATGCCAGTTGAATGCTAAAGTAAACGTCACGCCGAGATAGTCAAGCAATGGTGTCGGCGGCGAGAAGAAAATAAATCTTCGAACAGCTTCAATGAGAGCGGCGACAAACACAGCTCCATCATGGCAAACCAGCCTCAATTCTCGATCCTGGTGATCAACCCCAACACTTCAACTTCTATGACAGAAGCCTTGAAACCTATCCTTGAAAGCCTTCGATATTCAGATATCCACTTCGACTATTTCACAGCACCGTCGACAGAATCCGTGACTCTCGACCAACGCACCATCCACGGCATCTCTAGCATCAATTCCGGGGAAGATTCAGTGGCTTCAGCTTTACACTGCAGGTTGTTTGTCGAGCCTCTTGTGTCTAAATACGATGGCTTCCTAGTGGCTTGCTACTCAGCCCACCCGCTCGTGGGCATGCTGAAAGAGGCTATCCAAAAATATGAAGAAACACAACCCACGGGCCCGCGGAAATACGTGACGGGTATATTCGAAGCCAGCATCGTCACATCCTTGTCCTTGATCAGCTCATTCCAAATGATTGGAGAGCCAGGTCTCCACAAAGCCCAGGCCCCAGATACGTTCGGAATCGTATCGACGGGCAACACCTGGGAAACTGAGCTCAGCTATGCAGTCAAGGACATGCTCATCAGCTCCGGAAGTGACATTAAGGCCTCGAATATGCGCTTTGCCGGCGTAGCCACTACGGGTCTTACTGCCGTTGAGCTTCATACCACCCCGCCTGAAGAGGTGAGACGGAGGATCAGCGATGCAACGGAGCGACTTCTTCAGGGTACTTCAGCGCCTGTCAGTGCAATCTGTATGGGATGCGCTGGTATGGCTGGCATGGACGAGGCTGTGCGAGAGGGCTGTGTTAAAGCTTATGGCAAGCAGCAAGGGAATCGTGTGAGGATTGTGGATGGTGTAGTGGCCGGGGCTGGGATGTTGGTGACAGCTTGTAAAGCGGGATTCTAGCCATGGTGGACTATTATAGAAATAGTGGGTGTACATAAATCATTAAAAATGTTATGCAATGCCCATCCGTCCTTTCTAATTCTTGCGTTGCCGTTCAGAAACAAATAACTTGCCGTTGGTATAAGACATCGACACCTGAGGCATAAGTCCCCAAAAAGTTCCCCCGCAGAAACGCGATCCACGCGTCGCTATAACTGACTTCGACTACTGTTGATGGGAAGTGGTCAAGATGCCCAGGTATGTCCGTCATTTCATTATTGGAACTTCCCTGAGCCCCTGGATACCATGCCACCCGTGACTGAGGCTCTATTCCAGCTAACGTTGCTCCTAGAGAAATCATCACGATCCAAGCCGGCCAATGCGGCAACAACGGTATGCCACCACCACGATATCGCACGATGACCGCGCATCGCATTCATTTTGCTGATCGGTTGATACACAGTTGGAAGTAATTTTTGGCAGCAGCTCTGTTTGGAGCATGGAATCAGTCAGGATGGGAACCTAGAAGAATTCGCAACGGAGGGAAATGATCGCAAGGATGTCTTCTTCTATCAGGTACCTCCAACTGCTGAACTTCTGCTCATATATTTGAATGCTGTGCTGACTGCGACACTCCAGAGTGATGATACCAGATATATCCCTCGAGCGATCCTCCTCGACTTAGAACCCAGGGTACGATTCCCTCCCTCGCGCACCTCCCGCTACCGCAAGATATACCAGGCTAAAACGAACTAGGTGCTCAATGCTATTCAAGCCGGTCCCTACCGAAACATATACAACCCCGAGAACTTCTTCATCGGACAACAGGGTATCGGAGCCGGGAACAACTGGGGAGCTGGATACTCCGCAGGCGAGACGGTGCATGAAGAGGTATTCGACATGATCGATCGGGAAGCGGATGGTAGCGATTCGTTAGAGGTAGGAGGATATGGAAAGACTTGGATTCAACTGCTGCAGGCTCACATACGGGTAACAGGGTTTCATGTTCCTGCATTCGATTGCTGGAGGTACAGGATCGGGTATGGGAAGTTACATTTTGGAGCGGATGAACGATCGATTTCCCAAGAAGTTGATTCAGACTTATTCCGTGTTCCCCGATACGCAAGCTGCAGATGTCGTGGTCAATCCGTATAACAGTATTCTGACTATGCGACGGTTAACGCAGAATGCGGACTCGGTGGTAAGGCTCCATTTGCTTCTAGTCTATGAACCAAGCTAAAACGCTTGTTTAGGTGGTTTTGGATAACGGCGCTCTATCGAGAATTGTTGCAGACAGACTGCACGTACAAGAACCATCATTCCATCAGACAAACCAGCTGGTGGGTATTACTTTTACCACAGGTTCGACAGTAAGCTGACAATTGTAGGTCTCTACTGTCATGTCGGCTTCTACTACAACACTCCGATACCCTGGCTACATGCACAATGACCTGGCTGGAATCCTCGCCTCGCTTATTCCGACACCACGCAGCCATTTCCTGATCACATCATACACTCCGTTTACTGGAGACAACATCGAGCAGGCCAAGACAGTTCGCAAAACGACCGTTCTGGACGTGATGCGTCGCCTCTTGCAGCCGAAGAACCGGATGGTCTCTATCAATCCCAGCAAATCGAGTTGCTACATGAGCATTCTCAACATCATCCAAGGCGAAGCGGACCCGACGGACGTGCACAAGTCGCTGCTGCGGATCCGTGAGCGCCGACTTGCGTCTTTTATCCCATGGGGTCCTGCTAGCATCCAAGTGGCGCTAACGAAGAAGTCACCGTACTTACAGAACACCCACCGAGTCAGTGGACTGATGCTGGCGAATCACACTTCGGTGGCGACATTATTCAAGCGGATTGTGCAGCAGTACGATCGGCTGCGAAAGCGTAACGCTTTCCTGGAGCAGTACAAGAAGGAAAGCCCGTTTTCTGATGGGCTGGGAGAATTTGACGAAGCGCGCTCTGTGGTGATGGACCTTATTGGCGAATACGAGGCGGCAGAACGGGAGGATTACCTGGATCCAGATGCGGGTAAGGAGAAGGAGATGGGCGTTTAACCATGATCTTCGCTTGTTATGAATTTCCTATTTTGATGTCGCTGCTATATCTCATGGTCTGGTGTATCTCGGCGTTTCTCATTTCATTTTTCTTCCTCCTAATACCAAAAGACATGACACGTAGGAATTGGATTATTGTTACATGGATAAACGTTCCAATGGCGAATCCGTCGGAATCCCAACATGTCAGTGCACTGCGTCCGCCGCTGCCGATGCTTATCGGTGTGAAACCACCTGCATCGAGAACACATATCCCTCTACGGACGAATGCTGTTGAGTTGCCCAGTCAGTTGCCACGTCTATCCGTAGATTATTTGCTGTCCACCGCTGCCAACTGTCGGAGAAGTTGCCTACATCACGGAGTTTCTTCAGGTCGAATAAGAACAAACCCCCGAAGGCACGGACGTCGAGGCGATCGTGAAACGGTCGACGGAGATCAATGGGAAAAAAAGGAAATTAAGGGATGGATATCCCGGCGTGTATCTCATCGTCCCGTTTAATTTTCAATTAGCGTAGTCTAGCTGAAGTCGTATACGCCGGAGCATGTATCCGTATGCTGTAGACCTGTAGACCATACTTACTACAGACCACTCCGTACACTACTGCAGAGTACATGTACATCTCAGTGGAGATGGAGATGGATGATCACTGCTGCCCAAGTGAGGGGTTGACGGCGCATGATTCGCAGAATGAGGCAGAAGTTAGTTGCCTTGTTTTTTTCCGCGTCCTAGCACCGCGGCTATTGGTTATTATTTGCTTGGTCTCTGCCAATTATTAATGATTCCTGAGGCATATATTAACCTTATAGGGGAACACTGCTATTCTTAGCACAATAGCCTAAGCGTCGACATTATCTAGTACAAGTACGTGCTCTGGGCGGCTTTTGAAGGATTGGGATAACTCGCTCAACCAGGTCAGAGATGCTAGATGATCGTTCTCCTGGTCACAGGCATTATCAGCGATTTGTCACATCAGTTGACACCAATGTGCTTCTGATACGTGGTGGCATGTTGGCGTTTGGTCTTGACAGAGAATGAATCTCTGGTATACAGCAAGTAAACGCTTGATAACTCGCCACAAGAGATATGACCGATGAGTACGAACTACCAGAACAGACATGAATCAATGTTTAAAAGTGATTGTATAATATCACGTGATTCAATTCCTATCCCTGCAGGTATCCCGACAAACGCCAGCAAAACAAGCCCTGGTTTCAAGGATCATTGTCCTGCAAACAACATGGTCAATTGGGTCCCCAGACAGGCTCTTCCCTGTACTCCGTAAATCCCCAATAAATGCCCAAAAAACTCGAAGCTTCGATGGTCCGCCTTAGATAAGCAGGATTGCCTCCACGCTGGGAATTGGAATTGGAGATGGCGCCGTGACTCAGCGGCTTCATACTACGTACCACTATATATGCTCCCTGCTGGATCCGAACCGTGGCTGCCTCTCTTTCTTCTCTTTCGTTTCCCTTCACTGCCACGTTCAATTGGCTTTCTTCTTCCATTCTTCTTCTTGTTCGTTCTGAAGAGTTTTTCTTTCATTGTCGCCTCCTTTCTTTTGCCTTCCCGTTGCTTCCGATCATCGGGTGTTGCCAGAGTATATATAAAGTTGCTCCCTTTTATCTATCTCACCGCAACCGTCCTCCTGATCCTCTCTCCTGATCCTCCTCCTTCATTCCTTGACTCCTCTTCTGGCTCCTCCTGAGTAGGACGTCTTATATCCCTCTCTACGACTAGCACTACCACTCTTCAAATAATCCCTCTTCCTCCCCGGTAGGCTTGAATCCCTTATCTTCCGCCTCTCCTCACGAACCGGACCGGAATCGTCTTATCGCCTCCGCACCAGCTGGCGCTCACCGCCTCACCCACCTCTCTCTCGTCTCGCCACCGAAACCAATTCACAATGCCTCCTCGCAAGCCCAGATGCTCCTTCAAGGAGTGCAAGGAACAAGCTCAGCGCATTGTCGGAGACTGCAGCTTCTGCAACGGCCACTTCTGCTCCAAGCATCGCATGCTCGAAGCCCACTCCTGCTCCGGTCTGGAAGACTGCAAGAAGGAGTCCCACGCCCGCAATGCCGATAAGTTGAACAGCGAGCGCACACAGGTTATCAAGGGTGTATGACGGGATTACATCTACACTACTACAACAATCTCGGCGCATTTCGATTGCATTTACTTGCCCATTTTTATCCGACGTTGAGTTAGCGCGGTGTTATTTACAACTTTTACTTTTACGATGTCTTCCCTATCGGCAGGGTGGTGTCTCGTTTCGGGAGCGACATGGTTTACAATGATTTTGGGTTGGGGTGGTTTTTCGTTATTTGTTTATTATCCACTTATTTTCCCGGGGTATTATACGCATGGCGTTACTATATGGAGTTTGACGTTCTATCTTGAATCGATATCTTTACAACAGAAGTTTCCAACTGAATAATGTGATTCTATACTCATATCCGCTCATCGCATACTCTGTGTAGTCAAACTCGTGTAACTATTCCCGGAAGCCGGATGACCTGCTGAGATGTAACCCTTGTCCGCCTGTTGTTCTATGTCTCGGACGTATTGCAGCTCGCGACTGATGGTAATTTGCAACTTGAAATCGATTCATTTGCGATTGCACAATATCAAACCCAACAAACTCCGTAACAAACAGAACTTGCCCAACAAACCCAGCACTCCGTGCAAAACAAGGAAAGCATCTCGATCTCAACCGGGACCAATTTTCGGCCTAAGGCGTCGTCAGCTACCAGCCCATGGATTTGTGTCAGAAAAACCAAGACATACATATCATGGTGTTCAGTCAATCCACTGAGGTACTTGTTTAACTCTTCAACCCGTTCCTTGTGCGTCTTGTACCCATTGCGCTTCAGTCGTTCTTGGAGCTATTTGTCAATCAGCGTCTGTCAAACATAGAACAAAAAAATGGGACAAAAAGCTAAACATACCCTCTTCCTCCTCACTTCTTCATACTTCCTCTCCGTCTCAGTCTTCCCAACACCAACCGTCCCCGTCTCCGACCCATACTCATCCCTTCTGCCCTTCTCGCCACCGTCCTCCGGCGTAGTCCCCTCAGTCGGAACAACCTCACTACCGGAAGCAGCACCAGCAGCCTCCTTCTCCTTCTTCTTCGCCTTTTTCGCTTTCTTCTTCTCCACCCGGCCGTCGCCCACTTTACTCCCTTTGAGTTTGAGTTTGCCGCCCCCGCCGGTTGAATATTCGTCCCCCGGGGGCATTTTGGGTTTTGCCTGAAAATCGGGTGCTCCGCGATGTGCGTGGACGTAAGGGATTTACAAGACGATTTGGGATTTGCTTATTTTTCTTTTGGGCTCCTTGTGATTATTACAGAAAAGATGATTGGGTGTATTCAAGATCTTGTCTGTTCGTATGTATGGGGAAGTTTGCATGCAGAGTTGCTCGAGCCGTTCCGCGGTTGATGGCACGTGATTTTCCTTATTTGGAATGACGCTAACCGTATTTGGGTGTATGTCCAGAACGACGGATTCTTTTGTAAAGATGACTCCGTTGGAGACTGTTCACAAATAGCTATGCTCCCTTTTCCTTCTCAGATACGCCACGTAGGGTAAGTTAAGAAGCTCAATACAGATTTCTTAGGCCAACTCATTCCTCTTTTGCTATGTGAATGATGACGGTGCTTCATTGATAGCGAGCAATGGACAATAATTGCATGATATGCCCAGGCATTCACTACTGAGTTGACTTTTGGCTTGTGGTAAGATTGACAGCTGTTCAAACAGACATACAAGTTCAATGCTGGAGTTGACGACGACGAAGTTGCAAATTGCTTTTGATTATCTATACTGTGCCAGATTTGGCATAGTCCTGCTGCAAAAGTAAGATTCCTAGAAAAAGGAAAATGTCAATGCCTTTTCCAGTCCAAAGCAATAATTTAGACGTAGGCTGTCTCCCGTCTTCCATAATCAGCGGCTGAACAATGGCCCATTGTTATACCCATGATGAAGCGGGAATACTCATTCATTCTTTGACACCTTGATAGAGTAACAGTTTCCAGAGTACAATACAAACCAGTCTTCTACTTTACGCATCCATCTATGAATCCCCACGTTCCCATGTATCTCCCACCAAAACCAACCCTAACAGGCAAACAATGCCCTTTTTTTTAAGAACCCTCTTTCTCCACATCCAAACCCACTTCCAAGGCCGAGTAGACACCTCCCTAGACCTCCTCAGACTCCTCGAAGCCGCCCTTCTAGCCGTAACTCACGGTCAAGGAACATTCACTCTCTATGAAAAGAACGACCCGACAAAGTTACACCCAACCCTCGGAGACAGTGATGTGATCGTCGACCTCACATACGGGAGTCTGTCGCGGTGTCCAACGGCATCAAATGGACAGGGCTGGATTTGCAATGATGGAGAGGAATTGGTTGAGTTGGCTGACTATTATCTCTTTGAGGAGCTGTGCAATGTGCAGGATAAGGTGAGGAAAGGGAATCGCAAGCCGTTGACGTCGCCGGCGGTGATGATTAATGATCATCGGGGTATGTGAGGGTCTTGTCGTTTTTGCTTTCCTTTTAGATATTGGGAACCTCACTGACTTGTTTTTTTTATGTGTAGATAGTTGGCTGGCTGGGAGGTCAATGAATAGTAAGCTGTAAAGAGAAGATGGTCCCAGATTAGAACTTCATGTTGTACAGGGCGTCAATGTGTGCCCAGCTGGACTGGACTCGAAGGGGATACTGATATTTTGGCTGAGACATTTCTAGTAGGACAGATGACATGGGTCATGGTGAATGATCATGGAGAATGTTTTTATATAGACTTGATCACATGACGGTTATTTTTTTTTTCCCGACCTCCAGAAACTTCCTGCTACCAAGACGTACGATTTCAGTTTCTTGATTATACTCTTCACTCTTTAAGCTTGTCGGCTGTTGAATATGACTCCATTCCATTCGAAGAAGCGTGAGCCATGGCAGTGGCAGCTCCGCTCGTCTCAGAGCTTCATTGTCTTTGTGGTCTCGTTGGCCATGTTGACGGTAGATCTCTGTCTGAATAGTATCGAAGCAAGAAGCTAATCTAGTTAGGACATGTTTATGTACGGCATGGTATGTATTGCCTGGCGCAGAGCGCATGCACATAACTGACCTACAGATCGTCCCCATCATGCCCACGGCCATCGTGACTCGCGCAGGCGTTCCGGATGAGGATAGTGAGAGCAATCAATTCTCTTTGGTATAAACCTGAGCTAACATTCAACAGGGGTATTCTGGACGAGTGTCCTCCTAATCTGCGAATCCGGCACGGCCTTCCTCACCAGCCCTCTATTCGGCTACTTTGTCGATATCTCGCAAACACGCCAATTCCCCTTCCTCGTCGGCTTGATGCTGCTCACTATATCCATGATATTCCTCACCGTCGCGCGGTCCATGACAGGTTTTATCATTGGGAGACTCCTACAGGGTGGTGCCGCTGCTATGGTTAATGTAGCGGGATTGGCTCTCGTCGTCGATGTGGTCGATAAGGAGCATCTAGGCGAGATACTGGGATACTTGGGCACCGCTAGTATGATTGGCATTATCTCGGGACCACCACTGGGTGGGTTGGTCTATCATGCTGGTGGGTACTACGCCGTGTGCACTCTGGCGTTTGCCATGATTGCCGTCGATCTGGTTCTGCGGGTAGTGGTTATTGAAAAGCGGGCTGTTGATCGACTAGTCAAGCCGGTTGATCCACCTGACATTGGCAATAGCGATGATGCTATTACGGAGGTGTCTCGAAATAGGTATGCGTCGTTCCCTCGCGATCAAATCGAGGATACCATACCCCAACCCGGGGGCAAGGGGGGCTTTGCTATTTTGGCCTTGTTGAAACAGCCACGCATGTTGATCACGCTGTGGGCTTTTGTGGCAGAGGGAATTGTCACGGCTTCTTTTGATGCTGTGCGTTAGAATAATATCTCCGGATTCTATCACATACTGACCTTGGTACAGACATTGGTCAGTTTCGTAGAGAAGACGTTTGGATGGGGCCCTTTCGAAGGAGGGATAGTCTTCCTCTTACTCGCCATTCCGGCGCTCTTTGACCCAGTATTCGGTAAGTCCATCCTCTTTCCTCCTCCAAGTATACACTAACACGTGCCCTATAGGAAATCTAACAGACCGCTACGGTGTCCGCATAATGGCCATCCTCAGCTTCGCAACCGCAACCCCCGTCCTCCTCAGCCTCCAATTCGTCCAACAAAACACCCTCTCCGACAAAATCCTCCTCCCAACCCTAGTCACCCTCGCCGGCCTTGCCACCGATCTCGCCCAACCCGCCCTCTTCCTCGAAACCCAATTAGTCGTCGACAGCATGGAAGCGTGCAACCCAGGCGTCTTTGGTGAGAAGGGCGCTGTGGCACAGGCTTTCAGCTTACAGGTCATGGCGAGCTTTGCGGGACTTATGCTGGGGCCTATGGTGGGTGGGTTTCTGAGCGATCGGTTTGGGTGGTCTGCTATGGCGTGGTCATTGGGATTGTTGACTGCTGTTACTGTCGGGCCAATGGTGTTTCTGAGTGGTGCTGGTGCTGGTTCCTATAGTGCTGGCGCCGGTGCCGATGATGCCGAGGCGCAGGCTACGGAAGGGCATGGAGAGCGAGAGCCCCTATTGGAAGGCGCACAGTGATCGTGTGATCTATTTCTCAGATGGCTACTAGGGTAAGGATATGACTCTGCGGGGAGGGGGGTGATGTGTGTGGCTGGATCTCAAATCAAACTGGAAAATTGGGCAAAAACGACCAGAAGGGAAATATTTGAATCCTACATATTTAGCTCTCATTACACGTGGCATAATCATTCGCAATGACACGACACTCTTTGCACTACAATTGATACGCGCAGCTGACCGGTCAAACCCTCTGTGCTATAGTCTCGTCACAACCTGGGGTAAACAACATCCCTTCCAGGCTGAAGTCGTCTGACATCCTGATGTACATACTGGGATAAGTTTGCACTTGCATATCATTTGGTATGCCGAGGGCAGGATAAACCCAGCTAGGGCTAAATATCTGCGACTGTTGTTTAGAGTATTTCGCTAAAAGAATCTACTTTCGGCATCCATACCGTATCTTCTAGCCAGCTGGTTAGTTCATGTACAACCATAAGCCTCAGAATGATGATGGCTGAATAGTGACACAGGCCAGCGAATATGGAAAACCTGCCTGGAGTAATTCCCTCAGGACGAAGTCGAAGAAGAAATATATATATACATATATATTAATGTAATTGTCCTCGACTCTCGACAGACAAGAAGATCGATACACTGACGCCACCACAAAACCGACAGACACAACTACAACTGCAACAGAACATCACCACCACCATGACCTCACCCACCCTCGACCCAATAACAGACGGGCGCTTCATCTTCCCCGCCGAATCCGACCCCCATGAAGCCACCATCCTCGGCTTCCCCTCCCTAGTCTCCGTCCCACCTCCCTACTACGAACCCAGCTGCGCCGAAATCACTTCTCTCGCCGCAGCCATCGCCCACTTCGAGCCCGTCCGCCTCTACACGCGCCCCGAAGACATCCCCCTGGCCCAGAAGTACGTCGCCGAGATTGTACCCCCAAACCTCAAGGAGCGCGTCACCATCATCCCGATTGCGATTAACCACTGCTGGGTGCGGGACACGGGGCCCGTGTACGTGCACGATGCATCGGGGCGGTACCCCGGGGAGCGGTTTGCGATTAGCTTCGATTTCAACGAGTGGGGGGAGAAGAGGCCGTGGGATGTGTCGAATGGGAATGACTATGGGTTGAATTGGCCGACGCCGAGTGCGGCGCAGCTGGAGGAGAATACGTTGTTCGCGAGGAGAGTTATTGAGGGGGATGTTGACCCGAAGCCGGTGAGACGGGTTGTGCCGAGAATTAAGGCGGAGGGGGGTGCGTTTGTGGTCGATGGGGATGGGACGTTGATTATTTCGGAGAGTTGTATGATCGATGAGCCGCGCAATCCGGGGATGAGTAAGGCGGATATTGAGGAGGAGTTGAAGAGATTGTTGGGGGTGGAGAAGATCATTTGGTGTCCTGGACGGAAGAATATGGATATCACGGATGCGCATCTTGATGCGGAGGTGAGGTTTATTCGACCTGGGGTTGTGCTATGGTCGCGGCATCATCCGGATTCCGATCAGGAGTGGTTGGATGTCTCGCATGAGGTTCTGACTGCGTTGAAGAATGAGACGGATGCGAAGGGGCGGAAGTTGAAGATTATCCCCGTTGACGAGGTTAACGGGGATGAGGTGCCGAAGAACGATGATTATGAGGAAGTGGTGTGCAGTTATATCAACTTCTATTTCTGCAATGGAGGCGTTGTCATTCCCAAGTTCGGGGTTGAGCCTTATGACTCGAAGGCGAAGGAGGTTATTCAGGCTGCTATGCCGGAACGTGAGGTGCGACAGGTGTATATGCATGCCATTCCCATCACTGGGGGTGTCATTCATTGTACCACTCAGCAGGTTCCTGCCTTGAAGAAGGACTAGATGTATGCAGTTCGAGATAGGTCTAAATTGCAAGATGTTTTCATTCCTGTCTACGTTAGATGCATCTATAAACATGAGGTATCGTTCATACGGACCGCATTATTGTAAATTTAATCGAATGGAATCGGCCGCAAGCCTGTTCCTCCCATGCGCCTTCGCATCTCTGCTCCAGCTGCGATGGTACTCGGTACTTTGATACCACAGCAATCGCCGCCGAAGTTGTCGTGCGCATGGTTGGGATGAGCATGACCATTTCCGCACTCATGGTCATGAGCCTTTTCCAACTCGTCAGCTCCCTCTCCCATACCGGGGGCTGCAGAGAGAAGACTGGCGAACAAGAAGTGTTGCATGATGGGCAGTTTTCCGAGAACTTCTTTGACAAACATCTTCTTCATCCCGCTTTCCACCTTGAACCAGTTTCGAGCGCCAGAGATGTCGTCCAACATGGGACTGTGCCACCGTAGCCCTTTCACCGTCTTCACGCTGTCCACCCACCGCACTTGGTCTAGATATATATATTTGTCTCCCTCTTCGTCTAGGACTGCTGTGTTGTGGATACCCAACGGCGTGATGTACGGATGGCTCACAAGCTGCGCAGCCCCGAACAGAAACGGAAGGAAATGGTAGTCATCAAGACCCCAAACACCATGCGAACCTGCAGGCTCAAGATAATATGTGCTCTGAACCTGTCGCATCAGGTGCATATAATCGATATAAACCCGGAACACGATCACCGGAAAATCAGATGGCGCGATGAGTCCAACCTGACGAAGGCACAGCAGCCACATCATAAAGTTCAACTCATGTCCAGACCCATAATCCAACCGATCTCGCGACCCCAGGGAGTGAATCAAGTATGTCTTGATCTCATCGACTGCTGCATCATTCTGCAGTCCCAGAATGTCCTTGTGCCACAATGCACTCTGCGCAGTCACATCATCGAACAGATCTCGGAATGCAGGGTTTCCGAATCTCGATCCACCCTGATCGATCGCCGGATGTTGTTCCACCAGAGCCTTCATGCGTTCCACGACGGATAGAATATTCGAGACGGAAAGGGAGACGGGCTTGTCATTGAATTCAGTGACCGCACGCCCGCGGACGGAATCCGACAAACCGAATACGAACGCAAGGACGAGAGAATATGTCGGCGAGGAAACAAACAATTCATGATCCTTGTGCGAGAGAATTCGACGTATC
Organism: Aspergillus chevalieri; assembly: GCF_016861735.1. Taxonomy (NCBI): domain Eukaryota; kingdom Fungi; phylum Ascomycota; class Eurotiomycetes; order Eurotiales; family Aspergillaceae; genus Aspergillus; species Aspergillus chevalieri. The sequence continues at coordinate 1,250,381 of NC_057364.1, forward strand.
GGACGGGAATACTCATGAGATGACAGGTCTGGCGGCGAAGGGAGAGGAGGGGTTACCGGTGCGGGCTCTTTGGAGGATGAAGAGGAAGAGGGGGTGGCGTTGGACTTGCGGCGGGTATTGCGCAGTTCGGATAACTTTTTGGATAGGTCGACTTTGGTCGTTGACTCGGAATTCATACTGGCCTCATCTGATGCCATTTTGAGATGTCTGTTGAAGTGTCTTGATGAGTTACCTTAAGCTGGGATGGTGGAGAACAATGAAGAACTTCACCGCCTGCCGTTGCAGTATTATGACGCCATGGCCCAATCAGGACTAGCGTATGGTCTAACCACAAGGGGCTAAGTCATAACGAGCATGTGATCAGCACACTGCCCGATTCGGCTAGACCGGGATAGCTCTTTCAAGTCTGATATTGTAGTTGATCTAAGGTACAGATACGTCTTTGCTATGTCTTTGCTGTTGTTCACTTGGCAGGTAAAGAGAAGGGACGGTCATAACACGACAAAAAGAGAAGAAAGAGAAAAAAAACGAATAACTTGGCTCCCGCCGGCAAGGGACCCAAGACGCCGAATCTCTGCCACTATTGAATAAACACGCCGCCGCTATGGAGACGTCCAATCTGTCAGCACCTAATCTTAGAGAACCCTCACGTCGATCTTCATCTTCACATTCTACACACGCGCAACAAAGTCAATCCAATCTGGGCGAAGAAGGTGCAGTCAGCGAGAACACGCCTATTAACTCAAATTCAATACGCCCGGACTACCAGTCTACAGAGGGGATGAGGAGCCGGGGATCAGCATCGGGGACCAGTCGGGGAAAGTCAAGGGAGTCATCTCAGCCTCAAAGTGAAGGAACTAATGGCGTCCCTGAGGCTCCTGGCGACGGAGAAAATCACCAGAGGCCTTGGTATATCCAGCTGGCCAATCGATATGGCAGCATGGAACTAGAGAATAAGGGTAGTGTGGCTCGCGATCATCTTGCATTAGGTGTGTCTGATATGCTAGTCGTTTGCTTTATTGAGTCAATATATCACTAACGAGAACTAGAACGTACCTTTCTGGCCTGGCTACGGACCTCGCTGGCGTTTGCTTCTATTGGCATTGCAATCACCCAACTCTTCCGCCTAAGCAATGCTGGTAATCTGCACCAAAGTGGAACGAATTCTTCGTCTCCGTTGGACGATATGCAGACAGCAGGTGCGACTGAACGCCTTCGAAATCTTGGGAAACCTCTTGGGACGACATTTATCGCAGTCGCCATTTTGATTTTGCTTGTCGGGTTTCATCGGTTTGTTGAGAGTCAGTACTGGATTGTACGGGGGAAGTTCCCAGCCAGCCGTGGCAGTGTAATATTGATTGCGTTTGTAGCGGTGGCTTTGATCATTGCTGCGTTGGTAGTGATTCTTGCGGTTGCTCCGGGGGCTGTTGAAACGTGATTTTGGATTCGTGTAAATATCTTTGCTTTATTTGGTTGTCGCCAGGAGATGTTGACTCTCGGGCATTATTGTATAGGCGTTCATGGTGTACAGCGATGCATGGATATATTTGCATGATGGGTTGAGCAGCCTACGATACATAAATGTTAATCGTTCCGGAATCAAGATCGGTGATGCTAGCGTAGGTGTCGTCACCACTGATCCGCCTTGGCTTCTTGACCTGCACAATTCCATCATGGGATGTCCTTTTACAGAGGAGGCGGCTGTTCAGAATACATGTCTACGCTGCGCACGAATGCCGGCCTTCTGAGAAATGACTCCGTACTTCCCCCTTTGCTCCCTTCCTCGATGCCTCAGGAAGTCCTCACGTCCGCAGCACCTGTCCAGTATAAACATAAATTTATACAAACGCAAGCACAAATATGCACATATGCACAGTGAATGACCATGCTCAGGCATCTACAGTCGTATTCAGTACGTAAAATACGAGTACGAGGCAGGCACCAGTAGCTAAAAGTAGAAACCAACCAATCAAAATGCCCCGATGGGGGATCCAAATCTCGCTTGCCTCAATACAGTTAGTGTATCAATAGTCCTCTCCGTCATTTTATGAAAGTAGATTACAATAAATAAATAGAAATAGGCTCAAAGCCTCCGTGCAGAATCACGGAGGCATGGACATGACAGGAATGGACGCGATTAGAATACTCAAATCCGAATGAAATGTGTCAACGGAGGGATGGAATGAGCGGGGGATGAGAGGATCCTTGTATTGTTTTTTTCTTGTGCAGTCAAACGAACCAAAGGGGGGTCAGTCAAACAGTTGGTCCTTGTTTCGATCCCTTGGCATTATTGACAGCTGGTTGCTGGTATGATTCGGCGCTTCTATTGCCGATAGTACGAGATTCATGTGCATTACTATGGTGGACTATGTGTGGCTGTCATATGTGCAGCTGAATGACATGCATCCTGCGCTGATACTTGAACGTACTAGCTGCCGATTGCTCCGGCGCTTAGAGGTAAAGTTCTCGGGGCCTTGTTGAGCGCAATGCAAGTTACAAATCATCCAATATGGAGCTGCATAGCGGCAGCAATTCAGAGCGACAAATCCAAATTTGCGATGATCTAAAAAAGGGGGCATACAAATGCACCAGCCCGACTGGCGCGGGAAATAACGAAACTCCGAAGTCCGTCCCTAACGATCAGACGGGCCGAAGCCCCAAACAGACTTCAAACATGGGGCTGTGCTTCACGGCGAACTTTTGCATCGCTTCAAAGCGCTATGCTAGGTTTCAGCCTGTGATCTGGATGGGTGTTCAATGGATTGCAGAATTGCCCTTTCGAGTCAAGGTCCTAGTTGCATGACTAGCATTGGTCGACCAACTATCAGGACAAGATACGGCCAGCGACATTAGCACGCCTCAAATGTGGGAGCTCCCCGGATCGTCGAAGGAACTGGTTATGGTTTGGAGTATCCATACTCCGAAGCGCTGCCTGAATCATCTGTACGGAGTACTCGGCGCTTAATGCGCACAAGGAAGTTATGAAGTTATGGACATGTCATTCTGGTGTTTGAGGAATAAATAGCTTTCAATCTGAGTAGCTATTCCTTAATACTCTGCATATTGCACTTTTCACTCGTTCAAGTATTCTTTATTCTTTTTTTGTATACACAGCACAGACCAGGTGCCATGCATAAATTATGCCATCAGATTAAGGATTCCGCATCCTGATTGGGGGATTTCCTTACTGCAGGGGGCGAACGAGCCATGTGTTTCACCGTTTTGGGTTGGATGCAGCAACATTACAGGCATCGTAATATTGCGTATTATTGCCAGTCGATCATCCATTTTCAGCTCGTTCATATAGTACAGAGTACAAAGCATTAGTACGAGCCATTGTACAATGAGACGCACAATAAGAGACATTGAGAAGGACAAGATATAGGAGAAATATTCTATCTGACACCTGCGATGATGGGATAATGCCTCGCCTTGCAGTGTCCTTGCAGTGTTTCTGCCAAGTCGTGGGCTCCATCTGTATGCGCATGTATTTGGCGTTATTGATGGCTTTGGATGTAAGGGTACTTAACACCCACGGTCTCCTCAACTCCACAAGTAGTACTATATAGATGATTACTTATTCTACTATATCAGAGCCAATATCAGAGGCGCTATTATCGTCATACATACTTGTACTCCGTAGAGGACACCGCTGTTCGAGAAAATTGTCAACCATGGAACAGCTCGAGTTAATTGGAGGATCGCAGATTAAGCCCGACACTCTATGGTGGTCATGATGTCAGGGCCTGTCCGTGTCTGTTATATGTCCATAGTGCATATACATAGCGTGCCATAACTTCAATTGTATAATAGTGCATAGCCTTCTCTACTCACACTTGTACTTGTGCCAGTACTCTGTAATAACATCAGAACACTCTGTACACGCAGGTACTCAGCAGTATTTGCATGTATGGTACCTGATAAAATACTCCGCATCGCCGATCCGAGCACCAACCGCCGACGGTCTTGGCGGTCCACTGTCAGCCCCATCCAATAAGCTACAGTGAATCAGATGATGAATCATGGGGGTGGGCCCAGTGGCAGACGCTAGTAACACAGTGTTACCGACCAATACGCGGCAACGGTATTGTATTCACAGACTCCTCTCTTCTCGACTCTTCCTCTCCTCCATTCCTCTCTCTCTCTCCCTTCCTTTTTTACTTCCTCTTCCTCTCTTTTTTATCTCCACCTTTTTGAACTCTCTTCTCTTTTTTTCTTCCTCTCCCCGTCCGCTTTTTATTCACTCCGTTTTCTTCCTTTTCTTCTTCTGGCCCATTTTGTGGCCGTCCGCTCCTTAGAAAACTCAATCTCCTGATTCGTGTGCCTTGAAAGAAAAAAAAAAAACAAATACTGGCCGGTTCCAACACTCCCACTCTATATACTTACGCTATCGCTTTTATCCTATCTCTACGCTTCTCGACAATAGAATAAACTAATTCCTTGGAAATTCGCCCATCAACCCCGTTGGATTCCTTATCCGGACTGCCCCCAGCTGGTTGGTTTGGATTGTTGATCGATCTGTGCCGGAAAGGAGGAATCACAGCCAGGTCCATTCCCAGGATTTTTTTCCCGGTGGACGTTCAATGGTATTTCTGCGATTTTGAAGACCTCCAGACATTTCCGGGCTTTCCGTTCCCTCCCCTTCCGCTGGAAAGTCACTTTGGTCTGGAGGTCCCCGTGCATGTGAGCCTTGTCCATCACGGGGTCTGATTGTATTCACTGCCACCATGGCGTCTATTTCCTTGCCTCCGCCGTCCCATTCCACCATGGTTTCCCAGGATTTCCATTCGTCCCCCCATCAGGTTTTCCAACACAACCGTCGCAATTTGAGTATGTCGGGGCCGTTTCCTAACCCTCCGTTCGTTTTCCCGGCACGCGACCCGGATCATTCCAAGAGCATTCCTCCTCCAGCAACATCCCCTGCGATTCTGGGATCTCGGGGCCCTCGTACTCCTCCATCGCTTCCCGCATTCTCTTTCAACCCGGGTTCCGTTCAGGCGTCTCAACCTTCACCACAACACTCCCCGACTGGCCCGTCGACGAATAGGCCAGCCGGGCATCGTCGGCGACCTAGCGAATTCGTGGGTGGTGATCGTCTGGTGACCCCGCCAGTAGCAGAGACGAATCAGACGAAGGACGAGAAACCCCTGCAATGTCCGGAGAAACTCCCCGCGCCGGGGCCAGGTTTCAGTGCCGGTGGTCCAGGAAAGCGCGGCCGTCATGCCCATCGTCGCTCAGCAGCTGTGTCAAGTGTCGATCTCACCGCGATTTCCAACGCATTGAACATGCAACCCACCGTTGGTAGCGCTCCTGTTGTCCCCGCGGATAGGAAACGGGATAATCCCACGTTCGATGAGATCCCACGGCCGATGTCTCATTCGGCTACCAGTCTGTCTCGATGCTCACCTCCTGCATCCCCTGCAGGTGGAACATCTGCATCTCATCCTAACCTCCCAGTTCCCGGTGGCCTTCTTGCTCCTGAGCAGCTCCCCTCTTCAGCTGTACCAGCGGAGACACCCACGCCCGCAATTCAACCGGAACAGGCTACTAGAAATAGTGGGCCTCCAGCCATTGAGATATCGCCATCCAACGACGAAAAGCCCCGCGTTAGACCAAAAACCGCTGATGCATCGTGGTTATTTGATCAGAGCAGCAGCGGCGCAGCCGGCAACGGTACGCAATCGAAACGACCTCTTTTATCCACCGGCCATACGCGCCACAAGAGCTTATCGTCTGGATTACTGGATGCTGCCTTGAAGAAAAAGAACCACGCAAACGAAGATGCTCATTTGTCTGATTTGTCCGGACGTTCTTCCTCCTCCGATGATGACTCGGACACCTCTACTACTGAAAACCATGAAGAATTCGCAGAGCAGCCCTCGAAAAAGAAATCCAAGTCGAAGGCGAGGAAGAAGAAGGTGCGGTCGTGGGCTGGCTCCATTCTGACGCGTGGAAAGGGTAAACGGAATCCGTCAAAGAAGGAAGCCTTGGAGGACAACAGCCCTGTGCCCCCTCTGCTCACCAGGACGAACTCGGAACTAGGTTCGGGCTTGGATGTGGACTTTGACGATGATAATATGGTTGTTCTTCGGGCACCCACGAATACTGAAACACCAGCAAACCCTCCTCCCGCTGATCCCGGGGTGCCGCAACCTGCGCCATCGCTCGAAAGTTCGTGGAAACCAAGGAGCTTCTATGAACAAGATCTCCCAAATGATACGCTGACTCCGGTCATCGATCTGGATGCCGCGCTTGGTCCGTTCAATACTCCCGACATGAATGCTGGGCAAACTGCTGGAAGTAGCTTTTCCGCTGCAACGAAGCGCATGTACAGTGGCGGGCGACGTGGTGAATTCGTTGGTCCCGAAATGCGTTACCATCGCCGCGCGGAGAGTGCCCCAGAAATGCCCCCGTTTGACCGCGGTGCCCTGGGTAACCATCGGTTGACTACCAACTCTACTCTGGAAAACCCTGATGTTTTCTATGAGGAGGAGGAGGATGCCTTCTTGGCTGCTACCAGCGAACCCTCGCCAGAGGAGGAGCGACGAGTGTCCCAGGCTGGTTCGGTTATCTACTCGGATGAACCCTCAACTAGTAACAAGGATAGCTCCGATACGGTCACACAACAGCCTGCGGAAGAGGAAGGGCCTCGCGCAGAGGGGCTGGGAATCCAGGGGAACGTACCGGCTCAGGTTGCTGCACCCCTGTGGAACAACCTTGACAATGAGCGCTTTGAACAAGGAAAGGTTGCGGAGCAAGTGCATAGCGCCAGAAACCCGTTTGCGAACCCGCCACGTACTCCTGTTGATGTTATCAGGCAGGAAAGCTGGCAACATAACCGCGCACCTGCTCCCCCCAGCCCTGATGTCTCGCCTCGCTTCTTACCTGCCGATAAACGGCCATCGACATCCCCCGTTGATTTGGTTCCTAATATTCCACCGTTCTCGCTACATGGTGGCTCTTCCCAACCGACCTCGGGGTTCCCATCTCCTATTTTCACCAACTCGCCGCCTGACGGTCCACGTTCAGTAACGACACCTTCGACGATGGACCGCAACTTCTTTATACCACCTTATAATAATATGTCGGCAGAGTTCCCCCACGGGTCGGTTGAGGACGTACCATCTTTGACGAGCAGTACTTCGACCTCCACGAATCCCTTACAACGATTTTCCGCCACCTTTTTCCCTCGTCGCGGCTCCTCAGATCGCGCAGCGTCATTTTCCGCGGCTGTGCATCGTCGAACCAGCGCATCACATGCTGCGAAGAGATCCAGTCTTGCCAGTTTATCCAAGCTTGTTGTTGGTCCCCATGCTAACGAAAGGAGCAAGCTGAGCTACGAGGAGAAACCCCCGGGAGATGTGCCTGAAAAGGGCAAAAAGAAAGGCCGGGGGATAGGTCGACTCAAGCATTTTTGGAGAACGAAAGATAAAGAAAAGCATCACGGGGATACCGACCAATGACCTACATAATCTAATTCCATCTACCATCGCATGTCCGTTTACGGTTTTCATCATTTGGCTTCGACACCTACACACTTGTACATAGTCTTCCTTCTCATCCAAGGACCTGCTGCATCTTCGACTTCTCTGACTTTTCTTCGATCTTGACAATTTTTTGGTTGAGAAAACTTACGAATTTCTTTTTCTGGAACGTTTTTAGCAAGCGTAAGGATATGAGCTTGTCCTATCTTTCAATATTTTCTTGTCTCTCTTTAATGTCTGGTTATTGATCCATTGGATGCGATTATTGAGCATTCTTTTTACAACTCTTGACTCTCGCTTTCTACTTTTTTTTTTCTCTCTTCTTTCTTTTTTGGCGGCTGGCATTTTGCAATCCTTTGCTTTTTACTTTTCTTAACTTTCTTTTAGAGGCGGACTTTTTACTTCTTCTCTTTTCATTTGACCATCCTCAATTTGATCTGAATGAGGGGTATCTATTAGAGATAGCGAGGGCATTCTGATGAATTGGATGCGTTAACCTGGAATATGTTCAATTTAGATTCCTCGAGAATGAATCAGCATTGCACGCTAGTAGCGATCAATCCTGGGTAAACGTCGGTATATATATAGGCTATGGATAAGGAGATTCTATCCGTCTCGGATGATCTGTATGCCTGAGGCATGGATCGGATTGCCGTGAATGGCGAAACCGACGGCAAAATTGTACATTCCCTGCTGATCGATGACTGGTGTTTATGCTACTGTTCCTTCTGCAGTATTTTCTCTCTCCCATTCCTCTCTCTATGTCTGTCTCTTTCAAAATGGCTCGCTTAGTCAAGCCGGCGGCTGGCGGCCCGCGGAGCAACGTCCTCCGGAACGGAGATGTCGGCGACTGTTTGACAGAAGACATCGGAGAAGGGAATTCCGCATCACTTCAGCAAAGTCTCCGATGTGCACTCGTGATCAGGTGTTGTGAGGCGAGAGGCTGTATAATGATCTATGGTATGTGCCGAGATATGCGGACGTTAGGTCAGGATAGAATTCTCATGTTTTTTTTGGCCTAGATCTCATCGGCGGATATGAGACTGAGGTCAATTGCCGTTTACGGCAAACTGTCATGGGTGTGATATCAGTTTGACAGTGTATGAAGATATTGAATAGTGTGTACTATAGCATGTCCGTATTCAACTGATTGACTCTTCATAACTACTATCTCGATCTCTGCAATGTATCCGTTCAGCATAGTACAGTGCTACATCCGTACAGTACTCCGTAGCAGTACTCCGTAGTTATGCTGCACACCGGTGAAGCCCCACCGACATCATCCCCCACTTAGTAACCACCACCGCCTTCGGACCCCTCCATCTCTGTTCTCTTTTCTTTTCTTTTCTCCTCTTCTCTCTTTTATATTCTCTTCTCTTCATCCTCTTTCTCTTTGTGATCAGCTGCAATTGTTTCTGTGGCTGTCAATTCTTTTTTCAAAGCGGTGATCACAAGGAACAAGTACGTTGCCCCTCGTGTGTTGTCATTCTGATACAATCCCCTCCTCTGAATATCCTCTATCTGCTCCTCTTCACTCCCAGCATCTTCAGTCGGTTAGCTAACAACAACAGCCGCCATCATGCCGTACTCCGAAGTTGACACATTGGCCATCAACACCATCCGTACCCTTGCGGTCGATGCTACCTTCAAGGCCAACTCGGGTCACCCCGGTGCTCCTATGGGCATGGCCCCCGTTTCCCACGTCCTCTTCAACAAATTCATGAACTTCAACCCCAAGAACCCTGACTGGGCCAACCGGGACCGTTTTGTCCTTTCGTACGCCTCCCCTATAGGTCAGAAGTTGTAGGTGATGCTAACCATATCAGCAACGGTCACGGCTGCATGCTCCAATATGCCCTCCTCCACCTCTTCGGCTACGACCTCTCAATGGATGACCTGAAGAACTTCCGTGTATGTTACTCATTCAACCCAATTCAATGAATATAGCTATACTGACTCCTGCAGCAACTCGACAGCAAGACCCCCGGTCACCCCGAAGCTCACGACACCCCCGGTATTGAGGTCACCACTGGTCCTCTTGGTCAGGGTTTCGCCAACGCTGTTGGTCTTGCCATTGCCCAGGCCCAGGCTGCTGGTACCTTTAATAAGCCCGGCTATGACCTCTTCAACAACTACACCTACTGCTTCTTCGGTGACGGCTGTGCTATGGAGGGTGTTGCCAGCGAGGCTGCCTCTATGGCCGGTCACTTGAAGCTTGGTAACCTCATCACCATCTACGATGACAACGGTATTTCCATTGGTATGTATCCTTATTCCCCTAAAAGAGAGAGAGAGAGAGAGAGAGAGAGAGAGAGAGAGAGAGAGGCTAATTGAGTAGATGGTGACACCAAGTGCGCCTTCACCGAGGACGTTATGAAGCGCTACGAGGCCTACGGCTGGCACACCGTCCACGTCAAGGACGGTGACAACGACCTTGAAGCCATCGAGGCTGCCATCCGCGAGTGCCAGCAGGTCACTGACAAGCCCTCCGTCATCAAGCTCACTACCACCATTGGTTTCGGTTCCAAGCTCCAGGGTACCGGTGGTGTCCACGGTAACCCCCTCAAGGCCGACGACTGCCAGGGTGTCAAGTCGCTCTTCGGTTTCAACCCCGAGGAGAGCTTCGTCGTTCCCCAACAGGTCTATGACCTCTACCACCAGCACGCCGCCGAGGGTGCTGCTAAGGAGCAGGAGTGGAACCAGCTCCTCCAGAAGTACGCCTCTGAGCACAAGGCTGAGCACGATGACCTCGTCCGCCGTCTCTCTGGCAAGCTCCCCGAGGGATGGGAGAAGAGCCTCCCCACCTACAAGCCCAGCGACGCTGCCATTGCTTCTCGTAAGCTGAGCGAGGCTGTCCTTGAGAAGATCCACGACGTCATCCCCGAGCTCGTCTCTGGCTCTGCTGACTTGACTGGCTCCAACAACACCCGCTGGAAGAACGCCGTCGACTTCCAGCCCCCTGAGTACGGTATTGGTGAGTGGTCCGGCCGCTACCTGCGCTACGGTGTTCGTGAGCACGCCATGGCTGCCGTCATGAACGGTCTCGCTGCCTACGGTACCGTTATCCCCGCCTCCGGTACCTTCCTGAACTTTGTCTCCTACGCTGCCGGTGCCGTCCGTCTCTCGGCCCTCTCTCGCGTCCGTGTCATCCACGTCGCTACCCACGACTCCATCGGTCTGGGTGAGGACGGTCCTACCCACCAGCCTATTGAGACCCTCACTCACTTCCGTGCCCTCCCCAACTGCATGGTCTGGCGTCCCGCCGACGGCAACGAGACCAGCGCTGCCTACTACATGGCTCTGACCTCCAAGCACACCCCCTCCATCCTCGCCCTCACCCGTCAGAACCTGCCCCAGCTGGAGAACTCGACCATTGAGTCCGCCATCAAGGGTGCCTACGTCGCCGTCGATGCCCCCAACGCTGCTGTCACTCTGATCTCCACCGGTTCCGAGGTCAGCATCGCCATCGACGCCGCCACCTCCCTCAAAGAGAAGCACGGCGTTGTTGCCCGTGTCGTCTCCGCTCCTTGCTTTGAGGTCTTCGACGCTCAGCCCAAGGAGTACAAGCTCCAGGTTCTCCCCGACGGCATCCCCGTCCTGTCTATCGAGGCTGCCTCGACCATGGGCTGGGAGCGCTACTCGCACGAGCAGTTCGGTCTCAACCGCTTCGGTGCCTCTGCTCCTTACAAGCAGGTGTACGAGAAGTTCGAGTTCACCCCTGAGGGCATTAGCAAGCGCGCTCTTGCCACCATTGACTTCTACAAGGGTCACTCTGTGCGCTCGCCTATCAACCGTGCTTTCCAGCAGATTCTGTAAAGTTAGCATGTTGATGTCTTTTCTTTTGTTGTGCTTTTTTATTTAATGGGTTATGGTAAAATGCAGATCTAGTGATTTATGAAACTTGATATCATCCGAGAACTAGAGGATGAACAAAAATACGATTTCATTCATACAAGTTGTCTACTTATTGTAGTAAGAAGATCCTGATCCAGGTATCAACATCAATTGCATAAATAACTAAACATTTTATCATCCATCCATCAATCATCTATGTCCATCCATTCATTCAGACCTCAGGAAAGAAGAAATCTACGACTGCAACGCCTTGCGCGCAAAGTTCGGCAACACAAACGCAGCCCGGTGGATATCCGAGTTATAGTACCGGCACAGCCGCTCCTCCTCCTCACGCGACCAGCTGCGAACAGGCTCGCGCACATTGCGCTTGGGGTCCTTGCAGCACACCATGAAGCCGATCTGGCCCGACGGGTAGGTGGGGATGGTGGTGTAGGCGTATTCGGCAACGGGGAAGACCTCCTTGCAGGCCTTGCGGAGGTCGGCGATGAGAGAGAGGTGGAGCCATTGGTTTTCGGCTATAGGGTGGAAATGCGTCAACCAGCCGAGCTTTCCTGGGGGAAAGGTCGGGGTGGTTTTGCGCGGGGCAGGTTAGCTTTCTTTCATCTGGAATTTATGTGTGGATTATGACTTGGGGAGGGGTATATAAAAAAAGAGAGAAAGGGGTAAAGTGTAGACAAAAGAAAGGCGACGAACAACCTTGCGTGGTGATAACACCCCCATCCCTCAACGCATCTCTCAACAACTCAAAGTACGGCTTTTGGAAAAGACTCTCCGCAGGACCCTCCGGGTCCGAGCTGTCGGTGATGATAACATCAAACTCGTTCTGGCGGTTCTTGAGGAATTCGAAGCCATCGCCCACGTGCACACCGACGTTGGGGTGCTGGAAGCCGATGCTCATGCCGGGGAGGTACTTCTTGGAGACGCGGATGACGGCCTCGTCGATGTCGCACAGGATAGCCTCCTTGACGGACTCGTGCTTGACAACTTCGCGGAGGACGCCGCCGTCGCCGCCACCGATGACGAGGACCTTCTTGGGGTTGGGGTGGGCGTTCATGGCGAGGTGGGTGATCATTTCTTGGTAGCTGTTCTTCATCAGCCCCCTGTATTTGGACTGAGCGGTATAATGGGGAGGGGAGCGTACGAGAACTCATCACGCTCAGTGCACTGGATGACATTGTCGAGCACGAGGACGGTGCCGTAGTCGCTGCTCTCGAAGACGAGCACATCCTGGTACTTGGACTTCTCGTGGTGCAGGATCTGGTTGACCTTGAGGTTCATGGCCTGACCGGGCCACATGCCGGACTGCTCGGAGAACCAGCCATCTTTTCTCGCTAGTCAGTATCCGTCTTATTATCCTAGTAGAGGGAGGGAAGGCGGGGTACCCTTGATGGTGGGGTGGGTGATTTCGCTCATTTTGGTGGATAGGAGACGGTGATTAGGAGGGAAAGAAGAATTAAACCGACGCAAAGGAAAACTGCGAAGACGAAAAGAAGAAAAGAGAGGGGAGGAAGAAAGGCGCATAAAAAGAGGAAAAAAAGACGCGGAGGAAAAAAGCGAAGAGTTTTCCGCAGTGGGGGTGGGGTCTGGTGTACTATGGTGGTATGGGACTTCACTACTCACTACTTATAGGGTATAATATAGTTAAAAATAGAGGTATACAAGTGAAAAAATAGAGGTATACAAGTGAATTGACCGAATTGAATACACCATGACTACTTCGGTCAATTGAGGCCGTGACAAAAATTATAACCTTCTCCTGTCATACATACTACACCCTATTCCGTACAATAGAAGCATCCAGCTATGCCACATCCTCTAGATAAGCAAACACTGCAGGATACAGATACAAATCGCAACCATGGTCTCTTAAAATCGCATTCTCTACGCATTCTCAATGGCTAATCCCTCGATGCTGATTGGACCAATTGAAGTGCCCGACACTGCGACTCCGGAATATTAAGCCGCAGAATCATAATGAAGAAGAGGAAAGTAAGATCCCAAGACTCAATTGCTTTCTAGTAGGTACTGTACAATGCAATTCCTGTCTCCTGAAATACCCTCACAGGCTATATCCATGTATCAACGCATTTACTCGTCACCACCCTCGAGGAGACGGCCGGGCTTCGAGTTGAGGTACTCGTTTCTGTGCGCATTGCCATTAGCATCTAATTTTCGCAATTCCAATCCTCGTCACACGCGGTCCGGGCACAGGGATGGGACGTACCTCTCAACAGCCCAGTTCATGGTGGCGTAAGCGATCAAGAACGGAGGGGCCACATAGAGAACCTGGTGACGGAAACGACGGAAGGTGTTGAAGATGGCGCTGTGGAAGGCACCGGCAAGAGGTCTCTGGCGGTTGGCAGAGAGGGAGTAGGTAGCGATCCGCTGGGGCGTAGGGCAGCCTGTTATGTCAGATTAGTATGCTGACTTGTGGCATTACATATAGCATTGCACGTGGAATTGTGTGAGTGCCGGATAGCGTATGTAGAGCATTGGGAATCGAAAGAAATGCACCGAGTAGCTCGTGGTTTATGAAGAGTTTCGGGTATGGTGTAGGCTGGTCCGGAGGTAATGAGGGATCAGATGAAGCTAGTCACGTACCAAGGGCACCCCAGGGGCCAATGTAACTGCAGGGGACAAAATGTCAGCATCAGATCATTCATATAGCACAATTAAAATGTCCATATCGTCTTGTTCAAAAGCGCTTATAAATGACGGCTGTTCATTGGTGCCGGAGCCCTTGAATCGTTACAGCGCAAGCAATGGACAAGAGACAAGGAAAAGAAAACTCACGTTCCGTTCTTAACGTCAGCAGTGCCAACCATTGTGACGATTGTAAATACAAGAGAGGAAAAGAAGGATGTAGTACTGCGCAAGAGTTGTAGAGCAAAGAGAGAGATCGCGGTCGGGTGAAGTTGGGAGGTTTGGCCAACCCGCGCTAGTCCGGATCGGGTCGCTGCGAAAGTCCGACATCACCTTTTTATCTACTGAGTACTATTATCACCAACTCCTCCCACCTATATTCACACCACCACTCCCACAATGGCTGCAAACGCCCTACACAACCTCTACCGTCTAGCCATCCCCGTCGCTACGGGTGCGGCTCTCGTCAACGCCTCGTTGTACGATGTCCGCGGCGGAACCCGGGCAGTCATCTTCGACCGATTGTCGGGAGTGCAGGAGACAGTGGTCAACGAGGGCACGCATCTTCTGGTTCCGTGGTTGCAGAGAGCTATTATCTACGATGTCCGTACGAAGCCGCGCAATATCTCGACGACAACAGGGAGTAAGGATTTGCAGATGGTTAGCTTAACGCTGAGAGTTCTGCACCGGCCTGATGTTCCCAAGCTGCCGGCCATCTACCAGGTAACCTTTTCCCCTGAAACTAACACAAGAGGGCGATGAAGCTGACAAGACAGTCCTACGGTACTGACTACGACGAACGTGTCCTCCCCTCCATCGGCAACGAAGTCCTCAAAGCCATCGTCGCCCAGTTCGACGCCGCCGAACTCATTACCCAACGTGAAGCCGTCTCCAACCGGATCCGAACTGACCTCATGAAGCGCGCCTCCCAGTTCAACATTGCCCTCGAAGACGTCTCCATCACCCACATGACCTTTGGAAAGGAATTCACCCGCGCTGTCGAGCAGAAGCAGATTGCCCAGCAGGACGCTGAGCGGGCACGGTTCATCGTCGAGCGGGCCGAGCAGGAACGGCAGGCAAACGTCATCCGTGCGGAGGGTGAAGCTGAGAGTGCGGATATTATTAGCAAGGCGGTGGCTAAGGCTGGAAGTGGGTTGATTGAGATTCGGAGGATTGATGCAAGCAAGGAAATTGCGAATACGCTGTCAAGTAACCCGAATGTTACTTACTTGCCCGGTGGTGAGGGCAAGGAGGGTGGAAAGAGCACGAGCTTGTTGTTGGGCTTGAGGGGTTAATGGGTTTTAAAAAACTGTGTTATGTTTACGTTCAGATGAACTACCTGTAGCAATAGCATGCATCTCCATATCTTAATACGTCTACAGCCGTCTATAAAGATGAACCTGAAATCTCATATCCTCCAACCCAGCCCCTTCGCCAACATCATAGTGTAACCGTGCTGCATCTCTCCTCCACCATCTCGAATCCTGCGACAGGATCTTTTCCCATTTGCCCTCTGCAACAGATAACAGAGTGTGATCGAGCAGGAACTTCATCGGATACTTCCGTTCCACTTTCTCTTTCTCGCCTGTATCTGTAGTCTTGCCCAGTGACAAACTGGAATAACTCCCCGGACTATCCACGACAAGAAACAGGGTCCCTGGCTCGACAACGTCGGTCGTGCGTAGTAAAAACGCAGTCGCTTTTGCTATGGACGTCGAAAAGAGTTCATTCAGTGTGAACATGAGCGTTACCATGACTGTTCCCTGGCCGTAGAGGGATTTCAGCTCTTCTTCAGGAAGAGAAAGCACATCAGCTTTCTGGAATGCGACGCCGAACTTATCCCCGCCGCCATCAGGTAATAACGGCGCAGGATGACTCTTCGACGCCAGCACCTTGGGCGACCGCATCGCACCATCCAACCTCCCAACAACACCAGACCAATCCGCGATATCTACTGCTGTCACTTTCAATCCCGTACTCCTTCCCTCTCCCTCATCCGTAGGCGCAGTCACAATATCCCTCCAAACCCCCGCCAACGCCACAATCTCCGCCCCAGCACCACCCCCAATACACACAACCTGCCCATCAACATTCCTCCCCTCCTTCCCCTCAGAGAGCAGACCCAAAACAGCCTTGAAAACACCCGCATACCCAAGTGTCCGGCTAGCACTCCACCGCAGCGCATACGCGCGCAGTAACTCCTCATTCGCATCCGTGAACGCCGAGTCGAAGTCGCGGTTGTAGAGGTGCGATTTTATCGTCTGGATGAGCGGTTTCAGGTCCAATTCTCCTTCGTTTTCGTTCGTGTCGCGCTGGTTCTGTTGGTCATGTTGTGAGGCAGGGGTGTTTGGGACGAGGGCGGACTGGAAGACGTTTAGGAGGAGTTGTTGGAGGGTGAGGGGGATGATGTTGGTGGGGTTGTCGAAGGGGGTTGGTTCTTCTTCGGCTCGCTGATGTTGCAGTTGATGTTGTCTTTGGGGCTTTTTCTCTGGTGCTCGTTTCTTGGAGGAATTCGGATTGGACTTTTTGTTACCTGGTCGGTGTGGCATTTTTGCTGTCGCGAAGATGTTGGAGTTGATTGAGTTTTGCGGGGCGGTGGTTTAGTTCCGCTGTATACTGAGCCCAAACGATTGCGGTTCTATAACTACTTGAAACTAGAGCAACACGGCTTATTCAAACGGTATCTAGTAGCTTATCTGGGTGATATTCATGCCTGCCTCATGCTCTATCATTCTCTTGTGTGCTTGTGCTGTATGCCGGGTAGGTTAGTCTACAATCATTCCTGCTCACGCACAAGATCAACCGTCGCACAATGAAACGAACCCCCAATACTATTTACATGCTGAAACGGACACCGAATACACACCATCCCCAACTCCTCAAACCACCCCGCCGTCCGCTCATCCCCTGCCTCAACAATTACCCTCTTCCCATCCAACACCAACGCATTCAAGCACAACCACGGACTAGTCATGTACAACGGTGGTTCATCTCTACCCTCGGGCGTGAACGGGTAAGCATGCAGGTCCCACTCCGCAAGAACAGTATGCCGCCGCAGTGCCTCCTCGGTGACTTTGTGCGGGTGGTATACGAGCAGGCCCTCGCGTAGGGGGAGGATGGTTGCGTCGATGTGCATTGCGTGCGGGTCGTTGACATCGAGGATCTCGATGGTATAGCCGGGGGGTAGGTGCTGGCGTACGTAGTCCACGCCTGCTTGGTTGGTGACGTGGCTGTACTGGCCGATGAGGGTGCGGCCGAAGCGCATGAAGTCGGCTGTGTCGAACGCGGGTCGGATGTTGTTGATTGCCCATTTGCCTTCATTGTCGTCTATGGTATCTGCGAAGGCATACTCGGGTCGCCGCACGACACGCACTCGGGGATCATGCGCGAGTTCGTCGAGAATAGGCGTGAACCCGAGCTCGATCTCTCGTGAGCGGCATTGCCATGCGAAGCACGCTTCGATCAGTGTATTCCCGACGCTCATAAGTCCATCCCGCGGCATAGCCCCTGTATAGCCGTCTACAACCAGCCAGTCGATGCCCTTAGGCCGGTATACCTTTACGCCCTCTTTCTCCAGGATAGCGGCGAACTGGTCTAGCTCGACTTCTGCTTTGGCGACGAGATTCTCAGGGAAGGGGGACTTTAGCTGAAAGCGGTGGACATGTTCCGATGGCATGGTCGCCTCGATCATCCTTTTCGAAGCACTGGGAAAACATGACCTTCCAGCTCGACCGACGATAACGGCGCGGAGAGGGGACCATTCGTCGTCGGCGTGTACTGCAGGTGAGGTCATTGTTGATGGTAGGGCTCGTTTAATCTATATCGTCTCTGAAATCATGGGAAAGAACGCTTCAAATAACTATCCCAGTTCAGCTCTGTAGTGACCTGAGCGGCTAAGCCCCGCATAAAATAGGCCCCGATCTGCGCAACGCTACGATATATAGCGGGGTATGAAGATTCGAGGCTTGCCCTGATCCAGCCATGGCGGAATCTGCAACGAAGCTCATACCCTATTGGTTGCTGCATTCGTCAGTAGGAGCCGTAGGGTCCATTTCATGAAGTATTACTTGCATTCAGCTCAGCTGAGCTTTTTATATGAGGCCATCCGGCAGCGATTGTTTTGGCTGGCTGAAGTTGCGGTGACCGTGATGAAATGAGGGAGGGATTGACGGCGGCTAGAAGCCAAGATCTATGTATCCCAACCCACCACAACCGCAACCGCAACCGCTTACCTATCAACTTCAATCAACCATCACGTCAAACGAAGAACAACCATGCCACCCAATTCCACTTCCACTTCTTACATGCCACCCGAATGGCACCCTCACTTGGGAATAATCATGGCCTGGCCCGGCCGCGCATCACACAGCTACTGGCCCCCCGGAAACCACGAACAACTAAACAGCGACGTGAACCGGGTCGCGCAGGCCATCGCAAGATTCGAAAAGGTGACCATCTACGTCGCGCGGGCGCAGGAGAACGAAGCGCGGACGACGTTGCAGAATTGCAGTGAAGAGCAAGCTGCTGCTATCGATGTGCGAGTCATAGAGGATGATGATGTGAAGCCGTGGATGCGGGATATCGCGCCGACATTCGTGGTCGTGCCGGATTCGAAGACTGTTCACGGTGTCGACTTCCATTTTAATGGATGGGGTGCTAAAGATCGCTCTGTGAGTAATCGCGCGCTAGCTCGTCATATCCTGCATGATCACCAGATCCCCGAGATCTCAACGTCCCTTGTAGCAGAGGGCGGGGGTATTGAGACAGACGGTGAGGGCACGCTACTAGCAACAGAGTCCGCGCTGGTGAATTCCAACCGCAACCCGGGTATGGATCGCAACGCAGTTGAGTCCGAGTTGATGCGCGTGCTGGGCGTCTCAAGTGTTATCTGGCTCCCGGGCGTAGCCGACGCAGATACCACTGACTGCCATATCGATGCACTGGCGAGATTCGCCGGCCCTGGCGTGGTCGTTTTGAGCCGCCCACCTGCGACAAGAGAAGAGATCTGGACAACGGTGTACAAAGACGCCCAGCGCGTCCTGGCCGCTGCTCAGGATGCAAAGGGTCGCAGCCTGCGAATTGTCGATGTGCCCGAGCCTGATATCAAAGCCATTCCAGGAGCAGATGCTGAGATGATCCCCAGCTATGTTAACTATCTCCATGTGAAGGGGGCGATGATTGTGCCGCAGTTTGGGGTGTCTGAGACGGATGCCGGTGCTTTGGGGGTTTTGGGGGAGTTGTTTCCGAATAAGGAGATTGTTCCTGTTTATTTGCATGGTTTGCCTAATGCGGGTGGTGGGCTTCATTGTATCACGCAGCAGGTTCCGTTGGTTAAGGTGGATGCATAGCTACGGTGTCGTTTTGAAGTTTATACCTACTGTGCATGATGTAGAAAAGCTCGAAGCATGTATAGTCCTCTTGAGTACAATCTACTATGTAAGACGATTCAAGTTTGAAAAATCGAGTTGCACATTTACCAAGAACGCTATACATAAACACAATATTCCTCCCATTTTGACAGAATCAAGAATCAAAAACACATTCGCCATGAATTAAACCCCATAATACACAAGGGGAAGAAACATATATATACCAAGCGTCAAGCGTGACCAACCAAATATTGACATAAAAGAACAATTAACCAACCACCAGCCCGAACCAGGTATCATAAATAACAATCAGATAAAAAGAAACCTCGCACTCCTCCAATCCAGAATTACTCCAGCCATGAAAATATCAACTCCCGCAATAGAAGAAAACAAAACAAGAGACAAAACTTAGACGGCCAACCGTCTATCCCAGTTGGTCCCGTCAACCAAACCATAACCGCCCATTTCTTCCTCTGTTGGAATCAAAATGCCCCGAAAGGGATCCATCATGTTGGCGTGGTCCTCAGGCGACATGTGCAAGTCTTGGAAGGCGACTCCATCGTCAGAGCCACCGGCCAGGCTATCCTCAGAGTAGCTGAGCACGCTCTGCGATGCAATCTCTTGCTTCAGAGGGATGTCGCTGCTCGTGGCCGACCACGCTTCTGGAGACAGACCCTGGATGTCCTGCGGTGCTGTCATGGGCATGGACGTCTGACCTGGCTTCTGTCCACCATACTCAGCGGTAATCGAGGCAAACGGACCGGTATCTTCGCCGCATTCCTTGCCACCATAGATACCCGTGAAAATGTTCGAGTAGCCACGATCCATGTCGCTCAGAACAAACTCCCAGTCTGCTACTGTAATGGCGCTGTTGGAAACATCAGACGGTCCTGAGCAGGACATGGCCCGCGAACTGCTGTCATACATGGCTGACGAAGGAGCGACTTGATAGGTTCCCTGGTAATGAGGGCTGTGGATGTGCTCGGGTCGCACCGACGGAAGACTGGTCTGGCTCGAGGATCGGATGTGGCGGTGGTCGATAGAAGGGCTCGCGCCGCAAATGGTGGCCCGGCGAGACTGCGACTCCTGTCTCTGGCTTTGGTGGGGCATGCTGGCTGCCAGGCGTTGCTTCCAGGACTGCACCTGCTTCTTGGGAGACTTCGAAGATCTCTGAGCCGCTGCGGTTGTGTCTTGGGCCTTTACTCCGCCTTTACCACCGTCCAACGAAACCAGGATACCGGCCACATTGCTGAACCCAGTTGCTGCGGACGCAGACTCGAACTTCAGCTGGTCAATGATGGTCGAGAGCAACTTCTGACTTTCCTTGGCGAGCTTGCTGTCCCGCTTCAGACCCAAGGTTTGCCACAAGAGACCCAATCCGGACATCAAGACGATTTCCTTTCGGTTGATGCTGACAGAGAGGCAAAGGCGACGCTCGTCGAGAAGCTCCAAAATCTGGATGATGTGCTTGCTCGAGTCCGACACGGCTAAAACCGAAGGCGAGCGGATTTGCTCATCAGCAAAGCAAACGGCAGGGCGATGGACCAATGACCGGATGTAGTAGTACACCAAAGACTGCAAGAGTCGGTTAGTTATCATTTGCAACAATATGGTCGGTTAAAGTGTACTTACCAGAAGCGGCGAACGGCTACTCGTCACATTGGTAGCGGGCTTGTCCTGCGCGAACTCTAGACGCAGGTGAGGAGGCAGGTTCTGCGCCCACTCATCTAACTGGTTCGATGCCGCACGGAGCTTGGAAACATAGACGTCGTATTCCGATTCAGAAGAGTAAAGATCGTGCAAAACTGTATTCAAAATTCTCGAAGCGGCAAAGAGGGCAATGGCGCTGGACAATCTCGTAGACTCGCCAGGCAGGGTGGGCAGAAAGCCAGTTTCGGTGATGTTCTCATCGTCAACGTCCTCAGGGTACTCGGTACGGATGTCCTCCTCGCGCAGGAGGATCGGCAGACCAGTCATGGCCGCAGTCAATCTGAAACCGTTAGCGGTGGAACTGGGATGGGAAGGAGCTCAAACATACCGATCCAGGACATATTGGCACCAGAAGATCTTCTTACGCGTCTCGCCAATCAGGGGGTTGGTGATGTACTTTTGGCTCTGGTGCAATCGGAGCTGGTGGCAGATACCAACAGCAATACCTCGGTAGCGCAGCAGACTAGTGTAATCAGCCTTGGTCATACAATGGATCTGCGCCAGAAGGAAGCATTGCAACGTCGGGACGGAAATGTCGGTGGAGAGCGACTCGAGGGTGGAGGTCCAATTCTTCTCGAAGAAAGCGGGGTCTTGGTTGGTCCTCGACTAGAGGGGGTTAGTCTCCTCATTGCCACGAGATTGACGGGATTATCATACAATTGAGGCCAGCGCGGCAATTCCGAAAATCAGATTCAACTGTGCCAGGTCATGAGGGGTGTTTTGCATAGATTCAGCGTTTGTGAGGTATTGCTCGTAAGCCTTGAGAACGGTCGGACGGTGGACCACCGGGTAAAGAGGGGCCCATTCCTGAAAATAGATGTTGATGAGCTGATCCGAAACCAGCCGAGGCGGCGTTTCGATCGTCTGAGGCCCACGAATATGGCAAACGGCGGGTGGGGATTGGGTGAGCGATTGTGTTGAGGCCTCGGGAGCGAGTTTTCCTTGGTCGTTCAATTTGCCGGTAAAAGCGTCTAAAGATATTAGCGGTGTGGATCTTGCCAGTTCATAATCTCTCAGTACTTACCAGTAAAACCACGCGTGCTGGACAATCCGCTGTCACTCGGAGCATCATCCGAGGAAGCCGTTGATCGTGACGATGGCTTCACGTGAATAATTCCCTCTGCCGCGTCGGACGCCTTTTGAGTAACACTATCTGATGGAGAAGGCGCCTGCGGTGATCGTGACGCCTTCTTGTTTTGTTGTGTCTGTTGTTGCTGTTGGTGTGATGGGGGCGAAAAAGAGTATATCCGGGACAGCACATCAATCTTCTCATCCTTCTCATCCAACAGACTCTTCAATTCGCGCGTTTCAGACTCCAACGCCCGCACGCGCTCCTCGAGAGATTCTGTGTATCCACGAGGGAAAGCTCGACGACTGAGCTTATCGCTGGTTTTGCATTCAAAGCCGACATTGGCGCACTGGGTACAGCACGGTCGGACACCATCGCAGCGAATCTTCTTGCTTCGACAGCGATCACAGGCCTGTGCGATACGACTTTGACTGCCACCGCCGACTTTGATGACTTTCATAGGCAGGATTCCAGGCATTTTGAGGGTTCACCTGGGCATCTGCTGGGAATGTGGGATATAGCGGTTCGTATGTGTGGGAGGTTAAGTGTGTGGAGGTAAGTCAAGATTCATCAATTCGTGAGGAAGGATATAAACAACCCTCTAAGAGAGTAGGAAATAGAAGAGTGGAGAGTATCTAGAACAAAGAAGCAAGAATGGAAGCAAAGAGAAAGAAAAGTAAGATGAGAAGAGAAGAAGAGAAGAAGCAGAGGAGGGAGAGGGGAGTACAAGTAAACCTCCGCCTGACTTGGGAGAACTCCCGAACCGGCCAGGGGCGGCGGGTTTTTTTGGGCCGCTGGAGTCACGGGTGACCAGGCGAGCCAATCAGAGAGCGTTGCCCCACACGATTCGCTGCCATCTGGAGTGTAATTACCGTATTGTAATTTATACATTGGTACTGGATTGGAGATGATTCCTCTTTATTCTGCATTTTCATAGCATGCATCTTATATGGATGGCAATGGGGATAGAGAGTGTACTTTACTCTACGCCTCGTACATTTGCAGTCTGGTGCTCGACACAAGAGAACCTCGCGAGCGATGATCTTGATTTGGTCATGATCTTCGTCGCCCGCCAGTCGATCCAGAGGGGCCTAACGCCAGGGAACAGGTTTTCGCTTATCCCTAATCCAACATAGTACAGATGTACGCACTATTGAATTCGGTAGATAGCGAAAGAAGAATCCGGGGAGAACTTTCTGGGCTCAAATCAGAGGCAACTTTTTACATCTCATGACTGATTTCATGTATACAGTATACCGCTGCTTTCCTGGTACACGGTACAAAGTGCATGGCGCTGCATCGCACATGGTCGACCACAGTACAGTCTGCTAATGCACCCGACTTGTACCGGTCTTGGCTGGATCATAGCCATATCATCGGGCCAATTGCCAGTTGCCAATTGCCACTTTCCCCGGTCGTTCGCAGCGCGGGGGATCTGAGTTTATTGTTCGTTTATGCAGAAACAGGGATGCCGATGATGTATGTAGCATGTCCATCCTCATCATCCACACCAAACTACTGAAAATAGTTCTGCTGTCTACCATACTTTCGGTTCTTGGTCCAGTTTGCGCGGCTTACTCTTACTCCCCGATATAATACAAGTACAGTAGTAGTAATGCAATACATAGTACAGGATGGATCTCCAACTCAACTTGTGGAGAGATCCAGAGAATCCAACACTCCTCCCACGTTGGACAGCAAATCATCCGCCACAAATTGGTCAAATAGACTCATGTCTTGTAATCTGCAATGTCGTATTGGGTTGCGTTTGGGCCACCTTGCGAGTTATGGCCGACCCCCGAGTCAGCGCCGAGCGAGTTTGGGCCGAGAAATGTACGGAGTGGGGTTTATCTGTTCTATCCAAGTCGAATTAGGCAGGTCATTGGCGTGTTTCGTGCGTGTTCTTAACTTGCACGGGTAGTTTTAGAAAGAGCAGTATAGTTGTATGCTAAGTACATGTATGCATTACTATGCGATCTCTATTCTATCTCTTATCTCTTAATGACATCGTGAATCATCAAGCCTTGTGGGCTGCTGCATCAAAACCTTCTAGCCAATCACACACGCTAGTTCACGCGCCTTGCCCATTCGGGCATGTCGATGGTCTAGACTAGACGCATTGGGACTAGCGGCAACCGATTTGGTGGGGTTTTCGTTTATTCGGAAGGCCCCGGACTGTAATGCCTGATCGGGAGTTTATTCGTGATCTTCCCCATCCTCGGTAGTTGTTTTAATATCTCACTACCTCCGGACGGATACCTTAGGGTACGGCTCCTTGAGGACTTTGCAAACCTCGGAATCAACCGTGTCCACCGAATTCTTTGGCTGCGGAGAGCGAAATGTTCCGAGGACCCCGGGGTATGGAGTATGGAGTTTAGTGGGTAGGTCATGTGCCGTTTAAGGTAGTAGCATCATTTCGGGCACTGAAACAGGGCCAAGTTTCCACGAATGGGGTGTTGATGCCACATTTTCGGGATCGCTGGTGCTGTGAACATAAATGATCCTGATATCTCCAGGCAGGCAAGCAAACATGGCTGTAGGCAAAGGCAGCAGAGGTCGTCGAGTCATTGCAGGCAGCCATACGAACTAAATACTACTTGTGCCTCCACTTTTTCACCCGCCGCTTTCGCTGTGGGTGCGCCACACCGATAGGATATTCACACCGATAGAATAATAATATCATATACCCTTATATGGATGTCTAATAACACATGTTATATTCATCGGTTTTTGTTTAAAATACTATCAATAGTTTCCTGGTCGGCATTTTCATCAATTCCCATCATCCATAGCTCCAATCGGTCATATCTGCGGTGAGTGGTGGCCAAAGAAGTCCTAATAGACTGTCCAAGTCGCCGCCCTTCCTTCTTTTCTTCTGCCTTCTTTCGGGCACCAATTCGCCTGTTGGCATCCTGCACTGATAGTACACCAGAGTGGCTAAGTCCAGGAACTTGTCGACGAGATTTTGGCTTAGATTGGTGTGCTGCAGCTTTGAGATATCGGTCCAACTCCATGGCTGTTTGATCACTGGATTCCGCCTGAGTTAGACCACCACTAAATATCCTCTCCAAACGCCTATTTAAGCCTGGTGATAAAGCAGATAGATGACCATCAATCTTATCCAAGGATGCCCGAGCCTTAGAGATTTCTTTCCGGAGTTGCCTGATGGTTTTAGGAGAGCTCTGGGCGGAACCACTAGAGGTAGAGTCACCATCCCATATTTGTAGATCTGGAATGGGCTCTGCTTGTTTCTCCAGATCGTCCATAACAGGAGAGGGGTCAAAAGGGAAGATTCCACAATCTCTAAAGGCTGATTGGATAGTATGGGTCTTGAATGTCTCCTTCCGAATACCTGGTAGTACTGTAAGGAACTCCCGCTTCTCAAAATCACTCCATCCAAGTATAGCAGCCTCAGTGACAGCCTGCCCATGATAGTGTTTGTACTGTTTAAATGGCTTTCCATCTAAAGGCTGCAAAAAATGGGTTGCATGTGGTGGGAAGGAGTAGAGAAGAATCCGATTCTTCTCGCAGTATTCAATGAATTCATACGTGAGGTGAGATCCATGATTATCCATAAGAAGCAGCCGATAAACACCAGCCTATTTAAATAAGAAATAGTTAGCCTTGACTGCTATGTGATCAATAAAGAAAAGAGTCTAAACCCACACATCGCTGCTTAGTATGCTTGTCGAAATGTTTAATCCATTCAAAGGCTATTTCATCGGATATATAGCCATTTGGTGAGACGCCCAGTATCCAGTTTCCTGGCATATCTGAATGCGTATACCAGTCCTCTAGATGGCCCTTTCCCGGGAGAATGATGCAGGGAGGAAGGACCGATCCATCTGCAGAAATACACTCCACAACAGAGATTAAACCACGAGAAAAAGAGGCACCAGGATGTTGCGCTCTTGATGGATATTTAGTGATTACCACTTCTCCACGGCCCTGGCCCTCCATAAAGCCAATTTCATCGAAATTATAGAGGTCCTGGGGCTGGATCTGATACTGTTTAAGGAGGATCTCTAACCGATCATACCAGTTCTGAATTATCCCAAGATCCTGAGATTGTAGGCGCTTTGGATCCCTTGGCCTTTGTTTAAGCCGTGTATATTTAGGTCCTAAGCGTTCAAGAAAGCGATATGGCCATTCTTTGCTGACTTTTTTGGGAGGGATAGTTGGGTCCGTATGGGCACGCTGTAGGATCAAGTTGGCACTTTTTTCTATCCTTTTAGCTGTTGGAGGCACTCCAGCTTGATCTAATCGCTCAATCCAGTGTTTGAGTGCATTCTCCTGATGCTTATCAAGTGCATAGTTAACTGGCTTGGTAGAATTTCGCCCAGGTAGCCCTTTGACGCGTCGAAGGAGCCGTTGGTAAGGCACATCAAATGCCTCTGCTAGAGGGCGAATTTTTTGTGATTTATCGCGTTCGTACGTGGCAATGGCATTTTTAATTTGTTCTTCGATATTTTCGCGTTCAGTAGGCATGGTAGACGATGTCTATTGAATAGTAAAGATGATGGGTATGATGAGATGGATTTTTATTCTATCGGTGTGAATATCCTATCGGTGTGGCGCACCCACAGCGAAAGCGGCGGGTGAAAAAGTGGAGGCACAAGTAGTCCGAAATGACATCTTTTTACAACCTTCTCAGAGGCAAACATCGCTCCAAAACAAGATTATAGACTAGTGGCCACTCATTACTGACACCATGGCAGCTCACTTTTGCAGGGCAACTAACCAAAAGGGCACTGCTATCCATGACGATAGTATAGAAAAGTCCTATCGTTATCGAATCAGTTCAGCTCCCTACACTTCCTGTCTTTGGCGTGATGAGGAGAAAGCACAAGTTCATGTAGAAAAGATAAAATCTAATCCAAATATCCACTTTGGGCAGTTTCTCTCTTCTCCTGGGGGTATGCCTACCAATTTGCCTGGGAGTTCCAAAAACTCCACGAGGACAATGGTTACGAGCCTTTTTCGAATATTTCTGAACGCAGAGTCTGGGAAGAACAGGGGTTCCAGTTGGCTCGCTGGCTGGTACGTCAGCATCAGGTTGACGAAGTGGCATATGTAACTTTGGAGAAGGAATTCGTGATTAGGAAGGAAAACCTGGAGATGTGGCGGACTTTAATGAGATGAGAAAACTACATAAGCCAAAGGCTCCTAAGAATGAGCCTAACTGTTAGTGTTATCTTCAATAATAATGTACTCCGTACAGAGTAACCCTCTGTAAGTGAACTCCGCATGCAATGGTCTTGGCACACGCCAAGACTGACGAAGTAAGCAATCGTGAGATCGACTTTCTCCTCGGTCGATCCTAGCAAAACATGCACAATTCATCCTCGTCCGATTCATTGCAATCATGAAATGCGAACACCTGTCCATCGAAAGCCTCCCCGCCTGGGCGCGACTCAATGGCGTCTCCGTCTCCGGTGTCGCATTCAAACGACTTCAAAGCGATGGGACCGACAGAGGATCTGCAATAATAGCGGAGGGGAAACAGGATTCTAGCAGCAAAGACGTGCTACTATTGCAAATCCCCTCCGATCTGATCCTTTCACTCGAAGCGGTGGATACATATGCCAAATCCGACCGCTATCTCCGTGAGGTCTTGGAAGCGGTCGGGGGTTTTGGAAAGGTACTATGTTTCTTATCTAATTGGCATGGGCATTCATTGTGCCGGCATGACCGGCTATTCTGACGGATGGACAGACAGCAAGGGGTGCAATCCTTATCTTCCTCTTAATCCAACTTACCTATTCGAGCCCGGACTTTGCGAACGAATCCCAACGAATCGGTCTTTCGAACCCATGGACCGAATATGTCAAATTCATGCCCCAGTCGATCCCCCTGCCTACAACTTATACAGATGAGGAGTTGGAGCTCCTGCGCGGGACGTCTCTTGCGTCCGCAGTGGATGCGAAGCTTGCCTCTCTCGACCGGGAATTCACATATCTACGAGAATCCACGGACCGTATATCATGGTGTCATAAATACTGGTGGGGTGGGGAGACGGGGCGGTTGACGCTCGATGATTGGAAATATATCGATGCAGTGTATCGGTCGCGGATGGTGGATCTGCCTGGAATTGGGCATTCAATGGTCCCGTGCATTGACATGGCAAATCATGCCCCTGGGAGTGCTACAAAGGCACGATATGATAAGGATGCAGATGGAAATGCGGTTCTTGAATTGCGCGGGGGGAGAGAGCTCTCGCCCAACGAGGAGGTTACTATTTCGTGAGTCCCTCCCTCTTGTTTACTTTCCGACCAGATATTAATGGTTGAAGGTATGGCGATGATAAACCGGCATTGGAGATGATCTTCTCCTACGGGTTCTTAGAGAGTGAACGAACCGATGCAAACTCATTAGTACTCGACGTGGACATCCCCGACGACGACCCCCTGAAAATAGCAAAGAAATTATACTGCAAAAAGCCTCCAGGCATGCGCCTCAATACAGCACCCGGCTCAGAAACCACCACTTGGGACAGTTCCCTGGTCTGGTGGGCCTGTGTCAACGAAGAAGACGGTCTCGAATTTAAAGTCCTCCAAACAACCACCGGAGAAAAAGAACTACGGGCAGTGTGGAAAGACGAAGAACTAGAAGACCCCGACGACCTCGCTAGTGTGATATCAATAGACCCGCTCTGGGACGTTATCCAGTTACGTGCCGTCGTACTAATCCTAGAACGACTAGAAATACAACTCCAAACCCTTCGGACAACGGAAAAAGCAATCGGCGAGATTTGTCGTGAGGAAAAAGAAGATAATTTGCGGCCTACATTTAGGCCGGAGATCTTCCGGACTGTATCGAAGTTACAGCGGTTAGAGGGGGAGTTATTGGAGAGAGGGATTGAGGATCTCACGCGAAGGGTATGTCTCAGCCTACCTATATGATTTGATGGGTTGTCGTGCTAACTTTAGCAGAGACAGGAACTGTTGGCGTCTGAGGTGGTCATTTCGTACCTCAGCCAGCAGGCTGCGGAAATGGGAGAGGACTTCTCATGATCTTTGCATACTGCATTAATTAGGGCACTTTATTCTGCATTGTTAGATGATGCGACGTAGTGATGAATACATATTCTCTGCTCCTTCCAGAGTACACGATACTGGGAGTTGCAAATCATCAATCTGGTACCAGTACACTTCTACCAAGACAACACGGTCCAACGGTTCCGTCACTGTAGACGCAACCATAAAAGTCGAATATTCTACAATGAAATGCGTGGATGCATTTGCATGTCTCACATGACCTGCCCAGGAACTACCACTATCCCCTATCCTTTCGTACTTCCAACCATCCTTCCTAATTTACTTTCTTACTATAACTTACTATAATTTCTCCATCGAGCTATATACCTTTCTTATATATACCCTCCAGATCCATGATCCAGATTCAGCTTCAGATTCCGCTACGATGCTCAATATATACTCAATATATACCCGAAACGAAACGAACCTCCTACCTCGTTCAATTTAACCCAACTCATTTACAAACAACCACGTCCACGATCAGGATAGATAGCGTCCTCCGTCATCGGCAGTCCCACGGCATTCCCATGCCGTAGGGATTAGGGAAACGGCCAGAGAGAAAAAAGAAAAAGGCCATACAGAAACAGGAACGGTCGGTTGGCTGTCTGAGGACAGGGAAGCGTCGGACACTCTAAATCCCCCTCATTCTGTGTGCACTTTGCTTCTTCACTGAAAGCGAGTAATCCTTTGTTCGGGCGGCTGGAGCTCTCGTTTTTGTTTTCCAGGGAAGGAAAGCGGCTCAAAGAGCTAGAGGGAGCCCCATTCTGGTTTTGAGTAGCACAGTATCCGGGTATTGACTTGGCCGGGCCGTTTCGAATATATGCATGAAGTGCCCACCTTGATGATGAGGCCTGAGGGGAACGGCTATGCTCTATCAAGCCTGACCGCACGGAATGAGTTGGTCCAGCAGCAGGTAGACACTAGCAAGCAGCATGCGGCATGATGGACCGCTCGTTCACATATAATTAGTGCAAAGGCTGATGGGCTGTGGAATGGCCTTGTCTCTCCGACGGTCACTTCACTGGCTGTGGCGGGCTGGTCACGGCGACGTCGAACTAACTGGACATGATGGGATGCGCACCGCGAGAGCATGTTCTAGTTCTCCCTGTCGACAGATACCAGCTTGCTGAGTACCGCGACGTAACTTTCGCGCCGTGACGTCTTGATAATATTGAGAGTTGTAGATGCAAGAAGTGGGAAAAAGTGTTCCGACATGCACCATTGAAGCCTCGCCATGTCGACAAGGTAGGTTTGTCTTACCTTATATCTTTATCATCTGTTCGTTGCTAACAAGTTGCAGACTTCTCTAAGCGCAGTGGATTGCGGCTATGCTAGGTTTTAATGCGCATCAAACGCGTTGACCAAAGGAATGAAGATGCCATGACCTTCAACTTGGCACGGTTGTTTCTATCGAAACAAGTATTCCATTACTACTGAAACCTACCGCCGTATACTCCAATAGTAGGACCGAGTGATGGGGAAGTCGTTCGTCGTTTTGCGTTTTGTCGTTCTGAACCGCGACCTACCCTGTCGAGACAGACTCGTCCTGGTATTGGCAGCAGAAGAGAAGGAAGCAGTGATACAAGAAATTTCGGTCCAAAGATTACATCATTTATGCCGGTATAACAATGCTGGGACGAGGGATCCGTATAGCAAATTCTATGCGCGATTTGTACGGCATCGGCAGATCTAACGATTGCAGGATATATGGCATATGCCAGCATTGACTTTGCCGATGGGGTTCCAACAGCTATACATGCAATAGTAACGACACAGCATGCTGG
Organism: Aspergillus chevalieri; assembly: GCF_016861735.1. Lineage (NCBI taxonomy): Eukaryota > Fungi > Ascomycota > Eurotiomycetes > Eurotiales > Aspergillaceae > Aspergillus > Aspergillus chevalieri. Next base: position 1,281,332 of record NC_057364.1, read on the forward strand.
CCGCCGATACATTCTTTGCTTGCAAAACCAATGGGTCACAGGATACCCGTATCCTGTTTCAATTGGTGCCTATATCACGTCGGCATTCCCACAACGTTCATCAACGCGTTACTGGAGGAATAGATATTCGTGGGACTTCACGATTCCGACTGGTTGTTATAAGCCAGTCGACCGGAAGTATCTGCACTGGGAAAGCAGGTCTACAGAGTGCCCAGAAATCGGTGGCGGATGAAAATGTGTTTCCTTAATGCGCTCGGCGCCTGGAGATGTTGGCGGGATCCAGTCTCGATGAGAAGTGCCAAAATCAATCGCCCCGAGGTAACGATTGAGGGTGCCTTTACGCATGGCGGCCGTATTAGGTATCACTTCTGGGCTCTCGACATGGTCAATGTTGCTTTTAGTGAAATCAAGACAACGGAACGAACACCGAACGCCTGAATATCAAAGCCCAGGCTCTCGCAAAGGCCGCAGGTATACTAATAGCGTCCCCTTGTACTCCTCGAATTCTACTAATACCACTTGGAGCATATGGCCACTACTCAGGAACTTACACAGAATGGAACAGTCACCCCGAGAGTGGTACCCTCGCGAAAGTCTTCTTGCAATTGGACTTAGCCCAGCCACAGAAATCGAAGTTGATACCTGCACATGGCTCATATAAGGCCAGTACAAACTCAGTTCACACCTATTAACCCGTGCTCTACATATCCGATGCAATCGCGTACAGTGTTCAGTCAGAACTCCGAAAACCAGGGACGACGTCATTCCGGAGGTCTGCTCTACCTTCTTCCCGTCACCTCACTGCTGGCGGGAAGTGTCACATTATGCCTGCTAGTCTCCAGCTCCGATGGTAGTCCTGTATCGAGTGCAGCCCTCTCCACAGATATCCAGAAATGGGAACACCATCCACTTCGTATTGTACCATCAGATGAAAGAGAGAACTTGTCTGTATCATGAAGGAACATTCGCACAGGTATGCCAAAGCATGCATCACCGACTTGTCCCACTAGAAGAGAAAAGGGAGGACCAAGATCTGGTAAAGAGTGAGTTGTCTCACATATTCCTTCTTACCCTTCTCCTCTTGGACTTTGGCTTACCTTGCTGACAATTTCTTTACCGCCACAGAGTGGTCAGAACTCCACAATACCCATAAAATTGTGCTGTAGGATTCAATCTTCCTGATATAAGTAACAGAGCAATCGAATACGGCCAACGGATCAGAGCGGGATATTATGGTCGAATGCAAGGAAAGGATATATCATTGGATTCAAGGAACTATTTAATAGAGGAGACTTGGAATTCTCCAGATGGCTGGATGAAAACTGGCGGCCTATGTCCACCATACAGTCCGGATAAACACTTGGCTGAGTACTATTGTCCATGCTCTATTCTGTCATTCAGCAAGTTGCTCGACGCGACCCAATCACATACCCTAACATCATGCTATTAAGGAACCATCAAGCTCTTGAGTTGGTAATGCATCAAGAGCCTGAAGTCCTGTTCAAAAGATCGCTTAGTGGAGCTCATGGCAAGATTCCAGAAAGGGGGTCGATATACGGCTTGATTAGAACAGGGGCCCTGGACTCATATATTATTCTTGATTTTACGATCTCGAAACCAAAGAAACGTCGCCCAGAATAAAGCGGCTTTTTCTGACCGATACCTGGTGCTTTTCCTGGCGCAGTTCGTAATGTGATTAAGAACACCCTTTGAGTGACAAGCACAGCTCTCATGAAGAACACAACAGCCACTCACGAGATGCAATCTTCGGATACCTGACTTCTGTCCGCCACTGACTCCTATTATCAAAGCAAAGATCTAAACATGGTCAGAACATGGCAGTAGAACTTTCGCTACACACCGACGACGGTTGGCACTATATAAATTCAAAAAGCGATATCTATTCGAAAAAAAATAAAAATAAAAACATACAGGTGTAGAACCACTTGTTTGCAACCAAATAGACTCATACTATCAGCAACTGTGTGAAGCGCCCGGCATCATCATTGCAAATGACATTAAAGAAGCCCATGAGCTAGTTGAGCCGTCGTGGATCGATAAACTGGAACGAAGGATCTGGTATATTTTCCGGTTTATATTCACGCACGCAGTCCCTGGACAGCTTTTGCTCTCATAGGCTTTACATTTTCGACCAGATCAAAGCTAAACGCGATTCAGCGGGGGTTCATCGCCGTCCATCTATATCTGACTGGAGGAGGGACAGCCGGTACAAGCGAGGGAAAATGGAAGTCTATCCCTACCATGAATAGTGAGATGATCTGACTTGTTGTACCAATATCCTCCTTTGGGGTAAGTGATTTCTGCTGTCAAGCATAACTTTTAGTTCCCTGTTAACGTGCTATCAGGCAAAACGCCAGCACGCTGCGGGCGTGTACTGAGGAGCAGTCAAGGGGAAGAGATACTGCACTATGAAGACATGCAATCTCAGTTGTCTCGATTCGCCTCCTAACACTTCAAATCTTTTTGAACTTACGAAGGTTTCATGGAGAACTGGTCATTGAGGGATTCGCACCGAAAGCAAGTCATAGATCTTGGAGGTAGATCTCTGTATATTTCTATCGTAGGGCCAACTGGGATTGGAAAGTCTCATTCATATCGAGGCTACATCGGCCTTACCGATGAGGATCTCAACGGCTGTATCCTCAGGACACATTTGGTTGTCCCTTATGAGTACCTTATACAGGAAGGGGAGTTATATTGGTTGCCTAGTTTGAACAGCAAGATGGCACGACGCTGGGAGGCTCAATGCAGTGCTCATGCAGCAATGGGTTTAGATGAACCGCTGGAAACCTCATGAAGCTGTTGTAAACACGAGCTTCATTGACCTTCTTTCCGCCTTATTGGAACGCCGATTGGACTTCCCTCCACGCCAATTTTGGCAATATGAAGCGGACAATGGCCACTCTGCGATTACAGATAGCTCGACAACCGATGGCTCGCTGGAGAATCGGGCCACTAGGGAGATAATGGTGCTCATGGAGTGCAAGAGAGAACGCTCGCCGAACGGTGATGTGCAGCAGACAAACAAACTAGTAGCTTGGATGAAAGAGAAATCAGACCAAGCGATGAAGGGCTCTGCAGTAAGAATGTCCAAATATCTATAATCTCCATGAAACTGCCTGACCATAATATCACAGACGTGCAATTACATCCCAAGATCTCGACCATTTATACTGTGTTTCTAACTTACGACAAAACATGCACAAGCTTCATAGCGTCTCGTTCATCGCATAACCTTGTGGATATGGTCTGTCAGACACGGTGACGTGACAAGTCACATTCACAGGGTATGAGATATCATACTTTTTAAGTGATCACCTATCCCTTTCCTGCTAAGACATGGAATCGATGGTTGTTATCCCGCCAGGTGTCCAGACAGTTCTAGTTGGGGCCATAACGAACTCAGCCTCAACCCAATGGTAGTTCCCATATCCTCACATCACGATTGCAGCATATCAGCCATGCGACGGGATGTCTTCCCCACCCAGTGGAACTTCCGGTTGAGCGCCATCTTTGACTGAAAGCATCTCATAACCGTCCTAATTGGTAAGTACCCAGAACTATACCGATTATTTCACAACCCAGATGACCAATATCCGCCCAAACGGCAGCAAAGCAGCCTGGTGTCTCCCAATATTGACCCCAGGCCCATTTACCATTTGACTAACCCTGTACAGAGCCAAAGTGGGTGTGCCGTGGGTGTCACTCTACGGAGCTGCCTGATATTCGAGGTCTTATAAGGATTGTCTGCACCGCGAAATAAGGATTACCACCTAGGCAGTGCATATTCCGGCGCAGAGACCATCAAGCGTTCTAACGAGCCAAACATCCTTAATTGGGCTCTGCTGAATATCAGAAATTCAATTATTGACAGGAAGCCAAACAGACTTTCGTAAGACTACAATTCCAGCTTGCGACACCATTATTCCATGTCCATCCTGAATTTCATCTAATTCTGCGAATCAGGGCCTGCGTCATGGAGAAGTTGTAGTCAGACCACAAGTTTATCCGCATCGTGGTGTTAAATCTGAAATTGTGGAAATGGCCCACTTGTGTCTTGGAGAATCCCATCCTACGGCCGGGAGTATACGTCTTGTTGCTGACAAGGATCTGGGAAACAGATGTTCGAACCGATACTCTCAACCTCTCAACCTCTGCGCAAATGACTTTACCCAACAGCTAAGCAAAGCAGTGCTGAGCCAGAGTCCAACAGATGCCATTTATGAGCGTCTTGCAATAGGCAAAATGAACAAACCAACTGTGATGCGAGTGTTGAAGCTGCGCGAAACAGCTGATAGCAGGGATATCTGGCTCCAGAAGTGATCGAGACGTATTCTGGACCAGACCTTGTGTACGCATAAGCAAAAATCAATACACGGCTGTCTATTACCAGGTACAATGCTCCATCGTTGCAACGATGTTGTGCCTTGACAATACAGAAACGAGCCTCGTCATCTAAGCATATCATCTCTAATGGATATCTTGCCGCGCTGGTATCCGTCGTCCCGTTACTCTTTTGAACGACAAGGACATTGTGTCCACAATCGCGATGCTACGACCATCACACGACAGGGAAGATTTACTGTTGGTCCAAATGTGCGCGTCAGTGATTGATGCAGTAAACGTGCCCATAGTGGATTCTCTGCAAAGATCAGCTCCTTGAGTGGCGAATTCCCACCAGGAAGTTGAAATCAAGTTAGTGTCAGCAAGGAATAGTAATTTGAGCTGAAGTATATTAAGTGTTACAAAGTGTCGAACCTAGTGTGAACAAAGCATACCCATGATGGACGTGAGTGCGCGAGATCCTTTGCACCAGAGCATCCTACAGATAAGGGTAACGAATAGGCTCAACAGCCCAATGTGGGAAGGCAGAGGATAGACAACAACGGCCCATTTACGATATTATCGCAAACAAACATCTAAATCAAATCCAATAGAACTTTCTCCATTTTCCCTTTAGTCTAGTCTAATGTAATAAACTAACTACCCCATCAAATCACTCCCCTCAATATCATCTGCCTCCCCAACCCCATCATCCTCCTCCTCCCCCCAAGGCCTCCTAATCTCCTCCCCCGGCCAAATCTTCCCATACAACTCCCTCACAACCCCCCACTCATCCTCATAATCCCAGAAACCGTCACTCCTCAACCGAAACTGCTCCGGCGCAAGCATATACGCCCTCAGCAACACACAAGCAACAACCTTGTCATACGGCCTCCGATTCGTCTTCACAAACCACCTCGGACTACCCCTCGCCAAAATTAGATCCTCGAAGCCTTGGTCTCCGGCGCCGTTGAGCTTTATGCCCTTGTTTATGTCGACGAGGGGCGGTTGCGGAGGGATTTCTTCGTCGGTTGTGTCTTCTGCGTCGGCGGGGGTTGTGGTTAGGGTGGGGTCTTCGCGTTGGAGGGGGATGTTGCGGTGGAAATTATGGAGGGGACGTCGTGGATTAGTTGCGGCCAGGCACGGGTCCATTCGGGGGAGTCCCAGTTTCGGATGTTGTAGTAGTGTGTGTATCTGGCTGCGTTAGTATGTGCTTTGGCGTTGGTGTATGGCTGTGCGAGAATGCTTACCCCATTCTGCTTGCTTAAATGGTTATTTTATTTTGATAGTATGTTGGATTAGAGTGGTATGGATATTTTGGTAATAAGAAGTTTAACTATAGATCCAACGGCTTTCCACTCCGTCGGGCCACCATGACCAAACAATGCATCACAATAAAACATACCTAGCCACCACCATGGCGAAAAAAAGAACAAGTCACTATAGTGAGCTATAGTCTACGCCAAATCCTGCCACGTTATTGTATACATCTCAATAGTACAAGGTAGCAGTGCATATCCTCGTACGCAAATAGTCTCATATAAGCATGCATAATAAGCATGTGGATCCCGACCGATTCCCTGTGGAGAATGGCACGCGCGATGATATCATGATCCGCTTCGCTACACAACCCGTAACATTGTAATATGCGTATTCCAATACAATAGCTTTATTGTATTGTATTACAGCACCTATGTGTATACGATACATACGATACGCATATGGAGAAAAATCGATAGAGCACGGGCACGATGGAGCCGTTTTCTTCAAGGGCCAGGAGATAGGAAATTATATAGTTTGGTTTTAACTAAAGATAGTTTGTTAGATTTGAAATTCTCGGCAGTTCTGTTTCGGTTTCAGTTTGTAGGTCGGGGCTGCATACAAGCCACTGCACCGCCATAGCCCTACGATCTGGGGTAATACACTCTAAGTACTCTGTACCCTATTGAGTAAATGATGAATATGCAGAGATCAGAGATCGATAATAGTTATTAACATTCTATGTGTAAGCTATTTGTACAATTCCCATAGTATACAATGTCCCGTGCAGCCTCTGTACGAAGAATCCAGTCTGTACACCATGCCGACCCAATGCAACACAAAAAAAAATCTCAGGCGTACATGCGACACCTGCAGAGACAAACAATATAGTACATAGAAGGATGAGCAAAAACGATTTCATGACATGATCATGACGAGACCCAGTCTGCCTGCCCAAACGCGGTTTTTTTTTATGCAACAAACAAAGCGGAATCTAGTCCCAAATTCGAAAATGCAAAAGAATAGAGATCAATGCTCGCTTGCGAACCCGAAAACGAATATAATAGAAATAAAGAGAAACATCATTAAAAGGTCTAGGAAAAGTGAAATGACGTAACGCGTGCTCATCGTTTTCCCCGTAAATTTGAAGAACCCACTGACGTCATCGGAGTTGTTCCAGGTCAGAAACGGAAGGTTGACCCGCAGATCCGGATCCATCACCGATCGCTTCCCAAAGTGGACTTAGCCATGACGTCGAAGGCTTTTAGGTTATCCACATTGCGTCATATATCGATCAATCAATAAGGACACTCGCTCGGACCAAGAGAGGGTCACTGAGGGTCCCTCTACTCTCGGCCTCTGCGTCGCTGTTTGCCGGGCCAATCGACTTCAGGGTGAACCACTCGCATATGCCGGGTCAACGCATCGTTCCGGGAAAAGGTCTTCTCCTCAGTACAGAGGTGACAGCGAACCTTTTGCTTACGTGCATTGTGGATCGTATCCTCATGTCGCGTCAAATCATAAGGTCGAGAGAACACCGAATTGCATGGCTTCCCCGTAGATGGGTTAATCCGTTCGCACTTGTGAGGACCGGCCTGTGAGTTGCGGGCCGATACATCCCGCGTCAGCAGGTGGCCACCGGGCGTGGTCTGCCGATGAGCTTCACGCTTGTGCTTTTGAAGCTTAGCAGGGGATTCAAACCGTAGGGTACAGCCATGGTAGGTGCACGTGTAAGTGCCGCTGTCAGAAGACGTGTTGGCCGGTCGCGAGAGGCTCTTCACCTTAGCAGGTGCTTCCGGCGGTGACATCTCAGTGCTGGGAAGTCCCTCGCTACCAGTGGACTCGAGGCTAGGCAGAGACGCAGGGAATTCAGGAGTCTGCTGCAACAGGTTGTTCTGCTGCGGCTGCGGCTGCGGCTGTGACAGGCGTCGTTCATGCTGTGATGCTGCCTGGGGAGTCACAAAGGGGTACTGCTGGGGCACTCCTGCGGTCGGGTATTGACTAGCGTACGACTCCATAGTGTTGAAGTTCTGGGGCTGTCGGAACGATGAAGAGCTTTCACGTCGTAGCTGGCCCAGGGCGTCGCCCAAGTTGAAGTCCGATTGATTCGAGAACAACGGAGGCATGGCCGCATCCTCGCCCTCGTTGAAGTCCAAGAGCGCATCCTTAGGGGACATGGTCTTGGGCTCCCCTGGGGCAGTCGTCTGGGGCATGTGTACGCCATTCTGGGCGATAGGCATGCTGGTGTTGAGCTGCGACGACGGTTGCAGGGCGACATTGGTGAACTCAGCTGCCAGAGGCGAGTTTTGCCGGAAGGGAGATCGTTCGCGGTTGATAGACTGTCGTGCAGACAAGTGGCCTTGGTTGGCTGCCTGGAGTCGATCGGCAAAGACGTTGCGGTAGGGGTTGAGCATCTGTTGGTTGCCGCTAGGCTTCTTGGAAACCTGCGAGGCGGGCATGATAGCCGTGTTGTAGAGTTCATCTTGGTAAATGTCGGAAATGGTGCGATTCAGCTTCGGTATCCCCATCGTGCTTCCATTGAAGTTATTATTGTATTCTGATCGCGGATCGAATTGTAAGTACTCATTCATCCACGTGTCAACACCGAGAGATAGGTCCTCACCATTGGCCATCACCTTGGACGCATCATCGATATCGTCATAACTCGTCTGAGGAGTCACCGGGGAGTTATGGCTGACAGTCGATACTGAAGGCGCCAGTGAATGATCACTGCGCTGGTGCTGGTGCGACCTTTGTTGTTGTTGTTGTTCCAACATGGCCTGTCTCATCGCAATCTCTGCATCTGAATTCCCATTCTGCGACGATGGATCGTAGCTCTGGAAAGGTGTTGCAAGGAAGGAGTTCTGGATGGGAGTCTGAACGGGCGTGGGAAGCGGCTTGGAAACGGGCGCACTGCTACTGCTGGATTTCCGATGGGCATTCTTCGTGTTAGGCGAGGGTACCCGTGGGAGGCCGTTCGCTGGAATGTGAGCCGGGCTCAGCAGCTGCAGGTTGCTGTCCCAGCCGTGGTTGTTGGTCACAGGTTGCTGCTGCGCTAACATGGAAGCGTCGTCAAAGAAGTAGGGTTGTTGTTGATAATATTGGGAGGATGGTGCAAGATAAGGTTGCGAAGCAGGTGGTGACGTAGACTGCTGAATCTGGATGGAGGGGTTGTAAGAAGATGTAGGTGTCATCGAAGGAGCCTCGAGAAAAGAGCTATTGTTGCTGTGACCGCCGGCAGTCGAATACTCAGTCGCGACCGGGTTAGAAGGCGACGATGCCGGCGAGGAGGAAAAGGAGAAGATGGGCGAAGGAGGCGCAGAAGAGGGTGGGGAGACGAAATGGACGTCAGGAGTATATTGAAAAGGAGACTGCAATTGAGGCTGGAAGCAGACGTCGTGGGGAAGATCGGGGAGGAAGTGGTCGTCTTGTAGGATGTGGACAGCGTCGGGATGGTAGACAGCAGAAGATGGTTCAGTGATGAGACCCTTACGTACAGTCGTAGGGTAAGTGAGCATAATGTATCTTGCTTCGGTGATCCACACGGAGAGGGAGTCTGGGACGTCAGTGTCCGGGGGGACAGAGGGTGGGCGAGAACGCGGCGAGTTTGCCACCAGTGCAGCAGAGGAAATTTATAGGCTGGCACCACCGGCCTTCAAACACCAACAAATCCGACGCGTTTCTTCGCGAGCTGACCCGGAAACCAGGTAATCAGAGGCGTCTGGTCCGGATTTGAAAACACACGGCGTTGCGGAGGCGGAAGACTCTGGAACCGTCGGGGCTAACCAGAGATCCAATAGGACAAAAGGAAAGGAATCCGTGGAATTGGAATTATCTGGGGGATTCTTTGGGGAGTCAGTACTTGCTTTTGCTGGTCTTCAATGATGAAAAGAGTCGAGACAAGCTGGTAACCCTTCTCTGGTTGCTTGCTCTCAGAACCAGGGAAAGCTGTCTTATGTAATAAAGGAGGGAAAGAAGAAGATAATCACTTACCCTGTCAGAAATAGGAGTATATCAAAGAAAGAATGAACTTTGAAGATGATTATGTGAAGATCGTTGTATAGAGAGAAAGAAGGGAATATATCAGAATGATGTGAAGGTCTGGCAAAGAAGGAAATCGGTGGGAGTTATAGTATTCCGTCGATGGGGCTATGACGTCGGCTCTTGGCAGTTGGTTCTATTGCAAAGACTCTGCCGTAACGCCGAAAAGGAAAAAAAGTGCTGAGTCACTAATGATACGTATTACATACCATACCATACAAGAGGATCTACAACATACAGTTTCCTGGGGTGAAAATTTTTCTCATTGGTGGTTGTGCCGACAGTGCCCCCACCTGATTATCTCCTGAAGGGGTCAGTGCGATTGGTTCCCCAACACACCCCGATACACCAGCCACGATACGGTAATACCGATATATTCGTGTTCCGTATCAGTACATATTTGACGGTGGTTATTTTGGGCGCGGAGTTGGAGCTTTGTCGCACTACAACCATTCCGAAGTTTCTCGGTTGATCCGAGGTGTTTAGGGCTATGCTATCTGTTCTAGAATTGTCTACGTTCTACATTCTTTTGACTCATCTACTGGGATAGTAGGAATGCACTGCAAATTGAATTGGAAATCAGGCCGTATACAAATCATTATGAAGATAGTACTCATCGTCGTAGGACTCATAGTAGACCCAGGGGTATGCTATACGATTATGACTCGTCCCCACCAGAAATTTCTAAACACAAGGCTGCCAATGAAAAAAATGAATCATCGACTGAGCCACAATCAGGAGATCTGATCTACAAATAGGTAGCCCTTACTGGTCGCATTGGATCCTGCTTCTCCATTTGAAGTAGGGCCGTACGACGACCCTTGTAAGAGTACTGTAACAGCACAGCTTCCTTCAGATCTCACTAGCCACATGTACCGTGCTGCGCCACATGTGACTGACGAATCAACGGTTTCCCGTTCCCCATATCGAATAAACGTTATCGATCAACCACGCTTATCCACGCGGCACTGCACGATGAAAAGCTCATTGTCGGATTTATCCGTTGGCTCCAAATGTCCATGGCAATCCTTCTGCTTGAGCACGGCCCTTGCGGCTGCGTCTTCATGTGAAAACCAGGTCACCAGCCACGATGCGGTGACGATCGCGGAGAAGTCCCGGAAATACTCTCTCCGATCCGGTGCCGAGCCGGCTGTCTAAGCCGAACTATGCATATCTGCAGACTTTCTCTCACGGTCTGTCCGAGGACGGAGTTACATGCTCCGAATATTCGAACAGTGAAATCGATTGACCTTTCCTATTTCAGTTTGTAGACATGGAAAGTGATCGCGAACCAGGTCGGCTGACTCCGTAGAGCAGACGGTCTATGGCCCGGCTTTGTTGAGTCGAGACGGCTCAAAAGTCGTTTTGGGATAGCGGTCTCGATTACAATGCAGGCAAGTCACCTGCGATGTACAAGAACGGAGTACTCCATAGCGTCTGCCTAGGGAAATTCAGCCCGGAGATATATCTCTGGTTGACAAAATGGTGCCACCTCCACACTGACTGCAAATCCTACACGTATAGCTGTCAAAAGTGCACGTACCTGGCCCGAGAACCAGGTCAAAAAAAAAATCCATTGACAGTTGAAAACTGTGGCGAGATGGAGACCCTACGTGGAGCCGCAGCATAGAGGCGACATCCTATAGCTAATAAGAATGACCATGCTTCCAGGCTACTGCATCCTCAGCCTGAGCGAAGCTGAACAAGCGGATCTGATACAGATGGTATTCACCTGGCCATAGCGGAAAAAATCCGGGGAAATCGATATACTACTCTGTACGCTACGCACGGAGTACTCCGTATCTCACCCACAGAGAAAACGGTTGACTCGTGTACAACTGCCGAACTCAACAAAAACCAAAACAGAATAGGAGCAGGGATATTGCCGAATACCGATTACAGGCCTATTTTCGCATACCCTCCGAGTATCCGAGCACTAACTGTCAGCACTTTAATTCCCAAAAGGATTGTTGGAATCTGCAAGAGAACAAAATTTTCCCTTCCATGCTTACGCTAAACACGGCACTGGATCCGATCCCGTGCGCTGATTGGGCAGATCTGCAGCACAGCCACGAAAATCGATTCGAGATCTCCGCGGTACGGTAACATTCTCCGTATTTCATGTCGTAACAACGTATGTAATGGGCACCACGTACCCGGAAAAACTTAGCGTCGGCCTTCACCGGCCACACAACCCTTCGCTTGGGTCTTCCAAGGCCCTTCTGGAAGCTTTCTAATTTTGTCCTGCATATTGTCCTGCCCAATCAGCGTCGCTCGGCATTGGTCACGGCGAATCCTCGGTCCGATGTCAGTTAGTAGCAGTGCAGTGCAACATTGCATGACAGGGATTTCTTCCCTTTCCTTACTTTGTCGGGCCGACTATCTATCACCTGAACAAGACTAGTGATGAAAAGAATTTTCAAGCTGTCGCATCGTAGCCCAAGAAGTAATCTCTCGAACCGCCTAGAACCCTCGGCCAATTGACCACATCAGGCTGTGGAATCTCGCGCGAAATTACTGATATTTTTTTTCCCCGCCGCTCAAGTTGATATTGAAACGGTCCGTCTTATCGGCCCGGGGCCCGGTCGATCCTCCTCTTTTCGGCAGCACGGCCTCTCATGCCTGAGCAGAGAACGGAATACCCCGTGCTCCGTGCTCCGTTTACAATGCCCAAAACATAAATGGGAACGACCTGTCAAGGGATTGGGCACGATTATTCGAGGATTGTGTTGCCCAACCTGTCAATGCGTAGAGGCTATGTTGATGTTACCCCTTAGGTACATGGAAGTCCCTTTTGGACAGCCGAGGTGGTTTCTCAGGGAATGAGGAAGGGAATGATCAGGTGGTGCGTAGTAAATTTCAACATAGGGACCCTTGGCAGTTCTTTTTTCCTTTTTCCTTGGTACAAATTGAGTCACAATAACTGGTGATGGCATCACATGACTACCATGGATGATCACCTGATCCAATATATTTTTATTGACTCACTACACTAGTCACAAACCATTTACATTTTTCCCGAATACAATATGTTAATTGCCGAATAATACAGCTAAACAAACTACCCTAGAAGCGAACTCGTACTCGCTAACGCAAACATGTCTTTCTTCCGTGGGGGAGCTATTAATAGACCTTAACGGTCGACGCTAGTCATGTTACCGAGCCCTTAGTAGGCAAATGGTGAATACTACCGTTTTATCTGAAATACAGCTATTTCAGTCGGATAGGTGGTTACTATCTAGAGATGTTGTGTTACGTAGTACGATTGAGGCATGAGTCAGTGCCACCGTAATTGGGTTGTATTTTCATCGCGACTGCTGGGCAAATAAGGCAGGACGAGTCAGAGTGATGTTAGAAATGCTTGTTATCTTTGCTACCTCGGGTATTACAGTAGTGAGTGCACGGCGATTTGCAATGTATTGTGTAAATTAGAAACGGTTGACTTTAAATTAGTACAATCAATTGCTTACTATCAGCACATCCCTAATAAGAATGATAATCTTGGAGCGGTTCTATTGAATGAATGCCCTCAATGTACAGCAAGCCGTTCTTCCAAGTATTATCTGCCTCCCTGGCTGTTTGTTTTGGGCTGTCCTTCGGAGGATATCGAGATGTTCTATCCCGATATGACCTATGCATAGGGCTTATACACCCTCCAATGATTCCACCTAATCTATACTCACTCTAAAATACACATGGCATATGATTTACATATGAATACCATCGTCAGATATGTCAAACAATTGGTACACAATGCCCAGCATTCTACTAAGATAGTGGGAGTCCAAATCTACATTCATTTTACCATCATGCAAAAGTGAGACCTCCGCGGCCATGGTCGATAAATTTTCTAGGGGTCCTTGGTTTGGTTGAGTGTTGTGTCAAACGACAGAAACGTTCCGGCACTTGCCGTTCCCTTTAGGTGCTGAGGGTATCAGGGAGTTGCCCGCTCTCGTTTCAAACGGGATGAATATGGGCGTGCTACACAGCATGCATGTACAACAGGATGTTCTATCCCTGGGGACTCGAAATTATAAGGTGGGACTGACCGTTCCGTTCCATCCGTATGACGGCCCCAATTCACCGTCAAAACAACCTGGGTGTATGTATATATGGCTGGGCACTTTCGAGCCATATTCCCTTGTCGCGTTCAACTGATTAAGATTTTTGTCCTCCCAATTCAAGTTACTGTAATCCCCGCGCCAAACTGCTTTAAGCCATTCACAGAGGATTCTTCCAAAGCCCTTTTTTCCGCTAGGCTTCATAATCAATCAAGCCCCCACGGGTAAATTCGGACCATATTGAAATACAGGCTCATGGCGAAGTGCAAAATCTCTGGCGCTTGTTGAATGGCGCTTATGACGGAGAATGGAAAGCTGTGACAAACCCAAAAGATGTCTTGCCAAATACCTGCTGATGGACTGGACAGAAGCGTATGTCAGGCAAAGGATATCACCTCTGTGGGTGTCGTAGAGGAGATACTTGTGCTTAGAAATCAGCCAATGAGATTTATTGGCGAAGACGGTCTCATACCAAAAGTATTTGAGTTCTTTCTGGGGTATGTGAATGATAGGAAACGAAGATACGAAAAACGGAAGAGAAAAGCTTCAAAAGGAGCCAGTCGCTGGTCAACAACGTGTGGGACTCTGTGATGAGGCGCCCGGCACTGCCTTGGATTTGTGTCAATATGCTACCGTTTTTACGTTTTCGCGTCTTCACGTCTTCAACAGATGCTTCCACGCTGAGGCTAACAAATAGCGTAGAATAATGGATCTCTTGTGTAGTAGAGATGACGAAGAGGAGTAAGATGAGTAAGACAACATCACATAGTAAGGCACAAATGAATCACAGGATCTCGGCATAGAAAAATGTTGCGTTATCACAAATGCCAGTCGCTGCTGGCGATATCTCTTCTGATATTAAATACATGTAAAGCTCTCAAAAATGGTAAGTTCCTGTAAAATTGACAAATGAAATGAATGGATTAAGAGAATGACAGATGAATATGAATGATGATACTAGCGTCAGACTGCCCGATAGCCTGATTTGTATCGATCATGAAAAAGAAGGGCATATATTTCTCGTAAAATGCAAAATTCCATCGGTCAAAAGTGTTGTAAAAACCCGAAATGATATGCAATGGTTTCCGCAGTGTACTTCGGAAACAATGAATGGAGATACCATCGAGTCTCGACGCCAGCGCTGAGATAGTCTGATGGTCTCATGCATATGATCAAAATGTTCATAAAAAGAGAATGCAGCACGCACGCTAGAAGTCTAGGGATTGATTATTAGCATTGGGTTATTCAACGACAGTCATCCAAAACATACCCTAGGACGGACGACGCCCGTGGTCAAACGACAGATTATCCGAATCATCCCGCTGAACCTCCACATTGGTCGAGATATGCGTCTGAGCGAGAATCTTCCCCTCAGGAATGATCATCCGCTCCTCGCTCGAGTTGCTTTGGTATGCCGTGTGAACCTGTGCCCCATAATCTTGATCGTCCCCAGCCATTGTGCCCAAAGTGATAGCATGCGGGTCGCGAACTTTCGAAAAGTTCGAGCCATACCCGTAGCGTCGACCTTGTTCTTCGCTGTTTGACCACGGCCCGTATTTCCTCTGACCGCTGTATTCGCCGATGATGCGGGGAAGGAAGCGAGAGGCAATTGCTTTGAAGGAGGGGATGGAGGCGGCGAAGATTCCGACGTTGGTTTCGATGACAGACCAGTACATGGCACCGCTAATCACGTAGGTAGAGTCGGGGGAGGTCAACATGGCTGGGATGTAGGTGATTCGAATAATGGACGAGACACAGGCGCTGGGATTGCGTTAGAGCAGTTCGCGTATGGGGTGCCAGACATGTACGGAGTACTTACAATAAACCAAGCGAAAGGGTAAAGACAAGCGCGATCTTCTGCTTCCGCGGAATCTGAAGGTTGAAGATAACTTTGATAGGCAACGTGTAGGTCAGAACATCGGTAAAGATGTTAAGAGCAGCATTGCAGAGATAGAAGACGTTGATGTCGACGCAATGACCGGGTAAGGTGGTCGCCCAGGCCTTGGCCACAGGTTGGCATTGAAATGCAGCTGTTAGGACGTTGGCCAGAGCCTGCGCCGTGACAACCCCGAACATGGTATAGGACAAGCGAGTGAGATAGCGATCACCAAGTCGAGTATAGAACCATAGCACGGAGGTCTTGACGAAGCCCAGACAGGCCAGGTAGAACATCGAACTCAACCAGACAGTCTGCAAGTAGTCAGCAAAAAGAAACAACTTGAAAAGAAAGGAAAATGAAGCCATACGAAAGCATATGTCATTAAATTGTTTGGGTCGACATCGTCCACGTGTTTTCCCATTCCGTACTTGACACCTGCGCCTTATCAGCCTCTCTTTCTTTCCTTGTCCATTTCCCCACGTCCTACCACCAGGGAAAAATATAGAAACTTACAAACTATGGTGGCTGCAATGAAAGCCCATGCCAAAAGCTGAATAGTTCATTAGGTTAGTTTCAACAGGTCCCCTTGACTAAAGCGTGGTTGACAGGAACTCACACAAGCCAAAATAATCAAGTCTAACGAAGAATGTCAGTAATTCAGATCCCAAGACAGCCGCTCTCAGAACAGACATACAGTCATCCACACTCATCTTCCCCAGAACATATACTCGGGCAAATAGACGGAGAGAGATAACGAGGAAGGTCAATACCGCGAACCCAATCGAGATCCCAACAAGCACTGGGGCCTGCGATTCTTCCACACTGGACACCATGGCGAAGGATACCTCTCAGATGAGGAGCGAAAATATCGTGCAATAAATTATGTCGATATACTATCCCTTTCTTTCGTTCTCTGTGTGGGCTGGACTTTGACTTGCAAGGGACCGACTTCACATTCTTCGCTGTGGTTAGGTTGGGACTCGGGATGGGAACGCTTTACGGGAGAATACTCTATAAATGAAATAACGGACCAAAAACAGCAACAAATCTGGGGAGGAGAAGACAGGAAGGGAGTGAAAAGGAACTATAGTATGGTGGGAATCTTGATCGGATGTATACCCTGCGTGTTTCCGGCTAGAAAGGCCCTATCTTGGTCCACTTCGCACCGACATTGCCAGCATCTAAAGTACAAATACACACATCCGAAGTTAAACAGGAAAAAAGGAAAAAAAAAGGAAATGATATGCCGTGCATGCGCTACTGAACAGGTAATTCCAAAGCACCGGAATTTGTTCAGTATCATTCACCGGTACCCTGTTCAGGTGCTTGATTTACAATTCTGATACCTACTAACTGGCCTAGCGTGTGGCCGTTATGATCGCATGGCATCGTTCGTATTCCTCACAAGTCTATTGTTCCTACAGAGTACTTTATGAGGTTGAATGGGGGGCAAATGGGGCAATTCGCTTCTCGAAAGTGGCCCGGTTCTCTTGTCCCTTCTCGCCATCCAGGATCCCGGAGATTTGACCGGGGAAAACAAAGAGAATGATTTGACTGGTCGTGACCTGAGACGGATTCTGCACCGTATCCACAGCTATCTAGGCGAGACCCATATTGAATCCTTCGCTGCAAAGACCACTGACGAGTAAAACGACGTTGTCTTATGTTCCAATAGCGGTCGAGGCCGCGGAACCTGATGCTTGAAACCGGATCCGCGGATTTCTGACTCCCCCAGGACACATGGGGGCCTATATTCCATTCCTTCTGTGTCAGAGGAGTCCGGATGTCCACCATGGGACATTTTGCCTCTGTATTGCTTGCCGGGACCACAGCAGGAATGGATGCGACCTGCAAGCAAGAACTGGGATACAACTGGTGAACCAGGTTCATCCCAGCCTGGAGGTATAGATTCCGTATGGTTTGTACAGATCTCATCGCAGGAAGAGAATCGACTTGTAATCGACATGACAGATTTTAGCTCAAGCAGTTGCGTTGGCGTTTCTTCATCTCGATTCCCGAGAACGGTAGCTGAAAATCCTTTGCATGGTCTCCTTTAGCCTACTGAGTTCCGCTGCCAACAACTGGCTCAAAAACATTATCATTGTCTAGTCGCAATTCCGGCCTAGCCCCACGATCGTCGTCGCCAGCCTCGCATTTGTATTTTATTTGAGATGGCAAACGAGTGGGCACGGCCGTGCGAAATTCGACCAACTATCGCCTTAGATCACGATGCTAAATCAGAATACGGAGTGCATAATAAAATCGTGCCTTCGGAGTGCAGCGACCAAAGCCCGCTTTAAACAGAAAGGGAAGATGATTTGCATTGGACAAAGCTCCTGTTAGTTCTGCTTTACTGTGGCCTTGAATTGCGGTGCATGGATGTTTGCCAACTTCAGCTTACATATTGATAAGCCGAAATTTCTCCAACGGCATTTTTCAGGGGCTGAAACTGCTGTGCCGCCATTGAAGATTTTTATGGGAGTCAGGAGAGTCAAGTGAGGCCGACTGACTCGTGACGTTAATAACTTCTCCAAAGCCAACCGCAGCCCTGCCAGATATTCCGGTAGATATAGCAGCCCGTCTCTCTATTACTCCAAGCACCTGTGCGACACTTTCAATGCCACTTGTACATGCTGTCGCCATCAAGCAGAGAAACTTGCAGTGTGATGGACCATCATCCGAAGGATGCACACGGACCAAACCGATCGGAAATGGACCCAGGATTTTCTAGATTAACCAAGCGGGACGGGCTGACACCCGGACTAACGGCAATATCTAACGACGGACTAATGTTAGTCGTCTCAAGATCCATGCTGCCATGTTATTAACAAATCAATTGTTAACCGGGAAATCCCGTTAACTACTTAGGGGAAAAGCAGAGTCTTCCATGCTCTGCTCCGTTGTCTATCTTGCATATTTTATGAAGACAAGAATAGAAGCAACCCTGGTTGCTATCTTTTTTTTTCTCCTTTTACTTTTTCGCGCCGGATCTTGGTTCTCTCGGACGAGTCGAGCGATGTTGACAAAGAACCGATGGACCGTTCGTTGAGCCGGGACACCCAAGAACAGGAGTTTGCTATGTGCATGAACAGGTCACAATTTCTTCGATTGCGGCTGAAGTGAGTTGTTATCTGTCTTTCCCGATGTCAGGGAATTTACCGCCATCCACCGAATACGACAGTTGAGACTACAACCCGGAAACTACCTGTCAGACCGGGATAGATTTCAGCGACGTGGAGCAACAGCTGTCATGTTGAGGATAAATGAGTTAATTGAGAAAATCCCGGCTTTTACCCCGTGAGTACGGGAGTAATAATAAGAAAAGAAATCAATAATAATACGGGCATAGTTAGTTACGGATTCTCCCTGACAAAGCCACATATGTGCAGAAAATATTCAAAGGAATGCTGAAATAATGCTTGCCGCAGTCAATATTAATAACGGGACACAATCCTATTACATATCCGGCCTCCTTCAATGCATCGTACTTATTGCTTGTGGAGCTTAGCCGGTTGATTTTTCCTGTTCTCCAATCCGCCCAGCTTCCCACTCCACTTCTCTTCGTTCCCCTCGTATCTCAATAATAATTTGATCCTGTGGGAATTAGGGGGAATCCGGTCCGGGTGGTCCTCTGGATCCATCTGTCAGGCGATCCATACTGCCTACGGAAATTTGTCCTTCGACCGGTTCTGGCCCGAGACAAGTGACAAGTGATTATCACAGTGCATTCAAATGGCACCTGTCTCCACGAGGCAACGGTCCATGTCCCGTTGCTCTCTACGGAGTACACTATGTAGACCTTTCTGAACCACCACTCATCGGCCAGCGAATGGCTCGAGTTGAGACCAATTACAATTAGTTGCCTACCATGAGAGCTGTACAGAACACAGGGTAGAAGAAATAGTGGGCGAACTCCGAACCGGCATTGGCTAGAAAGGAGGGTCAGTCATGATACGTACTCTTAACGAGTACCGATGCGAGGCTGCCTTTTCTGTCCCGGGTATAGAGTTCTACTAGGATTGCCAACGACATTAGGAGCAACGAATCAGCAAATGTGGTCATTGACTCCGTTGCCCTAGCTGGGACTGAGTCGTAACCACCAATCGTACGGGGCTTCAAGACAATCATATTTATGACCAATCCCTTTTATTTCCATTGGTCCTCGATCCTTCGTACCATACTATTGTTTTTCTTCCTTCACCAACTTTCTTTGCCTTGCGGTGACTTCTCTGTCGACACCATGAGCTTCGGTCAGGCTGTCTTGTCCCAGATCACGGTGGCCAAGGTCATCCTGGGACTGCTCGCATATGTTGCGCTTCGAATTGCTTATCAGGTCGTCTACTACCGTTTCTTCCACTCTTTGTCTGCCTTCCCTGGCCCGTTCTGGGGAAGTGTCACTCGGCTCTGGATAGCATGGCACAACCTGAAGGAGACTGAGGTGCCTACTGTATATGCGCTGACGAAGAAATATGGTATGTAGTAGTTCTGATTCTACTATCTCTAACACTGGCTAATTGCTCGCGCTATTTGCAGGGCCCGTTGTGCGCATCACTCCTACAATGCTGCTGGTCAACGACCCCAAGAAGCTCCCCGAGATCTACCACCGCCACGCCGACAAGACCAGCCATTATATCACCGGAAGTTTTGGAGAGTCGGAGAGTTTGTTCAATATGAGAGGCCACAAGACTCATGCTATGTTCAGGAAGCATGTTGCTGGTCCTGTAAGTTCTACACTGCAAGACTTATCTGAAAGATGCCCGGAAACTGACATTGTGCAGTACAGCTTCACCAACATGAAAAAGATGGAGCCATTGGTGGATGCACGAATTGCGCAATGGGATGGTAAACTCAAGGAAAACTTTGCTAAGACTGGTGCTACCTTTGACTTTTCGTGGTGGGCAGTGTAAGTGCTTCGTTGGCCTGAGATGATCATGTATAGAATGCAGACTAACAATCATTCGCTGCTAGATACCTGGTCTACGACATTATTAGCGAAATCGGATTTGGCGCCCCCTTTGGCTTCATTGAACAAGGCAAGGATATCGGCGGTCTCATCCAAGGTTTCCACGACGGCCTGCCAGCCTTCGGCCTCCTCGCGCGCCTCTACCCCTTCACCAACTGGATGAAATCCACCTTCCTCAAGAAATACCTCGTCGCCACACCCGCCGACGACTCCGGAATTGGCGTCCTCATGCGCTTTCGCGATAGCCTCATCGACCAACGCCTAAAGGACATCGAAGACGGCAAGAAAATCACCCGCGTCGACCTCCTCCAAACCTTCCTCGAAGCCCGCACCGAAGACGACAAGCCCCTCGACATGGAATACATCCGTGCAGAGGTCCTCCTTGTCCTTCTCGCCGGCGCCGACACCACAGGAACAGCATTCCAGGCAATGGTCCAGTACCTGCTCAAGAGCCCAGAGTCCTTCAAGCGCATGATGCGCGAGATCGACGACGCAGACGATAAGAACCTCCTCTCTGCTATTCCGCAGCACAATGAAGTCGTCGAGCACCTTCCCTTCTACGTCGCTTGTGTCAAGGAAGCCATGCGTCTCTGCCCCTCTGCACCGAACATCTTCCCGCGCTATGTCTCCGAACCCGGTCTCGATCTCTACGGCAAGTTCGTGGCCCCTGGTAACGAGATCTCGTGCAACCCGTACCTAGTCCAACGCGACCCGGAGCTGTACGGCGAGGACGCGGAGGAATTCAAGCCTGAGAGATGGTTGGATCCCGAGCGGGCGAAGCTGTACAACAAATACAACTTCGGCTTTGGGTATGGATCGCGGATTTGTCTGGGCAAGGATATCGCGACGATGGAGTTGTATAAGGGGCCATTGCAGTTCTTCCGGAAATACGACCTTGAGGTCCCGCAGGATAAGCCTGCGCCGCAGTTCTGTGTTAAGGGGGGTGTTGGGTTTTGGAAGGATGTTTGGTTGAATATTTCCAAGCGGCCTTGAATTTGCTTTTTTCTTGCGTCTTTTCTTTTCTCTTTTTGTTTCTACTTTTTTTATTCCATTTTTTCGCAGTACATATATACACAAGCACATAGCACAGGGATATCCGGTAAATACAAACAACAACCATTCTGAACTCATCCATATCCAAGTACAGTACATACAAGCATCACCCCTAAACCACAAAAGCGCAACATATTGCTTCTCCCACCTCGCACGGTCTTGGCCCGGGGCTTGCATCCGTATGCCGTATCCTCGGCCAGCGCAGCCAAAAGCGTACTTTTCGCACAATCCTTCGGCGGTGCATGTGATCAATGCACATACTTGTACAGGCAAGCAAACGAGCAGGAGCTGCGGACAGTGTTTCTCATGCTTTGACTCGGTTTCTATTTTCATAGAATTTGATTTGCGAGGTGCATTGCATGTATGTACTTTTGCTTATGTTCTGATTCTTGGGAAAGGTAAAATTTGCCGACGAGGCAACTGTTACTTGTAATTGCTTTGGTCGTTTGTCTATCGATGAATAGAGATGGACGGATATGTAAGGAGACATGGAGGGGTCATGCGTAGACTCGTCCGATCGATGATTTACCTACGATTTACGTGTATGCGTAGGGCTCTGTTGGTTATGGTGTACTTATACGAGATGTGATGTGCCGTCGGGGTGGAAAATGGAAGAAATATTCAATTCCAGAAAATATGTCGTAAGCTTAAAGACATGTACAATCACAACTTTTCAAATCCAAAATGTACCCGAAAATCTTAGTAAGAAAATGGCGTCGTCTTTAATAGGGCTGGCTGATGTTTATGACGAGGAGTTTCCAAGCACAGCATCCTGTCAACCTGTTAGTCACTGAAAGAAAGAACAGAAATTTGTCATCTGGATGCATACCCTTGCGTCGTTATACGGGGGAGAAATGTCGGTCCAGTGTTTGAACTGGTCATCGCGTTAGCTAATTTCTCATTACGCGGTCAAAGAGATGCACTCACCTGGAAAACCCCCTGTCCAACCAACACCTCCAATCCAGGCACAGTTTCCCAACCGGAGTCACTAGCAAGCTGCATCAACGGCGTCACTGCAGGCTTGTACGCCATCTCTAGCAACACCCGCGGCGACTTGTCGATGGACTTGACGCGGTCCGGGTCTACCTGCTCCGTGCGGTCGAACAGATGGCAGAGGTTCTCGCGCATGGCAGGGTCGATTGGCTTGTCGCCAGGGATGGTTCCGATAGCGACGTCCGGGACGGTATCCAGTTTCGAGATGTCCTCGACGACGCGGATGTTGTAGCTAGTGGGGAAGGTGGACACCATGCTCTCCAGCTTGGCGGGGGAGCGGCCGAAGATGTAGATGGGGGAGTAGCCCATCTGGTGAAGAGCGTAGATGGCTGCGCGAGCGGTACCACCACCACCAACGACAGCAGCACTCGCGAGTCCGGCGGCATTGCCAACGCCAGCGTTGCGGAGGGACAGCTGCATGCCCTGCCAGTCGGTGTTGTAACCAACCAGGCGGGCGGGCTTGCCTTCGCCGTTGGGAACCGGGACGATGGTGTTCACAGCACCGATGATCTCGGCTGCTTCGGCGACCTCGTCAAGTAGCGGCATGATGTCCAGCTTCAAGGGGATGGTGACCGATGCACCTCCGAAGTCTGGCGACCGGATGAAGTCCTTTACGTCCTCGACGTTCGTAGTCTCCAATCGGCCATACTCGTGTGGAAGACCCATGTACTTGAAAAGTGTGTTGTGGAGGACTGGCGAGCGAGAAGCGGAAACGGGGCTTCCGAACACAGCAAATTTCTTCGCCTTGATCTCGCCCATCAGCGACAGACCTCGGCGGATTTCAGTTGCAGAGAGTTGACCAGGCGCAGCCTTGAAGGGAAGAGCAGGGTGAGATACGGGAGTCATGAAGCCGTTAAGGATGCGGCTCAGCTGGCCATTGTCGCCCATGTTGATTGCGATCAAAGGCACATCATGAGCCTCCTCGGCCCATGTCTTGAACTTGCGGAGGGATGTGTTGTCGTCGAGGTTCTTGGCCACGCCAACCAGCTTGATCACGTCACCGTATTCCAGCGCCCGGTTGTAGAACTTCATCCAGGACATGTTGGCCCACGAGAGTTCACCCTTGGGGTCGTGGTGCGAGGCGATGATCTTGGAGTGGCCCTTCATCTCGGTTACAGCACGGAGCATCTCATCAGGGAAGGCGATTTCAAGATCCACAAACTCACTGCCAGATCTGAGTGCAAGCTTGTACAACTGCATTGCGGCGTCGTGAGCATCGTCGGGGAAGCGACCGCCCTGGCTCTGTGTCCGAATGGTGAAAATCAGAGGAAGAGAGATGCGACTACGGAGGAAAGACACTTGCTCCGCGACGTAGTCAACGGAAGGAATGTCGCTGTCTGACGATGGGTCCTTCAACAGATCGACTCGCAACTCTACCGCATCGGACCCGATGCTAACTTGGCTCAGAATATCACCCGAAGAACGCAAGTCGGGCAAGGTCAGCGAAACGAAGAAAGACTCCTTCTTCTTCTTCATGACACTGAGGTTGTCCAACTGTCCAGTGACAACGTGTAAGAAGCGCTTGAAATCCTCAGACGGGAGAGCAAGGGCCCCCGAACCCGAGTGCTGGCTGTAGTACTGAATGTTACTGCATTCCTGGAACCAAGGCTTACGGCGCAGCCACACACCCATCATATCCTCAACGTAGGCCGGGCGGGTCTGGTCGATCGACAGGAAGTCCATGACCTGTTTGATATCGCGCATAACCAGTAGGACATTTCCCTTGCCCTTGTGGTAGTCAGTGAGCAGCTTACGGGCCTCAGGAATCTCGACGATGCCTCCACCACATGCGAAGACGTAGCCGGTAGCGCGTTCTTTCATCGTTCTCTGCAAAAGGTTGAGCTCAGCATCCCGGAATCCTTGCCAGCCGCGCTGCTTGATCATGTCAGGAATCGTAATGCCCTCGGAGGTTTCAAGCTCGGTGTCAAGGTCGACGAAGGGACGGTTTAATGTTTGAGCGACCCAATGTCCAGTAGTCGTCTTTCCAGCCCCGCGCATACCGATAATGTAGACCGAGGCGCTCGCCTTTTCAGCACGAGTAAGAGCCGGGGATTCGGCTTCCGTCAGCTCCTTACCTACGAGTCTGACTGCGAACAGTTGTCTCAAGGTATCCCACCAGCCGGGCCAGGTCTTACCAACGCATTCTCTCTCCAGGATAAGAGTCGACTGAGGGGCCACGAGGGACAGAACGCTGAAGCTGAAGGCAACACGGTGGTCATCGTAGCAAAAAATACCACCAGCAGGCTGACGAAGGGTGGAGCGATTAACGCCGTCGATCTCAAGACCGTCATCATGTTCCCGGCAGACGACTCCGAACTTGGCGAGCTCATCCTTCATAGCCTGGATTCGGTTGCATTCCTTCACACGCTGGTTCGCAATTCCGTAAATACGAGTGGTGTGGTTCGGATTGTCGCCTTGCGCGACTGCTGCGAGGACAGAGGCAGTGAGGAAGGCATCAGTCATGGGCTCCATGTCCACGTTGGGCAGAGGCTTCAAGGCACCACCAGGCACACCGGTGACGGTAGTCGAGGTATCAGTCTGCTCAACGGTGCAACCCATGGGGCGCAACACATCAACGGCAAAGCGGGCGTCACCCTGTAGGGACTTAGAACCAATGTTAGGCACGGTACAAGTAGTTCCAGTGATCGCCGCAATGGACAAGGGGTAGGTCGCAGAACTGGCATCGCTTTCCACAATGTATTCAGCAGGGTTGACATAACGGCCCTGAGGGATGTGGTAGGTGTGCTCTTCCGTCGTGGACTTTTGCACATCGATACCGAACGATCTCATCATGGCAGTCGTCATGTCAATGTACGGCTGGGAGATCGGCTTACCGCCGACGAGCCTGAGGGTCACTGGCTCCTTGGCGTACGGCGCACACATAAGCAACGACGAAACGTACTGAGAGGAGACCTTAGCGGCCAGGTTAATAGGGCCACCAGCGAATCCGCCAGACGCGGCAATCTTTAGAGGAAGACTGCCCTTCTTCTCCTGGTACTCAATCCCGGCACCGTTTGTTGTAAGAGCGTCGACGAGATCGCCAATGGGCCGTTGCTTCATGCGGTTGTTTCCGGTGAGGATGCTCGAGTCCGCAGTGGTTGCATTGGCAAGGGTTGCAACGGAGGTAAGGAATCTTGAAGCCGTACCAGCATTGCCAAGGTAGAGCGGTGATGGGCTGGCTTCCAGGTTTCCTCCCTTACCGTTCACCACGAGGACCTCGCCTTCGTCCTCCCAAGAGAAGGTAGCGGCACCAAGACGCTCCAGGGCGTTCAGCATGACCTCGGTGTCATCAGAGTGCAAAAGGTTCTTGACACGGCAAGTGCCGGAGGCGAGAGCGGCGAGAACGAGAGCTCTGTTCGAGATACTCTTTGACCCTGGAGGTGCGCAGGTGACATTGAGTGCGGGTGTGACACCCGGTTGCACTTCGACACTGGGAGCAAGGACAACACCAATTTCCTCGTTCGACACGACGCTAGCTTGTGGTTCATGAGTTCGACCGATAGCCGACAGCAAGACTACCTTCTTCTTGGGACCGTCGTTCTTCTTGTCAAGGGCCATGTTGAAGAGCAGCTGCTCAACCGAGCAGTGCTTGCCGGCAGTCATCTTCCTAATCCGTGCGTCCTTCAGAGAAGTAGGCAAGCCGTATGCGGCAATGCACTTGACAATACGAGCCACAGCAACACCCTTTAGAACACCGACATGTCTGGCAAGTTCAGCTTCCTTGACCATACCAATTGCGACACACTCTCCATGGAGAACCTGAGGGGTGAGAATTGCCTCGATGGCATGACCGATGGAGTGGCCCCAGTTTAGCAGGTTCCGAAGACCGCCCTCGCGCTCGTCCGCGGAAACGACGTAGGCCTTGTGACGTGCAGATGCCAGAATTCTTGCCTTAAGGATGTCTTGGATGCCTTCGAATCGGGACTGGCCCGGCTTCACCTCATTGCGAATAGCGTTCAAAATCACCTCTGCATTATTCTCCAAGGCCGTGAATTCCTCCTCGCTCGAGATGGCCGCAGTCTTGATAACCTCCGCCATTCCGTTGATGAATTCTCTCACAGGAAGCGTCTCGAGGAACTCCAGATCAATGTAGATTCTGGAAGGCTGCCAGATCGAACCAATCAAATTCTTGCCCAGAGGGGTATCAATCGCAGTCTTTCCTCCAATCGACGAGTCGACCATGGCGAGAAGCGTTGTGGGGACCTGAGCATAGCGGACACCACGCATGTAAGTCGCAGCCACAAATCCCGTCAAGTCTCCAATAACTCCTCCTCCCAATGCGATAACAACCGTGTCTCTGCCACATGGTGGGCTCTGACTCAACATCCAATCTTCGATATCCGCCTTTGTCTGTCGAGACTTCGAAACTTCACCCGGGGGAGCATAGTATATCAGGAGACGGGGGGACGAAGTATTGCCAGCAGCCGCTTGTTCGAAGGACTTCTGGAAACCGGGGGTGTAGATGGATCCGATGTTTGTGTCGGTGATAAGGACGTAGGTCGTAGACGGGCATCCACTGATCAGGTCCTTGGCGACATAATTGCGCCAAATCCCAAAATCAGCGATGATGCTCTCCTTACCGAGAATGCTGATCTTGGTAGGCTCGCTCATTGCGGAAGATGTAGTGGGGTGCTGAGGTACAGTCGTGATGGAGGGGCACGATAGGTAGAAAAGAGGACTCTGCGTGAAACGGTATCGTAATTCTAGTTCATTCTGCGGCGTGCACAGTTTCGCTTGACTTCAATGGCGTCTGCTGCGACTGATCTCACCTGCAGACAAAGAAACAGGCGATCAGACCAGAATGAAAGGAATGCGCGGGGGAGGGGCCTGAAAGATAACTTTATATGTTAGCTGAGTAATTGGCGGTAACTATGTGAATGGAGGAGGACTGACTCAAGAGCAAGCTGAAAGAAGGACTCAATTGACCCAATGCGCTTCCCCAGCGGCGATGCGAGCTGAAAAGGAGGCTTTTCAACTTCTCTCTTCGTGGTGACTCAAAACTGCCCGCTCCGATGTCGTCCTTCGGCAAATGGTCGGCCCGTCACGGCACGTGAACGGCACGTGTTCTATTTTACAGTTGAGAGAGAATGAGACTATGTAGATGCCAGATTCAGATTCATTTCCATAGGATTACATGTATAAACAAGAAACTAAACAGTTATCCCAAGGATGTCCCTCTTTTCTTTGAGTAAGAAACAAACCGCCTAACTCCGTTCCGTACCCATACCCGGTTTTGATCACAATCTTTGAGATACTTTGTTGATGGAAGAGATCCTTAATAGCGACCATAACCACCACCGGAACCCCTAGAAGGAAAGTGATCACGTCCACCGCGAGGCGGACCACGATATCCCCCTCTGTCTCCTCGGTAACCTCCACCTCCTCTGTAGTCACCACCGCCGTAGCCAGACTGTCTTCCGTTCTGGCCATAGATATTTCCATATCCCTGGTTTTGTCTGCCGTAATAGTCATACTGGCCGTATCCCTGTGGTGGGTAACCTTGTTGAGGTGCTCCGCCGTAAGGCGGGTAGTAAGAGTTGGATCCTCCACGGGGAGGCGGAGGCGGCCCTCTAGAAAAGTTCCCTGCACCAGGAACCGGGGGAACCCAGCCCGAAGGCATCGGCATAGACGGCATTCCAGCGGGTGGGGGTACAAAGCTGGGATCAAGATGCGCCGCAAATGGGTTTGGTCGGTGGGACGACCCATAATCCATACGACCGCCTCGACCGCCGCCGCGGAATGGCGCGCCGCCAAACGAACGGCCTGAGTGTTGCGCCCTGGACTTGACAGCTTGGATGTCCGCATTGTCCAGCGCCGGTGGTGGAAATTTGACACCCCGGAGGAGCATCGATTTGTGGATGTGCGTCGACTTAGGAATTTCATAGTTGACCCTATACCAAGAAGTTAAGACAGGTTTATGGTTAGGAGAGAGAATGTTGTTAAACTTACGTTAGAGATCGATCTTGGTCCAAACTCGGCATGCCATATTGCTCCAAGTCCGAGACCAAAGCGCTGTGTGGGATATAAGACTCATTGCGCTCGACCTTTCCAGCCAACCCCTCACTGGAACGCATGTTCAGCTTGAACTTTTCAGGGCCCGGCTTCTTCGAGTAAAAGTTCGCAACCAAGTCCTGATACAAGGGGTGGCCATCCGACAACAGGAGAACATCATGACCCATGGTGTTCCGGATTTTCTCATCCTCGGATAGAAGAGGATATCTCTTTTCCATGGCAGCGAGTAAACGATTTTCGTCAATGAATGGGAGTAGTACCACACCCTGCCAGGCAAACTTTTTGCCGTTCAAGTCCACCGCAAAATCCTCTGGATAAAAGTCGATAATCTCACTATTAGGGTCGCTCATGAGGTCGTGGAAGATCTTCGGGATAGCGTGGTTGGAGGAAGCCGGGAGGACTCCCATCAATTGTTCAAATGGTTTAAAGGGCGTTCCCTTGTCGAACGATGTTTCCATGTCGGCGATGTCGTCAAAGTCGGCTGCAAACGGCGCATAGTGGTAAGGGTAATACCAAGTCCAGGACGGGCATCCTTGGAAATAATATAGCAGTACCCAGGCTAGACCTTCCGCATACGATCTGGCCACTTTGCGGCGGAATGCCTTGTCTTCAGGGTTGACCCCGAACTTTTGTTCATAGTAGCGATCAGCATAACCTGGCTCCCATAGTCGGACAGTATCGGGCGGTAGCCCATCATCCTTGGGCTGCTCTGCGGCTTTGCTTGGTGTCTCCGCTCCTGCTTCTTGTTCTTCCTCGCCAGCCTTCCTCTTCCCGAGGACTGATGGAGATGTCGGTTCCGCGCCATTGGAAATTTCTTCGCCGTTTGATGTGGCCTCCTCGGAAGTTTCGGCCGGGGTTTCTTGCGCGCCGCCCATAAGCTTGCTCTTGAGGACTGCTGCGGCGCTCTTGTTGGCCATATTGGCCTTGTATACCGCGCCGCGATTGACCACCATGTTGTGGGTTAGTTCTCTTGCCTCCCTCGTCAGCTCTCCTCGCGCAGGTGTAATGAGTTCCAGGCCATTCGGAGGTGCCGCATCTCCACCCCCTCGAGACCGGTTGGAAGAATCGTAACTAGGTGAGCTCTTCCTCTTTTTCCTTGAACGCTCCTCAGCCTCTTGTTTCCGCCTCTTTTCATTTGCAGCCTTTCGCTCCTCAGCCTGTCGGCGACGACGGAAAATGGCGTCTTCCTGTTTGGCAAGACCTTGCATAATGAGCTGCGCTTTCCTGAAATCAACGTGACCATCTTCAGTCAGATAGCCACCCATAGCGGGGATGTTATCGCGCCAAATTGCTATGAGCGTATCGATTCCATTCTCGCGAATGTCTAGTGATGGGAGATGCGGAAGGAAATCGTTTCCGACGAAGAAACACATGAACACCCAGTCATCCAGTGCTCGTTCAAGGTCAAAGGGAAAACCCTGTTGGGGGACATACAGCTCCGCAGCAAGGTATTCCCGAAGGATAGAGACATTGAGCCAGATGAATGGCTTGAGTGAATTGCCTTTTTCTTTCTCATCAAATTCACCGTTTTTCTCCTTTGCTTGGCCTCTGCACTCTTCAGCTTTGTGGCCCGGTTGACCGCAAAGGTGGCAAGTCCTCGGCTTGGACTCTTGGAAGAATACATCTTCACGCAAAACCCGGAAATGAGGCTCGTGGGTAGCGAGACCCAGCATAATCAAGTCCGCATCCTAAGAAGATACGAAGTCAGTAGTTGTCGGACCAATTGAACGATCATCAACCATGGACTAACTCACCAGACCATATATAACGTGGCGAGTGTTAGGGTCATGTTCAGGAGCCGCCCGTTGGGATCGAACAAATTCCATGATCTTATGCTCTCCTTCTCCTGGCACAGTAGCATCGGAAATGATAATTTTGAGCTGAAAAAATCAGCGCTGCACGCGTAGTAATTTAGGAATAAGGAATACACACCTTCTCCCAAGCGGGATCCGTGTTCAACTTGTAGGCAATCCAGTAGCGCAGAGCTGCAGCGAGGATATCCATGAACGGAGTTCCGGGCGTAATGACATTACTATCCCATGTCTTCTTAATGACTTCCTCCTCGAGCGCATAATCACCCTTGCCGGCGTTCTGTTTCGCGAGCATTTTCTGGAACTCCTGCTTCTTCTCGTCTGCCTCTTTGGCCTCCTGCGCGGAACGGAATCGACGAGCACGCTGCTGGTTCATCTTTGCACGGGGAGCGACACCATCTATTCGAAGGAAGCCAATAAGTACGAGATACGCGACAGATTTTTTATTAAGAAAACATACCAACAGCAATCATCAGAACCTTCCTTGGGCGAACCATGTTCACCACCCGATCAGTGTACTTGAAAATCTCCAACATCATCTCCTGCTCGTTGGCCGGCGGCGGCTTTCCCTCTGGATGAGTACATGGATGGACGATACCATTCATGTCCAGATATAGATTGTCCATCTCTTCTCCATTGGGATTCGGGCCTGTTGTGTCCACCGGGATCTCTTCTCCATGCACCTCATAGGGGAGGTGTTCGATCACGGACGAGATAATCTTGGGGTACTTGTTAGAGAGCCATCTGAACAGCGCCGGTACACCCATGATGTCGATGCGAAAGGGGATTTAACGTTGATAATTCAGACGAGAAATGCCATGGGTCGTTTCGATCGAATGTCCGTCCGCAAATTCCGATTCACCGCGTTGCGCCAGTCGCGTAGGACACAGGGAAACAGGGGACGTAGATATGTAGGAAAAGATTGAATAAGAAATGCAAAATAAGAAAAACACCGTGATGCAAAACACGGCGCACTCAATCAAGTGTTGGAGTGAAGAAAGAGAGAGGTTGTTGAAGACTCTGCGATAAGATTTGATGGTTTTCCGTGGCGGCTCCGGATCAGGAACTCTTGGCGTGGAGTTGAAGACAACAACAGTGTTAACAGCCCACCAGCTTCAATACTCTCAACCTCCCACGTTAACCACAGACAAAATCCCTTTTCGGGTTCGATGACCAACAATTGCTACGCCCGCGGCCGGCGCTGACCATGAAAGTACGAGCTACCAGCTGCGATGTTCCGAATACTCGAATCGCAAGCGCCGGCCAAACAAACGGCAACGGACACAATCAACACGCTGAGCAGTAGGCTCCAGAGCGTCACATTACTCGAGGACCGACGAGCTGCGATACTAGGATTGAGGAGCTTTGCAAAGATCTACCCGGCTTCTGTTGCGTCGGAGTCGCTTCGACCCTTGATCAGCAGCCTCCGGAATGACCAAGAAGATGTGGACACGGTTAAGGTGGTCTTGGAGACGTTGTTGAATTTGTTTTCTCCAGATGAGAGCAGTGTCTGTTTCCACCAGTGGTCAGTGTCGAGACGATGTACTGACTTGTTTTAGCCCGAAGCGTCGGACGAGATAGCTCTTTGGCTCGCCGATGAGTTTACGCAAGTACGTACCTCCTAAGGACCGGACCGGGCATCGCTTGGCTAACAGGATGAAAGCGACAAGATAACATTACGACACTCCTTGACCTCCTCGAGACGAACGATTTCTACTCCCGCCTATATTCCCTACAGTTGATCTCCCTCATCTCAAGTGCGCGACCCGATAGAACTCAGGAATGTATATTCACCGCGCCACTGGGGATCCCGAGGCTAGTTAGCGCTCTGAATGATGTGCGCGAACCTGTTCGCAATGGTATGCTAGCTGCGACGCTTCTAGATACGTTTGTATACAGTTGCTAATGGATGTCTGCCTACAGAAGCCCTAGTTTTGCTTATCGCATTGACGCCGTCCTCCGAAGAACTTCAGAAACTAGTCGCCTTCGAAAATACCTTTGAAACACTATTCTCCTTAATCGAAGCGGAGGGAGCATTAACACATGGTTCGGAAGTCGTAGCAGACTGTCTGGCCTTGTTAGCAAACCTTTTGAAGCTGAACATCTCGAATCAATCATACTTCCGGGAAACAGGCTGTGTCAAGAGGTTGGCGAAACTTCTTGCCGATGTCAACCAGGAACAAGACCAGGATGGACCGTCTCCATGGATCCTCGCACATCGCGACAAGAATATCTGGGGCACATTAGCTATCATCCAATTATTTTTGGCGAAGGGCGGAATTAATACGCCTGCGAACCAGATGGCATTTTGGCATAGTGGTGTCATGGAACAGGTGTTGAATTTAGCTTTTGGTCAGCGGTTTACCGTCAATATCACGTCCAAGGTTCGAAAATCCTCCCGTTCTTTTAAATAGCTAGATGCTGACTTCTCAAGGCATTGGCAACGTGTGCCGATTTGATCCGAGGAAATCCAGGTTTGCAAGAACAGTTCGGAGACGTCGAAGTCCTCTGGGGAAGTGAGCCCACCAGTGAACGCACTCCAAACGGCGAAATCATAGTCAATGGCTTCCAGAGAATTAACGTGATTGAAGCTCTACTCAAGTTAACCCTCGAACCTGCATCCATTCAGCAATTGGATGCGCGTCTTGCCGCTTGCGAATGTATAAAAGCCTTCTTTGTCAACCACTCTGGAATCCGACAGCACGTTTTGCGACGAGCAATCGATGGACACCTCAGCGGTCAAGATGAAATCCCTAACATCTTGTCTGTCCTGCTCACTCCACCAGAGTCCCGTGGCAACGCGGATCTGTACCAGACTTGGATGGCTTCCGTCTTGATGTTCCATTTAGTTTTCGAGGATGCTGAGGCTAAATCAATGGCCATGAAAGTAACAGAGGGCGACGCCGAAAGTGGTGAAGAGGTTATCACTTGTGTACAAACTATCGTGGGCCATCTGATTACGGGCATGCAGCGAGGCGATGATGAAAGAATATCTGTGGGATACCTAATGCTGCTATGCGGGTGGCTTTTCGAGGACCCGGACGTGGTCAACGATTTCCTAGGCGAAGGTAGCAGCATCCAAAGTCTGCTGCAAGAAACAAAGCACCGTGGCGTCTCGAATGTTCTTGTGCCTGGTCTCTCTACTATTCTGCTGGGTATCATATACGAATTTTCTTCGAAGGACTCGCCGATTCCGCGGGAAACGCTACACAAGCTGTTGATGGAACAGATGGGAAGAGACCCGTATATTGACAAGATCACTCGATTCAGAGAGTCACCGCTGGTCCGCGATTTCGAAGTCTTGCCACAAACGGTGGGCGCAACACAGCATGACGGAGGAATGCCTGACATCTTCTTTGACCGGACATTTATCGATTTCCTCAAAGATAACTTCAGTCGCTTGCTCCGCGCGATCGATCGTGAGCCTGATCTGGAAATTTCTGTTATCACGAATGGTGTCCAAAGGGGAATATCACGAGAAATGATCGATTCTCTGCGCTCTGAGGTGGAAGAACGGAACCAAGCAGTGCAGAAACTGGAAGCAGACCTACACAGCCTGAAACAGAAGCTCGAACAAGAGCAATCCGAGCTCATGAAGGCGATGGATTCCAGTTCCGTGGAGACTGCTCGGATCAAGCAAATAAACGAGGCACTGCAGCGGAACCACGAGCAAGAGCTACGGAGGCTGGAAGAACAACACAACCAGGCGAAAAATGGCCTTCTCAAGCAGCACGGCGACCAGTTGCGGGCCATGGACAACCAGTTGAAAGAAACCTCCGCGGACCGCGAGAAGAGAGGCCAACAGTACGAATCTGAAATCGCGGAACTGCAGGAGACCATCAATCTGCTCGAGTCCGACATTGCGAGATCCAAGGAACAGCAGACTCATGAATCTGCTCGTTTGCAAAAGATCATCCAGTCTCTGGAGTCTGGTCTTTCGCAATCCAGGGAACAACAGGCGGGTGAAGTGGCTCAGTTGCAGAAGACGATAAAGTCCTTGGAGGCCGATCTTGCGCAAGCCAGACAACAAGCTGGTGAAGTTGCTAACTTACAACAGATGATCCAGTCTCTGGAGTCCGACCTCGTTAGTTCCCAGGAGCAGCATGCAGGCGAGGTTGCTGACTTGAGAGGTACCATCGAGAAACTGGAGTCTGACGCTGGTCAGGCCAAAGAGCAGCATGCTACCGGTCTCGCGGACAAGGACAAAGCCATCCAGAATCTCCAGTCAGACATGGAAGCACTCAAGAAGCAGCACGACAAGGAAGTCACAGACCAGAAAGCTACGATCGACTCTTTACGATCTGACCTCGAGAACGCCAAGAAGAAATCCACGAATGATACCAAAGCCATCCACGACGAATATGCCGCCAAGCTGTCCGCGCTAGAGAAGCGTGCTGAGGAAGCAGAGCGCAAGGCCGAGGAGACAGAAGCTAAAGCGAAGAAGCAAGCGGAGGAAGCCTCACAGAAGAGCAAATCTGCGGACGCAGATGCCAAGAAGAACGCTAAAGAATTCAAGGACCTACGTGCAGAGCTTGACAAGACGAAATCCCAGGTGAAGGATGCAGAACAGAAGGGAGGCTCAGCAAATGCCGATGCTAAGAAGAGCGCCAAGGAACTTCAGGATCTGCGGGCGGAACTTGATAAAGCAAACAACCGGATCAAGGAGGCAGAGCAGAAAGGAGACACGGCCGACGCTGGCGCAGAAAAGACCGCCAAGGAACTTGAGAGTCTACGCGAAGAGCTTGACCAAGCAAAGTCGCAACTCAAGGAGGCAGAGCAGATGGGAGAAGACGCGGACGCGGACGCAAAGAAAAATGTCCAAGAACTCAAGGATCTACGGGCACAGCTTGAAAAAGCAAACACCCAGATAAAGGAAGCAGAAGAGGCCAGCAAATCCTCGCGGTCTGAGCTAGATAAAGCCAAGTCGGAAGCTAAGGAGAAGGAAGAAGCGCGGAAGGCTGCACAATCGGAACTTGAAGATCTCTTGATTGTGTTTGGCGATCTGGAGGCGAAGAGGGAGCAAGATAAGGTGAGCTTTCCTGATTCGTGTTATGTGTTCAGTGACAGTTTGGCTTACGAATTTGTTAGAAACGTCTCAAGGAGCTCGGGCAGGAAGTGTCTGAGGCTGAGGATGATGACGATGATGAAGAGGAGGACGATGATGAATAGATGTATAGAATAGATGGACGATTGTACGAAATCGCTGTCATCATGGTCCCTAAAAGATATAATTAGGTGTCAACAGATGATGCAGGTGGATAATACCATCCCCGATTGCCATAATATCACCTACAAGTATCCAGCGTCATGTAATTGCCCGTTAAAGCCCATGTATTTATCATATTATAAGCTGAATCCAGGAGCAAAGAGAGCTCTTTCCGCTCTATGACAGGATGTTGAAGGGGGAGCTGGATGACTCTTATTGTGATACGGATTGTTTTGATGAATAGCAAATACCGCACAATTGATTTGTTTGGGCTATGACTTATATTCACGCTTTCTTCGTAACGCCTATATAAGCATTGAGACAACTAATAATCTTTTGAGTCATCTCTGGTCTCTTTTGTCTCACGAAGCTGTATAGATCTGTTCCGAAAATAGAAGGCGGTGTCATTCCAGTGTGGGGTGAGTCATCAGCCACTTTTTTATCTTTTGAACCCCGCGGCAGCCCCTCGGAAAACCACCCACGATAGCCTCGAATTCCCCAACACAATCGCTATGTCTGTTGATTTTCCGGCTGAGGAGGAGATTGTTCTCCAGCGGTGGAGAGAAATCAACGCCTTCCGCAGGCAAGTTGAGCTCTCTGAGGGCCGCAAACCCTACACCTTCTACGATGGCCCCCCATTCGCAACGGGTCTTCCTCACTACGGTCACTTGCTGGCCTCGACCATCAAAGATATTATCCCCCGCTATTGGTCGATGAAGGGTCACTATGTCGAGCGGCGATTCGGTTGGGATACCCACGGCGTGCCGATTGAGTACGAAATCGATAAGAAGCTGGGCATGTCGGGATTGGAGGCTGTCGAGAAGCTGGGAATTGAGAAGTACAACGAGGAGTGCAGAGCCATTGTTATGAGATATGCCTCTGAGTGGCGTGAGACAGTCGAAAGACTCGGTCGTTGGATTGATTTCGACAACGACTACAAGGTGTGTTCATGCGAGGGCGATGAGCGATGAAAGATCGGGAAAGGCTGACTTCGATATCTTTGTGAATAAAGACAATGAACACCGGCTTCATGGAATCCGTGTGGTGGGTTTTCAAGCAGCTCTTTGACAAGAACCTGGTCTATCGGGGCTTCCGTGTCATGCCTTACTCGACTGCACTAAACACCCCGCTGAGCAACTTCGAAGCTCAACAAAACTACAAGGACGTTCAGGACCCTGCCGTGGTTGTGACCTTCCCTCTCCGAGACGACCCCGAAACCTGCTTGCTTGCCTGGACTACCACCCCCTGGACCTTGCCCTCCAACACTGGTGTCGCTGTGAACCCCAACTTTGAATATATCAAGATCCTTGACGAGGCTTCCGGGAAGCACTACATTCTGCTCGAGTCTCTGCTCCGCACTATTTACAAGGACCCCAAGAAGGCCAAATTCAAAATTGTCGACCGTATCAAGGGAGCTGACATGAAGGACTGGAAGTACGAGCCGCTCTTTGATTACTTCTGGGAGGAATTCAAGGATCACGGTTTCCGAGTGTTGAATGCCGAATATGTCACTGCTGATGATGGTACTGGTGTTGTCCACCAGTCTCCTGCATTTGGTGAAGACGATTACAACGTTGCCGTCAAATCGGGTGTCATCGACGAAAAGCGGGTCCCACCGAACCCTGTGGACGAAAGGGGTCTTTACACCTCCGAGGTCCGGGACTTTGTCGGTCAACATGTCAAGGCTGCTGACAAGAACATCATCAAGCACCTCAAAGCAACTGGTCGGCTTATTGTCGACAGCCAGATTACTCACAGTTACCCCTTCTGCTGGCGCTCCGACACTCCTCTGATCTATAGAGCTGTGCCCTCTTGGTTCGTCAAGATCCCCCCTATCATCCCTGACATGCTGAAGGGCATCGAGGAATCCCACTGGGTGCCGTCGTTTGTCAAGGACCGCCGGTTCTCCAGCTGGATCCAGAATGCTCGAGACTGGAACATTTCCCGGAACCGATTCTGGGGTACTCCCCTCCCATTGTGGGCCAGTGAGGACTTCAAGGAGATTGTTGCCATCGGCAGTGCTCAGGAGCTCAAGGAGCTCAGTGGATATGAAGGAGAGTTGACCGACCTTCACCGTGACAAGGTGGACAATATCACCATCCCCAGCAAGCAGGGAAAAGGTGAACTTCGCCGTGTGAGCGAGGTATTTGACTGCTGGTTTGAGTCTGGAAGCATGCCGTATGCGTCTCAGCACTACCCATTCGAGAACAGGGAGCAGTTTGAGAAGGGCTTCCCCGGTGATTTCATTGCGGAAGGTTTGGACCAGACTCGCGGTTGGTTCTACACCCTGACCGTCCTGGGAACTCATTTGTTCGGTAAACTCCCGTTCAAGAACTGTGTCGTGAATGGCATTGTCCTGGCTGAGGACGGCAAGAAGATGTCGAAGAGATTGAAGAACTACCCCGACCCTTCCCTGATCATGAAGCGTTACGGTTCGGACTCTCTTCGTCTGTATATGATCAACTCTCCTGTTGTCCGCGCTGAGCCTCTCCGGTTCAAGGAATCCGGCGTCAAGGAAATTGTCGCCAAGGTCCTGCTTCCATTATGGAACAGTTACAAGTTCTTTGAGGGCCAGGTCGCTCTTATCAAGAAGGCGGAGGGCATCGATTATGTCTTCGACCCCAAGGCAGGAGCGACGAACACCAACGTCATGGATCGCTGGATCCTGGCAAGTTGCCAGAGTCTTCTCAAGTTTGTCAACGAGGAAATGGCAGGCTACCGTCTGTACACGGTTGTTCCCCGGTTGCTCGAGTTGATTGACAACACTACCAACTGGTACATTCGTTTTAACCGGAAGCGTTTAAAGGGTGAGAACGGCGTCGATGATACCCTGCACGCCTTGCACACCCTCTTTGAGGTTCTCTTCACTTTGGTCCGAGGACTTGCTCCGTTCACACCTTTCATCACCGACACCATCTACCAGAAACTCCTCCCTCACATCCCTGAATCTCTTCGTGGTGAAGACGACCGGAGTGTTCACTTCCTTCCTTACCCCGAAGTTCGGGAGGAGCTCTTCGACGAAGTTGTTGAGAGACGGGTGGCACGAATGCAGAAGGTCATTGAGATGGGTCGTATCTCTCGTGAGCGCCGCTCCATTGGTCTTAAGTCGCCCCTGAAGACCCTGGTTGTCATCCATCAAAACCAGCAGTACCTCGATGATGTGAAGTTCCTGGAGCCATACATCCTCGAGGAGCTGAACGTCCAGGACCTCGTCCTGTCGTCGGACGAGGAGAAGTACAACGTCCAGTACAGTGTGACTGCCGACTGGCCCACCCTGGGTAAGAAGTTGAAGAAGGACGCCCAGAAGGTGAAGAAGGCGCTGCCTTCGCTCACCAGCGACGACGTGAAGCGGTTTGTGAACGAGAAGAAGATCCTCGTTGATGGCATTGAGCTCGTGGAGGGCGATCTCGTCGTTAAGCGGGGTGTCAAGGAGGATGCTACATCTCAGGGCTTGGAGCCCAACGCAGATGCTGATGTCCTGACCATCCTCGACGCCAATCTGTACCCCGAGCTTGCGGAGCAAGGATTGGGCCGTGAGATCATCAACCGTCTCCAGCGTCTCCGTAAGAAGGCCGGTCTGGTCCCTACTGATGACGTGAAGATGGAATACGTTGTCCTCTCGGACCCTGACCAAGTTGGTATTGACAAGGCTTTCGAGAGCCAGTCCCAGGCCATCGTCAAGGCTGTTCGCCGGCCATTGGAGAAGCACGAGGGCAAGGAACCTAGTGCTGATGAGGAGGGCATGATCATGCAAGAGGAGCAGGAGGTGCAAAAAGCCACGTTCTTGTTGAGACTGCTGAAGCTGTAAAGTTTTTCTGTTTGTTATATATTCGGATACTCTAGTCTAAGGACTAGATAAAATGTTACGTGTTATCGACTTATATTACTGTTCCCCTCGCAGCGTAGCCTATCATGATACATTCGTAGCTCAATATATACAGCCCTTAGCTCTTGCTCTTAGCTCTTCTTCGACGCGGCCTGTACACGTTAGCCATTGCCCTTACTCGGCTAAGGCACAGTAACTTATACCAAATAACAGTCCTTTAGCTTCAAGAACTCTTTGGCACACATGTCCTTGTGCACAGAGGTATAGTCGGCAAGAATACACTTGCCATATGCTGCCGCCTAGACAGGATTAGTGCCGATTACCATATGTGTAGAAGCTGTAACTCACCTCGATAGAACACTTGGCCGTAGCCTTAGCAAACTTATCAATAGGTCTAGTCCGAGCAGTCATGGTTGCGACATGAGCATAGTACTCCGGAGTAGAGTATCGAGAAACTGCTATTTCCGATCAACGTCAGAGGATTACCTCAGCAACCCACCTCACGTGACCCTCCCGCATTCCAGTCGCGCCAAAACAAACAAATGCACTGATTGCTTCGACAGACGTTTTACTCCGTCATTGGCTTTTGGCATTTGGAACATCGCATGCGGGACTGTCAACTGCTGCGATACTCGACTCTGTTCAATTTGGTTTGGAGGACTTCCTGCTCGCCTCGCAATGAATGATTTCGTTTCCCGCCTCTATGACACATTTGCGAAGGACGCGCCTTAGGTCGCGGATTTTTCGATGCCTCCGAATCCCCGTCAGCGTAGAGCTCCGTCCTATGAAACTCCGTCTCTCTCGGACGAAGGTGCGCTCAGTATTCTGTGGTTCTAATCCGTCGTGGCTAACAACGGGCGCTTGCAGATGTCGGCCTTCTCTACCAGATCATCACCCGCGCCGAAGGCAAGCCCGAAGCCCAGCAAACGCCATTCCGGGCCTTATTCACGGCGTACGACGAAATTATTGACGAACATGCCGTGGACGCTGACCCAGGTCATGTCTGCCTACACTTCCTGTTCAAGATGGGCAGCAAAGGCATTTCGGGGGATACACTGTTCGACAAGTTCGAGAACCTGCTGCAGCACATGGGGATAGTGATTGAACTGGGCGACGAAACCGAGACTAATGAATACTACAACCAGAGTTCTGTTTATGGTGGTTACAGTGGGACTGTGACTGTGGATTATAACCATAGGTCTTACCCTCACAGGGATGAGGACACGACGCAGCCTCCGCGACGGAGACGAGCCTCGTTCAACTCGATGTACGATGTTGGCGATGATCCTACGCAACGAAGTATCGCGAATCGCCCTAGCTCGCGCTCGTCGTTGTCGCGACTGGAGGTTGGGAAAACTGAGTTTCCAGAACTCACGCCCAAACCATCGCCGAGACATCCTGCCGCGGGCATCAGACAGCACGACTCGCCGGACCGGACGCAATTGATCGCGCAATTTCTGGATGTTGGTCGTCGCTTGATAAGTCGATTCGATTCGTTGAAACCCAACAAGGACAACACCGGTGATGACACTCAAATCAGTGTCGGAGCGCAAGCCAAATCTGCCGTGCACAAAGATCGCTCTGAGAGACTGTCGCGACGTCAGTCGCGCAAGTCGCTGAGTTCTAACAGTTCGGGTGAGGAGGAAGAGGATGATGATAATGACGATGACGACGAATCCATTTCTTTCCATGGTGACGAAAGCGGACCGATTGAAAAGCCGGATGTCCCTCCTGAGATGCTGTATCGACCATCCCTTTCGGATCTGTTGCGGGATGCCTCGACTTTCAACATGTATCGCGAACGCGGAATAAAGCGCCGCCTTCTGACTCAATGGCTGAAGAAGGCCATTCAGAAACGGCAGGGTAGTGTCAATATGGAGAATGTCGCTATCAACCGCGACAGATCCACACTTGTTCGCCAGGCTTTTGAACAATGGCGCGGAATCATTCAGGATAAGCGACAAGCGGTTCGCACGGAGCGATTCTTCAAACACCTTGAGCAGCGCGCTGGGCGTGCTCGTGACTTGTTCCTGGTCACTAAGGCCTTCACTCATTGGGCGCAAGTGACTTCTGAGGAGGTCGCCAGAACCTCGGCTGCGCGCCGGCGCATTCTCAGTATCAAATACTTCAATGCTTGGCGGGAAATAACTGCCGTCAACGAATTAAAGGCCCAGCGGTTTGCAATGCGCAAACCGTTCGACACATGGCGGAAACGGATCCAGCAAGTCAAGGAGAATGAAACGACCGCCACAGCAAACCACGACAGGGACTTAAAGAATGGTGTCTACTGGCAATGGTTCTGGGGCTTTTGCGACCGCCGCGCGCCACAATGGTACGAATACCGCCTCAAGAGACGTTCCTTGTTATGTTGGTTACGAAGCTTCCGCACAAACAGGGAACGTAACCACGAGATCGAAATCCGGAACCGACGGTTAACCATTGGATCAGCATGGCAGATATTAACTCAGAGGTCCAAGGGCATTGCTGGTGCGGAGCAGGAAGCGGTATTCATGCAGCGGCATAAGCTTCTGAAGGAATCGTTTGGAGAGTGGAAGATCCAAGCCTGCCTCGCTCCAGCCGCGTACCGTGTTTCTGATATGGTCGACAAACGGGTTCTTCAGTCCGCGTTTACGCAATGGGTACAGCGAGCTCAGATGGGTAAGCAAGCGAGAGAAATGGACAGAAAGAGGATCATGCGGAACTCATGGACATCATGGAACGACAAACTCCGCTGCCAGGCGCTGAGTGCACGGATCGATGAACGCTTAAAGATGGAAACAATGTACAAGTGGATTCTGGCAGAGCGATTCTGCCTAATGCAGCGAATTCGAGACCAACGGATCAAGCGTGACACATTCTCAACCTTTGTTGCCAGTATCCGCGGGACGTACTCTCGGCTGCTCCATCATGCAGATATCCACGAAGACTATCGCAGCGAGGAACTGCTCCGGTCGAAATTCAATACTTGGCGCGATCGGCTTGTACTCCAGCGACAACGGGAGTATGCTGCGTTTGAGTTCTATGCGCCACGACTTCAGCAAGAATCCCTCGTCGCGTGGCGCTCTAAGCAGCAGAATGTCGCGAGGCT
The DNA here is from genome assembly GCF_016861735.1 of Aspergillus chevalieri. Classification (NCBI taxonomy): domain Eukaryota; kingdom Fungi; phylum Ascomycota; class Eurotiomycetes; order Eurotiales; family Aspergillaceae; genus Aspergillus; species Aspergillus chevalieri. The sequence continues at coordinate 1,323,869 of NC_057364.1, forward strand.
GGACACACGATCAAAAGACGCTCGTTTCTATTTCCTAGCGACTAGGACAATAAAACACTGGCACACTGCCACGGTGCAATCGGCCAAACGACGGCGTCAGGAGTCATATGGCTGGTTCCGAAGGAAAGTTAAGATGAGACTGGCGACGCGAGCTTTGGAGAACTGGCAGTCATGGGCTGGCCACGTAGCTGATCTGGAGCGGCAAGCGTTCGAGTTCCATCGTAACAAATCGTTGAGTATTGCATCTGGTTTGTTTGACCTATGGCATGACCAGGCTTCGAAGCGTCTTCAAGATTGTCATGAAGCCGAGATGCACTATGCCAGACAAGCTGCGTATGGTCAGCTGATGCGCTGGACTGAGCTCTATCTCGAGAATCGTGATCTGGAACTACAAGCCGCTGGACTCTACCGTGTGCACATTCTTGGTCAGGCCAACGCCTCGCTCCGCAAGCTTAGCTTGCGCATATTCCAAATAAATAGCTCGTCCGAAACAGCTGATTCACTGCGCGAGCGAAATACTAGAAAGCATGGGAGAGGCATGTTCCGTCACTGGATCGACCAAACACGTACCAAGCTCGAGGAACGAGACTCTTTTGCTCCTCTTGTGACACCCGGAAGACCTAGTCGAAGCTTCGACGGCACAACAGGCCCTAGATCCGGTCGCTCGCTCTTCGACCCTTGGTATCCAGTCGAAACACCGTTTAAGATGAGCGAGTTCGCCACGCAGTCACAAGGTCCCGATCCCGGCCCCGGCCCTTCTGCCAGTCCATTAGCGACTCCCAACTACATGGCTTCGCCATCCAAACGTGCCGCGCGAGCAAGAGTTCTGGCGCAAGCATCAACCACCCCCGCGACACCGTTGTACACGCCGTTCGCTGGTCGAGTTCTTCGGGCTGAAGGCATGGCTGCAAAGAATGCTTCGACTAGACGACGCAATGGTCGGGGGAGTGCATTGGGGACGAGCGTCAGGTTTGTTGACGAGGAACCTACGTCGCCTTCGGAGGGGAAGAGGTCTGGGAATCGGCGTACTACGTCCTAACGACTTTCATTCATTATTCTTTCTTGTGGATTTGATCTTCTGCGGCATCGGTGTATATGACTGACTCTCTTTCTGACTTCTTTTGTTGATGGGCCTGCATTCTGGGATCTGGATTTGTTGATACCCTTTGTTCGTTATCATTATCATTGGCATTGCATGGTGCATGGCCGGCATTTTTTCTCATGTTTAAATGGATATAGATGTTGCTCTTTTGGATATACATAGGGAGGTAAACCGGCATCACAGCAAATTGTTGACGCTAGGAAAGACATATCAAATATGAATTATTTGACCACATATGAACTGTTAATTAACTATCCTTTGATCTTTAAGACTATCAAAAGAGCAGGAGAAGGTGTATCTATATCCATACTCGGTGGGCTGCGCGTCCAGGCACCAATTCAGTCCTGTGCTTTCGTTCAAGGTCCGGAAAACTGAGAACTGACTTTGAGGAATTATAACTCCGAATGACTGAAGGGGCTTGTGCAGCATGGTACCACTTCCAGAATCCCCAAGGTCAGAGAGCTTGTCATTGCCCTCAGCAGATGGTATTTTCCATCTCCCTTGGAAGCTGGTTCAGCAGTCCCTTTTTGGAATCTCAAACAGTCATGAGAGTGTAGCACGCCTGCTGTGTAGTCACTTGTTGCTCCTTTTCTTTTCTTTTCTTTTTTTTTCTAGCAGACTTGCCCCCCTTCTGGGTCGTGACATCCCATGATTCCATTCTCTCCAGTAAAGCTGTCAGGAAGGTCTTTCTCAGTTGCTGCTGCCAGTGCAATGAGTGCAACCTCATTCACATGAATCATAGCAATGTCACTTCTCAGCCCTCTTTGTTCGAGTCAATATACCCATACTTCACGGTCCCAAATGGCTGGCTTCGCCTGGATAGTAGTATGCTCTGGTCCAAACAACAAGGCCTTTATCTTCACGTTATTGATTTCGGCATCCCTGGCCTCTGAGAGCAAGTTTCAAAGCTTTTAGTTCAGCACTCTCAGGCTATCTAGAGAACGTGACAAGGCCTTGTCGACTTTCTGTGCAAAGTGGTGGAAGCAGTTAGTCTGGTCCATAAGGGCGAACCTGCTTGTGATGCTCTCTGAGAATTGGAGCAATCTTCTTTTTGTTCCAGTTACCTGCGCCGCTATATCACTTTCTTTTATCTCCCTCTCTAATAAGTCAGGGGCTAACTTGGATATCTGCGGACTGGCAGCCGGGTTCGATGACGGTCTTGTCTGGCGGTGGAGTTATGCGAACACTCACCACCTCCGCGGCTCAGCGGCTCGTCGACTGTACTTGTACTTCTCAACCCACTAGTTACTGCTTCAGTGAATTTTACTTGTTACTAACATTTACACTATAACCAATTCAAATAAACCACCTGCAATGCTTCTCCCCTCCCCCTGAGCGCACCACCACCGTTTCTATGCGAGCGGTTCTGCCGGGGAGACCCCCAGCGAAGCTCCAGTCGTTCAGCACGGCGCTGTGGGACGGTCTTCGCATTGTTGTATGCTCGCCTCTCACAATATTTCCAAATATAAATGCCAGCTAATATAATACCCATGTAGGCCTATATCTCTGGCCATGCACTGGTGATCCTCGGCGGTCCGCAGAAGCTCCTACAAACGATCTACGTTGACGACACCGAGACACTCGAGGCGGTTGCTGTCGACGAGGCTACGGGGAAAATCGCGGTTTGCGGAGGACCAGATGTCTTTATTTATCAGCCGTATGGGATACAACATGAGGCATTGAAGGTGTGTTGCTGTTACCGGGTGCGCGTCACTGGAGCTGTTAGCTGTTGGCGTATGGCTCCCCGAGGGACATACGGAGACAAGGTACTGATGGATCGTCTATACAACAGTGGTCGCTTGCCCATACCTTCCGCTGTGAAAATGACGATGAGACAATCCGGACGTTATCGTGGGGCTCTCCCGACGAGCTACTCCTCGGAAACTCACACCTCACTCTTTGGTTCCTAAACGACACCCCGCGACTCGTCTGGAAACAGAAACTCGCCAGCCCCGTTAAATTCGCGCAGTTCTCTCCCGACGCGACATTGGTGGTTACAACGGGTCTCTACGATCGAATCGTCAAGGTATGGCGACGACTTGCCTTTGGCGCAGACGATGCCCGCTTCGATGTCTTTTACCTCGCGCACCCATCCATCATTACGGGGATACACTGGCGGAAACCGTATCATCGAGAGCAGTCGATGGATAATATTCTATATACTTTGTGTGCGGATAAGAAGATCAGAGTGTGGACTGCGACGGAGCATCTTCCCTCGTCGGCGCTGCGGCTATGGACGCAGATCGACATGGAAGCCTCTGTTCAACCGAGAGATGCGAACGAAGCGAGGACGATGCGACGATACGGGTTCGTGTTGGATAGTCGGGACTTTTGCGTGGCTACGGAACGGGCTGTCCAGAGAGGTACGGGAAACAAGGGGAATCATGCATTGGAGCATATTATCGAAGTTGCCAATAAGTTTCCAGAGATCTGCGTCGTGATTGATGGACAGGGTCATATGTCTGCTTGGGCGTTGGAGGATGTGGGTTCCAAGACTCCCCCCGAATCGAAAGCCTTTAATATCCTACATGTGGAGGGTCTGAACTTCTCATTTATGTCCGGTGTTTCTGCGGAGGAAGATTACACCCAGCTCTGTGCATTCCAGAGCGAGACGTCTGTCGATTCTATCAGTATTCTTGCCCATCACTTTGACGGCAGAATCGAGTGGTTCGATTCCCCCGTTGACGTCTTGTTCGATCCAGCACCGCGCAAAAATCGCATCTCCCGAGAAGGATCCTGGAGTGGACATGATGGACCGATCAAGAAGCTTGTCCGCAATGCAGTTGGAGATACTCTTGTTTCACGGACGAATGATAGCCACGCCTTGGTTTGGAAACAGAGACGGCGAGGCTCGGGCTCGACTCTTGTCAGACAAAGTTCACTCTTTTCGGAAGAGCACATCCATCGCAGTTGTATAATCAGGAATGGTGACTATCTGGTTAATCTTCACCACAACGCTATTTCTCTGTGGGATGTTCGCTCGTTCTACGCTGAGAGGCTACATGTTGAGACGTTTGAACTTTCGAGCAAGCCGCTTTGTGTTCTTCCTATTCCTACTGCAGAGAAGGATACCAGGATTGCTTATGTAGCCACTATCGGAACCGATATGAACGGAATTGCATGGGAGGTCCGTCTCCCGACCGGGGAAAGCCAAACGAATGGTAACGGTTACGCCCAGCAATACCATTTACGGCAGTTCTGCACATTCAGCCTTAATCCCAAGGAGGATATCTCTTATATATTACCCGTGGACCCTGCCGGGCTAGAAGCCAAGGCGCCTGGGTCTTTGGACGTCTTTTCTCCTGATATAGCACTCTCATATACCAAAACAGGAACCATCCGGACCTGGACTGCCAAAGTCGACAAGGGAAACAGCCAGATCGACTGGCTTTTAACATCAACCGTGGAAACAGGAATCAATAACCCATCATTTGCAAGCGGAAGCTCCATCAGAAAAGCCGCGCTCGTGGATGAGGATCGAACCCGTTTGACAGTATGGGATACTAGCGCTGCTCAACTGGAATATGAAGAGAACTTCTCCCAACAAGACATCATTCGCGATCTCGATTGGACATCTACACCAGACATGCAGTCAATATTAGCTGTTGGCTTCCCTCATAAAGTCATTCTCCTATCTCAACTCCGCTACGATTACCTCGACGCCCGTCCCTCCTGGACACAAGTCCGCGAGATCTGGATTCGAGACCTCACGCCCCATCCAATCGGTGACTCCTGCTGGCTCAGCAACGGAAATCTGGTCATCGGTGCCGGAAACCAGCTTTTTGTCTACGACAAGGAGGTTGATGTCGGTGATCGCCTTGTCTCTGAGCTCCGGATTCCATCACATGGTTCGTCGCATGTGGATATGTTTGAGGTCGTGAGTCGCTTGAATGGGCCGTTGCCTGTTTTTCATCCCCAGTTCCTGGCACAGTGTATTCTTGGTGGGAAGATGAATCTGGTTCATAAAATCTTGACGACCCTGCATCGGAAAATGAAGTTTTATACGGAAGGGGATCATATTGATAGCTTTTTGGAGATAGCTTTGGAGGATTTTTATGTGGATCAAGATGTGAGTCAGATCTCTTCAATAACCTAACCATACGGCTAATGCAGAGCAGACACCACAGAAAGCATCCTCAAAGGAACTACACGCCTCACTCGCAGATTTCACCCTCGAAGACGAACCATCCGTCATTGACGAAAACGCCGCCGCAACACTTAACGAGACACTATCCCGAATCGCTCTCCCACAACTCTCAAGCCAGGAGCAATTCCGTCTCGTTAATACAATCGAGTGCGTTGCAACGGTCGAGAAGCAACGGCGCTCAATGGACGATAACGCCGCTCGCTATTTACTTTTCTTCCGGCAGCATATGCTCCGCAAAGCACAGGGTGTTGCGAATAGTGATACGGTCTCGTGGAGAGAGATTGTCTGGGCTTTCCATAGCGAGAGTCATGATATTCTGTCTGATCTTGTGTCGAGACAGGTTAATAACAAAATGGTGTGGGTTTCGGCGAGGGAGAGTGGGGTATTTATGTGGTTGTCTGATCCGAATGCTATAGTAAGTGTGCCTGGCCCCCTGATGTATAACATTTGATGTTAACAATGTGCAGCGAGCCCAACTCGAAGTCGTCGCCCGAAACGAATACACAAAAACAGAAGAAAAGAACCCCATCGACTGTTCCCTATACTACTTTGCCCTCAGAAAGAAGAACATCCTCCAAGGCCTCTGGCGCATGGCAACCTGGCACCGCGAACAGGGCGCTACACAACGACTTCTCGCGAACGATTTTCGAGAACCACGCTGGAAGACATCAGCGCTGAAAAACGCATACGCCTTGCTTGGAAGGCGGAGATTCGGTTTGTTCCCCTCCCTTTGTCCAGGACCTTGTATGTAGCTGACATCTGTAGAATACGCCGCGGCATGGTTCCTCCTCGCAGACCATCTACGCGACGCAGCACATGTCTGTATAAACCAGGTCGGCGACCTCCAGCTTGCAATTGCTATCACGCGAGCGTACGAAGGAGACGACGGACCTGTCCTCAAAGAGATCCTGGAACAAAGGGTCCTACCCGAAGCCGCATCCGATGGTAATCGCTGGATGGCATCGTGGGCATTCTGGATGCTCGGCCGTCGGGACATGGCCGTTCGGTCTCTAATCGTAAGCACGCACCCTCCCTACACTTCAACAAAAAAAAAAAAAAAAAAACATACCCATATCTAATGATATATGAAATACAGTCCCCCATCGAAACCCTCCTTACCCCACCCCCCTCCTCATTCCCCCAAATAACAACCACAAACCCAACCACAGCAGTTCCCCTCCACGCAAAATCCTACCTAACCAACGACCCCGCCCTCATCCTCCTCTACACGCACCTCCGCTCCCTAACCTTGCAAACCCTCCGCGGCGCCTCGCAAATCCCCCCTCTCACCGAATGGTCTTTCATCCTGCGCACAGCCCGACTGTACGACCGCATGGGCTGCGACCTTCTCGCGCTTGATCTGATCCGGCACTGGGAGTTCCTGAAGGGACCGCCGGAGCCGAAGGCTGCGAAGGATGTGGAGGGGGTGTTGGGCGAGGGCGGGGTTGATTTTAGGCGGATGTTGAGGAGAAGGAGTAGTTTGGTTGTTGCGGATTTGCCCATCCCTGTGCCTATGCCTGAGAGTGAGAGGGTTGGACAGGAGAAGGAGGGGGAGAACGAGGAGAAGCCGAAGCCGAAACCGCCGCCTACGACGTTTACGGAGCCGGATGCGAATTCGTTGTTGGATAGTTTCGGGTTTTGATTGTGCGGCTGTCTGGACTTTAGTGTACTTGTATGTTTGCATGTTGGCGCTGGGGGCTTTTCATTCTTCACTTTTTGGTTCTTTTATCAATCAATGCAAGAAAATACATTTCGAAAAAACTTTTCTTTTCAATAGAGAATAAACATAGCCTATTATTAGATAGAGGTATATTGACAACTCATACTGCAAGATGAGTTACTCAGGTAAAATCAACAGACTTGGGATATTTACAACAATCCAAAAATCACAAAACACTATCCTGTCCTGTATCCTGGCACCAGGGCAGATTCAAAAAATTACGACAGCAGGAAAAAAAAGAAAAAAAGGAAGAAGAAGGGAGGGAATAGTAACGAACGTCAACAGTTGAATAGAAAGCATGTTCAGGGCCAGGAGAGAAAACAAATGAAAGGGAAACAATTTGCACAAGAATGGAGAATAGACAATGGGTCGGAAATGTAGAAAGGAAAACAATATGGGGATATAAACAAGTTGATAGACAACAACATTAGCCAAAAGGTTGCTGGCTTTTACATAAATAAGTAGGGGCTATGCGAATGTCCAGGTAAATCGCAATCGATTTTCAAGGTGTCCGGCGTTCATGACGACACATACTTCCCTGCCACTAGCTTGCGAGCTGTAGGGACCTCCTTCCAAGTAACAGAGGGCTGGGGTTCCGCGTCTTCGTCAGCAAAAGGATCAGCCTCCTTGGCTTCCACGTTGTCCGAAAGAGAGCTGATACCCAGTCTCCCACCAGCTCCAGCCGTGCGGACGTCGAACTTGGCCTCGACTTTACCCTGCTTAGGCCAACTGCTGGACGTGGTGAACCGAACCAAGAATTTACCGTCCGCTCCAGGTTTGACTTCCAGTTCTGGGATCTTCCAGGTAACCGCGGATTGCTTGCGACGGAACGTGGCCCCTTGGTTGGGATACATGACGGCGTTTGTAGCGTGGGCGACTTCACGGGTCTCATCGGGGGTTGTGTCGAGGTTCACCGTTAGAATGAGGTTCTTGACAATGACCGAATCCACGGGCGTGGAGGAGGTAAAAGCTGGGTTCACAGAATAAAATAGGATCACGCTTGCTTGGAACTCCTCAATGTTCCAGGCGGGCTTGAAGATAATAGGGCAGTATGCGGAGGAGTTCGATGGGTCGATATGGATCTGGTACTTGAAAGCCACCGTTGGCGAGGGACGAGAAATGCTCGGAAGAGTGATGTTGTATTCACCCCGCTTCTCCTCCGTCTGTACTGTGTCCCTTTGTTCAGTAACGAAATGAGGATTCGCTGCAACCTTCTCCAATACCTGGAAGTTATTCAGGCGAACCCGGACGCTGTTCAAGGAAGCTTCAGGTTGCTGGTTGTAAGCTAAGGCGAGCTCTCCAACAACGGAGGACTTAATCACTGCGCCCTCAGAGAACCATGCGCTGACAGTCTCGATGATGGATGCATTAAGACCAGGCTCGTGCAAGTCCTGATGAACTGGTGATCCAGTCACGCTGTGATGGGTGTGGCCTGAACGAATAGAGGTGGTGTCGGACATGGCATGGTCCTCTGTGGCATTACTAGGGGAGGTCATGTGCCTCGCCGACAATGTCGGAGATGTTGGAATAGGGGCATTGAAACCCGCGGGAAGGGAGGGTTCCTGGCCCGGTACCGGCGAGTTTGGAACGAAAACTGTGTTCCGGACGTCGCGACGACCACGGATGGTACCTGCATTACGCCTGACACCTGAATGCTGAGCACGCTGCAGAAGTCAGTAATGTTACGTCTCTAGTGAGTTGATGCAACTCACCATCCTAAGAGTATTGGCCATATCATCCATTGCCTGTTTTGCCTGACGTTCATCTTCGAAGATCGGCTGGTCTCGAATCGTTAGGTTCATGCCTTGCTCTTCCAGACTATATCATTTGTAAGTTAGCGTACAATGTAAACGAAACCATGAATGTAGGAAAGTACCTGGCTGCTTCTCTCTGAGCTCTCGTGATCTCATCAATACTCTGCGGTCGTTCCGTGAAGCCTTCCGAGTCCACACGTGTCTAGTTGATCAGTTACTTTTCAACATCTTCAGCTTCATGTGTGTCCGGCGTACCTCATGGGTGGAAATTCCTGCACCCGCAGATGGCGCAACTTGCGTCTCTGGGTATGCTGCACCATTCGTGGCGTTGACGCTGGGCTGAGGCTCTGTACTAGGTGGTGTCACTACTCCGAGGACTTCACGGTCCTGGGACTCACGCGCAGGTTCACCGAAGCTATCCTGACCAGTGCCCGGGCGGTCTGCACCAGGAGGCGGTGACTCGGGTATCTGCATATCACGCGAGTCTCCACGCTTGAACGAGGCAAACGGACTGCGGTTCTTCTTGTCTGAAAAGAAGGAGCCGCCTACGGGTTGTGCAATACTCTTCCTTCTGCTGTTCATGACAGTACCGAGTCGCTTCAAACCGCCTAGAGGGTGCCGGGGTTCGGGTACTATGGAAAAGGAAAATGAGCATCCATCCAATATTAATGCAAAGCACATATTCGGTGTCTTACCTGGAGGTGCAACTTTAGGCGTAGGAGCCGTTGTCTCCGAGTGCTGACTGGCACCATCATCATGAACAGGCGGCGGGGCTGCAGCGGGCGTTGGCGTAACGCTAGGCGATAATTCCTGCCTTCTGGCAACCACAGGCCTTCCTCCATTGACCTTTGCCGCAAAAGTCTTGATCTCGTCGGCAGTCTCGACGTTGAGAAGGGCGTTCAGACAACTCTCAGCCACCTCGCGACAACGCTCGACCTGATCCGCCTCGTGCGTTCCGAGCTGGGTGAGAACATCCCGGAGATGATTCAGCCGACCCTCATCGACAGCCTGCAACTGTTCGAACACAAACGGAGCCCTCGACTGCCATTGCTGGGTGACCTCTTCAGCCGCATGAATCGCACTGGCCAATTTATCTGCCCCTTTCGGGCCCTTTTCCTTGGCTTTCTCCACCTTCTTCTGGGCTGTTTCCATATTCTTCGCCAATCCTGCTAAATCGCTTTGGACGACGGGCATCGATGCCAAATCTCGATTTTTGTTGCTATAATCTCTCAGTGGACGCTCAACATCCTCATCGATCTTCTGCGCGAGCGTTTCGTGCGACGCAGCGACCGCTTCAGTCGAGTTGACAATGCGCTGCCAAGGCAACTGAAATATCCTGTTTTCCGCAAACACCATCAGCATCATCGATAGACACATGTTCCAGCGACGTTCCGGCCTACCCGAGCGCAGCACCATTTTCCAGCTGTGGCCGACTCGCCAGTTTCCGCAAACCCTGAGCATATGCTTCCTCCACTCGTCGTCTTTCCTGTCGCCAGAGTTGAATCCGTTAGTTCCGATGGTTCTGGGGTCGTTTGAATCGAGTATGGCGGAGCCAAGACAAAGAAGCGCACCTGAAGCCAATCCGCGACATCTGTGTTGACCTTGTTAATAAGACGAATGCGATCATTGAGCACGGTAGTCGCTTGGCTGGGCTGCAAAGAGGCCTAGAAGTGGTAAAAGATTCATGGTCAGCCATTGAATGATGAAGCGTAAAAGGGACTTGGGGGCCATACCAGCAAGGCTGGATACTCCTGCCGTGAAAGCTCCATAATCACTGCTCATAGGTAATTGACACAAGCAAAACAAAGCACGATGCGCATAATACAGAAGCAATTAACAATAACAATAAACACAGCGATGAACCGGCATCAACGAGCGACCCCGAAACAGAAAGCGAGAGAGACTTGGGAGGTGATGATGACGACGGCGGAGGTGCTGCCCGGAACAACGCGTGACCCCGGCGCTAGTCCATATCGGGCAGGTGAGCTTTACGATGTCATGTCACCTAATTACAGTTGCAACAGTCACAACAATGCTTGTGGTTGATTCAGTCATTGAATCTGAGGACTGGCTGAAGGATGGCTAGCGACTGGAAAAAAGCCCTGGGCTTCACGGATCGGCTGACGGCCATTCAGTCCCTGTAAGTCAGCGGCGAGCCGAGGCTACATTTATATCGAGTAACTGTTAAGATGTTCTAGTACTACTGCATATCAGCGGGCTTCGTCCTCAGCTGCGTTTGTGGAGGCGCAGTCTCAGGCCAAGAGGTTTGAAAGTGAAGCTTATGCCCAGGCCACGTCCAAGGTCCGTTCGACTTACCTGGGGGAGGAGTCCAATCACTTGCTGATTTGATATAGGAAGACTATGACCGGATGTGCCAGGAAGCCATCGATGCTGCCGAGGCCAAAGAATCGGTAGCGCCTATCATCAGTAGCCCGCATCAGCAGCAGGAGGAACCATGGGTGGGTGGTCAGACAATCGGTCATTATAAATCCTGCCTTCCTCATTTTGACGGACTACATTCGACCATCTATAAATCTAAGCGGGAGGATGGGACCTTGGTGGCGGTGAAAGTAATCACGCCTCATATGTTGACGGCACCTCACGACGCTGAGCGCGAAGTCCGACTGTTGCGAGCTGCTGCTAGCCCGCATGTGATTGCTCTTTTAGAGACGTTCAATTTCGAGGGTGGACGACTCATTTTAGTGTTCCCCTTTTTGAAACATGACTTTGAGCAATTGCTTCGTCGTGACATGCTAACAGCATCGCAAATTCGGTCTCATCTACGCGACATGTTCAGTGCATTAGCGCATCTCCACGACCTGGGGATTATCCATCGTGACATCAAACCATCCAACATTCTGCTAGACTCTCCCGATGGACCGGCGCGTCTGGCAGATTTTGGCATTGCGTGGAAGGAAGATGACAAGGGCTCTGAGCCTGACGATAAGAAAATTACTGATGTAGGCACCACATGCTATCGAGCCCCGGAAATTTTGTTTGGTTTCAAGGGGTACGGAATTGCTCTTGATTTGTGGGCAGCAGGCTGTGTTGTTGCAGAGGCTGTGGCTGTAGGCCACAAGCAACTATTTGACTCGGGACCTGTGGGAAGCGACTTGTCTCTTATTCAGTCCATTTTCGTGACTCTTGGAACTCCAGACGAGGAGGTTTGGCCGGTATGTGCAACTGACTCGTGGGAGAACTCCATGGTATCTTTGTTAACAGCCAATAGGAAGCACGGATATTGCCAGACTGGGGTAAGATTGAATTTTATAAATATGCCGGCAATTCATGGGACGATATCCTTAGAGGCGCTTCTTCCAACGGTCGGGATCTGGTGAGCAAATTGATAAGGTATGAAAGCAGCCAGAGATATTCGGCGGCAGAGGTATGTTGGGCCCACTCTATGATCCGATTAAGACATACCCTGACATTTCGTAGGCGCTAGTGCATCCTTATTTCTCGGCCTCGTAGAAATGTGGGTGCGATACAAGTAGGAATACGGAAGTTTTGCAATACGGCTGGTTATACGCTCGGTCCGATGTCGATAAAAGTTTAAAAACGCATATCTACAATCCGCCATCCGAGACCAAATGTTAGAATAGATTAAGACTCAAGAAATTCACAAAAATAGCCGACATTGAGGAAAGCGGATTCTGTATCCACTCCTGTCCCGGGCGTTTCAGGTCTCTTAGCTTCTTCGGACCCCTGGATTGTGATCACATTCCGCACAAGATCATGATTGAGGTTTATATTCAGTGATGCTGACTCAATTCGCATTCTCTTGAACATGCCTGTCGTTGTGTATTTGTATTTGTGCTGAAAAGTACCGGAGCATTTGCTGGTTATTAGACAACAAATCCGTGCCGCCTGACATTTCAGTGCTCAGCCGGCCAATGCGCGATAGCTAACGGCCAACTGATACGCACTAAGATACGGACCCGACAGCCTGATGCAGGACATCGCAATCTTAAGGGCGTTGGCATCTTATCCCTATGCGGTTTTCTCTCCGTCCCTGCCAGTGCATAACATTATTATGCCAAATTGCCTCCTTGTGATTAAATGAGCCCAAACCCTTTTCTGACCGTACTTGACCAATTGCATCTGCCCTACGGCACATCCCCGGGGACGAGACTTTCCGACTGAGCCCGTGCTTGACCCCCGAGAACCCCCCACGAGCTGGCCCATGCGGTGCAAATGGGTCTCTGCTCGATGCGAAATTGCCGGCCTGTCTGGGGGTAATAATGTCCTCGTCTCACAACGCTCAATGGCCTCAGAAGCAGTTCTCCCAGACAACTAATAAAATGACCCAAAAAGGAGTAAAAATAGGAAAAAGGAGTTCGTTCCAGTAGCTGGTATTTCCTGGTAAGTTTGGTATGGTATGTTACCGTACCATGGATGCGGGCAGTGGTGCCATGCAATACCGGTATGATACCAGGAACGATACAGCACGATCCAATAAGAATATATATCGTCTATCAGCACGAGATGCCCCACTGTAAACTTAACCATATCGAGGTAGTCCCTTTGTATCAAATACACACAAATACAAACCCTGATTGGTCACAGCCTCGTCTCATTTCCCAAACAAGCGACACTGGCACGAAGGACTGAGTGCTCTCTCTCTTCTCCCCTTCTTTTCTCTCTTCCCTCATTCCCTCTCTTCTCCATACTATCGTCGTTCTTTTCTCTCTCTCTCCCGCGGGAGTCCCACTGTGTGGCTTTCTCTCTTTACTTTCGTTCCCTGATTTTGTCATTCTTTACGCGGCCTGGAAGCTCGTTGTCCTTCTTTCAGTCGACTGGTTCGACGAGCGACCTCCGATATACCGCCAGAAAGTACCCCTGGTGGTGTCCATTCCTTTGCTCTCACATTCTTTCTGACGCGCTGGTGTCCCTTTGCCTGGCAAGGAACGTGGTTTCTGAATATTCTCAAAAAGACGAGAAAAGAACCGAAACTCTGCAGAAACCCTGCACTCTCTTATTCTTTACGAAATCTCCGAATCCTATCAATACTTTATCCTTCAGCTTATGTCATTGGTCTTCGTCGCTTAACCTGACTACACTGATCTAAAGTCATCGACAGTCACAATGGGCCAGAGACATTCGCATCGAGACCACATGGGAAAGCGCGATGGTGTGCATGTGGTGTATGTGACAATGCCGGCCGATTTCGAAGGCGAGATTGGAGGCTTTCAGACGGATGACCAGTCCACTACGACGCAACGACTGATGGGCGTCGGTCCGGCTGTTCAGGCCACCCGAACCTCGTCTTCAGAGCAGACGACCCAGACAGAGGAGGCCAAGACGGAAACTACTCAGCAGGAGACGCATAAGACCAACAAGCAGGCTACGAAGACCGAACAGACCGTTACCCAGCCCTTGGCCACCAATAAGGGCAATGCACAGACGCAGACAACTCTTTCAACTGCCACTTCGGAGGGTACGAAGACGGCTGCCACAAACGCCAACAACAACGCCAACAACCAAATCGCAGCTGCGACTGCTGGCTCTTCATCCTCCCAGCAATCGTCTGCTTCGCCATCCACGTCTGCGGAACCTACCTCTGGTGCTCTTTCTGGTGGTGCAAAGGCAGGAATTGCAATTGGTGTAATTGCCGCGGTTGGCGTGATCGCCGGGTTGATTTTCCTGTTCATGCGCAAGAAGAAGAGCCAGCAATTGCGAGAGGCTGAGGATGAAAAGGTGTTTGGCAACCATGGAGCATTCCCGCCAGTTTCCCCACCGACCCCAGAACCCGAACAGCCCAGGACCCCAGCAGAACCTCCACAACTGGATGTCCGGCCCATTACTCAGTTTGCCCCATTTGGAGTTGGAAACAGTGACGTTTTGACAGCAGTGACCGCTGCTGGTACTGCCGCAGGGGCGAGTGCAGTTGCTTCGCGCGATAACCAGTCCCCTCCTCACACACCGCTCACGAGTACTACTACTGGGCCCAGAGACCCGTTTGGCGATCCGGTGAACCCCTTCCAGATTCGTAATGAGCCTCCGTCTCCAGTCGGTACAGCAAGCTCGCACAGTTTGTCCGCCAAATCAATCCCCGAAGCGCCCGAAAGTGTACCCGATGCCACTGATGCCCCCGGCCCTGCTGTTGCTACCGCTGCTGGAGGGGCTGTCGTCGCCGCCGGTGTCGCCGCCGCCACTGCTGACTCGAACAAGAGCGAAAAGGAACTTCCCGCTCCGCCAGAGGCTGAAAATGCCGAACGATCAGCACAGCCTGCCCCAGATGCTGCGTCCCCTAGTGCTAGTCGACCTCTCGCCCCTCCTGAAGCCAATCTTTCTCCACCCAATGTGCCCGCTGCGGCTCCTGTTGTCGCGGCCGCTAATGCCGCTGGTCCTGCTCCCGGCCCTGGTCCGTTGAATGTTCATCGTGTGCAAATGGATTTCAGTCCTTCGATGGATGATGAATTGGGGCTCCGCGTTGGTCAACTGGTTCGATTGCTTCATGAATATGACGATGGCTGGGCTCTTTGCGTTCGACTCGATCGTTCTCAGCAGGGAGTGGCTCCTCGATCCTGTCTGTCTGCTCACCCGGTCAAGCCTCGTCCCCGTCCGCCTCCCGGTGGTCCGGGTCCTCGCGGCCCTCCAGTAATGGGACCCAACGGCCGTGTCATGTCTAGCCAGTCTCCCCGGTTCTATCCTCAAGATGGTCGGCCAGGATCGCCTGCGCGTTCCATGTTCCCGGCACGCCCTCCCGCTGGATCCCCTCCACCACTCCAGTACCCACAGCGTCCCATGTCACCAAGTCAGTTTTCGGATCCGCGACCGATGCCTCAGAGATCCATGAGCCCCGGACCATACGGACCTCCAGGTCTTCAGCGCCCCCAAATGCCTGTCAATCAGCGGCAGCGAAGCAACAGCGCCAGCAATGCAGTTGGACCAGCCCCACGACCGGGCGCGGAGCCGAGCCCCCTGTCAGCCCCCTTGACGACATCTCCGTCGGGGACTCAGAATGTCCTCTAATCCGAGGACCCACACGAGTCCATCCTTGAAAATTCACAAATACGTCCATAATGACAATCGCTATACCCGTTCGCTTACTGTCAGCAATGTAATTTCCTTGCTTCATTTTTTGTTTGATGGGACGAATGATGCTTAATTGCCGCTGGACGGAACGTGTCTTTTGGCGATTCCGAGCGTCTGACGAGTGTTCAGTGCTGTCCTTCATCTTTTTCTTATATCTTCTATTTCTGATGTTCTATCTACTCTCGCTTGTATTTGAGTTGCTCTCATTGTCGAGGCGAACTTGTTGCTCTGTGAATACCCATGTCGTGTAAGATACTATACATATGTTAGAGTGTCTATTACTTTTTATGCTGTTTCATCCACTTTAATCTCGGATAGGCCTGTCCCGACCATCTTAGCTATTGAGCTTAATTCAAACGTCGACAATCGCTGACTATAGGGCTGACTATGCCCAAAGCGGCAACCGGTCCCAATCCACCGCTGACGCAGCGGTTCCACTTCCGCTGACAACGCACGCTGTGATTGGCGCGGTTATGCTTCTATTGCGGACCACTGAATCAGCGCTCGCTTCGGTAAGAGCAAACATCAACGGAGATGATGTTCTATTCGCGGTCATCTGGACACTTATTCTGGTCCTAACCTGACAATCCCCGGTACAAGATCATCGCAGAGCCTTATACTCGGCTTACGACTCTTTTATGCACCTTTGACACGCATTACTATGCATTGTCTGCATTATCGGCTCCGGAATAGAGTGAGTAGAATCCTTATTTATACTCAGCGCCAATCCGTTAACTTTTGAGTACTTATCCCTCTCATTCTCACTCTATGACAATCCTTGCTAACAAAATGCAAGACTCTGAGAAACCACCACAGCTAACAGAGGCACCCTCGTCCACCCCAGACAAGCCCCTCTTCCCAGAAACAGACCTCTCCAGCGGCATCGTGGGCTGGGACGGACAAGACGACCCTGCCAATCCGCAGAATTTCTCGCCAGCGAAGAAATGGAGTTTACTTGCGCTTATCAGTTCGGTGACGCTGATTTCACCGCTCGCGTCGAGCATGTTCTCGCCGGCGGTGGGTTATATGGCGGCGGAGTTTGGGGAGAGTGATCAGACGTTGTTGGCTTTTAGTGTTAGTATTTTTTTGCTGGGGTATACGGTTAGTCTATCTTTCAACTCTGCTTGCAATGATTGTGCTAATATAAAGGACAGTTCGGTCCGCTACTCCTCGCCCCCCTTAGTGAAATCTACGGCCGTCGAATCGTGCTCAGTGCTGCCAATTGGTTCTTCGTTGCTTGGCAAATCGGATGTGCTCTGGCCCCGAATCTCCCTGCGCTCATCGTATTCCGATTTCTTGCTGGTATGGGAGGTGTTGGGTGTCTTACTCTCGGAGCGGGTGTCATTGCGGACCTGTTTCCTGTTGAGAAGCGCGGAATGGCAACGTCTATCTGGGCTATGGGACCCCTTATTGGACCTGTTGTTGGGCCTATTTGTGGTGGATTCATCGGCGAGGAGATTGGATGGAGATGGGTGTTCTGGATCTTGTTGATTGCCGGTGGTGTGCTGTCCTTTGGCATCGAATGTCTCAACCGCGAAACCTACGCCCCGGTTCTCCTGCGCTGGAAGACAGCCAAACTAGCCAAAGAAACCGGCCGCACCGACCTATGCAGTGCATACGAAGCCGATAAAGAATCCGCCTCTCTCCCCGACGTCCTCCGCCAGGGCATGCGCCGCCCCGTCCTCCTCTTCATCAAATCCCCCATCGTCTTCCTCCTCTCCACCTACATGGCCTTCATCTACGGCCTCCTTTACCTCTTCTTCACAACCATCTCGTCTGTATTCCAAGAAAACTACGGCTTCTCCACCGGCCTCTCGGGCCTCGCCTACTTAGGCATCGGAATTGGCTTCATGACGGGCCTTGCCGCCGTCGCCATCACAAACGACAAAGTCGTCATGGCCCTAACCGCCCGCAACAACAACAAATACCAGCCCGAATTCCGCCTCCCCGCCATGATCATCTTCGCCTGCATCCTTCCCATCAGCTTCTTCTGGTACGGCTGGTCCGCAGACAAACATGTGCACTGGATCGTGCCCATCATCGGCATGTTCCCGTTCGGCGTCGGCATGATGGGCATCTACATGCCTATCCAGATGTATATCATCGATTGTTACCCTACGCACGCGGCGTCTGGGAATGCGACGCTGACGGCGACGAGGTCGTTGCTGGGCGCGCTTTTGCCGTTGGCGGGGCCGAAGATGTTTGCGAGTTTGGGGCTGGGGTGGGGGAATTCGTTGCTGGGGTTTATTGCGTTGGCGTTTTTGCCAGCGCCGATTGTGTTTAATCGGTATGGGCAGAGGATTAGGGAGAAGTTTCCGCTTAAGCTGTGAGAGCCTGGCGTGGAAAGGGTTGAGTTCTCTTGTATGATTTGATGTGATGTGCAAAAATATAGACTCGAATATAGCATGTAATGGACTAATGATATGAAACTTCCATTTTTACCTAACTTACAAGTAACCCTTTACACCCGTATAGTCCAAACCTGCTGTATACAAACCAGTTGCATGCGCCACACTTCCCCAGATTACCCACACCGCACCGCTCTTATTTCACAGTCGAAAACACAGTCCACCAGACCGCCTTCCCTCCACATCGCCAACATGTCCAATGCCGCCACCAATGCCCTCACCTCCTCTGAGAAAAAGCGTATCCGAGACCGCAAAGCTCAAAAGACGCTCAGAGAAAAACGCGACGCGCATGTGAAATCATTGGAAGAGCGCGTTGCGTTTTGTGAGCGGCACCATGGACATGAGCGTGCGCAGGCGCATGGGACAGGATGGACACCATCGCCATCGCCATCGCAATCGCAATCGCAATCACATACGGCAACAGATGTGCAACAACTGCTTGCGACGGTGGAAAACTTGAGAAGAGAGAACGAGGGGTTGCGGATGAGGCAGGAGAGACTGAGGAGCATGATTACGGAGTGGGGGGTTGAGGATGCGCAGGCCGGACTTCATAATGCGGGATTGGGGTTGAATGGGCACAGTGGTAGTAATGATGCCATGTTGTCGCTTAGCTGCAATGTGGCTTCGGCCTCACCGTCTACCTCACCTCTTGCATCAACCGGCCATGACTATGACGCACCTGATACCAGAACGGCAGCGTCTCTACAAGATGCCGCTACCCCAGAATCCATCCACCCAACTCTCCCCGCCTGGTCGCTAACCCCCATAAACGAATACGGCCACAACCTCTTCTACTTCCCCGCAACCTGCCCCTGGCTCTCCTACCCGGACCTCATCGCCTCCTGCCCCCCCTACCCATCACCCCTAGACCTCCTCCACGGCACCCGCCGCAACTATCTTGCGGCCCAAATCCACCAACTCATCCGGCGGCGCGCGTTCCGCGACTCCGAGTGTCTGGCTCTAGGCTGGCTGGCGTATTTATTCAGTAAATGGCGCGCGTCGCCTAGCCCCGAGACGTTCGCACGACTTGCGCCGTTTCAGAGGCCGGTGGCGATACAATTACAAAAAGGCCACCCCGCCGCACTAGACCTCATGCCGTGGCCGCAACTCCGCGCGAACCTGGTCAAGAACTGGATGAAGTTCGATTTTGTGGAGTTTGCGGGGTATGCGAGTTGTTGTATCAAGGTGCGGTGGCCGTGGGGGGAGGATGTGCTTGAGCGGGACGAGGAGGATGGATTCCGGGTGCGGAGGGAGTTTATGGAGGTGTTTATGGAGGAGGGTGGGTGGGGGTTGACGACGGAGTTTATTCAGCGGTATCCGGAGTTTGTGGAGGGGATGGATGTTGAGAATGTGAGGTTTCGGTTTGAGTTGCCAGATTTGGAGACGTTGTCTTTTCGGAAGAGTTGACTTTAATTACATGGAATGTATTTAGTCTTCTGTACTATATAACCTAACATGTCTTTACAATGTGATACCTTAATTACCCATGAATATGTGAACAGCCTATAGGTGCGGCACACCACCACTCGCCAGCAGCAAATTAACAATGCTAAGAATCCCCTCTCCCAGAATCAACCCCGACGCCAAAACCACAATCGTCGACGACACCGCATCCGCCTCCTCAGCCGTCTGTTCCGCAGACCGGCCATCAACCATGTGACGCGGCCCAAGTAGCATCGACGGATGGTGTCCATGCCCTGATCCAGGTTCGTCGCGGCCGGAGGTAGCTGCCTGCGTGGGAGGCTCGAATTCGAGGTCCCAGTCTTTGGCTTTGTTGGATTTCGCGTGTTTGCGCGCCCACCACCACGCAATCAGGCCGCCGATCGCTCGCGCGAGTGTGAAGGAGGGCTCGTTGAACATTCCCACTGCGACGGCGATGCCGCCTGGTATCCATGCGCGCCATGGTGCGGTGGCGCCGTGTTGGCCGCCGTTGGCGATAGGTGAGGCGCCGATGATGCGGAGGATGGTGATAGCGATAAAGGCAATACCCGCGAGAATGGACGCTTGCCACGCCATCGGGGGTAGGCCTTGGCCTGTCACGAGACGAGCGGTCATGACCCAGGTGTAGGCTGTGGGCGTTTGGAACATCGGGCCTGGAACCTGGTAGACGCCCACGTACATCTTGTAGACGGCGGTTGAGAGGACCGCGCCGATTAAGCTGCCGATCATTTGGCCGTAGAATTGCGCTTTGGGGCTTGCGCCGAGAATGTGGCCTGTTTTCAGATCTTGCATCATGTCTCCGGCTTGGAGGGCACCGGACTCGGATACCGCTCCGGCGAGGAGGTTGGTCACTAGCGCTGTACGGCGGGAGAACTGCCCGGCGGGTGTTGCGAGGGAGAAGATCACCTGCGTTAATTTGCTGATACCAGATACAGGGTTGAGATCTGTCTCTCCCAAAGCGCGGACTCCCATGATGGACAACAGCACGGCAAGCAGAGTGGCAAGACTGGATAGCAACGGAGACATGACATCGCCGAAGACAGAATGCATACAGATAACATTTAGAATTAGTGTCAGAGGTAGCAAGATGACCACAGTCCGCGTAGAGATAAGTTGAGATGGCGGCGCATCTCCGCCGGCTTGATGGTCGATTGGTGGGCTTTGATGAGACACCGGGGTCGACACCTCTGTGATAGGGCTCAGCGCAGCATAACTGATATGGGAATGATGCCGAGGTTTATCTGGTTTGGCAAACAAATGACCAAAGCGACTGGCGAGAATCCTAGACTTGATCTGAGGTGCACGTGCCACCAGGGGCTTCACAACTAACCACCCCAAGCTGACAATGGAATCAGCAAGCATGATGGCCAAAGAGACCCACACAATCCATCCTTTGCTTCCGGTTTGCCAGTCGCCCACAGGACCTGTAGCCCAACCACGGGATTTTGCCAGCGGAGACAAGATACCCCAGCCAAACACAGCTCCAACGAGCATGTGCATACAGGTAGAAGGTCCCATAATGATTCCTTGCCCAACATATGCCGGGGACGGGTTTAGCGTCCAGCGCCAGTTCTGCGCAAGGAAGAGACCAAGGATTGGAATTTCACGGACTTGGGGTACAAAGTAGGAAAAGAGAGTCTGCTGTCGTTAGCATGGCCCGTTCTCGTATTTGGAAAGAAAACACTCACGTAAACACCGGAGAACCCAAAGGCGCCAACCAACAGACGCATCTTTGACCTCCAGTCCTTCCCATCATCATCTCCACCATGGTCTTTTCTTAATAGAGTGCCACTCTCCTCAGATTCATGCGGTGCAGCAACAACCTCATCTTCCTCTTCATCCCGCTGGACTTCAGATGAATACCTAGCCCGAGTCTTTGCCTTCCTGTCGCCTTGTCCACTCCGGTGCAGGACCCGAAGCATCAATGCAGAAGCAGTCCCACTGGGAAACTTCAACTTCTCCCTCACAATAACCTCTTTCCTCAGTGGAACCGCGAAGACCACACCGAACAAGCAAACCCCAAGACTCCAAAGGGCCAATTTCCCAAAACTTAACCTTAGAGGCCCGCCCTCTCCCTCACCGCCATCTCCCGCCGGGCCATCAGGTCCATCTTTCAGGAGAAACTCCAAGGCCGGGATAACGCCCACGAAACCGCACCCCAATGGCATTGTTCCCACCGCTCCCGCCACAGTCTGGATAAGGACGTTCTCAATCGGTGTGAAGGGGTACGACAGGTATTTCGATAGGACCTTGAAAACAGAGAAACCAATAAGAGCTGAAGGCATAGCCATTGTACTAATCCATCCCGTCTGGAGGCCAAAGTAGGTATTCGAGAAAGTAATCAAGGCTCCGATGATGATTCCGGCGATAAGAGATCGGGGCGTGAAGCTTCGCGCCGTGGCTCGGGTATATCGTTCCATTTCGATATCCGCATCGATGTCTTCGTAGTAGCGTTCATAACCGTCTTCTCTGACGCTGTGAGGTGTCCTGGGTGGTGCCCTGGACGACGATGGACTGTGGCCCATCGGCCGCGAAGGACTGGCATCGGCCGTCATGTTGACTGTCCGGTAGTTCATCCGATCATAGACAAGCCATCTATCCCTGTGCTTTCACCAGCACTCTATTAATCTTCTTGATAGAAAACGATTCGACCAGTCAGCGAGTTCAGCGCTGCAAGGATGGAGGAGACAACCTCGAGCTGAATCGCAGCTGAGTGCACGTGACGGTCGGCGATAAGATAAGCGATGATATCAGCCATCGTCTCCTGTTCGTCCGCCAAAACAGAACAGGTGCGTTCCTCCACTTCCTTGGGTCGGACTGCGTTCAAGCGAGTATTGCTAACTTATGCAGTAGATTGCTACTACAGATACTTAATCTGAACCGTATTGGTACCTGACTACTGTGCCTTCCAGATGTCCATGGTACATCCGCAAGGGACAAGGGGACAAGATTTCTATACCAAGCCTTGCGACAGTCTTGTGCATTGCTGCAATGATTGAGTACTACAAGATTGCAGGGAGGCCGGGGAGGTCGCAATTCTCTCCTATATAGTGACAGAAGTGCCCCGGCAATATTCAATGAGACAGTCGCTGAGAACTCAGATCTCTACAGGGATATCTGATAGGGGTCTCTGATGAAACTTATCGCTTTGATTATATAGCAAGGCATCAAATCAGTCAATTCCTGGGAAAGTGTCATACATATACATACACTACAGGGTACAGAATACTTAGTAGTGTTTCATCGCGTCTCCCCAGCTCCTAACATCACCTGGAATGCACGGCGGTTATGTTGGGACTCTGGAATGTGGAAGATGCTCCTCTTCACTGGAGATTCAAGAACCTACCCATGATACAATATAGTACCTGCATTCCTTTGATCGGTATGTCCCATAACTCATGAAGTTTGTGCATAGTGTATGATGCATTTGAAAGGGGTCATGGGGAGAGATATAAGCTCGTGAACTTCCGGCCATATCTTCCATCAAATCAAGTGTACACAAAATACGAGAAATACATCATTTCACCTTAAATTGTGTTTATATCTGGAGTCATTGCTGATTGATACGAGTGCTGGCACTCATCGGCACCATGAACTTGCAAACAGTAAGTCCAACTGCCCTCACCAATTCCCGGAAGAACATCTTCAGCTAACAAAACACCAGCTCGCCCTCCTTATCTTCCACCTAACACCCATCACCGCCATAAGCTCCGCCCGCGTCTGGACACATTTCTACCCCAACTGCCCCGGCGAACCCTACACAGACCTAGAATCCTACGAGCACCACGACCAAGTAAGCCACGAATTCGACATCCAAGCAGGCACATGCCAAGGCATCTCCGTACAAGCCCTGGAAGACCGCCGCCTGCAATACGTCGACCACGTCTCTGTCGATGCAGAGCTCTTCTGGACAGAGCCCTTCGACCAGTGCAACATCACCGTCCATGAGATCCCACACTGCATGGATCCGCCGTTAATTAGGAAGGAGATCCATAATCGAGTTGGTGTTAGCGAGTGTAAGGAGAGGCGGTTTGCGCCGTTTAATGAGATTTGGGTGAGGTTGGAGTGCGGGGAGGTTGGGGGGCCGCATCCTTATGCGGAGTATTTGAGGCCGCCGCCGCATGTGCAGGGGCATGGACAGGGCCATGGGCCGTTGAGAAATGTTACAATGGGAAGAGTCGGGAGTGTTGGTGGGGTGTCACATTCGCGGCCGTTGGAGAAACCCAAGAAGAGGTGGTCGAAGTTGAACTTGCCGGAGCCGGTTGGACGTAAGTGGGTGGGTTGAGTTGCTTGGTATATACTGCTGCTTTACGCAGTGATATGATATGGTTCATGTATACTAGCTATGATGACTTGTTACGGATGCGATGTTTATGTTTTGTCTTCCAAAAGAAACCAAGAGATATACGTTGATAGCTCGGATGGAAAATGATATGACCGCGAAATAAAATATCGAATTTTCCCCCATGATACATACGCCGGCATCTCATCACAGTATCCAGTCTGTAGAGTTTGGTTATAGTGGAAATTTCAAAGTAGCAAAACATAGCACAAGCAGCAGGTGCTGGGGAATCATGATATAAAAGGAATACCAAAAGAACCAAAAGATCCCTATAACAAAAGTCAAGAAGTATAAATCACCAAGCAACCCGGAAAAGCAGATGAAGACAAAGGAAATTAAAAGTGAGCATTATTTATATCCTTCCAGCCCTTGTAGTCTTGTCATAGAAATCCAATGTCATCGCCGCAAGGAAGCAAGGAATGTCCTTCCTCTCCTCAACCCAGAACTTAATAAGCGGCTTAATCTCCATGGCGAAAAGACTGTTCGGACCCCCCGAGATTTTCATCGTCCCGTTCTCTCCGTCGAAGATAATCGAGTTCTCCTCACCACTGCCCATACTTCCTGGTCCGCTAGAGTCCGAGGAGGCACCCGGGTCACCGTGCCGGTAGGCAGGCGAGAGGTGGAACATGGACGTAACACGTACACGACCGTTGGGAAGGAAATCCAGCTTATAGCCCAGCAGAGAGGCGACTGCTTCGCGGAACTCGGAAGACTTGGCCGTCCAGATCTCTTTCAGGCGGCGCATGCGTTTCTCTTTGTCAGCTACTGAGCGTTCCATGTCTTGGATGTCGAGCTTCATGCTTTCGAGGGTGGTAGCAGGGACGACTTTGACATGGAGGGAGCTGCCACGGAGCTGCGCGAGGAGATCGCGGTTTTCTGCTTTGAGAGTAGTGAGGGTGGAGAGCTTGATGTTCTCGGCTTGTGCAGTGGGGTTATCGCGGAGTTCGAGGACTCGGGTGCGAGATTTGGCTTGGAGGTGTCTGAGATGTGATTTGGCGGCTTTGAGCTCTTGATGAAGGAGCTTGGCGCCTTGTTCGGACTTGGATAGCGATTCTTGCAGACTTCTGTTTTTGCGGGATAGCACTGAAAGACGCTCGTTTTCTGCCTCGCTCTCAGCAGGTGACAGTGTTCGTTTGACTCCCCGGGGTTCTTCTGGCCGAGGAGCTTCCCGCTTAGAAAGCTCTTCATGAGCCTTTTCTAATTCCTCTCGATACTCATCAATGATCTTCTCCAGGTTTGCAATTTGCTCCGACTTCTGTTCGTCAAACCGGCTCTCCTCGTTCATAGTAATCTCTTCCGTGTCGAAAGTCTTCAGCTGCGCACGAAGATATTCGATCTCCTTGATAGCGAGAGCGCGCTGCCGCTCAAGTCTCGCTTTGACCCGACTATCTGCCATATTTCCAGCGCCACCAGCAGACTGAACCTTGGCCAGTTCTTGTCGTAGGTTTGTCTTTTCCGATTCAAGCGCTTGGATCATTTCATCCTTCTCCAGGAACTGCGCCTCAACAGTTCCCAGCTTGTCTACAAATGTTGCTTTCTCAATGCGTTCCTGCAGCAAAGCCTTCACAACCGCGTCCGGAGAGTCCAATTCGGCTGACTCATCATTGTCCTGTAGCAGGCTGGTCCACGACTTCCGTTCGTCTTCCAGAATCTGCTTTTGGATCTGAACGGTACCCAGTTCCGACTCAACCCCCTTCATAAGCTGGAGTTGGTTTTCCAATGACTTCTTTTGTTCCTCCACAACCTCAACATTCCTTTGAATCTTGCGTAGATGCCGTAATTCCACCGTTTGTTCCCGGTTTGTAGTTTCGAGATTCCTGATATGGTTCACTTGGTCGGAGAGTTCCCTCTTGAGAACGGCCAGTGTCTCCGCATCGCTCCCCTCCGCCTTGAGGTGGATATTCTCCGTTTCCAGCTCTGCGACACTGGCCTCTTGTTCAGACAACCGCCCTTGGGCTCCGTGGAGATCATTTTTCACGCTCTCGACTTCGGATTGGAGGGTTTCGATGGTTTGTTGGAGGGATGAGCGGATGGCTTCTAATTCATTGATTTGGTACTTAAATTGTCGTTCCTGGTCTGATTGTTGCGCCTGAGCGTCGCTGATCTCTTCCTGCAGGTTTTGGTTTTGATCTTGTAGGGTTCTCAATTTCCGTTCGAGACCGACTTTCTCGTTGAGCGCGTTGTCCTGGACATCCTTGAGCTCCTTGGCGAGGGTCTCGCTCTTGTGGTTCGCACGGTGACTAGCTGATTCGGCGGCCTATCAGAACGCAAATAGTCAGCATCTTTTCTATCGGTAGCGCGGGACCGTGACAAACCTGAGCCTTCCGAAAATCCGCATCCGCCTTCAGTTGTAAATCTCGAAGCTCTTTCTCGTGACGTAGTGCCGTCACATCACGCTCCTGTTTGATATTCTCCAATTCATATCGTAAGGTGCTAACCTGCACGCGAAGTTCTTCCTTCTCGGTGTCTGCACGGGATGTCGTTAGATAAAAAAAATCTCTTCCATCGAATAGTCGAGCCGGGCTTACCAGGACCAGGCTTCTGGGGCTGCGGCGGACGGACGGATTGTCGCAACGACTGGCGCGCTCTCGGAATTGGTAACGGGGAAAATCCTTCGGCGAGCGAGCTAACAGACAATCGCGACTCTCTATCTGGCTCCATCTGGGGATGGTTAGACTTCTTTCAAGCTCCACAACCTCAGGTAAGTGATCAAAATACGGACCTTGATACCAAGACGCGGGCCACAACAATTGCCGGTACGATATGATCAGAATAAATAAGCGATTCAATCCGGCATGTCACGACCCTCCTGGAGAGTCCCGTCCAGTAGGCCAGAAAAAATAATACAGAAACGCGGTCGAGTTGCTTTGAGAGTCGTCCTTTGATTGTTTTCCGTTGCGACGCCCGATTGGGAGGAACCGCTGAGTCAGCAGTACCGCAAGCTCGCATACCCAAAACGGACTAGTGCCGGCGGTCAGCGATTTTTTTTTTCTTTTCTCTTTTCAGATTCTGGACAGACGACCACCAACCACATCTCACCCCAATTTTCAATCCCCGACTCACTCATCGACACAATGGCAAAGGACCGGGCTGAGAAGAAGGAGAAGCGCGAGAAGAAGGACAAGCGCTCGGAGAAGGACGGCGTCAAGAAGGAGAAGAAGGAAAAGAAGGAGAAGAAGGACAAGACTGCTCTTACCAATGCTGTTGAGCAAGAGTTGACGTCCAAGGTTCTGGATGGAATTGACCAAGCCGAGAAGACGAATGGCGACGTCGAGGCCGAGGTTGAGCAGATGGAGGTCGACGGCGCCCGTCCCGTCGGTGCTCTTGTGCCGTTTGCCAACCCGCTTGTCGAGGACAAGTCGGCCAAGAAGGTCCTGAAGAGTGTCAAGAAGGGTAAGTTTTGAAGCGACTTTCCTTTATCATCCAGACTCCGAACCCATTCAACGCTGTTTCGCAAAACCGATTGGCGCGCGGTCGGAAATGCAGTCTGGATTCGAGTCAATTAGAAGTCGACATTCATTACATGATACTAATATATCTCTCTTGATAGCCGCCGTCAACAAGTGCCTCAAGCGCGGTGTCAAGGAAGTCGTCAAGGCCCTCCGGAAATCGCCTGTCCCCGCTCCGAACGAATCTTCGCCTCTCCCCAACGGTGTCGTCGTGCTCGCAGGAGACATCTCGCCCATGGACGTCATCTCGCACATCCCCCTCCTTTGCGAAGACCACGGTATCCCCTACGTTTTCGTCACATCGCGCGCTGAACTCGGTAACTCTGCTGCTACCAAGCGCCCCACGAGTGTGATCATGGTTGTGCCCAAGTCGGCCGCCAAGGGCAAGAAGGGCGAAGAAGCCGACGACGGGGAGGATTTCAGCCAAACATACGAGGAGCTGGCTAAGCTTGTGCAAAAAGAAGCCAAGAAGGCAAATGTCTAATTACGCGCTTTTCCTCATAACTTCTGTTTCTCTGTTCCTTTTTTTTTTTTTCCCTTTTTTTTCTCTCCGGAGTCTTTTCTGCTCTGTCTTGTCACTTGCTATTGATGTACAGATTTATGATGTTTGACAAGGCAAGGCATGTCTTTGGGGTCTGTCCTGGGTTTCTGTTTATTGATCTGCCACTTGCAAGTTAGGCGTTTTCATCTTGGTGTATGAATGGCAGGGACAAAATCAATTCAATCTGATGACATTTAATCAGTACTCTTTACTTTTATGACGCTCGATACGATGTTGTAACAACATCCTCCTTTCTGTCCAGCGTCAACCCAAACCCCAAACACACCACCACAACTCCAATCTGCTCCAACACAACCATCACCAGCATAATAGTCACATTCCCGGTGAACATGTTAAAATCCCTCCTCTGTCCAAAAACAGACAAATAGGAATACACAAGGCGGATCAGAATAAGCGGCATCGAGACGCTAACAGCAAACAACAGACGGTGTTCACCGGCCTCAATGCTGGAGAAACGTGCGCCAACGAGAAGAAGCAGGATACCAAGCCCCAACCACGCAACCAGGAACAGGACCAGACTGGCTTTAGTCTTGGAGTTGGACATGTTGTGCATGAAATCGGTGGTTTGGGTGGTGCCGACGATGCTGAGTATGATAGCAATGAGGGTGATGGTTCCTGTTGCTTTGAAGATAAAAGGGTGGATAGAGTGGCTGGCTGTGCGTTTGATGGAGTCGTTGCTGTTTGCTGTCAGTTTGGTGGGTTGCAATGCAAAATGGGTGGGTGTTTTTACACTCTAGATAGAATGCTGATACAGGCTTGGATCATGGGCGAGAGCGCGATGGAGCTGCACACGGCCCAGGTGATGTAGAGGTTCTCGGAGATTGGGTTGCTGATTGTCGCGAGGTAGCAGCATGATCCGATCACTTGGATGAGGGAGAAGATGGCGAAGAAGATCCAGCCCGCGCTCCTGGTGAAGCCATGGTGAAATGCCATCCACAGGGCGATGAAAAGGGTGGGGATGTAGACGAGGAGGGCGAAGATAGAGAGGCCATGGCGATAGTCGACGGCCATGATATTGCAGTGGGTATGGGAATATCAAAGTACTGCGTGCAGATCATAGAAGGGACATCAGGGCTGGGTCACATTGCATTTATTTATGCTTTGGCAGCCGGAGAGGAACAGGAAAAGCTGCGTGAGACTGAGGGAAGCCCTACTGATTCCCTATCTGGGAAGTAGAGCGAACAGCCAATCAGAGGCCGTCGTTGTTCGCTCAGCAGACCCAATGTGGTTAGACTCAAGTACCGACTGTCCAGCCCCAGTTGAGCATCACTGCCTCATCCTTCCCGACTCGCATGAGCCGATGCTTATAGGCATACAAGGCAACCGTGTGAAGTAGGCATTCTGACCATCCTATACACTGACGAATACTTTTCTTTTATACCTGGCTGCTGGTCTCTGTTAACATATATAAAATGGGTGAGTCTCTTCGTCCCACCATCAGCGTGGCCAGCTAACTCGTCTCTAGTCTACTGTGGACCGCCATCTAAAGCCTGCAGAGCTTGCCGACAGCGGAAGATAGGGGTAGACCGTTCCTATTCTCCACAATTGGCCGCAATGCTAACACCTTTACTCCGTAGTGTGACCAAAACCCACGTGGCTGTCGTCAATGTGCAAGGGCCCGACGGCCTTGTCCGGGATACAGAGACTATGTCAATCTGCTGTTTAAAGACCAAGGCAACTGGGTGCGGAAGAAAGTCGGCGCACACAGCCAAAGGCAGCCTTCCCCAGAAGAAAAGCTTTGCTCACCGGCGACTGCAATTGATGAAACAACCTCATTAACTCTGACGGATCGAGTCCATTCCCAATATTGTACGCTTGTTTTAGCTGCTCCACAACAGGATTCTGTTTCAACCGCACCGCACTTCATCTCATTCTTAACGCCATCCATCGTACCAGATCATCGTGATCTTGGAATTGCCGTCTTTTTCCAGCAACATACGCAATCCCGCCCGCTGCAAGAATACAGCGATCCGAACCCTATGTTCCTCGACTTTGCAAGCACCATCTTCCGCACCAGTAACAACCAGATGATTTCCGCCTGTATCAAGGCAGTCGGCCTGGCCAGTCTAGCCAACATCCGATCTGAAAAGCAGATTCTAACACAAGCGAGAAAGGAATACGTCGAGAGCCTAAGACTGGTCAACAACGCACTCAGAGTGCCCTCCGAGGCTGTGCAAGACTCGACCTTGCTCGGGGTGATGCTGCTGAACTTCTTCGAGCAAATCACATGCGTCGACGGCCATTTCGTGCACATCTGGACGCAGCATGTGAACGGGGCAGCTTTGTTGGTGAAACTGAGAGGGACACACCAGTTCACCTACAAGGTTGGGCTGCAAATGTTCCAGCACATTTGTCAGAGTCTCACGACAAACTGCATTCAGACTGGGCTCCCTGTTCCTCAGCATATAATTGAACTCCGGAAGCAATGTGCCCAGTATATCGACAGCGAGTCACCAATATGGCTCATCGGAGACACAATGATCAAGCTCACCTTGCTGCGATCGAGAGTGGCCAGCGGGTCGAATAACGATGACGACATGGATCAGATCCTGCAGGACGCCCTGGATCTAGACCTCGAATTCAAGACCATTACCACCCGTCTCTCAGCCGAGATGCCCTACCACACCTGCGTCGATCCCTCAGAACCCCAATTCTACAAAGGAACCTACCACATCTACCCCACCGTCTGGACCCTATACGCATGGAATAGCCTCCGAAGTGGCCGCTGCCTCCTCCACCAGCTCATCCGATCCCAAATGCTAAAGGGCTTTAGCGCCATCCCGCCCCGATTTCTATCACCCGATTATACCTCTATTTTCCAAGAGTCCCTCGAGAACCTCCTCCAGATGATAAACGACATCCTGTGCAGCGCCGCACAGCTAATCGGCTGGATACAAACACCGAACTTAACACCTGAGAAGGATCCAATTACGGCCGGCGCAAGACTCCTTATCTGGCCGTTTTACGTCGTCATCCACATATGCACTAGTATGGGGCTCTTTGCGACCATTCCTGGAATTGACAAATATATGATGAATGTTCTGGCAGAGGTGGGTCGGCAAACTGGGATTCTGGCAGCCACCCTGTTGTCCTCGTTGTTGGCGGACAGGAATTTGCTGCAGTTTTTACCAAAGCTCAAGCAGAAGGGATTTCGGATGGTAGAAGGCTAATCAGGGTGGATTGATTTGACGTATCCTTGAGGGTATATAGCTAGGCAGTTGGTTAGAAGTTCGGAGTTTTAATATTTGTTTTTGGTTTATCAGCGAGGAACAAGAGGTTTGAACCAAGATAAGTCGTTTAATTCCCTCTGCGTATGCGACACGGGAACGTCTTCTTCGCGTGAACCAATGTAACTTCAACCATAAACAATGTCCTTGCTAGCCCAATGCTTAACTGAGGCGAACTCTTGGCTAGATCCATCCTTGGAGATCTTCTGTCTCCAGTCAAATGACCTCACGTGGCATTCTGGACCGGGGCAAAATATACCTCCGTATCTCTTTAAAATGCCCACCAATGAGCCGTTTTCCTTCCCGAGTCTCTTTTTTCAGTGTTATTATTATGCAGTGATGCATCATCGCACGCCGGAGAGTGGCCTTTGCCGTGCGGAACATGTTACCCGTTTGGGAACGGTGGATTATTGCGTCACCAAGATGTGCATCGCCTTGCATAGAGTACACAACTTACTATACTAGAAAGACCTGTCAAGTGTGTCGATACGGAGTCCGGAAGCTTCAATGATTAGACTGGATGATCATGATGCTCCCGAGATCGAAGTTCTTTTTGAATACCGAAGGCTAACAGGAACAGGCAAGAACAACAAGCTACCATGGAACGACCAGAGCCAAGTTTCGATCTACGTACCACGAACAACAACCCGAAAGACCGCCGGGTTGCCGAATATCAGATCCCGATATGCTATGCCGGTGCGGCTCGCCGGGGTTGATCGACATGGCCGCTGATTGGTTGTCGGTGCCCGGTTACCCGGTTAGGAACACTCTCGAGTCCATTTCCTTGTTCCGCTTCGATCTTATTCCGTTGCCAGGAATATCGCAGAGCATGAGCTCTGCTTGTAGAAAGGCAGAGCATACGGAGAAAGCACAATGGTGTCTGGCAGGGCTTTCTGGATATACTACTTCATATCGACTGACAATGATTGACGACAGGGATGAAAGAATTCTAGAAAGAACATCACCGCTACGCAACTACCCACATATCTCCACTTGCATGGTCTTATTCAATCAAACGGCTCCATTGGCTAAATAGCTGCCTATCGTCAATGGTGCAGGGAAAGATCCGAACTGCCACCACTTCGGGTTAATCGGCACCAGGGTAAAGTTTTGAACGCTGAGGGGGTGGGGGTGGGGGCATAGTCTGTACTACTATGCACCAAGTCGACGACACAATGGACGAAAACCTCTGTATAACGCGTTGTACATACCCCGAAAGGCTTCTGTATACGCAACGAGACCCGCTAATCCCGAGGCCATAGAGGTATATAAAGGCAGTCACTGTTGCTCATTTTTGACTTCCTTTGGTCGGCATCACAAACTTTTTTTACTCTGCTCTACATCTTCTATTCGAACTCCCTAACGATAACTCTATCTTTCACAACCGAAGAATCCGCTGTACTAGCTCATGGCCGTGACTCGCCCCGGAAATATAGGCAAGAGGCTGTTGCCTCATGTCATCGACCATCTGGGTCAGTTCTACCCTGACAAGATTGCCGGTTCCATGCCCAGGAACAATTCGACTCTGGATGATGGCTTCCGGGAATTGAATTATAAGGAAGTTGCCCACGCAATCAATTATACTGCCTGGTGGATTGAGAAGAAGTATGGCCGCAGTGATAATCACGATACCCTGACCTTTATCGGTGCCAATGATATTCGGTACCTGGTCATCATCGCGGCCTGCAACAAGACTGGTTACAAGGTAGGTTCTGACTGTAGTAAAAGAGATAAGACGGAGCAGATGCTAATGCATGGCAGCCGCTGCTCTCATCAACCCGGAACTCGGACGAAGCACACATGAGCCTTTTCGATGCTACCGACTGCTCATGCCTGGTATATACTGCCGAGAGAAGCCAGAAAGCGTTCGAACTCCAGAGCCTCCGTCCTGGTCTGGATGTGCAGGAGCTCCCTACCTTTGCCGAAATGCTTGAATCACAGACCTCCTTCTACCCATTCTCCAAGACGTACGAAGAAATCGAGGATGACACGGCCTTTATCATCCACAGCTCGGGCACAACAGGTACGAAACTCACCATCCTCATAAAGGCATTCCTGCAGTTACTGACTAGAAAAAGGACTACCTAAGCCGGTATATCTCACTTTCGGCTTCATCGGTGCTCTTGAGCAGATCCCCTCCCTGCCTGTTCCCTCAGGACGGATTTGGGGAATGCCCTACATCCTCGACCCCGGCAACTACATAATCACCACTACACCGTTTTTTCACCTCATGGGTCTTACTGTTTTCTTGCTATCTGTTTTTCATGATATTCCATTCCTTCTTGCTCCCGACAAGCCCATGTCAGCCGAGCTTGCGACAGATATACTAAACGTGGCCAAACCAACGGCCGCAATGTTCCCACCATCCATTTTGGAGGATATGACCAAATCTTCTGCTTCGATGGAAGCACTCTCTAACCTGCGATATGTCTTCTTTGCTGGTGCACCTTTGTCGCCGGAAGCAGGAAACCATATTATCGGACACACCCGCTTGATCAACTGGATCGGAAGCAGTGAATCTGGCTACATGCCTACCCTGCTTCCTGAGCACGAGGAAGACTGGACGTACTTCAATTGGAATCCGTCGTACGGCCTCGAGATGCAGCCCAGGGGCGAAGGCCTCTATGAACTAGTGATACCGAGACCCGCTAATATCGAAAAACATGCCATCTTCCACACCTTCCCGGAATTGACTGCCTATAATACCAAGGATCTCTTTGCGCCGCACCCGACTCGGTTCGGTCTCTGGAAGTACATTGGCCGTAATGACGATGTTCTTGTGCTCAGCAACGGAGAGAAGCTCAACCCGATCACCATGGAGAAGATTGTCGAAGGACACCACTTGGTTTCGCGGGCTCTGGTCATCGGCCAAAGCCGGTTCCAGACTGCATTGCTTGTCGAGCCTAACTGGCATCTCTGGAATGAGACAAAGCCGGTCAATGAACTCATTGAAAGCATCTGGCCTACGGTTCAAGAAGCTAACCAGGCCGGACCAGCTCACGGGCGAATAATGAAGAACAAGATCGGTGTCGCTTCTCAAAGCAAACCGTTTGGGATCACGCCCAAGGGCAGTACTAGGCGCCGGCAAACCATCCAGGACTATGCTGATGAGATCGATGCCATTTACAACAGCGCGGATGATGGGGGACCTGAATTCGAATTGCCCCAGGACGCTGATCTGTCGACCGTTACGGCGTACCTGCGGAACATTGTCTCCCATGTCCTTGACATCTCAAACCAGTCGGACCAAACTGATTTCTACGCGGCTGGTCTTGACTCGCTGCAGACGATGCACCTCAGCAACGTTCTTCGCAAAGCCTTGCAGTCTCACCAATCCCCAGACAGCCCCCGCTCCATCGCTTCGCAGGACATCTATGCGAACCCCACTGTCGAGCTCCTCGCCCGTCTCGTCTATGGCCTGATGCGTGGTTCCGTCGAGGGCGGCGCGTCCCGGACCGATAAGATCAACTCGCTTCTCGAGAAATACACCAACGACCTTCCAGCACAGACGCAGGATGTACACAACACGAGTGACCAGCACGCAGTCATACTCACTGGATCAACCGGCTCTCTGGGCAACTACATCCTCAGCGCCCTCCTGCAGGACCCAACAGTGATGAAGGTGTACTGCTTGAACCGCTCTGAAGCCCAGGAACGGCAAATAAAGAGTTTTGCAGAAAAGGGTCTAACCTTCGGTCCCGACGCCCAGAACAGAGTTGAGTTCCTCCAGGCCTCATTTGGCGCAGAGCGATTCGGCCTGTCTGCCGACAAATACACCGAGATTCTGCAAAGCGTCGACACCGTCATCCACAACGCCTGGCGCGTCGACTTCAACATCACCGTCGACTCCTTCGAAGACGTACACATCCGCTCCGTCCGCCGCTTCGTCGACTTCTCCCTGCAAAGTACCCACCACGCACACATCCACTTCATCTCCTCCGTGGCCACCATCGGCGCTTGGAAAGCCTCCAACGGACCTGCAGTCCCCTCCGCTCCCATCGAGAACTCTGACGTCGTCCTCCCCCAAGGCTACGGTGAATCCAAGCACATCGGCGAACGGATCTGTCTCGAATCCTCCCGCCGCTCCGGCGTACCAACCACCATCCACCGCGTGGGCCAGATCGCCGGTCCGACGAGCGAGAAGGGTCTTTGGTCTCGTCAGGAATGGCTCCCTACTATCGTCGCGACGTCCAAGTCGCTGGGTAAAGTCCCTGATGCACTGGGCTCGACTCCCATTGACTGGATTCCCGTCGACTCGCTAGCATCCATTATGCTGGACTTGATCAGTACCCGCCGCGAGACACAATCGCATTCCGACTCCCGCTGCGCGGTATTCAACCTCGTCAACCCCTCCGTCACAACCTGGGATACCCTCCTTCCCGCCATCCAAGCCGTGTACCCCGTGCAACCCGTCCCAATTACAGAGTGGATCCGAGAACTCGAGAAAATCGAGAACCCGACTGCGGAGGAGATTGTGGAGAAGCCTGCGCTCAAACTACTCGATTTCTACCGTGGTCTGGTTGACGATGAGGAGGGGGCGTTGTCGGTGCCGATTGATGTTGGTGCGACGAAGGAGGCGAGTAGGACGATGAACTCGCTGGGAGCTATTTCGGAAGAGTTGATGGCGAATTGGCTGGTGCAGTGGGGTTTTTAGTGGCTGTACTGCATTGTAATTGATTGTCACTGCATGGTTGAAGTTACTTGATTGGTATTCTTGGGCATTCACTGCATTGGCGAGTATTTGCATAATACACGTATATAGATATTGCGGCATAGAGGAGTTTTGAATGCATTGGTTTGTTACCTTATATTCACCTTAGCTGTATCCGCTATACTCTCACTCCACGACTTCATCGTTTCATCCATCACAATATTTTACACCACTGCTGTGACGGCTCACATATGATAGCTCACATGGTGGTTCAACACTACGGCAATGGATGATACATCACAAACACCATCCAGTCATGTCGCCAACAATCCTCTTAAAACCTCTTCATGACCTAGATAGATTTCCTCTTCTTCTTTCTTCTCCAGATTCGATATTCTCGTCGATGGCTACAATAGTTTAGATAGGAATTCAGTTCGTTATTATCTACTATTCCGAGCCCGTGACAACTGCTTGATTTCCCAGAGGATACAACCGTTCTGTCAAATTGCGACACGCTTTTACCAAGCTCTAGTCATCAGATGATCTGACAACCAAAAGAGTTGTCACCTAGCCCACGAGTTCGCAACGCTCGATGTCCCTTTACTTTCTCAAGAAAACCGGTTCTATAACAACCACAGGACGAGAACAAAAGATAGCTCATATACTATGAGCTTTAGTTTCCCCGTCCAAGATGGACGTATTTCATGGTTGAAATTGCATCCAGGCGAGAAAGACACATTCCAGTATGATTTCGATGTCCTTCTAAAAAAAAGGCGACTAGGTGTCTAATCAGCATTAGTGGTATTTCTTAGATCAAGAATGGCTCACTTAGGGCTTTAAAGTGCGCTTATGAGCTTGGAAAGATGAAAGACCACTGTTTTCAGTATAATACTTTCTCCTCAAACAAAGAATATCCGGACTGGTCTTCTCATATCCAAAAGATCTTGGTGCTCTGCTCTTTTCCCGGTTTGATGACCTTTTTTTGCAGATACCTTAAGTCTCAGTATGAACAGTCTCTATATCAACGGCAGAATATAACCGGTGTATCTGCAGGCATGACTGGCTCATCGGGGATCCATGTGTAACAACCATCTTCCAATCTACCCCTAGGAGTAAGGACTGTATTCTCATATAAAGGGATAATAATCATCCAACTCCTTTCGTTGATAACCCTTGTAGGAACAGGAAATTTCCCAACAGTCCAGATTAGTCTCTATCAATAATAAATCGTTTGGTCAGCCTAGTAATCTAGGAGGGTATCAGGAGGGAATTGAAAACCTTCTCCAGCACTATGTCACCTCCCAGCTCGCACAACTTCTTGGTCAACTCGTCGCTAGAGTAGCTTATCTCGTGCGTGTTACGATCCCACGAAGTGCCAGCCTGAGGTAACAGCGCTTTGATTTCTTCTCGAAGATCCTGTGCTTTTTCGCTAAGCTGTAATGAGATCCATTCCCTTCGTGGCGGTATAGGACTCGGGACCAAAATCTTAGGCCTCAAGAACAGCATAGGCACATTTGGACTGTAATCCCAGCAGTCGTCGACAACTGCTGCAAAGCCCTTGTACAGTCTAGCTCCAGAGGAAAGAAGAGTTGCACCCTCAGCCAAGGGGATGACAACTAACCAGTCTCCTTCGTGCCTGGGGGAGATATTCATTGGTCGGGTAAATTTGTAGACGTTCCATTCAAAGTCTTGTTCCTGTTGACGCGAATATTTGGTTAGTGAGATTTCTGGGGAATGAGGGATTGGGAAATTGGAACTTTGGGAATTTTATCCAACAGCGTAGTTAATTTGGACACTCTCCGCGCCAACCACTGGCCTGCACACAGGTTTGTACTCTGAGCCCATATTTTCCAATTAGTGGCATCTGGTAGGAAATCTTTTGCAATATTGTCTACCACAAACTGGGCTTCTGTGGTCAGTGGTACAATGAGCATGTTCGATTGTGGAAAATTCGGTATAAGATCGTGAGTATCGATGATTGTTATCGAATTATTACCTTTGCAATTGAACAAGAAGGCTTAAAAGTATTCAACAAAAGTCGCGTGATATTAATATGGACAGGAGATAAGATCCAGGTAATGTATTGAAGAGTTATAGGAGGCGGGTTCTAGAGATAACCGTGTAACTTCTGTATAGCATCTCCATGATGTTCGTGCACTGTTTGCTATGAATCTTCAGGTCAAGTACTAGGAAATAGGCTCTTCATAGCGGTCTGTCTGCGCTTCGTAATTGGCCATAGTCTGGCCCATAATCCCAGCAGACTTCTAGACCATGGGAACCGACCACAACCACTAGCCCGCGTCCATTTTCGGAAGCGTCACCTGCATCTTTTTATGAAAGAAGTGAGCTCCTATTTTCTCTATATTCAATACAGGGGAGCTTGGGACAACATAGTTCAATGCAGAAAATGCGCGTGATTTTAAGAATGCTCGACCCCGTGAGGACGCCTTTACCTCAATACCACTCGTCTATCCAATCCCTGCGCGTATTTTTCGATCCCTGTTAGCATCGGCGCTTGGCTGGCAGGGATATAGATTTTGATTGCTCGTTGGAGGATACGTAGTACTTTTTGCATGCATCTGGAAGGCCGACTTTGCGACAGCCGTCACCCAGCATGATAGCAATGGGTCTGAAGCAGGGAGCCGACTCGTCTGACAGGAGCCGCATAATGTAAGCCTGTCAATTATTCCGCCTCCGAGCTTGATGGTGTCCACCTTGTTCCGAGTCCTTGGCTGATGTCGAGCGCCAGTTTCCCGTCCGACTCGATCGTGGAACTGAGAAGGTCTGCCTCTGGTCCCTGTCAAATCGTTTAAATGATTTTCTATTGGCGGCAATGTTTGGATCATGTAATTTAAAAGCGGAAGTCCAAGCTGGACTGGCAAACCGATGGTGTTCTTGGTACCACTATGTTTGGTTTTCCATGGATATCCAGAATACTATAGCCTTTACTGACCAGCCAAACTAATAGAGCTAAACAAAACTTAGCCGCGCTTGCAGGTTGCCGCTATATCTGTCAGAAAGTTGAGGGTTCATTCCGGTTGGTCCTTATCGAATGTAAGACAGGAGGCGTTCAGGGGTTATCCCAGACAATGCCAAGGGTATTTTACCGACAGCATTTGATAAGCTATGAACGGCGGAGGCAAATGGGTTGTGTCTGTGCGTTATTTGCAGGTAGTGGCGATGGTCTTTAGTTGGCTCGTTGAACATAGACCAAGAAGAGAATAGCATACTACGCAAATTTGTGCAGCTTCGTGAGACGCCACCTATATATATATAATATACATGTATATATGTTCACTATATAAAGAAAAAAAAAAAAAAAGAGAGAGAGAGAGAGAAAAGAGAAAGGGAGAGGAGAAATCTAGGCAATTATTTCTGTCTCCTGTTAGTTGTCTGCAGATACATAATTCTTTTTCTAATCAATGCAAGTTCAAGGCGGGAGTTGGATTACCGGGCCTACCTAACACGGCCAGACCTGGTACCGAAGGCAGTGCGCTTTATGCTTGATACAGGCCTCCTAAGCCAGTTTCAAACTCTACCAACCACATACCGAGTCACAACAACGGACACGAAGCAACTGGCAGCATAGTGCAGCTGAGGTTAAACGCTTGCAGAAGTAGGGAAGGAAACGAGATAGTATCCAACAGGCCCATGGACCTTCGTGGCCATGGGAACAGCAGTACAAAAACAGTAGCACGGGACATACAACATGCGGAATGAGATATCAGG
This sequence comes from Aspergillus chevalieri, assembly GCF_016861735.1. Classification (NCBI taxonomy): domain Eukaryota; kingdom Fungi; phylum Ascomycota; class Eurotiomycetes; order Eurotiales; family Aspergillaceae; genus Aspergillus; species Aspergillus chevalieri. The sequence goes on from NC_057364.1 coordinate 1,363,438, forward strand.
ATATGTGTATAAAGGCGACGATGTACATAGCGACTACCATTACGGCGGCTTACCCGGCTGCCCCGCAGGACCTGCCGCCACTCGGCCTATAGGGCTGACAGATGCGTGTATGAACAATAATAATAATAATAATAATAATAATCAATGCAAGGTCGTAAGCCCCATGCTCGTGTTTCCAGATTCCAGCAAGGTGACAATAGCTCTTAGGGTTATGGCCCACCCTCATATAAGCTTTATCATTCAGGTCTTCTACACACATCTACGCTGGCAATCGAAGCTCGAAGAGTTGGCATTCCTGCCCTACGTCTAATTATCGGTCCAACCTTTTAGAATAACCCCTTTATCAATGTTCACAGAAGTTGGCTCGTATCACCGAGGAAAACCTTTGATTTTAGCACCTTCTTAATACAACGAATGTGCATGTCTACTCTGGCTTTGTCCTTCAATGAGTGCATATACACTCTCAGTTGAGAGAGCAGTCATGGTTACCCTGTAGGAAAAATAGCCGGCGTATTTGTAGTCATAGATGGCTCACCGAAGATAACTGCTATGCATTCCTCTATCAAATGGCCCCATGAAAAACAGCTGTGTCTTTATATAGAAATTACACGCACCCAACCCATTGGGTTGGTGACCTTCTTGGGTGTAGAAAATTCAATGATCTTGCTTTTGAAATTCTATCGACGACCACTCAGTTAGTTCGTCAATTGCACAGGTGGTTCAAGGGAGGAGAACCTTGTCCAGTCCTACCTCTCGTACCAACGCGCGTATCCTCGGCGTCATGGCATCACCAACATACTCTACTTGACCTTCATTGTGTTTATCGTGATTCTAGCCTGAGGTAATATGGCCCTGATCTCTTTCGGATGTTCTCACCGGTTGGAGAAAGTGGTGCTTGATGTACCTTGGTTGTGATCTTCCTTTGGTGCAAAGTAAGGTATAGATGTCACGAATATTATTGGCACATCAGGGACATATTCTCTATTGCCTTCAAGATAGGCTCAGAATCCTTTCTCCAGTCTACCCCAAGGAAAGACGGTGGCGCTATCAGATAATGGAACAGCAATCATTCAATGTTTTGCTGTTGATCGGTCTGGGTCCGAAAAATTCATGTTTGCTCCAGTCGACATGCTGTCAAACACATATTTGGTCAATAAAATCTAGACAGGAAACATTGCGCTCAGGAGGGAGGGAAGAACCTTGATATCTCCCACCAATCAGAGATCAACTGGGACACCCTTCTATGCAAGGCATTGCTATTATAGACCTTTCCCGGTTCGGTACCTGAGACATCTGATATTTGGTGCATTATAGGAACATTGATCTTTTCTAGGATGGCTTTGACGGTTGAGGTAAGCGGGCTTACTATCATGGTTTTTAGCTGGCGGTTGTAGTAGAAAACAGTGAGTTTTCGCGTGATCAGTATTTTGAACCATTCCTTTGCAAGACTCGCACGATATTTATAGATGCTTTACGAAAGGCACGTGATATGAATACGATATCCTGGTAATATTAAAGGATTCTAAGAGGCTGCCCTGTGTTACAAGCTCGGGGATATTTGCCGGTTGTTTGCTATGGAATGTCAGTTCCCGGTCCTTCCGATCTCCATTTCTGCTTGTATCATTTGTTTGCCGTAGCCTGGCTCAGAAGCCAAGCAACCTCCTGGGCGACGACGTAGTGAACCACTTGTCACTGGCGCTATGGCTAGAAGCGCTTCTCGCATGGCGGCGCTTCGCCTTAGAAGTGAGCTTTCTTTGTTGGCTCTTCGGTATTGTGCCTTGAAAATGCGTTTATTTTGGACGTATTGTTTAATATTTGCAAGGCAGGCACTATTTTTATATTGGCTGGTTAACCATTGACAAGTTGAAGAAGACACACTACTTCTAATGCGTCTGATAGGTGCGTTTATTTGCTTTGAAACTGTCTAGTAAGTACACTCCTGTTGACCATACGTGGACTGAAACGCGGTTTTCCAAGGCCTTCTTCAAAGATAGATATCTCCGGTATGTAAGCTGGTTGATATGTACCATTCCCATAGGTCGGTCGTCTCCGGTCTCAAGAAATTATTTTGAAGTCGGTCGAAGGCAGGGGTAAGGATCTAGAGGCAATAACAAGTACTTTATGCGATGAGTTTTGAACTAGCAACGGATAGAGGATATATTTATTTACTTATATTGCTTATATGCCTGTCCGGGATTTTCTTTCTTTCTTTTTCCGGTCTGCCTTCGCAATGGTGAAGGATATTAGGGTCGGGGTTATATAAAATCGAGCAATATATGTTGTAAGTGAACCTCAAATAATATAATCTGTAGAATTGTTAAATACATTATTGCCTCAATGTCCATTAAATATTCTAGAGAATTGCCCTACCCAATGGTCGAATCTGATATCACGTGCCTATCGTCGGGCAACCTTCAAATTGTTACAGAACTCGCTGTATCAGCCTCACGTGATGATACAGAGTTAAGACAGGCTCATTGGATAACAGCTGATGGAGAATATGCAAGAAGGAACAGGGATCAAATTGATATTCGGCGTATTGGCACCTGATGATCACGTGTTTCACGTGATATGCAAGGAGTATACTAATATACAAGACGGATGTTATACCATCAGCCTGGTATAGGTATACAAGTATACTATGAGAACATCATACCAGGAGAAGGAAGGATATATAAGGACACTCATTCATGTACTTAGCTTAGTTCTTCGCGATCAATACAAGTCATTCAGCATTGGTTACCTTCTAGTTTCTGACTCGTCCGCACTTAACCAACAACCCAGTATACGTACTCGGTTGGCCTTGTTTCTCTATTCGTTACCTTTACCGTTTCTATTTGTTGATTATCTTACGGAGCCTGGAGGGGGCGATATACCCATCAACACATACGACATACCGAACCGGACCCGGAGGGGCATTGAGCATACGATTACTTGGGAGACACTTAGGGTAAGTGTCCAGTCTCGAAATACAACTAACTAGAACCCTAGGTACGACACGAGAGAAGCCAGGTTGTGACACAAATCTCCTACCCCGCGCAAATCACGCAGAAGAAATGATAACTTCTTGAACAACACAAAGAGTGAAAGCTGCTATTTATCTGTTTTTTAGTTCAGTTAGGATGATGAATGTCATACCTCTTACGCCAAAGGCTGAAAGCATTCGAAATGAGATCAAGACCCTCGTTACCAACAATGCCAGCGTTGCATTTGAAGATGACTCTGGAAAAAAGTATTACAGCCTGGCTATAGTAACAGCAGTAAAGCAGTTGGCCATTGAGCTAGGGGTGTATTATACGGTCATTCTCCATCGTGAGCTCCTTTCCAAATACCGGACTGACATTTACAGGGCTGGGGCTTCTCTCTGCGGTACTTCACCCAAGCGAGGGAACTTATAAATGAAGGGGGAAAAATAATCCTTATTCCTTTAACGGAGGGTGTGGTCCTTCTCCCTGGGGGCAGAGTCAATGAGGGATTTTCGGCATTTATCCACAATAATCAATGTATGACTCCAAACGTGCGGGTGCTCATGCTTGGACCGGGCTTGTGATGATTGTCTTAGGAAATTGTATGAAAGGAAACAGGATTTGGAAATTGGAAAAGGCATACCTATCAATTAGTCATTTAACTGTAAAGGGACAAATCTTCGCGGGGCAGAAATGGTATCGCCAATGGTATTTGCGAGAAAATGTCAAGGATTTCTTGGTGAACATTCACATCATCTTGGGAGCTTGGTAACTCAGTTTGAGTGCTACCATCGGAATTGAAGACATAGTTTGATTCCGGTTCCAGCTTACCAGTTAAGGTGTTTGTGGAAGACTCCGTGGAAGATCGACTCGACATCTGTGGAAGAGCAGGAAAGAACCTTGGAGGCTGCGGTTTGCCGGGCAAGGGCTGAGTGACACCCCGGCACCTTTTCGATTCAATTGACAGGAATCCCTGGTTCCTCTTCCGGCCTCGAGGTACTTGTGGAGACTGAGGCGGCTCAGTAGCTGTCGCAGTGCCACGGTTCCGAGCCTTGTATTCATTGCGGATCGCCTCATAGGCACACTTCAACTCAACCCGGTCGCCAAGCTTGAGAGTGCTCTCATACGCATTTATAGCTTCAATCTCAATATCCTCTAGGCGCCCTTTCTCAAGCCTAAACACAAGTCAGCTCCGGATATCAGGTTGGAGTGACAGTCCATACTTCTTAGCATTAGTCGACGGCAACGCCAGGATAGCCTCCGTGTTCTGGATCCGAAGCCACGACTTGCCATACCAAGCCGCACGGGTGATCTTTTCCTTTTTCTTCTCGAGCTCTTCATCAGGGAGATTGGGGTACTCCCGAGTAATAATGTTCCATGCGGCTTGGGAGCGAAGCTTGGCAGAATTTCCGGTCTTTGATCCTTCTCGAGTACGGTGTATTTCCTCTTCAACCAATTCTGCTAGGAGAACCAGGATGACCCTGCGATGGATAGGACTAAACTTCATCTTCTCCGCCGCCTGTTTGTCCAGCAAGCACCGCTCGACAAAGCTCGCAGAGGTCGCTGTGGTTCCCCAAAACTCAGCCGGGTTTGCAGCCCAGGTGCGAACATCGTTGGCAAAGGTGCGGTTATTATAATCACTTAGTTCCCAGGCCTGGGTTATCTCCGCAAGGTGATCAACGTGGGCATCGGATAGCAATATCCCCTCTCGAGACCGGAACCTAGTCTTGAACCAATCCCTCGAGTTCTCGACTCGCGCCGTACGCCGCCGTGCTTCAAGAATTAGTATATCACGAATGTCCCCAACTGATTCCCTGGCTGAGAGAATTGCTTTTAATGAGCCGGCGGCCTCCTTAGTTGCGTTAGCTCGGTCGTAACTCAAG